>NC_139346.1:71707392-72307392 GCF_055883805.1 Amblyomma maculatum
TCAAAAATATGTCGGTTGCATATGTTCAAAGATCGAGGGATGAGTGTGATTTGAACGAAATAGTGCAAGCGTCAGATATCACGTTCCGGCATTTCAGCGGCATCTGCTATCTGATATCTGAAGCACCTGAACTGGATCGGCGGAAATAAAGGGTTAGTGCGGAAGCGGCAGAGGAAATCAAAGAGGTGCAGCGACAGGGAGAAAGGACAGGGCAGGTAAACAAAAAATAAAGAAAGATATTTACAGTATGGTACAATATACAGTAGATTGCTTGAAGCTCACCCGCAAATTTCTTAGGGCAATGAACACTCGGCACGCCGAGCGGGCCTCCACAATAACTGTCGCGACCGCCCTGTCACAGTTGTGCGATGACACACCGTATTAGCAGTGTCCGATTCGAAACGATTTTTTTTCTTTTGTGTATATTTGACTCTAAAGGCAATCTTGCACAATTTTCAAGAACAATTTACCGATCTTAAAAAGTAATATTTGCCTAGAAAACTGCCTAGAAATTTTCCTTGTATTTTTATCGGGCATTGGTGAACCAACGAATGTGTAGGTGGTGTACCAAAGTCGGCGCAGTTGCAGCTCTCTTCTTGCTCGCCCGTTTTCCACACAGCCTCTGCATTAGCAAAACGCGGTAGCTGTCACAGAATTATCAATGTCATATGGGCCGCTCAAAGATTTCGGTTTACTACCTCTACAACTTTTAAACCTCATCAACCTTGTTTACATTTTATTACATAAGCAATACTACGCTAGGTTTCGACCTGTCGCGTAAACCCGGCCAATAGTCACATTTGACGTCTATAGAGCGACCGCAGATGGGGCCCTTCAAGCCGTAGGGTAAACCCGGTTGGTAGCCTCGCCGCGCCGCAAAAGCCAAAGAAGCAGAAGAAGGAGACGAAGCAGCAGCAGAAGAAGAAGAATAAAATTAAAAAGAACAAGAAGAAGAACAGAATCTGCGTCGGCTTTGCTTACCCAACCTACCAGGTTTAACTAAAGCTAAACCCCAGCTAAATTTTTTCGACTTGTGTTGATACCCTACTCAGCCCATCTACGAATTTCACAGTAACTATTGCGCTCATTTGTTAGGTCTTTACATTTGTTATCAGTGAACTAATTGTGATTGAATAAACCGTAAAAGGGGTCCGAAAAATACATTATTTCATGCCTCCAATCAAAACCGCTCTCTCCCATCTCTGATTCAAAGAGTGATCTGCGAGGACCAAAACCAATCTTTAAAAGTTGTATACACGGAAAATCAGTGCTCTCTTTAAATATTATCGGTGATAGAAAGATGTGAAGGAATGAAAATAGTGCAATGGCAAAAACAAGACATGCCGATGACTACAATACTGGGCAGTTCGAAATCAGAGTAAAGATTTTGGCACCTTTTATTCAAGAGCGATCTCAAAGAAACGACAAGGGTAAAGGGGGACGCTCAGTTGCGCGTTATTTGCCGACACCTCTGCTCGCTGACTATTTACATGCTTACCCACAATCTCCTTACGTGGGCGTCTTCGAAACGTACACTCGTCTCCGGCCGCGTTACTACTGGTGGGGCATGTAAACTTTCATCATACAGTACGTTCACCCATGCTGCAAGCCATCTCCTCAACTCTCAGCCGTTACTTTGCCCACTATGCCCTTTCGCCACGTCGGAATCGATTTACACGGGTCGCTTTCCTACACTGTAGCCGTAAACCACTGGCCATCGTATCGGGTGGCCACCTGACAAGGTATGCATGCAGAAACCAGACGTCAGCGACCCAGGACGCATTTTATTCTATGATGTGAAAGCATTGTTTACCGAGTACGGCATTATTCCTCCAACCACTTCCGCCTATCATGCACAGACTAGCAGCCTCACTGCGCGCTTCAACCGCACCCTTGGCGACATGGTCTCTATGCATGTCGGCTCCGACATCTGATATTAGGATGTCATCCATCCGTATGTCACTTACGTTTATAATACAGCTACGCGTTCTACTACTGCTTTCTCTCCTATCTTATTTACAGCGGTCGTCCTTCAACCACAGTCGACACAATATTCCCGTACCAACCTGACATTGACATACCCAAGTATACTCCTGTTCCTGAAGCCACCCAATGTTTTCTCAAAGCGGAATGCTATCGAACAATCCCGCACGCTTATGCCTAACACCAAGTGCAGCCATAAATACAACCATGACAACCACTACGTAAGACCGCATTTCTCGTCTGGCACTTATGTGTGGCTCCAAATATCCTCAAACGTTCCTTCACAGTATGCAAAATGTCTTGCCAAATATCATGGCCCATATTTTTAGAGCGCCGCTCTCCTGTTAATTATGTCGCGGAACCTCTTACGCCTTCTTCTGATCTCCGCCGACGCGGACGCGGGGTTATTCACGTTCAGCGCATCAACCGCTATTACGACCTGGACGTCTTGCCTACACTGTAATTCGTCAGGAGTGCTCCGCTTCACCCTAGGGGCGTGTGTGAACAGAAAGAAGTACACGTGAAAGAATCCAGTCAGAGCCATTGCTACTACGGCGCGTATGCGACCTGACTGTCTACGGGCTGCGTTCCCAGCTGCTCTTCGGGTCCCAGTACTGTTGAATAAACCTCCAGGCTACAAAACAGAATAAATATTTTAAAAATAACAGAAAGTGAAAAAACATCCTTGTGAATGATTGCTATCAAGGAAAACTCTTAAAGGCGGAGATTAAGTGCCCTCTTTTATATATAGCTATTATTAAACATTTACGTAGGAAGCACCTTGGCAGAAAATTGCGCTATCCAGTGTTCTTTTAAACAATTACGTTATAAACGTTTAAATGGACCTGTATAGAAAAATGGGCTTTATTTTAAAGGATTGTTGCAAATTTTAGTTTTTATACGGCGAAGGCTGCGCACAGGAGGGTAGGGAACCCGACTAATCGACATAGGGCTAGCGTACGGAACGAGAGAAAAAGCTAATACCTCAAACTTGCGTCACAGAGGAGGAATATGATTTTAGGAGCCATTCTCTAGGGGCGGTGTTCAGGGGATGTAGGCCATAAGCCAGATAGTTGATTTTTTGTCTACGTGTCAGCGGCATAAGGATCTGTGACTGAAAGTAATAAATGTTCCCACAAACAAAGGTTGTCTGCTCCTATCAGAAGTGGATCACGTTAATGCTGATAAAAGAATAATATAGGATGAAATCAACATAGTTGGGAGGAAATGCGTCATATCGGCGATTCGAAGTGGAAGAGTACGACCGTGACGACAAGATTGTGAAAGTAAAGAACTTCTGCGTAGCGAGATAAGATTCGAGGATTGGCTCGACCGTAGAGCAAATACTGATAAGTGCTGCTGCGAATTATCACACTTGTCCCTATATGACTGATTCGTCCCAGCTGCCTAGCAAACTGAAGTGACCTGATCACCTTCCCTGCAAAAAGCTCCGGTAAGGGCTTTTTTTTCTCTTGAATGAATGCTGTCAGGACGATTTCGTTTATTTTTCTAAAAACTCTAAATGTTTCCGGCATGAGATGCTACACTGGTGTCCGGTGTATACAATTAAGTGTGCAAAAATAATCGAACACAAAGCAAACAGAAGAGGGTGACAGATTCAAACGGGAGCTTGCCACCAGAAAGTTTGCAGGAAGTGGGTGCCGCAGATGGCACAGGACGATATTTGTGTTAGGTAAGTGGGATAGATATTTCTCCAACAATGAATGGCAGTTGGCTCCGTCGTGAGTACTGAACTTGAAGTGTCCAAAAGTTAGGTGATGGTAGGAAATGTTGCGAAAATATGCAGGTATGCGTTATGCACTGCTTCTTCTGCTTTATCCGCCCCGCTTCCACTCATAATACGCCGTACCTAAAGCAGATATTCGTACAGAAATTTCATTATTGCGCAATAGGAAGACGATAATATTAGATAAAAAACTGCTGACCCAAAATGTCCTAAAATAATTTTTGTCGTTTATAAAAAGTGCCTTATCTCTTAAAAATGTGTTTGAAATGGATTTTAATCAATCCTGAAAAACATTGTCCAATTGAATTTTTTTTTTATGTACTCAGAAAATTATAGTTTGGTATTCAGATATTAGTGCAATCTCATATTAATATCAGCGGATCTAAATGACTCTTGGCTTAGGAATGACTCACTGGGAAGAAATATTCTTCGAGTAATTTTCTCGTCTTTAAATTATGTTGCGCACTATTTCATTTCAGTCTTTCCTAAACTATTGTAAGATACATTATTTCTATTTTGTGACCGCTGATACAATTCATTATTCTAGAATATTATGCACAAGTATTTCGGTTTCCATATCCCTTCCATAGTGAATGGGTTATTATTACTTTCAGTAACTTTATCACTGAGTCTATGTGATATATGCCAACAGTTCTATTTGATAGCTGTCCTAGCAAGTTGTCAAGTAGAAGAGGCGAAACCGCTCCGCTCGCCATTGTGAATCAGATGCGAGGCGGTCTAGTCTGAAGTCCACGGTATCTAGTCCGGGCATCGGCAGCCGCATTTCAGTGGAGGCGATAAGCAAGGCGCCCGTACACTGTGCGCTGTAAGTGCGTGTTATAGAACATCAGGAGGTGGATACTTCCGGATAATTCTACGGCGTACATAATAGCCTCAGTCGCATTGGTATATGCAGTTGTAAAAGCGAAAACACTATTTAACGGTTCTTAAGCAGGCATGGTAAATATTTTTTTTTGTGGCTCCTTGTTTCCAAGTATAATATTTTGTTTCAGGGTAGTCCTACCAATCCTCAAAATCAATGGCAGTGCATTTGAATTGATAACTCCCATTGGTTCGAATATGTCGCTTTTCGCACACGAATTTCCTATGAAAACCTTTTGCTCCTAGTTTTTTCCTCTTATTAGCTGCTGCCCATCTGGAAGCTTTTAGCACGTGTTAATTGTATCTTCCTGTGGCCTGATGCCGCCGGTGTTATCTGTTATAAAGTTTCCGACCCTTTTCCCAGTACTCGCCCTGCCACGCCAGTGTAATGGTTAGAGCGCTATACTAGTGTCCCCAAGTATGCCGGATTGAATCTTGGCTGCAGGGAATGCTTTTCGATGGAGGTGAAAATCAAGGGACCATGTGCTGTGCAGTGCCAATGAGCACGTTAAAGAAGCTCAAGTGTTCGAAATTTTCGGCGCCCTTCATTACACGACAATCTTTATAGCCTGAGTCGCTTTCGAACGCTAAACAAAACCCATAAACCTAAACTTTTTCATCTCTTCATGTTCCATTCTTGCTGTATGCACGTTCGTAAAAGGAGTTGGTGCCCATTCTCTTTCAACAAGTTTTGTTGTTCTCTGTCTTCAGATGATATTTTCGCTCGTACATCTCGTCCTTCTAAGAACGGACAAGTCATATACCACCGAAAAATGTTCTTTGTGGGCTTCCCATGCACCCCTAATTTCATTCTGGAAAGAACTGCCTGTGTAAGTAATTGGAATATTCAGGAATTCAAGGAACGTACCCCATAATTACGGGTAATTCAGCGCAACACAAATAAACACAAGAATGGAGACACCACGGGCGGTTGTGTGTGTGTGTGTTGCGCTCAATTCCCTATAATTATGTGGGACAACCAACTAGCTCAGCAGTTAACTCTCTGAACATACCACGTTCTCGTGTATTCCAGATAGATATATTACAACGTTCCACTACCCTGGCCTTACTTCATACTATTAATAAGTTCCTAGCGTTCTACGTTTTGTTGTAGCCGTATCCTTCTTCCTATATTTACGCCTAAAATTTTCTTCCTCCTTTATTTCATACTAGGTTTTGCAAACCCGTACCTCCTGTGATCGGAATTTAACATCATAGCACAGGTGACGACCCCCACATGAGTCGCTGGATCAGTTTTATAGTGAATGCGAAAAGTTTCTGGTATATCCACGTCCTTGCTACTTTACACTACATATCTTTGAGAGTAGCCGCTATGTGCACGGGGGGGGGGGGGGGGGGTAGTAAAGGCACGCTGCAAAACAAGTCTACTCTATTCTGGGTGATTTTATATTTGCAGACCGCTACAGGATGAAGAGGCTTTCCGCCACATGTATCATGCCGTTTCGCGGCTGTTGAACCCAGTAGCATGAGTGGATGCATAGACACATTTCAAATGCGTTGCGTTGTATACTTACCGCTTTCTTTTCTAACCTATACTGACCTTCGAACACGAGCCTGGCATCACAAAGTATTCAGTAGAAACAGTGGTGAACTTGTATCCGCACGCTAAGTTCTAGCAATCTGACCAGCATTCCTTCATGAGTAGTACACCGCAAGCGGATATGTTTGATAAGCATCACTTAGAATTGAGGTCAGGTTGAAATGGCGAACACGGTCGGCCCTTGGCTATCCATTTTGTAGAAAAGGACATTTAGCATTGCTGCATTGTTTATACGGCAATATCATTAGTGCTGTAACTATTAAAGATCACAGCGTCGGCGCGAATGCCCGTCCACCACATCCATTCTAAAGAAGCGGCACTCAACACTCAGCACAAAACGAAACAAAAAAGAGCCTAGCCTAAACCCCCTCGCACACCAATTGCGAATGTTTGTGCCACAGGTAACAAGCTTGTATTTATTACGGGAAGTTTCGGCTCAAATTGTATCAAGTCCCAGTCTTTAACAAGATTTTCGGCCCTAGTGTCCCAGTTTGAAATATGTGTATACTAACAAACGTTTTCGCTACAGCAATTTGTGACTAATATTCTGAAGGTCTCAGTTTGAATTTAGAGCTTTTTCTTTCATGAAAAAGGTAACCATAACCAAACGTTGCAGCTAAAACTTACAGGCTGTAATTGTGAACTGGAGTTTTTAGTCTCTGTCGTATTCTACCAAGACATTTCCATCTTTTACCAATAAAGGTTGGCGAAATATTTCCTGTTACTAGTTGCCTGACAGTATCGTCATATTAAGTGCCGCCTCGCGTAGACTAGCCTCGAAGGTAAAAGCCATCGAGATAATTCAAGGCGCAAAATTTCCTTCTAGAGCTTCCAACCTTAAGGACTTACGAATATTGTCGCTACAGAATGAGGGCGAGTACGTTTCTTTCAGCCAGCCGATCAGTCTATGTATTTAACTGCCCCTTTCTTACATTCTGCAAAGAATGCTATCGCCTCATGAAATTACATTAGTGAGGAAGAGAGGCATAACACGCGCTATCCCATTGCCCATTTAAAGGCCAACTGAAACTGAATTTTCTGTAGGTTGAATTCTCGATAAGTGCGATTGCATAATCCTAAATTTTATTGTATTAAGGTTTTGTGCTACTTGCTTGTGTATTTCTTTAGGCACAAGTGTTTTGAAAGCTATCTAGCAGACGACGCTTACATCTGGAGGCGTATGGCACAGTTGGGCAACTTCATTTATGGGACAAAGCAACGGGTGCTGGGGAACCGTCTTGAAAATGTGCCCGTTGAGGCGATTGGATTGCGGATGGTGTGCTCTAAACAAGTGGAAGCTCAAACTTATTTTTGAGGTCCTGTGTTCTTTATTATTATGTGTATTTGATTATTTCGAACATCATTGCCACGTTGAATATGAGTATAGGCGGGCGGAGCTTGAACGCAGGCCGCTCCCAAGAGCGTGCTCATTGCATGCATTTTAGAAGTATGGGAAACATTGGAGAGCAACTGTAGTCCGGTTTGCACTCAGCATCTGTTCGCAGTGTAGCAAATTCACACGGTAGGGGTTCGCGGTCTTCTAATATATAATGCGTGGCCACTCGCTGAAATTTAGACAGGGGAAAAAAAAGCCGTCAAAAATCCCCAGAAATACAGCGCCCGAAGGTTTGACTGCGCCCTTTCTATGCCATTACTGGCACTAGAAAAAAGGGGTGCCATGCTGCCTTTTTTCACCCTCGGCTGCAAAAGAATGGTTTCTGCAAGGGATTCTTGAAACACCCGTTTCAGTTGCAAATTGGATGGTTTGTCCTTTTTTACTCCCTCTTGATGCACTACGCTACAAACCACGCCTTTTGCGAAGCAATAAAGTCTCTTCAGTCGGCCGTTATTTACTTAACTTTAAAATAGACAGTACACTAACACTTCGTTTCCCAATCATGAATTTTGCCGAAACTGTCTGCATATTTGACTAAAAATGGTTGCACCGAAAGAATCGATTTCGAAATCAAACACTACATGCCACTCCACATGCTTTGCCTTTTGATGGAGTAAGCCTAGGGGACTGAAATTTTCTCTCGCGGTACTTTATATGTGCAATATCTGTACTTGTCACCGAAAATGTAGTGTCTGTTTTGCGTGCGTTGAAAAAAATTGCAAAGTGAAATATTTCATGCCATTTTTGGACAGTTTGAATGCTATATCAATGTACATTTCGAACGCTTTGGAGGCGTGACGTTCATATCATTGGTCATTTTCTTTTTCTTATTCTCGATACGTAAATGCTTCGTATTAATATACACTCTTTCTCAGATTTAAAATTTGCACTCACATGTACTAGAGCGAATGTTTAAAAGAATGGACTGAGTACGTGGTGTACATAGCATCACGAAGACTGCTTAGAGAGAAACAATAAACAGACATAGCTGTGCGCGCAAAACACTTTGAGATTGCACTTCCGCTCTAAGGGGCTGCTTATATTTTCTGGAGATATAGTTCAGTAGATGTGTTTGTTTGTTCTCTCATTTTTCTACACCACTCATCGACCTAGAAGTTTGTGGCTAAGAAGAATGCTCGGGCCCGCAAAAACAAAACACTGGGCCTTTACTGTTGGCAATTTTAAAGATTGCGGCTATTTATCATGTTCTCTTGTGGCTTCATGGGCTTTAAGAGCTGATGTGTGCAATGTGTCTGGCTAAATGGCGGCATTCAAACTTAAAACTAGTGTTTTTGTGATTACAGTTTGGCTTGCAAGGTGATCTCGAAAACGGAACAATGGGAAATTCTCTCTTTCAGGCGAATATCAGTTCTTTCTATGCCAGGCCTGCGCTGTCAGTGCATACACAGAATCAAGCACATTTTGTTATGGGCCATGTTAACAGCTTCCGGTGTTAAGCCATGCATGCGGGAGCCCATGGAGCTTACTATTGGCTCAGAAGGTTCCTCCTCTTTACTGGATTCAATGTACCTTAGCAAAAGCGCAATGTGTTACAATGTTTTGCTGATATCGACACAGAAAAATATAGGTGCTGGAAATACACACAAAAAGCGCTAAAAAAAACGAAGCGTTCTTTATTTTGTGAAAAATTCTTTGGAGCAGAGGATACTAAACGTTGTGGAATCGCCAAGCCGCCCTGGGAATTTTATTGGCAAAAAACGTATTAAAGAGTATTCAGACATCGTTTATTGAAAAAAAAAAATGCAGGTCACGCCAAGAAAAGTTTGAGAAGTTTCTACACGATTGGGGAGGGTACAATTCATGAGCGCTTATTGACATATTTATTGCTCAATTTGCTCATATCTTTCCCCCCCCCCCCCCCACGGACTCCCACCGCACCACGTGCAACGCTACCCTACTCACCCTCTACTATTATTTATGAGAATGCCCACATCCATCCGCGTTCCTCCCGTCAAACACCCACCCTCTCCTCCTGGGAGGCTGCCCTTCTAGCCAGCAACACGCAGATCAGTTATAGTTGGTCGAGCGGGCTAAGCAAGAAGGAACAGCCAGAGGGCTCTTGGACTAAGGGTCTCCTAGAAGTGCGTATACAATGTTTTTATTAAGTTTTTTCTCCTCCTCCTCCTCTTCCTGGCGCTATCTAAGAGTCATCGGCAGAAAAGGAGGAGGAGAAAAAAGGGCGGCCTACTTATAATACAACCAATATTTTCACGAACACCATCACCTGGTGAAGAATGTAGATCTTTTATAGAGTGGTTGGAATAGCAAATTATGGCTAAGCATGGAACTAAAGATTTGATGCCGATATATACAATGTCTCACACAATCAAATATTCCCAAGCGCAAAACTTTACAAGAGGTTAAATGAAAATAAATAAATAATAAAAAATATATATATATATATAAATGTATATATATATACATTTATATATATATATATATATATATATTTATATATATATATATATATATATATATATATATATATATATATATATATATATATATATATATATATATATATATATATATATATATATATATATATATATAATATATATATATATATATATATATATATATATATATATATATATAATTACCCCAAATTCGGTACACCTCAATCATAATACGAAATGGCACATCAACGCTTTAAGAGAGGAGTTAAAAGAATTTTTCAAAGGCCAGCTGAGAAAAAACCGACCAGGACAATGTTTTGTTGTAGTCTGAGAAATGTAATAATTATTGTTTATATTTTGTAACTAAACTTGCAGACGAATGCAATGATTTTTTCTTGTTGCACTGCGTAATGCGAAATTTAGCAGCTGATGGAGAAAAAGAAAAGCTTTCGTTCATGCTAATTTCATTTGGTTATTTGAACTACTACAAACTTTTGCAGCAGGCCAGAGCTTGGCAATTGTTTTCGATGGCTTAGACTAGGAGGGTGCACATAATGTATTTGAGTTTGCATCAAAGCAGTCCTTAATAGTACATAACCTAATCCATCAAAGAATGCTTGCACCCCAAAATGCTACACCGGTACTAGAAATGTTTTCACTGTTTTTGTTATTATTTTTTTCAGACAGCAAATAAAGACATGCATCGTCGGACGCCCAAGTGTCAAATTATAGACGGAATACCAAGATGCATGGAAATAGACCCCAAGATTTTGCGTGAAAATCTGAAATTCAGGGCAAGAAAGGGTGATGTTTTGCAGTCCGCATTTCCAAAGAGTGGAACCCACTGGGTACAGTACATAACGCAACTCATCCTTAGAGAAGGTGAACCCGTGACTACTTACGAAGAATTTACCAGCGATTTCCGATTTCTCGAGTACATGGAAGTTGCAGGATGGAAAGCCACTCTTCCGCTGAGAACTATTACGACGCACATTCCTCTGTCTAAAGATATACTGACCAAGGAAGGGAAGTACGTCTACATTGCCCGCAATCCATGGGATGTGTGCGTTTCCTTCTACAAGATGGCAAGTAACCTCAGCTTTTACGAGTTCCAAGACGGCACTTTCGAAGAGTTTGTAGATGTCTTTGTCAGCGGAAATTTCGGCTACGGAGACTATTTTGAGCACGTTGCGTCTGGCTACGATCTGAGAGAAGAGCCTAATGTGTTGTTTATTACATATGAGGAACTAAAGAAGGACATTCGGGGATCAGTACTAAGGCTGGCCCACTTCTTGGGAGAGCAATATGGCAAAAGATTAGAAGAGGATCATAAGCTTCTCGTAAAGCTCCTGGATCGTACGAGGCCGGAGTACATGCGAAGCATTGTGGTTTTGAACCTCGCCGATAATCCGGATCCCCACTGGCAAGATTTGTTGTCGCGAAGGGGCACCACCTGCAAGGAAGGCTACTTGGGAGATAAAAAGCGATATGGACTTGTAAGGACCGCCAAAGTTGGAGGCTGGAAAGAATACTTCACGCCAGAACTGCTGCGACGAATGGAGTCCAGGATTCGTGAGGCGGAAAAATCATCCTCCTTCATGAACCTCTGGAAGGACATCAGAGCAGAGACAGTGCAGGCTGCACTCAATGGATGGTAAAGTTCATGAGGTGATTGGGCTCAAACGATGTTACAAACATATTCATGAAAAGGTTTTACGGACTAAATGCACAAAAATAAAGCGATTTGTTTTGGCATGGGCGACTTATGGATGTATACGTGGCATCTTGCTAAAAACATTGAAACGTGTACACCACCTCTTTTGCTGTGTATACTGCCAAGTTACGGATGAGCTGGTCACTGGTATCTGGTGGAAATATTTACCTACATTAGCAGATTATTGGAGATAAAGCTTTCAGAGGAGAACTACTTTATAATTTATTACTAAGATTCTTTTCCCTGATGCAAGTGATTAAAGGAAAAGTTTTGGGCATAGTTCCTCCTAGGAAATAAAGAAAATATACAGAAAAGAGATACCGTATTGTGTGATAATATTCTGTACTTGGAATCGGTATTTGTCTATACCATTAATATTCAGGAGAGGCACGCACATAGTTCTAACATAAGACTAAGCCATTTAGAAGTTTTGATAATAGTTTTATAATTCTGTGGGTTTTAATATGCTAGCATCAGGAAGGCTCTCTATACGATTCTAATAGAAAGGCGAATATGGTAAATATTTCCCGTTTAGGGCGTTGGTGAAACTGTTCCGAAATGCACTGTAATTTGCTTTCTCTGTAGCACTTGCATCACGTAGCTGTTTAAAACATATTATAATATGAAAACTATATGCACTAGACGTTCAAAATGTCTTGCCCAGACTAAAGACGACGATACTAAGACGATGCTGTTGGTGATCATATTTGAACAGAACTGGTGCTGAAACGTGCAACTGCTAGAACATAAGCTATGTGAGAATAACCACGACTGACAGAAAAGTCAAACAAAGCGATTTACCAAGCAGCTTACCAAGAATTCCAAGGAGTGAAATATTATAGGGCGCAAGTACTTCAAGGAGGCCCCTCAATGAAATCCTTAGTAAGCACCAGGGACAAGCCTGTTCACATACAGTTGTGAGCAAATGTGGTATACAATCTGCAGCCAGGGCCGGAGCTCGACAAAACTGCATTCCGACGCCATCCAGCAACAGTCATCTGGGCCCCATTGTCTTGACATGCACGTCTCACTGTCTACAGAGGTCGTGTCGGCGTATTATTAGTGAGTTCCACACCGGCTTCGTGGAGTATAGAACTTTTGCTTACGACTGTAAATTACCTGTAAATAGAAACTACTTACCACTAAAGAGATACTAAATGTCACTAACGATGTGGAATGTATTTTTGCAAAAACAAGAAAAAAATCCCTGCATGAGCTATGGTATTTGCTCAATTACAGGAATCTGTAAAACTATTGTGTGTGCAGGTTTGCGCTATTGCTTGTGGCCTGGCACCTCATACCATAGTCATAGCTTTTGACAGATTCTTCGTTCTGAGGATAATGCGGGTAATGGCTGTAAGCGGCCGCAGAAGCAATTGGAATTTCTTTCCTGAAGTTCACCCTTCACCAGCGCCAATGCCTTCATGACCTCTGGAGTCGCTTCTGGCGCTGATGCTGCAAATGTGGGTGATGCAGGTCAGGATTCGCGTTGTGGCCAGCTAGTTTGTTGGTGATTGCAGCGCAGAAATAGAGAAGCGGGTAGTAAGTGTTTTACATTGGTCAGCTACGTTGCTCAAACATGAACGAAGTTTTTAAAACTAGACTTAGCCAGTCAACCGTCCATCAGAATATTCCAATTATTATGACCACACGCGGTAAACTGTGACTCAAAAGGGAGGATTGAGGTTTTCAAGATGTTTTGTTTTTGTAGTGCGTAGTGTTGATCTCAAACAG
Source organism: Amblyomma maculatum (assembly GCF_055883805.1). Classification (NCBI taxonomy): domain Eukaryota; kingdom Metazoa; phylum Arthropoda; class Arachnida; order Ixodida; family Ixodidae; genus Amblyomma; species Amblyomma maculatum. Next base: position 71,720,830 of record NC_139346.1, read on the forward strand.
TCTTTTTTTTTTTTTGTTCTGTTATGACACCCAAGAAAACGAAAAAAAGGTAAATGTTTTTTTTACGTCTCCGTTTTTGTATTTTCTTTATTGCGTTTGGATAATCTCCACTAGCATATTTTTAAAGAGCGAGATAAATGTACCTGTTATATGTTTTCGATTTTAACCTCAGAGTCTGGTTCATGTGGCAATAAGAGTACTGGCTCCTCCTTGCGACAGACGAGTACGCCCGCATGGTACGCCCGCAATCACTCTACCGCGATTCCTTTTAACAAAAGTAGCACAACCGAGATTGGCGTATCAATCATCCGCACAATATAGTGTTCAAATTCCACTCAGTGGTAGTCGGATTATTTTTTTGGCCAAACCAGGGATCCTATGCCGCAGCATGCGAAGCTTAAAGTTGCGGGCTTCGCACTGCCGAATTACAGTATAGAAGCACAAATAATTTGCTGTAATGAGCTTGAGATAGAAGATATTACGTTTTTCGGAATATGTTCAAAGAAAAAAGCGAATGTTTGAACAGCCAGCTAAATCTTGTTTGCTTTCTCTACACGTGTGATGAAATGCAGGAAACTGTATTGCGGTCTAGGTTTGTTTAGGCTGGTGGGTTGCGTCGATAGTTTTATATGTAACGGACACTTCTTCCTTTGTGTGTCAATGCGTCAATAGCTGCCTTTGGGCTCTATAGTAGATTGGATGCTTTTGAAAGCTGCTGAGCTATGAGAACCTTCTTGTATTATAAAGGAAAAACAATCGCTATGTATTAAATATCTGTTTGACGCGCTAGCGAGAAAATGGCGAATTTCTTCTAAAGAAAACACGAGGAAATTCTGTGTTTACATGCAAGCCTTCAATATCGCAACGAGATAAAAGAGAGTTTGTTTTTAAAGTGTGGTTCTGAAATTTTATTTCACCTGGAATGTCTGTTATAGATTGTATTCCGGAATATACTTCAGCTAAATGTTCGCGCATCACTGTTGTGTGTTGCCCAATCAGATCTAGACGTGCCGGAGAGGCGCTGCAATCAAGGCCGCTACACACTTTGAGACTTTGCCGAAATGGCAGGGGTAATTTTTTGCCTCAGCGGCGCAATGTTTAATATGCCGCCATTTGTACATGGTTCATCCAGTGCTTCAAAATAAACCTTCCTCTGACAGGACGTATAGCGGCGATATTTCCGGATAATTTTGCTCCTGCGTGTTACATGCCTGGCCGGTGCATAGTTCCTATTTGCTGGCTAATACGGCCCATTTATCTTTGCGCAGTGGCAATGCAGTGTAACTGTTCAGAAAGATTTCTTAATATTGTAATGAAATGTAATAAGAAACATTCACGTGCAATAACACTAGAAGAGCGTTTTGCAGCTCGCAATTATCTAAAATCGCTCCACGTCCACCAGGAGCTATTCAATTCAATGCAATTCACTTTTATTTTAAATATTTTAGAATGTTAATGGTCTCCAAGGCAGAAAATGTAGGGACAGCTCGACGAGGCCTGGAAGCTGGCGGCAGGCAACAGTGACAGCAGTGCAAAAAATAAATACAAAATATCTGCTGTTATTTAGGAAAAAAAAAACAGTGATATTTTATCACAAACTCAACAGAGAAACGAATGAGGTTGAAATATAAGTGATATTATGGTGTTATACAAATATCGTTTACATGCACACAATATTATAACAAAACCGATAATTGCAACGACAGGCACAAAACTCAAATTACTATGTTTATTGCACGCGGTACCATTTTACACAGGAAACAGCAAACACAGGTCAGTCTATAAACATTGAACGTAAAACTTTGCGTGTTAGTACAGCGTTACTAAAAGTGGATAAATTGAACTTAGTTCGTAAAATTGGCATGAATGCAAAAGGTAATTTGTTCGGTGGTGCTGAATTGTCCATTTTTCAGGGGCATGCGTTTTAGACATATATTGCAGCGTAATGTTGTACCCGAGAGCGTAATTGGAAATTCTTTACACTTTTCATTAGCAAAATGGAGGTGGTGGAGAAGATGGTAACTATAAAGAGACTGAACATTGATTATATGATGCTGACGAAATCGCTCAGCTGAAGGATGCAAAAATGATAGATTGTTTATGCAACGTGGGGCTTTTTTCCTTCTAGACGCAGAAGTGTACTGATTTGTTTAGTATCGTCCTTCATAATAGCGGGCACTAGTTAAGGTGTGAGCAGAAGAGGGCATGGTAAACTTGTAGTCTGACAGACATCGGAAAGAGATAGCGCGATCGAAATAAAGCACCTACAGCAGATGAACGTTTACTAGCCACTGGTTCAACATAACTGTTCCATGTCATATATATTGTTATCCGCAGACCTGTCATAGTCCTGATGTGTGTCGTGCGTCAGATAGGTAACTTGTCCGCCTTCAGCTCTTTCGATGCTTGCTGCCATTGCATCAAAGAAATTTGCATAGGCTGCAGACAAGAAGCATTTTTAATATTTTGTTTCCCTGCTGCTTGTTGCGCATTTATCTGTCCAAGTTGCCCAAAATTCTCATTTGTAACTACCGCACTATGTGGGCTAAAGTGCCTAACATAGCGTACCTTATTAGGCTCTATGTTTTTCAATAAACAGCTTAATATCATTTAGTCTCACTTCTTCGTAATCGAGGAAAAACTGCCGCCTTCTGAGGATGGACAATTAGTCAAGGAAAGCGAGGCACTTGAGATGGCAGGCTGCGCCATCTAAAGACAAACCTACGCTCTGACCAGGGCGTCGGTTGGCTAGTAGTTCGCGAGATGGCGCAGCGGATCAATTTGGCATCGGGTGGATGCGCCTGATTCTGTTTAACCAGGGTGTCGAACCAGAACTATAGTGTACTAGAATAAGGGGTAGTGTATTCAGAGAGGCCTCGGAGCTGCCGCTGTTGATGTCGAAATCCGCGAGATGGCGCCAGCGGAGTATGGGCTGTCACTGCATGCGCCGCCTGCGATGCGCGATAGTGCTTTCCGTACATCGCACCCGTGTTTTTTCGCTTTATAACCGCGAGCACGTCATAGCGTGCCTTCTAAATGTTCGTGGTCGTACATGCACGAGAAACAAAACTAAATGCATAAATAAAAGTCACACACGGTCAAAAAAAAAAAAAAGCAATGACTAGCTGAAGACCGCTAAACTGAGCCGAAATTGCAGAAATAAAACTACGCGTTATTTGATAGCAATGAGATCATTGAAAGAAAAAAGAAACATTGTGCGTAGCAGTTGAAGCAAACAAAATCAATCAATTAGTGTGGCTGCGGGTAATTATTAAAGTACAACCGTCCCAGACTCTCTCAAACTTTCGCTCAGAGCTCGGCTCCATTCTTGCCATCAGCTGTAATATGTGCAGGCACAAGGCACTTACAGGGGACACTGCTGCAAGACTGCTGCTGATGAAAATAATAACACAAGGGTGATGAGCAAACTGTTTATTTACAGGCTTGTGTACATACTGCAGCGAGCAGAAAGCGTGACCTCGAAATCGCGACCAAGTCATGATCAGGCGGCTGCGGTTGCAAACTTACGAACATCGACTGATTTTTGCATGCAGTTTTTTTTTTTTCGCTTTTCTTCTCGCGACTGGTTGATGCCTTTGACAAAAAAATGAAGTCTTGTAAGGACATAGAATTTCACCACTGCTGCTGTTAGTAAGTCTGTATTCTGGCTGCAGCCTAGGGTATAGTCGAAGTGCTTCTTTGCCAGCAGCATCACATCAACTACACTGTCGCTGCACAGCTCTTGCTTGCTGAAATAGGCAGTAAATATGTCCTCAAGTTTCTTCACTGCAATATACAACGCCTGAGATGGGTGCAGAAGCCCACCTCTGTCGCAAAGGTCCGTGAACTTGGAATATTGTGTAGGTCCTGCCGTGGTAAGCAAACGAAGGTGCCTACAATTTCTGCAGTCATTTAGCTTGAGGAACTTTCGGGCCACATAGCCAGCCATGTAATATATTAGCCGACCATCACTTTTTTCTTCAACGTATCCTTTATGATCGGAAGGAAGCCTCTGTAGCATGCGGTCTGCCCAATCCAGGTTCCCCGCTTCAGCTGCATTATCGAACTCGTTAACTCTGGCATCCTGAGTGGAGCCATCACACGGTTCAAGAAGAGAGCTTATTTCTTCATTACGCTCTGCATTGTCCGCATTCACTGCTTTTGCGAGGTTATAAAATGAGAGGCAGTTTACGACGATCAGGAATTGTGTTGGCGTCGGGTAATCATTTGAGCCACATGACTGCCTGACAATCCCGAAAAAATTCTCTAATGGATCCTGGCTGAGCCTCGCCGTCATTAGATATTTGAAATTGTGCTTTCCTAGATGGTCCAGTAGAGCCAATGTGCTTGATATTGTGACCTTAAGTCCGTCAGCTGTGGAGGCACTCAGGAATCCGCCAACTCCATTTGCGTGACGCTCCCAGCACGAGCTAGCATAGCTAGCACGAGCTAGCCAGCATAGTCTCTGAGAATACACGACGGCTCGAAGTGAAGTTCACATACCGAGCAGGTTTCATCTAGGGTTTTGTCTTTGCGGTGCAAATTTCTCTCCCAAACCTACCTGTGCGCTTCGCCTTTCGGAACAGCAAAAAGCGACGGCTGTTCACCGTCAGTCTAGTGGTAGCCTGTTTTGCACCCAGGTGCAAAGCAGTGCCGTTGCCGCCGACGATTCGGCATTTATACACTCTCGGACGGCCAGCAGCTATTATAGCACCAGAAAAAAACCGCGACAAAACGGGCACGCACCACGTTTACCGTCACCACCCAGCAACCGAGAATGGAGAGCGAGCGGCTCAGCCCGACAGCCCCGACAGCCCACGCTACAGCAGCGCCGCCGCACAAAACCGGTTTCTTTCCACGCGCGCCGCTTCACGCAAATGCATGGAGAGCGGCGGCACCTGAACACACTACCCCATATTCTAGTACACTGTACCAGAACGCTACCAAGAACCGGAACCGAACCCGAATTTTTTCCCGCCATCTTGGAACTGAGCCCGAACCGGAACAATTAGGAGCAACCGTTCTGAATCGGTTTGCCGTGCGGTTCTTACCCACTTTTGCTAGCAACTTACTTTCTTTATTTTGTGTTTTATCGCTTCTTGTAAAGCGCTCTCCACGCTTATTTGCAAAGCGCCACTGCCCACCGCGAAGATCCATACTGTGTTACAAAATTGCTCTCTGCAGAAAGATGAGACGAACCAAGGAAAATATACCACCACATGCCTAGCACCAATTTCTGGTGCCCGGCTACCATTTCATCTTGAACCCGGGTGGCCGTTACACTGCGCAATGGTACCGCTCATAGGGAAACTTGGCGCATTCGAGTAGTACCTGCTTAGGCTGTGAAATAATAGCATATTATTCGTAAGTTGAGTTACATATTTCAATATATACATATATAAACTATGCACGACAAAAAAAAAAAAACAACGAAATGAATTTATTTAAAAAAATGTCAAGAAATCACTTTATTTTCTAATAATGCGACTGGATTCCAAGGGAAGGAAAGCGTAGCAAGGGGTGGCAGAAAGTTAGGTGGGCGGATGAGGTTAAGAAGTTCGCAGGGGTCAAAGGGATGCAGCTAGCACATATACGGGTTAATTGGAGAAAGATGGGAGAAGCCTTCGCCCTGCAGTGCGTATAGTCAGGCTGATGATGATGATGATGATCATTCGACGATGTCGCAATTAGTCAATGTCGAAATGTCGCATAGTAGCCGCATGCGATGCGACTCCAACACAAGCAATTTGGTTGACCCAGACTTAAGAATGATAATCCGACGCTAGTTGTGGGATGGCTGTCTTGGGTAGCAATTTACAGGTCTATTCTTGAGTTGAGCAATTTTCGAGAATGGTTCGTTCTCTTCGGAGAGGGTTTCAAACCTCTCCAAATATGGTTATTCGGCGATGTTGATACAGGAGGCCATCATGCCGAAGATGAAGAAATATAGTCACACAATTTACAAAACTACAACTGCAAACTACAAATTACAGAACCAACGCTACACAGACAACAAAAAATGAACAACTGCCACTTATAATGAAAACAATCTCACACAAAGATACTGTATACAAGACCTTACTTATCACTCGAGCATTTCAGTCAAAGCCTACGCACTTGCACACTTAGGGCTAAGCACGAGGACTCAATCTAGGCTCAACTCTCTTCGGCCACTTTCACTTTTATACATTCGCAGACAAAGAGATAGGGCGGACATTTTTGGCGGCCTCCCCGCTGTGCAAGTTAACTAATCACAAAGGTCATGCTGGACGGACACTGCCCAGGGGATGGAGAAAACAAAGCCATCAAAAAATAAATGCATTTATTACTCTCTCCGCTGAAAGGGCGAACGCCCACTCCCTCAAAGGTTCAGGACTTTGATCCCACCACTACCACCCCCTCCACACTTCCCTGTCTCGTGAAATACCTCAAACTTGTACCCACTGTCCCGCGCGGCGCCGGGTCTTAACAACAAAAGGGGGAGACCAGACACCGCAGACAAAAGGTGGCAATGGGAATATATTTTCGTTTTTCTATTGTAGACATGGGGGGGGGGGGGACTGTTTATCTAAACGGGCTCAAGCGGGTGCCGCTATTCCTCAATTAGATATAAAAATGGAATAATCATGTCTAAATTGTCGATTGCACTCTGAAAGAAAAAAAAAAAGATTTACGTCCGCATCCGGCGTAGTGGACACGTGAAGGATGTCCGGGAGGAGACATGACTGCTTCCTCTATCCCTCTTCACAAAAGCGACATGTTCGACGTTCCGCAGCTAGTAAGAAGCGATCGCCTGAAGGGTGTCTTCGCTGCTCCCAAAAAGAGACCTCTACCCCTTCACCAATACAGATGTGACTGGGTGATTGCCCGCGATAATACAGGGATACTTCCTCAGTTATGGGTGCATCTTTTGTGACAAAAGCAAGAGGGGTCGCGTCCCGGAACCAGAAAGAGGGCTGTGGCCTAAAACGTTTTTTCCGAACATAGGACAAACGTGATTCAATATGTAGATTTCCTCTTTAGTCTTGTGTTCCTTTTGTTCCTAGCAATAACTGCTTATTTTATTTCTCTTGGCAAGTTAAACTATGCCAGGAGTGCAGCTTCGATGTTCAAATGTGAAGGATGGGTGGAGCAAGGAACTCAGTAAAATTACTGGCAAAAGTATTAATTCTCAAGCTCTATGTGGCGCGCTATTGTTTCTGCCCGTAAAACTAGAGTGTCGAAAAAACGTGCGTTTCATCGTTTTATGCATCATCACTGATGCGAACGCCTGCGGTAATCTAGAAACTTGGCCCTGAAAATTCGGCATGCATTATTGAGATAAAACGAAACTTAAGAATAGCGGTCTACGGGTTGCCCGGTGACGAGGGAGGTTGGGACAAAGCCTTGAAAAGCGGGGAGAGCAATGAGGTCAGGCGGACCGAAGGAGCTTGGGACTAGGCATTAAGGAATAAAAAAGAAAAAGGAATGACAGTAATTGTGCAATCGGTGAACTGTACTGTGAGACCCTCGATGTCCTACCACGCTCATCAGCGAGTAAAGGTGCCGAGCAAAACAGCCTGTGGCCACCACATAGAAGCGGCTTCGTAGGATCGCTGGCGGCTGTCAAGTACTGCTACATGCGGCAGCAGAATCTCCCCCGGAGATCGGGCTTAAAAGCGGAGGATGAGTTTGGAGCGTTTCTTATGGAAACAGAAGACTGCCTGGAAGGACTGGCAGAAAGCGGCAATTCTATCAAAATTTAAGAAGTAAAGAGCTTGCTCTATGCATTTGAAAAATGCCCTGCATAAATAAGCAAACTGTAGTGTTTTGAAATTTTGGGAGGAGAAGTTGCGGCTCCCAGAACTGTACTCATGTGCTCTGCTATCTACACAAGTTAGCGTCGAAATAGCATTTTGATGGATATCAAATGCTATTTCTATATCATCTCTTGTCATTGAACCCTAATGATTTCAACAACCCTTGACAATGTCCTCAAAACTTTTTAGGATGGCAAAGGAAAAGTTGGCAGAATTTTCTACGCCCATAATAAAATATTTGCGAGCAGTTATTATGCTGTCATGCCATTCATGTTCTAATTTATGAGACCAAACAAACCAGTCTAGCCTTAAAGGGGTTCTACAAGAAGGCACATAGCGCGCCTATGCATTCAACTATGACGTGCAACAAGACAGTGGTCGCATTGGTCGCGGCCGCATGTGTGAGGCAGTTAATTAATCCGGTTGTCCGGCAAATACGGTAATGACTTCAACGCCCAATAGTGGCGGAAGGCCCTTTTGTCAACGCCTTTCGGGCACAACATAACGGTGCCTTTGCGTTTCACATCCATAGAATTACTGTGTGTACCTGCGTACCTGTGTTTGTGCACCTTAAAAGCGCAGCAGGAAACATTACCTTCTTTTAGCTTCCGGAGCGTGACAGCTTCAGTTGCATTTGTGCCAATAAAATGAATAATTAGTTTCCCCCATCCTGCTGTAATCTTGCCACTCATTTTGGTTTGGCCTGTATACAACCACTTGGACCCGTCACTTCTGATGACGAAAACAATAGACGGACTAATATATTAATTTTCAGCTTTTATACTACACTAGAAAAGGAAAGAAAACTCAGTAATAAAAATGTGGAGTAAAAGTGATGCACACGAAGATTTTTTTCTTTTTTTCATAGCCCGTCTGAATCGGTTCGGACTAGATCGAACCACCTGAACGCAATTACTCCGGAGACGAAATCGAAGCTGAATCGAACACAAAAAATTCCGGTTCGATACCTGTTCCGTTCTCTCAACGTTATAGGTTCTTCTCAGCAGCGGCCCCTCAGGAAAAGGGCAAATATTTTATGGCAGTTCTTATAGCAAGAATTAAAGTCCTCATTGTGCCTTTATGTGGAGCAATGGATTATCGCTACATTTTTCAACTCCGACGATAATGATTCATATATTCTGTGCACTTGTGTTTTTATTTTGTATTACATATGTGGTACAACTAATCATACCGCATGCCTGGGGGTGTGTTCCCTTTTATGTTGCATTATAGAATGCTCTTGATTCTAAGTAGCTTTAAAACCAGTGGTTTACAACTGCAGGAGGCGATATCATATATTCAGCAACGATGCCACAATGCATTTAACTCCACCAAAACATTTAACACCTTCTATAGATGTGTGTTACCTTTTATGCAGCATTCAGAAAAACGTTTTGAGCCAAAAATCACTGTTGCACTAGCTGACAGAGGACCAGACAGGAAAACGTTTTGAACCATAAAGGATGTGCAGTGAGCATGATGCTGGTGAGAGCAAGAAAAAATCACATCCACGCAGCAAGCTTACTGTGTTATTTAACAAGCGAAAGGAACGCGAAGGCAGAACGTGGAGGCGGGGAAACAGAGAGAGAGAGAGAATGCATTGGCCATTTGGTGGGAGTCGTGGCAGCCGTGGTGGAATCCGGGCAGCCGATAGGACGTCTTGAATATCGGTCTAGCGAGAGCGGTGAGGATCAGAGAGACCTCCCACAGCTTCGGGCTGCCGATCAACCGGTGCTGTAACGTCGTCTCTTGTTCCTCGGCTTCTGCCGACCATAATGGTTCTTCGGCGCGTCCCCCGCAAGTGCATCGATGTGGGCGCATCTGCTTTGCTCACCTCGACAAAACGATTCTGCGCCAAACGACTGCAGTTTTTCTTCGATTCTGGTTAGGCATGATGCTATGTCATGTATGGAAAAACGTTAACTATCATGCCGTGTTTTTAGAGAGCAGCTGTAATGTACACGTTTGGCGGCTGAGTCGCGTCTCCTGTAGTTGTGCAGCCAAAGTTTGTCCTAGTAAAGTTGGTTGCAGCGGTGTAACCGAGAGAAAGAAGGTCATCAGCCACACAAGAGTCACAAGCCAAGAGTATTTCTCAGACGAAGAGAAAGATGAGCCACCAGCTCTTCGGGAAACAATTATGTTATTCGTTCCCTTTCTCTAAGAAATCACTTTAGCTCGTGAGAGAAAGACTCCTCTGTAACTGCGCATAGGTCAAATTATTTGCCTCAGTATTTCAGAAAAACGTCTAAAAAGCTGCGCTCATAGTTTACATTAGGGGTATCGTAATTCTCCTCAGAATCGTTTGGGTGGTACTTGGGCCGAAATAATTTTTCACTCTTCCAGGATAATTGTCTACAACCTGAACAACCAAATAGGGAACGCACGGTATATTATTCGTCTTACTTTACTCTTGTTTTATTTTTACATCGCAGAATGCTACACGACATGTGTAACCGCATTGCCCTAATTTTTGCCTAGCAACCTCGCACTGCTGCTGTAGACAGCAGGCGATAAAGTAAAGGGAGGGAAATCCGTATCTTCTCCACAGATGCATCACGAATTAACGTCGGAGGGGCTGCTTACTCGATTGAGAGCTGCAGCGATGTAGTGAGATGTACCCTCGGTTCTTACACGCATCCTGCTCCTACAGCAAGTCTACAGACCTTACCAATATTAGCTAGTAATCAAGACCTTTCACTAGCACCCCCTAATGCTTCAGGATATATATTATATACAATAATTCAGTACAGGATATACGCGCCATTCATACCGGTCGCATTCCTGAAGAACTAAGGAATTAACTACACAGAGCTCTTACCAAACTACGTCCTCACACTCTCACCCTCAGGTGGATTCCTGCTCACGCTGGAATACAAAGCAATGAGGTAATGGCTCGCACACAAACTACAGCACCGGATGCCTGATATTATCTAGCCTTATGCACTAATATGGAATGCTTCTCTTCGCTGCAACAAACAACACTATGCAACCAATTTACACTATGACAACATACATAAACTATTTGTACACTTTCTCTTCCGAATATATCCCTCACTACCACACGAATACGCATTCTTCAACGCATGTGCCTAAATACAATCCTCACTCATGCCCTATTGTTCCTCTACCGCATCACAGGTCCACATGCATGGCCGCATTCTCTTGAACCCTATGCTAACTAGAACACTATATATTTTCCTGCCATGTCACAATGGAATCACCTTACTTGCCCCACTCTCCCCAACGTGTCAGCCAGATTTCTAGAAACAGGAGCGCCTTACGTTTCTGGAGGCGTGTTTGAGAGGGAAGAACATCTGGCATTTTTGTGCGCGTTCACAGCTCGCTCTACCCAGGCGAAAATATTCTCAAAGACTGCATGGATTTCCACAAGTGGGGCGTGATGAGAAAAATGGCAGGAAAAGACCATTTGTAATCATCCGAAGAGATAGATTGCAGATGCCAAGTTTGTAATTCGATTTGGATTATATCGCAGTAGCAAAAGTTCATTTACAAAACTGTAGACCGATAGGATGTACACCTAGCATTAGGCAGCGCGCCACGTTGCGTCTACGTTGAGCCTTTCAGAATTCCACCTTCCCAATGGTTTCGCCCCAAAAACAACTGTGAAGAGTCGAGCACTGTTCGCAAGTTGATTCATGTCACGAGAAATAATACTTTAGTTGTGACAATGGCGTAAATACATACCTCTGCACACCCTGTACGGTGTAATTTTCGCTGTGCTTCCTAAAATGTTCCGAAGTCAATAAATTGATGTCAATATATTAGTATAAAATATTCCAATATATGCGGGTACATTTTTATCACATTTCTTTTTGTGGGGTTTATGAAAGGGACAGCTGGCAAGGGGTAGGCAGTTTAAATATACAATTCGCAATGACATTTTGCCTGTTTGAACTTACGACGGCGGCGCTTCTGTAATCTAATTTCTTAGTTCTCCTTACGTTGTAATAACTGGCCATTGACGCCTAAGAATGTTTTTGTTATAGCGTCCCCTTTGAAACGGGGTGGTAGCAGTAGCTATCATGCTCATTTTTCTCCATATATCTTAATTATTGATTTAGAATGGGTAACTAAACCATCATTCTATTTATTAAATTTTGCTCCTACATTACTAACATTATGTCACTTCTCTTCTTTTAAGCCACCATCTTCCAGCCGTTTTTTGCTAGTTTCCACCGCCGGTTTATTCACCCGGCCACTGTTATCTCTAAACCCCAGAGCTTCAGGAACAGTGATTGCGCCTGCATCAACTTCCGGATGGTTACCACTGCATTTGAGTATAATATGGTCAATTGTTTCATTGGAGTTTCCACATACAGCACATGCGTCATCTCCATTGTTAAATTTCTTTTCGTAGCTGCGTGTTCTAAGGCACCCTGAACTAGCTTCAAAAAGTAGAGCACTGCCTCTTGAGTTATCAAAGAAATCGTCCTTCCTGATCTGCATTTTCCACTTTCGGTATAACTCCACACTATGTTTCTTTTCCATCGAATTTATCCTATTTTTACCTTCTGTGTTTTTCACCTGTTGCTTAATGCTCTTTATTTCTCCGTCCTTGTTACTAGCATACTTACTAGTTAGTTTCCTAGTTCTTTTCCTCCATTTTGAGTCAATGCTTTTTAGGTACAGGTATTTAAATACTTTAGCTGCCAATCTGTTACTGTCCAATTTCCTCAGGCGTTCCTCATATAATATTTTACTCTGAGCTTCCCCTACTTCGAAAGATGCCCAGCCCATATCTCCCTGTACCGCCTCATCTGTGGTTTTGCCGTGGGCACCTCGTGCTAATCGTCCAACGGATCTCTGATTTGTTTTTAATGTCGACTGTACCTCTGATTTTAGGCACAAAACCGCATGTCCGAAAGTAAGTCCGGGCACCATAATTTCTTTCCAAATACCCCTGAAAACCTCATACCTGTTGTATTCCCACAATGCCTTATGCTTCATTATCCCGGCATTCCTTCGCCCTTTGGCCTTAAGTGATTGCTCATGCTTTCCAATGTATGCCAATCCTTCGTTTACCCATACCCCCAAATATTTATATTCTGCTACTCTAGGTATTTCAAGGCCTTGTATTTTAAGACCCTGATCAGTTGAGCCGTTGAAAATCATCAGACCCGACTTGACTGCGCTGAAACTGAAGCCTAGAGCATCCCCTTCGTCTCCGCAATACTTAACTAGAGTTTGCAATTCTTCCAGACTCTCAGCTAGCAGCACAATATCGTCTGCACACATCAAACCAGAGAGGCGCGGCTCTACTGCCTTTCCACTTAATTTATATGACAGGTTAAAACCTAGGTTACTGTCTTGTATCCTCCGTTCCAGGTTTATCATATAAAGCATGAACAGCACCGGTGATAGAGGACAGCCTTGTCTTAATCCTTTGCATACTTTGACATCCTTCGTACTTCTTATCCCTTCCCATGTAATTTCTACTTTGTTATCCCCGTATATTTCCTGTAGGAACTCTATTATCTCATAACCGATACCTTCTTTTAATATGTTCCACAGGAGTTCCCTGCTTACGTTGTCGTACGCCCCGTTTAGGTCCAGGAAGGCCAAGTACAAAGGTCTATTTTCCACTCTAGATATTTCGATGCATTGGGTAAACACGAACAGGCTATCATCTAAGCGCCTACCATTTCTAAAGCCGTTCTGAAGTTCTCCGAGTATATTGTTACTTTCAACCCATGCTTGCACCTTTAATTTCACCGCCTGCATGGCTAACCTGTACATTACAGATGTTATGGTAATCGGCCTGTAGGATTTTTTGTGCATCCTGTCTCCTTTCCCTTTATAAATCAAATTCATTTTACTCTGCCGCCAGCTGTCCGGAATTTGCTTATTCGTTATGACTGTTTCCAGAGCTTTTAACAACGTTTCCTTACTTTTTGGACCGAGTTCATTAGTCAGCGTGATCGGAATTTCATCTATTCCTGTAGATGTGCTTTTAGAAATATTTTTTTCTGCCTTTTTCCAGTTTATATTAGTCACTTCTAAGGTGCTTTGTATTCTGCTACCTTGTGTTGCTTCCTGATTTGCGGGCATTACCCTATCGTCGCTCTTAAATGACTCGGCTATAACTGATGTAATGTAGTTCACTGCGTTGTCTCCCTTTAAACAATTTCCCTCGTTGTCTTGAATCCGATCTTGCTTTCTTTGATTCTTCTTCCCTAGCCAGCTTATATGGTTCCAGAATTTTCTTGCTCCGCCTCTAGAGGCATCGTGTATATCAGCCATCCAGCGATCGGTGGACTGTCTTATTTTACTTTGGACGAGGGCCTGCACTTGAAGTTTCTTTCGTCGATATGATTCCCATTTTCGGTCGATTTACTCCTGAGAAACCTGTGCTTTTTTGTCATTCGGTGTTCCCTTGAAGCAGCCCGTCGTTGTTCAATAGCTTCCCTGATTTCCTTATTCCACCAGCTCCATGGTTTCCTCTTTCCATTCCAGCGGTTTGCTACTTTAACATCCTGAATTTTCCTCCTTATGAGTAGTTCTACCTGTTCATAATCCCAGTCTTCCATGGGGCTTTTCTCTATTGCTTCCTCTATGTCTGCTGCTTTCTGCGCTATTTGATCGTCGTTTAATTTTGCGTTTACGTTTTGTCTAAGTTCCATATCTCTTTTCATCAAGGGCGCCATCTGCAGACTAATACGTTTATGATCACTTCCCAGACTACACTCCCCTTCTTCGTCTATTTCCATTTTTGTGACCTTGCTATAAACTTCCTGCGACATTAGACAATAGTCAATGGTCGTCTGCCTGTTGCGGAATTCCCACGTGATTTGGCCTTCACATTTTGCTTCTGTATTTACTATAACTAGATCGTGCCCTCGCAGAAATCTAGCATTAGCTTCCCGTTACAATCCGTGTATCCATCCAGATCGTCGATGTGGCCGTTCATGTCCCCCAGCGGAATAATATTATATAATATTAGTCTTATATAATAATATTAGTGCTCCAGACGGGATGCGCCATCTATGGCAGAAAAATAGAAACTGGGAATGGGGGGGCAACGCCAGCCGCGCGTTCTCCTTGCACTGCCGCGTTCCCGCTCCCTTCCGAGCACGTGCAGAGCTTTCGCCCTGCATCTGCGGCGCGTCACAGATTACCGTCAGCGGCATGGCTTAAGAAAAATCGTCTTGCTTGACGTTTATTCTCCGTAAATCGAACTTGAATAGGTTGGAAAAGTTCGTTGACAATGTGTCCTCTCTGAAGGAGACATTACTGGATGCGATGTGGGCTTCGGAAGTCAACGATCACATTGCAAGCCGCCGACGTAATATTAGTAGTAGCCGCACCATGTGTCGGCAATATTTATTCTGAGGCTCTGTAAAAAAAAAATGTATCATTGTATACAATTGCACAAAAATAATTTTTGGTTCTAGTGACTGATGATTGATTGACAGACAATGAAGCGTTTATGAAAAGTTGCCGATGTAGTAGTATAGTAGCCGCCCCACGTGTCGAAAATATTTAAGCGAGGGCTTCGTAAAAAAATTGTATCACTGTATACAATAATACAAAAATAATTCGCAGTTCTAGTGATTGATTATTGATTGAATGGCTATGAATAGGTTATGAATTCAGGGTAAATAATTGGTGAAAGATAGGAACAAAAAAGATAAAAAATAAAAAAGGTTCATAGGTGCCAACGCCAATCCTTGCTGATGCTAATTAAAATGTAGCGCAAATATGAAAACCTGTGACTGATACCTATTTTTTTAAGCATTATAAAGAAATGCATTCAAAGGTGCAAACTGCTCAGGATAGAAAGCCTGTGTTTGCCGATGTTAAGTATCGGTGTATAAAATTAACAGTAAAACACCACCTGTGTGCTTACAACAAGCTATCGCGTCATACCCTTAACGACGGAGTTTAACTGTCCCTTAATTTTTGGTTGGTAGGTTTAATTTATTGGCCTTAAATGGGCCAAAGCGACTTCGACTATGAGAAGGCTTAATGAAGGGCTCCAGAAATTCGACCAATTTGGGGTATTTTAACGTCCATTGACATCGTACAGCACAGCGGCATAATAATGGTTTTTTTTCTCGTGCATCGAAAATAATCTAATTTTTAGTATATGCTTGAAATACTCGACGCTCTATAACCACTACCAATCCAAGCACTCAGTGGCCCACTCGATATATGCTCCGCTCTCGATTATGAACATCACGCTTTATTTGTTTTCGTATGGCATACGTGTAGAAGGAAACGTTGGCTCTTTATGATGAAAGCTAACTTCGTGCTGGAGACATTTTCCGGTGGAAGGGGTATCTATCAACTGAAAAGCCTTGGTAGGTAATAGACACGCGTTGCCAATTCATTGAAATATTCCTCACTGGATTGATTGTTCATGAGGCAGCGGAACGCTTAGGCTCTGGAAAGGTAGGTTAGATTCAAAGCTAGGCTGGGAAGCTACAGCTCTGAAGAAGCTTGTCTCCTCTGCGTATTTCGGTTCTCACGCATTGCTCGAACTTGAATTTTGTGAGAATATGGGCTATACTGGCGCAAACCTGGCGCAAAGCTGGTTGTAAAAACGCAGTGTTCAAAGCCGATGGGGCCGAAGCAGTGTACGCGATGCACACGCGTAAATATCAGAGTGAAAACACATGCGCAACGAGCTTAAGAAAATTTGTAACAAGTTTTAGTGCTCTTTGTTTATTTGTATCCGCTCCCTGTGGATTGGACAGGGATGCTAACAAGGTTAGCATAAATGTCAATGCTAGCTCACACATGCTTATTCATAGCAGACATGGTCATCCCATGAAAAGTTTTTTTCTATGCGGAAGATGCCCTTGCGAAGCTGGAACTTGCGCTTATTTCAAAACGAAGCTGCGGCGGGCTACATTTAAATTATTCCAAAGTAAACTAATGCACCCTGTGGGGAATCAGCAAAGGTTTCGACCTCTCGTCCGCGAGTTGGAAAGACATCCATGATTTAAATGCAGATACGTTTTCCGTAGAGCAACAGTTCATTTCATTGCGTAAGTAATACTATGTCAAGTTTGAGCCCGCTACGTGCACATGGCCTGTAGCCTCGTTCGACCTTTACAGCGACCGCAGATGGGGCCACTCTTCAAGCCGTCGGGTAAACCCGGTCGTTAGCCACGCCGCGCCCCAGAGGAAGAAGAGGAAAGAACAGAAAAAGTTCTAAGCTACGTCGCCTTTGCTAACGCAACCTACCAGGTTTAACTAAAGCTAAACCCCAGCTAATTGTTTTTAATTTAATGGTCAGCTTCCACTGTCTGAACGAACCGTTCGCCTGTTTACCGCTCATCTCACCTTTCATACCTAGCAAGGAGACCTCCATTCTTGAACGGATATCTACTGAATGAAAT
This sequence comes from Amblyomma maculatum, assembly GCF_055883805.1. Taxonomy (NCBI): domain Eukaryota; kingdom Metazoa; phylum Arthropoda; class Arachnida; order Ixodida; family Ixodidae; genus Amblyomma; species Amblyomma maculatum. The sequence goes on from NC_139346.1 coordinate 71,737,994, forward strand.
CTTTTTAACTTTTCCTAAAAAGGCATCCACTGAGAGAGAGCGCGTGTTGGACACCACTTCCTTCCCACTCCCCGCATGGAGTGAAGGGCGCGTACTCGTGCGAATGCTACCACCGGCGTTTTGCCGGCAGCGTTGCGTCGCACGGCCAAACTTGAGCTTTGGTTCCCTTGTCGGTTTTCTTTGTGCCGTTTCTGCCATCGCGAAAAATCCGCTTCTACACCGCTGTCGAAGCAGCGCACCAAACTACTCGTGCGGAGATTCCACTGCGCCCCAGCTGGACAATACACGTGCGCACACGTGCCGCCTCCAATGTGAAAGAGGCCGCGCCGGTGGCGCCGGCGCCATCTATTCCCAGTAACGCCGCTTCGCCCTCTCGGCGCTGTAGACACGCACCGAAATTTGAGCTTGAGTTCCCTATGAAGACACACAGTTTGTTAAATCTTGTTACTTACGGAGTAGTTTAACGTTAGCTTCTTCTTCTGTTAAGTATCTCGCCTACATAACATTAGTTCGTCCTAAGCTGGAACATGCATGTGCAGTTTGGAAGCCTATTTCTTATTTGACTAAAACACTTGAATGAGTTCACAACTGCGCTGCTAGATACATCCCTTCAGATTACTCTTATCGTTCTAGTGTCACTGCCATAAAATCTAAAACTGATCTACCCGGCCTCGAGACTCGGCGCGAAATCTACAGACTTAGGCTCTTCCATAAATTATATCACTCATCCCTCCTAAATATTAAACCGGCTTATCACATCTCCCTTCACACCAGCCAAGCCAAAGCAGTTTATCCATCTCACGCACGTACTGCTGAGCAACTACATTTTTTTTTTTGTTGTTCAAACAGGAGTCGAATGGAATGGCCTGCCTGCTGAACCCGCACTCCACATCAGTAATATTAATTTTAAAAGCCTCATCGAAAATATAGTTCTTTAAACCAAAGTCTCCTTGTTTGTATTTATATTTTGTATTGCCTTGTATTTCCCCCCTTGTAATACACCTATTTTGGGCTTATGAGCCGTACAAAAATAAATAAATAAAAAATATTTAAACGGTAATGTGTAACACGTTTCGATCCCTAATTTGCTGGGGTACTGAGTGTTGCTGAGATAGGTTTTAGTAAAAATTCAAGATTGCGTTTGCTTTTTTTTATATTCAAATCAAAGTTGCCCTTTCATTGCTGTTTTCAAAATTTGGCCAAATTCGAAGCGTTGTGGGGAAATCTCCCAACGCTCCATAGCCTCAACAGTTGCCTGCCAATGAGAACATAACCTGCATGATAAAGGCTAAATGGTTTACTTACAAAAACATAATGCTTCGTGAGACTGTAGGTTTCAAAATAAACTTTTTTTTTTTTTTTGTAGCGCGTCGCCTCATGCAGAGTTTCAGGTTTTTACTCAATGAACTGCGGCAAAAAAAAAATGCTCCTAAAAATTAAAGCTGCATAGAGTTGTGAAGTAAAAATAATGCATGCGAACGTTTAGTGGGCAAGCAGCAGGGCTCCAAACTGCCAACATTTTGAAGTGTCAAGGACAGCATTTTGCACCTCTAGTGGGATACGTTTATTTTTGTTTCAGAGACCTACTGCGCATCTTGTAATAAATATGACTCATTCCTTTATGTCGAGACATATATCTACCGCATTTATGTCAGTGCATGTTGTGTGCTCTTATTCACGTACCTATTCTGAGGGATGCATGCGTTCTCGTCTACATCACGCGTACCTGATAATATACGCAAACGCAGTGGTATTATGTTATAAAGACTGCCGGGGCTACACAACGCCTGCTAGACATGCCTCAAAGTGAAAATACATTTGGCTGCTATAAGGTTTTAGTGTTCGCTCCTCAGAACAGCAAAGAGTGCGGGTTAAAAATGAATAAGAAATTGTCGACAGAATAACTCACTTAATTTCTACCTTGAATGTGCCTCTCGAAAACGTACTCGTACTCTGAATTTAACGACCGAACAGAAGTTTCGCGTTCTAGCGCTGTCATACTCCGTTCGAAAGTTACACGACATGGAAATAAAAACAACAGGCCAGTTTACGGCTTTTCGCGAAGTGAACACGCATCATGGGAATGACAAATTGCCGAACGTTTCGGAGCGCTGAAGCTCCGCTGAAGTTTACGACGCTGAAGTGTCGTAAACCAGGACATAAAACCAAGAGCTCCGAGAGGGGTCTCGAAGGAAGCTAATTGCAAGGGTAATGGCCAGGCTCACATCATTTCAGGCTGCCGAAATGAGCAGGAGCAGGAGTGCTTTTTCGTGTCGTTTGACGTCATGTCGGAGGAAGTAGCCTCAGAAAGTCATCAAAGGAAACTTTTGGGCGGTAAAGAAAATTAGGAAAAGTAATTTGCGTTACAGTGACAAATCATAAACGACCAACCTCAATGCAGAGAAATGCATTCTCCATATAATGCGGAATATCGTTTGCATATTTAGAGACCTTTAACGCCGATAATACAAAAAGTTCTCGAAACTTTGAATTTGTCAGGTTCGTATTTACGTGATAACAAGCGCGTTCCCAGTCCAAGTGCTTCTGCTATATTTGGGGCCGTTTCGGGCGAGTGTGACAGTGTTTTGCTAAGAGGTACGTTACTCCTTCCCTGCATGAATCCTAGACAGTTAAATGCATATCATTTCTCAGTTTATAAGATGTAATACGAATAAGTAAACAAGTGACAGTCCTGAGTGAAGATGACTCTGAAATTCAAAATTCAAACGGCTGGAATGAGTTGGAACCGAGCAATGCAGTAAGGAAGAATACTGTCCAAAACAAGTATATATGTTTCCTGTATGATGATATTGGCACTATGATGAGGACTCTGATTGTCAGATATGTAAACGCGAGAAATAATGAAGCATGTGCTCACAATGCCCGTGATTTAATGAGTACACTGGCAGAAGGATACATGACGATAAAGGCAAAAAGAAATGCCTTATTCAATGCGTCGAACACTTCCAACATATGCAAGCTACGAACCCATCCGGTTTTTCTCCGGATGATAATTTCTTTATAGTAGACAATTAGGGACTATTTTTGCATGAAGCAAGACTGCAGCGATAATTAGGATAGGGGTGTTCTGAAACCTTGTCTAAGCCGCTAAAATCGTCCCTTCATAGAACGCGAAGTAGCAAGGACTGAGTTTTCATAATGTAGCAAGCTGTACTTTTGTCAGTTTGCACAAAGTGGCATAGAGTTTCTTTCTTCTTTCATACACAGTTCGTTGGAAACCATTATAATAAAGGATTTAGAACAAATAGGCGCTACGATATTTACATGTTCGTAAATGTACAAGGAATTATATAAATTCTGCTATGCAGTGGGCAACGAAGTGCGCTGGAAAAGTAGAATGCACGCATCAGTTGTCATGCGTTATACACATTAAAAAGAAGACGTCTCGGCAGCGGGAGCAATAATTATGCTCCAGAAGTTTGAAGCTATCAATTGTTATGAGACGCGCGTAATTGTAACCATCGTAGTGTTTTGAGTAGAGATTCTTTAAACTACCTTACAGCTGGGTATTTGGTATTTATTTCATTATCGATTGGTTCCTACAAAAGGTGTGCACCAAAAAAGCACGTAGGAATGTGTTATCTAAAGTGTACGCAGCTAAACATCTAGTCACATGCATTGCGAGGGGTTGAGGTTTCATGGCGTCATTTGTACTCTTTGAATACAGCTTCCTCATTTTCCTGTACCTGCATCAGCTGAGTGGTTGATCTATCACATTAAGGGCACATTAACGACAACATCGACCGCGTGATTAAGCCTTTAGAAAGGCACTGAATCGCACCTGGAAACTTTGAACAGTTTCTAGGAAAGGTTTTTGGAACTTCATATTTCAACATGTTTAATATGAATAATAAACACATCGGCAGATATTCCAATAAGCAGAATATTAGCTGTTCATATTATATGCATATTGGCTGAGCCTATGAGCACTGGACACATTTCAGAAAAACAATTTCTACACGCATCGAAAGCTGAAACCATTTTGTATCAACATATTTATAAAAGTTACATTAACATTTTTCACGATTACGTTGATATAACTTAAACACGCGCCTCAACGATTTTGAAAGGAATGTTTTATTATTCTTTCTGAGAACATGACGGAGGTTCAGAAGCAAAATTTTGATACTATTCGGAAGCTTAGACAATGTTTTTCAATATGGTCATAAAAATGACCTTTCACTGCTCCAAACTTTCCTCGCAATTATTTTCAATAACAGGATCATTGCTTTTATACAAATTTGATGGCTCCCAGTGGTAGCTATAACTATGTTGCCAGTAACCGCAAGCTTAGACCACTCCTATCAACATGCCCATAACAATATCCTAAAGTCAGCTTACTATAAGGAGGTGTTCCAGAGTCCTCCAGCTGCGCATATAAGAGGTAAGAATGTATGGAATAACGGGCTACCTAAGTAATGTCTCAAAGTTCACTGCTACGCCTTCGCCTGCTCACCTGGTGAATGCTGGAAGGAGGTGTACGACTGATGTCATTTACCGAGTCTTGGCTTGATCGCAGATATCTGTATTGATCTCGCTTCCGCAAGAGGTGAACGGTTGAGAGCAAAATATCTTGTGTATCTCCTAGAACTGGGCTTTACATTAAATTCCCGTCCTGGCCGTTAGGACAGAGGGCGTTTGTTGCACCCATGATTTGAAATGTTCTTCATTAAAGTAGTGCTAAATACTGGAACGGAACAGGAGCCTCGGTTTAAGATTAGCTTTCTTTTATTTCTTCTTGAATATAGATAGGCTGATGGGCAGGAGGTTTTCTGGATAGCTTGCGGGAAGGAGCTTAATTTTGATAGTTACTCCGTTTGTTAATCCAATTGACCAGTGAATCCCTGTTAACAACTCTTATCGGCCCGGACGGTACAGATCCTTTTTCCACAATTAATTAGCTGTACAATACCATTCCAAGAAAAGGCGCAACTCGTAATAAAATGATCTCATTAGGATTGTCTCAAACATGAGGCTCGTAGGCCGCATGCCTTCTGCACGGCCTCGAACTTTGTCTCGTGCCTCTGCATTTCAACCAGTCGCTCACTGTGTCACATTTTACGGCTAGTATACTTGTCGACATTTGGAAATGTGGTGTTCAGAACTATGAATGCCGGCTCTCCTACTCCTGATCTGGTGGCGGACAGCACAGTAGGCGCGATTATTTCTGCACTTCACAGTTACAGCACTGTGGTAGGCAAAACTGGTTATAATTACCTTGTGAGATCAAGCAAAACTGCAAGTAATGGCCATGGGCAGGACATGCAGCGCGAAGACACGATAACCAATGGTCTCTAAGAGTAACTAATTGGATTCTAAAAAAGGAAAGCGCAGCAGGGGGCGGCAGAAAATTAGGGGGGCGGATGGGGTTCAGAAATTAGCAAGAGTTATTTGTATGCAACTAGCACAAAGCCTACTTAGTTGAAAAAAAATGAAAAAGGGTTCACCCTACAGTGGGTATAGTCCGGCTGATGATGATGCTTACGATGGAGCAAGATCAACTTTAGATCGCAGCATTACAGTGTCGAGCAAACATGCCACAAATTATCCCTTAGTGATTCAGTGATTCCTTGTGATATATTGTTTATATAAGGTGTTAAACGTCAAACGTCATTGTCGAAATCACTTTACTTATTTCTTGGTGCACTGATATTTCATAAAGCAACTTTTTTTATTCTTGAATAGAGTATGGAGGGAGAATTTCGAGCTATGCCCGCATGTTGTACTCGTTTGGAACAGTTGGCGTGAATTAAACTGGATACCCTTCTCGCATCAAGTAAAAGAAGGCACATTTCTGTACAGTTAGGATTGTGCTGCAAATACGTTCCTAAACAAGAATAGAAGCATCGGTTTCCCTTCAGAAGTCAGAGCCTTCGGCCAAAACGAACAAAAGATGCTTTGTCTTGGTCATTGTACGCGACACGGTACAAATCGGAATGATTAATGACGGTGATTGAAACTCGCAGTCATGTGTTTGCAAACTCTGGGATAAAAGCACATTTGTGCCGTTTGTTTCCAGAAATATTTCAGGCATTGCAACAGCGTCACCAACAAAGCAGCGCATACTAAATTTGCCCTTACCTCCATTTTTAAAATAATGTGTCATATTTGCAAATTCAAATATATATCTAGATGGAGGCGAAACAAAGAGCCGTCCGTGTGCTGTGCGATGTCAGCGCACGTTGAAGACCCCCAGGTGGTCGAAATTATCCGAAGCCCTCCACTACGACTCCTCTTTCTCTCTTTCCACTATCTCTCCCACCTTCCTCCCTTCCCTTACGGCGCGGTTGAGGTGTCCACAGAAAACAAGTGAGACAGTTACCGCGCCTTTCCCTTCCTATAAATCAATCAAATATATATCTATGATTACTGCCTAAATGTTTGCACTTTCAAAGATTGCTGTTTTTTAAGGATATTATGGTCTGCACTCTTCACCACGATAAAAGAATTGCCCATGAGCAAAGAAACGTGAAAGTGAAAGAAGTCCCTAGCGAGCATAAGTTAACCACACTGTAAACCAAAATACACCCTTAAGGGTGGATATCAGTGTCCATAACTAACACCCTTACACCCTTCAGAAAGGGTAATTTTAGGTCGAAATTTACCCTTATAATGGGTATTTTTCATAATTTTTTCCCTTTTGCAGCACAAACCGGGAAAATTGTAAACAATGGGTGTAAAAAACATTTTTTATCTTCGCACCCTTTTTTAATTTTGCACTTTCATACCGTCCTTTTCATTTTGGAAATTTCTTTACTACGTACTGCGTGGCCAAGCAATGCTCAGTGAAATGATCAAGGTCTTGCACATCCCAAAATTTCCAGTATGTGCTGCAGACAACACAGCTGCTTTCGCTTGGTTTCAGAATGTTTAAAACGTGTCAAACATTGAACGAGAATGAACACACATGAAACTGTACTCTTGGAAAACCATTTATTGAAACCATTCAGGGGACATGACAGACAGATACATGCTATCAAAAATATGACTTTGGCTTCAAGGTTAGAAGAGCAGATTCTAAATGGCAAGAACAATGTGCTTTACCACGGCCTGGTCTTTAGGCAAAAGCAATTTGATGTGCTGCTATGAAGCGCTGAATGATGTGCATCAGGCCTTTGTTACATAAGCACCTAAAAATACCTGATCAAGTATACAAACAGCCAGTGTGCTGCCATTCATGCTATAGCGCCTTCTATGATGTCTGGAACTCTGAGTACAAAATTAAAAAAAAATCTCTTGTGCCTCTGCGAGGATGATGCTGGTGAATCCGATGCATGGTGCACATAGGTTCTCTTTGTCCTGAATAAGAAACAAAAAGGAAGAACAGAAGTTAAACTGTTCGCTACTTCTGCAAATGACAGCATTGTTACCATCTACTGGCTTACAAATTTGTATCAGCAAAAGCTGTTACTGCAGTTTAATAAAATATTTCACACTTTAGAACCTGCAAGGCACAACAAAGCAGCCCATCTTTAAAATTTCTATAAAAAAACTGTCTAAGTCTCAGGTTTCTTTTTTTTTAATACCAGTCTATAAGCCCTTTTAATTTTTCGTGGCTATCACATTCAGTGCAGTGTTTCGAACAGCCAGATCAGACACAAATGTGTGGAGCATTGTGGCACTGCTTCAGGTACCTTGGTTTTTGTCCCTCTTCAGGCACCTATATGTAGAAGGCATTTTTTATTGAACGCAAAAATCCTACTGAATAAAATATGTTGCACCAATAGCCAGATCTAGTATGGGTCCTGGTCACATATATAATTAAAGAGTTCTACTTATGCACATTACCATTGGAACTTAGTCCTGAAGAGGAACCGTCTTTGCCAAATGTAACCAGGCAGCATAGTCTGCTTCTCAGCCGTGTGGCAGTAAATTTATTCTACATCTGAAGCTTTAAATATGTGACAACTTAAGACCAGAGCCTAGCCTCACTTTTTAACGAGTTGTGATCATCTGGGAATATTTAATGGCTTTATAACACAAGTGAGAAGCAAAACATGCTGCTCGGTTACTTTTGGCAAAGACGGTACCATCAAAACTGATGCTTCATTCTCATGCACAGAGGAATGTGATTACTATCTTCAAATGTTTTTGCATAGCTGTGCTCGAATAATATGTGCAAAAATACAAAAGAACATGTACAAAATAACATGAGTTCAAATCTAAAATGCATCTTTCAGGCTCCACATATTAATTACAAATATTACAAATTGAATGAGACTACGATTTCTTTCAACAGTATATGAGGGTCTAAATACCAAAACATTATTCCAGTTAGCACACACTGTGTACAGCATAATGCTAGCTTAACTACCAAAGGCACAGAAGTTGCTCCCTTTGCTCTCGGTTGATCCAGATGTTTGGACAACAAGCAAAAGATGCATGCAGCTTGGATGTCTGTAACATAAAAACACAAAAATATGCCAAATTTGAGGTTTTGGTCCAGTTTTGGTTTAGAAAGAACAAGGCACTATGAAAGCTGACAATAAGAACTTCTGAGCATCCTACTGATCACTGTCCACCAAAAACCAGAGCTGCATCAGTGAAAATACTGAGAGCAGGAATAAAATTTTCTGAAGGTGATATGATTTGGAAGCTTACAAACTGTGACTAAAATGCATGCATTGCCCTAGTAGATGGCCACACATTCATGTCACGATATCAGAGGAGCCATTCCACCACTAGGGAGTTTCCCTCTAATGGTGCTTCAGCCGCAGCACTAGAATAAAAGATTATAGTGATGCATTTAAGCCTATTCATGTGCAGAAATTCAGAATCATTCAAGTTCCGTGCCTCGTTCCATTATGAGTCCTGTGTTTTGTTGCCTAAAACCATTACTTAGTTGCCCTTTCTATAGTTGAAAATATGGGAATCAAGGAACCAAAATTCGGGAGTGGCCCATTGAATCTGGTAATCACAACTAAGTCAGCTATACTCAAATTAAGCTAGACATAAAATCTGGATAAATTTGGATGAGGTAAAATTTCAGGAATCCAGAGGTTGGCCAAGTTTTCGACATGGCGCACCTAAATTTGAAAGTCATCGCAGAATTGGTCACACTCAAATAAGATTAGACACCAATTTTCGCCAAATTGCAAGAATTTAAATTTCAGACGGGACCAGAATTTGCTTGGAGGTATGCACTGAATTCGGCATACTGAAATTACGTCAGACATTGATTTTCATCAAATCTTGGAGGTCCAGGGGGCCGAATTGTGGAGGTTCCCAATCACCATGCGGTCATCTAAATTGGTCATACTCAAATTACATTAGACAACACCATTACCCAGCCTATACCACTGAAGGGCAAAGGCATATCTCCATATTTTTTCAGTTAGCCCTTTCCTGTACCAGCTGAATTCATTTGACCCCCGCAAAGTACACCTCATCCACCTACCTAACTTTCTGCCATCCCCTGCTATGCTTTCCAGCCTTTGAAATCGTTTGTTACTCTAAGCAACAATCAGTTATCCTATTTGCACAATACATGCCCGGCAAATGTGCATTTCTTCTTCTTGATTTCTACTAGAATGTCATCAACTTTAGCTATTTTTCTGACTCAACGGTCAGCTGCTAGTCAAATCTGCTAGTACTTGCCAAATACACTCCATTACAATCTTATTCTTCTAGCTAATTCCCTTTCATGGTCCGGATCTGCAGTTATTACCTGTCCTAAGCAGACATATTCGCCTACGATTTCCAGTGCTTCATTGCCCATTGTAAACTGCTGTTCCTTCTCAAGACTGCTAAGCATTACTTTAGTCTTCTGCATATTGAATTTCAGGCTTACTTTTCTTTCTGCTTTCTCTGCCTAGGTCACCAAACATCTTTTGTAGTTCATCTCTTGAATTACTTAACAAGGCAACGTCATAAGCGAATTGTAGATCACTTCGGTATTTCCCATCAACTGTTATCCCTAAATGCTCCATTACAAGTCTGTATACTTCCTCGAAGCAAGCTGTGAATAGTACTAAGGAACTCGTGTCTCCTCCCTAACACCTCTTTTGTATTGCAATTTTGCTACCTCTTTCATGCCGAATAATGGTTGCTATCGAGCCACTACAGATATATTTCAGTACTTTCACATATGGTTTCTCTACACCCAGATTCTGCAGTGAGCAATGCCTGCACGATTGCAGAGGTTTCTATTGAGTCAAATGCTTTTTCTCTATCAAAGAATGCTATGTGTAAGGTCTGGTTGTATACCGAGCATTTTTCTGTCAGCTATTCTATTCTAATGCCAGTGCTGCGACAGGGGACAAAGATGAGAAGGAAGGAAAGACAACCAAACGTGCAAGCGCCTGCTCCTTACCCCGTAAAAAAAAGAAAAAAAAGAACAAACATTAATTAGATATCCGAATATGAAATTTCATTCATGTGTATTCACTGAATAGATGCTTATGCACGTGTTGCTGTACTTATCAATAGGCTTGATACAGTGTCAATTCCTCTTGATGTATGAACATAACTTTTGCCCGGTTAAAAAGAGGAGCAGATGCTTTTTTTGACACATTAGACCCACTTGGCTTATTCAGGTGAGTCTCAGTAATGTAGGGCTAAATTTGGTGAAGGAGAACCATTCAATGACGTTTTGCGTTTTAATGAATGTCTCAGTCTGCCCCATATTATAGTTCTTTACGCATTTAAAAGGTATGTCATAGACCACGCCCTCTTCATCATCATCATCATCAGCCTGATTATACCCACTGCAAGGCGAAGGCCTCTCCCATATCTCTCCACTTAACCCGGTTCTGTGCTAGCTGCATCCACTTGACCCCTGCGAACTTCTTAATCTCATCCGCCCACCTAACTTTCTGCCGCCCCCTGCTACGCTTTCCTTCCCTTGGAATCCAGTTTGTTACCCTCAGCGACCATCGGTTATCCCCTCTTCGCACTACATGTCCTGCCCATGTCCATTTCTTCTTCTTAATTTCCACTAGAATGTCGTTAACTTGAGTTACTTCTCTTACCCACTCTGCACGCTTTCTATCTCTTGATGTTACCCCTACCATTTTTCGTTCCATAGCCCTCTGGGTTGTCCTCAACTTAAGTAGAACTCTCTTGGTTAGCCTCCACGTTTCAGCCCCATAGGTGAGTACAGGCAAGATGCAACTGTTGTATACTTTCCTCTTGAGCGATACCGGTAAGCTGCTAGTCATAATCTGAGAGTGCTTGCCAAATGCGCTCCATCCCAATCTTATTCTTCTTGTTATTTCCTTTTCATGATCCGGATCTGCGGTTACTACCTGTCTTAAGTAGATATATTCGCCTACTAATTCCAGTATTTCGCTACCTAATGTAACCTCCTGTTCCTTCCCGAGGCTGTTGAACATTACCTTAGTCTTCTGCATATTGATTTTCAAGCCTACCTTTCTACTTTTCCTGTCTAGGTCATCAATCATTATTTGCAGTTCATCTCCCGAGTTTCTTAGCAAGTCAATGTCATCAGCAAATCGCAGATTACTGAGGTATTCTCCATCTACCCTTATCCCTAACTGCTCCCATTCCAAGTCTCTGAATACTTCCTCTAAACAAGCTGTGAATAGTACTGAGGAGATTGTGTCTCCTTGCCTAACACCTTTCTTTATGGGAATTTTGTTGCTTTCTTTATGTAGAACTATGGTTGCTGTGCAGCCACTATATATATCTTCCAGCACTTTCACGTACGGCTCGTCTACCCCCTGATTTCGCAATGCCTGCATCACCGCCGAGGTTTCAACTGAGTCAAATGCTTTTTCGTAATCAATGAATGCTATGTATAAGGGCTGGTTATATTCCGAGCATTTTTCTATCACCTGATTGATGGTATGGATATGATCGATAGTAGAGTACCGTTTCCGAAACCCTGCTTGATCCTTCGCTTGATTGCAGTCTAAGGTTGTCCTGATTCTATTAGCGATTACCTTAGTAAATATCTTATACGCAACAGACAGTAAGCTGAATGGTCTGTAATTTTTAAGGTCCTTAGAGTCCCCTTTCTTGTGAATGAGGATAATGTTTGCATTCTTCCATGCTTCCGGTACCGTCGATGACACCAGGCACTGCGTATACAGGGTGGCCAGTTTTTCTAGCACGATATCCCCCCCGTTTTTCAGCAAATCTGTAGTTATCTGATCCTCTCCAGCTGATTTCCCCCTTTTCATAGTTTCTAGTGCTTTCTTGACCTCGTCCTTCGTCACTGGTGGAACGTCTGACTGTTTTTCCCTACCGCGAATCTCATTACGGTCCTGACTACTTTGGCTACTGTAGAGATCTGTATAGAACTCCTCGGCTACTTTGACTATCTTGTCCATATTAGTGATGACGCTGCCCGCCTTGTCCCTTATCGCATACATCTGGTTTTTGCCTATGCCCAATTTCTTCTTTACCGCTTTAAGGCTTCCCCCGTTCATTACAGCAAGCTCAATTTTCTCCATGTTATACTTCCTTATATCGGCCACCTTGCGCTTATTGATTACCTTTGATATCTCGGCCAATTCGATCTGGTCTGTTGGATTGGAAGCTTTCATACTTTGCCGTTTCTTAATCAAATCTTTCGTCTCCTTAGACAGCTTGCCGGTATCCTCTCTAACTATCCTACCGCTTACTTCTACCGCGCACTCAGTAATGATATCTCTGAAATTATTGTTCCTTGCCTCTAGGATAATGTCGCCATCCTCAGTTAGAGCTGAATACCTATTCTGTAGCGAGATCCTGAACTCTTCTGCCCTCCCCCTCACCGCTAATTCGTTGATGGGTTTCTTTCTTACTAATCTATTGCGTTCCTTCTTCAGATTTAGGGTAATTCGGGACCTCACCATCCTGTGGTCACTACATCGAACTTTCCCGATTACCTCTACATCCTGCACAATGGCGGGGGTTGAACACATTATGAAGTCGATTTCATTTTTAGTCTCTCCGTTAGGACTTTTCCATGTCCATTTTCGGTTCTTCCGTTTGCAGAAGAAGGTATTCATGATTCGTAAGTTATTGCGCTCTGCAAACTCAACTAGTAACTCCCCCCTGCTATTCCTAGAACCAATGCCATAGTCACCTACTGCCTTGTCTCCTGCCTGTTTTTTCCCTACCTTGGCATTGAAGTCGCCCATTAGTACAGTATACTGCGTCTTTACTTTTCGCATTGCCGATTCTACATCTTCATAGAAGCTTTCAACTGCCTGGTCATCATAACTACCTGTAGGTGCATAGGCCTGTACAACCTTCAGTTTATACCGCTTATTAAGCCTAATTACGATGCCTGCAACCCTCTCATTAATACTATAGAATTCATCTATATTACCCGCTATATACTTATTGACAAGGAAACCTACTCCTAGTTGTCGCCTCTCTGGTAAACCTCTGGTAAACGCCCTCTTCACATGGCACAAAATGCAACTCATATACCACTTGGCCGGCTTTTTTTTTTCTTCTTTTTTGTTTTCATTCTCTAGCTCTTTTGTCAAAAAAACACGAAATTTTCCTAGCTTATTAGGAGCCGAAAATAATACCTCAACTGCATATTTGTGCCAACTTGTTTAGGCCTATGGGATAAATGATGGATGTATGGTATCACTGCATACCTCTTTTTATCTCTACTGGAAGGCCCCTGTGAATCATGTTTACCAAACGACAATCTTTTTCAGGATTTTATTGCAAGCAAGTGTTATCACGTCATTTGGGAAGCCGGCTAACTTTAGCCTCTGGACCTGCTGCTTGAAACTTCTGTCTATATCGTGGATGCATGATTTAGTAATCGCTGATGAGCATGACACTGCTATGCCGCACTTAACTATCTTCGAATGCTCTGAATGATAACTAAGTAAAGGCTTTTCCGACATATGTAGAAAGAACCAACAAATTTGATCTTCCTTCTTTTCCAACAGCCAAGATTGGAGCTGATTTAATTTTGTATTTCGAAAGTAAACATGAAAATTTGGAAACAAGTAAAAATACCAGAAAGAAATTAGCCCCAATTCCTGAATGTTTGAATGAAAGGGAACGAAGATCATGTTTGTTGTTCCTTTCTACAGCGGTCAGAAAAGCCTTCACTTATTTATTATTCAGGACATTTGAAGATAGTTAAGTGCGGCATAGCAGTGGCATGCTTAGGATCAGCGATTAATAAATCATGCGTCCATGCTAGACAGAAGTTTCAAGCAGCAGGTCCAGAGGCTCAGGTTAGCCAGCTTTCCGAATCACTTGAAACGCTTGCAATAAAATCCTGAAAAAGATAGTCGTTTGGTAAACATGATCCACAAGGGCCTTCCAGCAGAAAAAAAAAAAGAAGTATGCAGTGATGTCATACATCCATCAGTTATCAGTGATATCATACATCCATCAGTTATCCCATAGGCATAAACAAGTTGGCATTATATTGCTGTTTCCAGCTCCTAATAAGCTAGCAAGAATTTGTGCTGTTGTTGACTGAAGAGCCAGAGAATGAAAACAAAAATGAAGCAAAAGGAAAAATGCCTGCCAAGTGGAACATGAGTTGCATTTTGTGGCGTATGAAGAGGGAGTGGTCAATGACATACCTTTTAAATTTGGCAAGAACTATATAGGCCGAACCGGGAAATTCATGAACACACACTTACGCCAACACAAAATGCCTTTGAATTGTGCTCCTTCGTCAAATTTAGCTCTACATTACTGAAACTCACCTGAACAAACCAAGTGTGCCTAATGTGTCAAATAAAAGAGCCTGGACTCCTCTTTTTTTTACAGAGCAAAAGTTATTCAGACGTCAAGATCAGCTGACATGGGAATTGCATGATGCCTATTAGGTGTACAAGAACAGCAACACGTACATAACCATCCCTTAAGTAAATATACACGACTAAAAGTTCTTACCTGGATTCCTAATATTTGTTTTTTTTTTGGGGGGGGGAGGGGGGGGAGTAGCACGTGCACTTTTGGTTGTCTTTTGTCAGTATAATAGCTGTGTATTTTTCAAATAATCTTCAGTTAGTAGCGCTTGTCGTTTCTGCTCTCTGTCCCCTATCGCAGCAATGGTAAAGTTTTCGAAGATGTACCAACTAACTGAAATGTATGTTTTGCTATTGTATGGATATGATCGATAGTAGAATGTAGTACCCTTTCCGAAAATCTGCTTGATCTTTTGCTTGACAAATGTCTAAGGTTGAAGTAATTTTGTTAGCAATTGCCTTAGTAAAACCTTCTGTTTAACAGATAGTAAACTGATTGGTCTATAATTTTCAAGTCCTTGACTTCCCCTTTTTATGAATTAAGATAGTGTTAACAATCTTCCATAATTCCAGTTCTGTTGATGACTCCAGGCCTTACACTTAAAGGGTGGCTAGCTTTCCTATCATGGTATCCCTCCAGTCTGCAACAAATCTGTGTTTACCTGATCCTTCCCAGCTCCTTTCCCCCTTTTCATAGTTTCTAAAGGTTTCTCAATCTCGTTCTTCGTCACTGGTGGAACGTCTGATTGATTTTTACTACAGCCAACCTTGCTGTCCTGACTACTTCGGATGATACATAGATTCACCATTTTAAGGCTGCCCGTTCTTTAGAACACGCTCAATTTTCTTTATGTAATACTTCCTTACGTCGGAGACTTTGTACGTGTTGATTATCTTTGATAACTCTGCCAGTTTTATTGTCGATTGGTTTGGAAGCTTTTATACTTTGCATTTCTTAGTGAAATATTTAGTCTCATTAGACAGCTTACCGGTATCTTCTCTATCCTACCACCTACTTCTACCGTGCACCCAGTAGTGGTATCACTGAAGGTATCACTCATCATTTATACACAAAAGCTGTCATCTTCAGTTAAAGCTAATATCAAAATCGACTTTGGTCGTATCTGATAAAGTGAAATGTGGGGGTGCAGGGGGCCTAATTCTGATGTTCCCCACCCCCAATCGGATATGCTCGAATAGGTTAGACATATCCAATATCAGCTCAGTTATCATAAAACCAATGCCTAAAACAACTATGGGCAATATAAGCTTTTATTCACACTCATCATTCTCATAAAGCACCTTTCACTCCTACTTGCTGCCCATGAGCCCAGTCTTGCTCGGTCCACTATTGCTTCTTCTATGAACAATGTAAAGTGCATGACTCAATCTTGCAATTTATTCGATATTGCAACTACTCACATTTCTTGCGTCTTGGGGCAATACCCCTGCATCTGCCTGGAGAACCACTTTCCTATCTCTGTTGCACTGCCATAAGCCCATCGTTCTTAATAAGGTTGAATCATTCAGGAACTGCAAAGAGACCAGTATAAAAAAAGGCAAAACAAAGGCGAGATGTTAACTTGCAACAGTTACTGCATGCAGCAGCAGACTTGCATGATTACAATATCCACTCAGGAAGTGCTCCAAATCACAGCCATATATTAGAAACTAGGACCGCAGTAGGCATCTGCTCCTATATTTCTCCGAATAATATCAAATTGTTAAGTAAACCCTTGCCAAGGGAGCACTTCATGAGTAAAGCATGATAGTGCAGTGGCAATGAAACCTCACTGCATCAGTGCACGGCGTAATCTAGACTGCCATTTCTCCCAAATTGCTTTGCATTAATTTTATACACTTACAAGTCGTAATGATGTTCCAGGCAAGAAGTGGCCTTGTAGTCAGAGTTTACGAATGGTATAATGATTTTCAGTTCAGACACTTCACACTGATGTCAAACATTTTTTCTTTATGGTTTAGGGCATTTATTACCCCAAAGCGACTCAGGCTATTCTCGAGACACACCATAGTGGAGGGCTCTCAAAATTCAAGCCACTTATATTTAACGCGCACTGACATTGCAAACACATAGACACCTTGCTCTTTTGCATCCGCTGCTATGTGGCTGCCACACATTTTGAGCAATCCAAATTTTTTCAGCATGCCTTCATGTTTTCCACTGAATGACAGTCTTAACACTGCTGTGGATGCTGCTATTGCAAAATATCACAAGAAAAATGGCAACTAAGATTAATGAAATACATTCTTCAGGAAACCCAGCATGTGTGTGCATGAGAGGAAAGGTGTATTACCAAGCCACATGATACATATAAAATTGTCCTTTCATACCTTGCAGTTGTAGTGAAGGTATCCAGAGGGGAATATTGTTCAGAAAATACTAAGTCTACCAAATTTCCCTGTAAACTATGTTAATATGTCAATATGTAATTTTTTTATGCGTTAAAGGATGACCTGCGCTCCAAACTATCTTCTATTCATCTATTCTATTCATCAACTGTTTTTTCAAAATTGTTCCCCCCTCTACAGTATGAGCTGCACTGTTTTTTGAAACTTTTCTTGGTGCTTCTCACTTTGTATTGCATTTGTCTCTTTTCTTTTGGCATTTCATCCTTTGCATGTGCGGCATAACATAATTCATTCTGTTCAAGTATTTCCTTTCTACCTTATTTATTCCTTCCTTAATGTCACCCTCCAGACTCGTCAGCAATGCCTTCCTATAAACTCCGTCTTTTTCTTCCCTGCCTTCTGTGCGATCTGTTTCTCACAGTGCCTACTGCTATTCGCAGCTAAGTTGGCATGGCAATTCACTTACAAAATCATCAATTTTCTCCTACAAACACATGCAAACATCCAACCTGCTTCTTGTGCCTATTCATCGTGTACAATGCACTGCACTTTAAGTGCCGCAGCAACATTTTTTTATTTTCTTCAGGTTAAGGGATCACCTATTCATTTTGTACAATGCACTGCTCTTCACTGCTGCTGCAAAGTTTTTATTTTCTTTAGGTTATGGGATCACAAGTTCAAAGTTAATATAAGGCCATCTCCAAGGCAGCATCTTTTTGTTCCTTCCCTACTCGCCTTAGTCCTTGGGAAGCAAAAACAAAAAGTACACCACTGCCCAGACATTGACAAGTTCACTTGTCAAAACATCCACTGGGAGACTGCGGCTGCCCCTCAATCCTTCTTCAGTCTCCTTGACCTTATGTAGCTTATTGCCTTCATTTTGTTCTGATCTATTTTAATGACAGAATACTGATATTCAGGCCATATTAATAGGCAGGCTCTTGGTGCCAGACAAATTAGCTCGCTAGGAATGTTATAGCAGCTTCATACAGCAATTCAGTACAGCTGTGTTTCATCTATAGTCGCAGTAAGGGTTGTTGTTTTTTCTTCCAACTCTCACCTCTGATAAATGAGGACTTTATATTTGCCTCAGCATTTGGCTTTTTTGAATGAATTATGTAAACGTTTGAACCTGAATTAATTTGGTCATATTGAGGCCCTTGCATATCTCACAATATATTTGGTTTCAAATACAGGCCTCAAAGTAAGCATATATAGTGCGTTAGCACTTTGTTTTAGCACGATTTCAATACCAATCAGCTTTTGCAACAGCCGTAGCCATCCATCAGTAAATGTTTATTATGAGAGTGCTAAAGAATTCCCAATTTAATGGCACAAGAATGAAGAAGCCGTGAGAAGCTCCATTTCTGTCTGCTCACATTTACATCAATGATAATCTCTCCACACATGTTGCCTTTCATTCACTTATGCAGGGTTTCAAGGAACACTGATGCTCAACATATTATTCAAAGTGGTCTGAAACAAGTCTCGGCTGAAATCCAACTACCAGGAATGAATAAGGTATTTAGTACATAGTTATACATATTGGTATAAAATAACGAAGCGCCAATGACGAACGAATAAAAGTTCCACTACAAGCTGTCCACGTAGAATGAGAGGAAGAAGATTGCTACACTGTATGAAAGAGCGCTGGAAAAGGGTAGAGGGGTGAAGCCTCAGTTCGCAGGTTGAACCAACCTTTCAACAAGCGGACTTGCCTTCATCTGGGCAGAGCGGGCATCACTGGCAAGGGTTTAAATATGCTTTTGATTTTGTTCTCATCTGTCAACCAGCACTGCGATACCATAATGTTGACAACTACCAACTAGCCCAGCAAAACACCCTGCATGGATATCTAGTCCATCGCCTTAACCGCTCGGCCACGACTAGATTTGAGGGGCAGGCCCACACCATGTGGTAGATGTCCGAAGACACCACCCCACAGTGCGGGCAGCTGCCAGAGAAAGCAGGGTCGAAGTGTTTTAGAGCTGCCGGGCACAGCAGTGTGTTGGTATAGAGGCGGAATAAGAGCCGCTTATCCGCCTTTGAAAGGCCATTACATGGGCGGGGGCAAAGGCTGTGGCTAGATTGGTAGTAATTTACGATATCTTTGAATGTATAAGCCGGATTAGGACCAGCGTCCTGGTCGGAGGGGGAGGAGGAGAGAACTTCCCGGAGAAATAGCGCGCGGGCGGCGGCGTCGGCAGCCTCGTTTCCAGCCAGCCCCTGATGAGCAGGAGCCCAAATAATATATCGGGTAGCGGGGTCCCCAATGTAGGAGCTATGTTGAAGTATTCGGTAGGCTAGATAAGGGGTCCAGCCCTGTTCGACATTCCGACAGGCCCCTCGCGAGTCGGAAATTATATATTTCGAGTCAGAGTGGGAAGCAGCCAATGCTATGGCGACCTCCTCCGCATGAGTTATGTTGCGGGCTCTGAAGTTAAGACAGTTGACTGTTTTCGCCTTGTGGACGACTGCGGCCGTGTACCAACCCCCATGGTGCGGGCCAGAGGCGTCCACATAAAAAACGCCGGGTTTAGAACCATAATGGCGTGCCAGGGCTTCCGCCCGCGCCAGGCGTCTGCCATCATGGTCTTCGCGTGCCATTTTGGCGGGAAGAGGGCGTACACGGAGGGCGCATCTCCACGGCGCTGGAATGCGTGCCCGCTCTTCCATAAGTGTCGTATGTTTGATGTGGAGCCGGGCAAGAAGGCGGCGGCCCGACTGCGTCTGCGACAAACGCGTATATTGATTTGTGAGGGGCCCTTCCCTCAATTCCCTGAAGGTGCTCACCATTCCCAGCGCCATGAGGCGCTGGTTTGAGGAATTCACCGGAATATCGAGGGCCGGCCTAATGATTTTGCGAAGAATGACCTCGAGGGCATTCTCATCTTGCTTCCGCAGGTGGAGATATGGAGTCGAATAAAGGATTCGACTGGTTGCGAAGGCGTTTGCCAGCCGCAAGGCATCCTCGCTTCGTAACCCCCCACGTTTATTCGAAACCCGGCGGACCATGCGGCCCACCTGGTCTCCCACCTTGCGGAGTTTAGCCAATGTGGTGTCTGGCTTGCGGTGTTGGTGAATGAAGAGTCCCAGTACTCGGACTTCTTGTGTTTCTGGAAATGGACCTGATTGAAGAGTAAGTTGAATTTTAGTAGTGCATTTTGGAGAGGGGCGGATGGGCACAAACTCCGATTTTTGTGGGGAGCATTGAAGGCCGCAGCGGCTAGCATAGCGGTCTACTATAGTCGCCGTCTGCTGCAGGCTGGCCTCAATGTCTCCAAGTGAGCCCTGTGTAGCCCACAGAGTGATGTCGTCGGTGTACAGAGCATGCTGTACGCCCTCGACAGCACCCAGCTGGGCCGGCAGGCGCATCATGGCCAAATTGAATAGCAGGGGAGAAAGCACTGCGCCTTGCGGCGTTCCCCTGGTACCTAGGGGGAAGGGGCCGTGTTCGTTATCCTGAATGCGGATGTAAGATTGGCGGTCTGTGAGGAATTGGCGGATATATTGAAGGCACGGTGGCCACAGTTGGTTAGACTTAAATAAATGAGAATAATATCATGCGTTACATTGTTGAAAGTTGTCACCCGTTAATAATTAGGAGGTATTATTAACGATGCGCCCTTAACGGTGCGCACACTCCCAGACACCCTTAGAGTGAGTGGGGGTAGCTGTTCCGGTCGCAAAGAAGATGCCCTCGACTTGCGTGGCAAGCTCAGCCGGAATTCAACTACCTTGTAGTGACAGAAGGGGGTGGTCGTTTGGTGCCCAGCTGTCGCCGGTTCAAACCAGAGAAAGGGTCAGAGTCAGAAGTAACAAACAAAACACAATTTATGTATAGCAAGAGACGATACAAATGAACACACAAGATCACTTGAAATACAACAGACGAGAGGTTCACAGAATACAAACGCTAAGCATGCAACTACAGAATGATTCAATAACACAGGCTTTACAACAGATCAAACACGAGAGAGTTACATAAACAAACACCACATTGTTCACCAGGCACTGTTGCAGTCCGACGCCTCAAGAGTAACGATGTGGCCGCCATACGAGACGAGCGCCGCTCCCTTGAAAGTCCGTGGGTTTCCCAGCAGCGGGTGATCCCCGGGAGTCCAGCCGAAGCACAGGCGAGCACGTCGCAAAACATTGACGAACTTACTGACTGACTGACTCAACAAGCGGCGCGGTCGCTTTAAATAGGGCGCGCCGCGTCTGTTTGTTAAGACGCGCCAAAGCTAGCGCGCACACACACTTAGCTTCGCTGGTTATAGCGCTCTCTTCTCCTCCTGTTGAGCCGCGCGTCGTCATTGGCCAGGTCCCATAGAAAGTTCTCGAAAGGCCTGGCACATTCCAGGCCGATGATCCACCGTCCTCCCCGGGCAATGGGAAAGAGGGTCACGGCAACGCGTACAAAGCTACGCGCTCTCCCGCGCGGGGAAGGGGGCTTTTCTCTCAATGCCTTCCACGCGACGCCGTGCGGGCCTCGCGCCGTACCGGCTTGATGAAAATGTGCGCCGATTTCGTGACAAAAGCCCCCTTAAGATCCAGGGCGAGTACGACCCTGTCGTTATGAGGGCACTCGAGGGGGTCAAGAACTTCCCGATGTAGTTGAAGCAAGACATCCTGTGCGGATCTGTGTGGGTGAAATCCGTACATGGTGTCCGCGAAGACATGTGTCTCAAGGTACTCAGACAACCGGTACCGCACCATCGTCTCCGTAAGTTTGCCCACACAAGAGGTAAGAGAGATGGGGCGAAGATTGTCCGTGTTTATTGCTTTGCCGGCCTTTGGTATGAATGTGACCACAGCGGTTTTCCAATCAATGGGGAGTGGCGTATCTCCTCGCCGTATTGCATTGATGTAGTCCAATAAAGTTGTATAAGCTGAGTCGGGAAGGTTAGCCAGTAATTTAACAGTGATTTTGTCCCGGCCAGGTGCAGTACCACGTTTCATTTTGCCCAGGGCTGCCCGTAAGTCGTGGAGCTTAAACGGCTGATCAAGCTCAGTGTTCTCAGAGCCTGCATAAGAGTACGCCTGCCCACGGGTGTCCTGTATGTTGCACAAGTATCAGTCCCTGAGTTTGTGCGCGAGTTGTGTAATATTACCAGAGAAGGTGTGGATTACACGCTGATGATGTTTTTGTGTTTCTCTACGGGTCTGAGATGTTGGTGGGCAGTCAAGGAGTGCGGACGCGTCTCACATGCGCTCCGCAAATTTTGAAGTCCCAAGCCCAAAATTTCGACTGGACCGCAGAAATTTTCGTGCGAGAAGGAAGAGGAACCGAAGCGGAACACAAGGACACCAAATTCTAGCCGGTGGGTCCACCATTTTTGGATTTATCGGACTTTTGGTTCTCCCACGGGGCCGCCGAAAGCTAAGCCTAGATTAGGCTTAACGAGCACCGGGGACTGCGGGCGGCCCAGCCGGGGCGGCAAGGGCGCCGGAGGCCCGAAAAGACCTTCCCCGGGCACGCGAACACCCTGAACCGAAGAAAATGATGGAGGGACCACCCAGGGGCCTGGCAGAGGCGCAGGAAATGGACTACCACGAGGCGGCCGAGACCGAAGGCGCAGGCCTAACGGGGTTAGGCCTAACCGACGGCGTGGTCGGCAGCGAAGCCCCGAGAAGCAGCCCCTCACTCAACCCAAGTCTATCGAAGGAGGAAGACAACCAAAACTGGCAGCTCGCAATATCGAGGAGGCAAGCGAGGCGCCAGCGAGAGAAGAAAAGACAGAATAGTGACGGCAACAATAGCGGCGGACCGGCCGGCACGGTGTTAGGCCTAGCGGGATCGAGGAGCCCGGCGAGCGGCGAGGCCGGCATGGAAACCACCAACGGCGAGAAACGCAGAGAAGAGGTGAGGAAACGACTTTCTCCTCTACCCAAATATGATTTGAAGATTATTTTGAGACCTAAAGGCCTCATCGTTAGAAACCTACAGACCCACCAAGTGGCTCGGGCGGTAGTCGCGGCGACCGGTTCGAGGTGCAAGGGGGAAGACCTAATTATCAGACTACGCAACGGCTCCAATATAATCATCGTGAGCACCGACAACGAAGAGGCGGCCCAGCAAGTGAGGCGCATATACAATCTCATTTTCGGCGGGAAATCCTACGAGGTTAACGCACACGTGGCGGCGCCCGAAGACACAATACGAGGGGTGATCCACGGCATCGAGCCCGGAACAACGCCCGAAGAGCTGAAAGCCAATTTAAGGGTACGTACCCAGGGAGTCAAGATTCACAGCGCTCGCATGCTAGGCAAGACAAGCACGGCGGTAATCACCTTCGACGGCCACATTAAACCCAGACAAGTCTTATACTACGGAGGGGAGATGTGGTGCCACCCATACTTTCCCACCCGCCAGTTCTGCCACATATGCTGCACGCAAGGCCATAGATCCGACGTCTGCCCGACCCCGGACAGTAAGGCCTGCAAGCAATGCGGAGAGCAGAACCCAACCCAAAAACACCGATGCACCCCGAAATGCCTGATTTGCGGCGGAGACCACCAAACAGGCACCAAGGAATGCAAGCAAAGACTGAAGCCAGCGGCGGAGCTGAGAGGGCGACCCGCATTCAGAAGCCAGCAACAGCAGCAACAGCAGTCGCTAGGACGGGGAAGAAGTAGGAGCGGCAGAAGAAACCGACGGCCAAGATGGTTTGGGGAGGAAGAGGCCACCCAACCACGGAACAATTCGAGAAGCCCGAGCCTGGAGAGAAGCAAGAGCCGGGACGGACGGCGAGACGAGTCCTACCCGCCACTGGAGAAGCTCGGGGGCCCCGGGCCGAAACAACAGCAGAAGAAGAGTAGCGGAGTCAAGGTAAGCTGGGGAGCGGGTCCTCCTAAATCGTTTAATCCGCACTCAAACACATACACGGATATAAATACACCCTTAAGCAGGGAGAAAAAGCTAGAAGAAGAAAATAAGGCTCTAAGGGAGGAGCTAAAGAAAAGTCGAGAGGAAACTAAACAGATTAAACGGAAACTAGACGAACTCATCAAAGAACTAAAATGGCAGCAACAGGGCAGAAACGAGGCAAGCAATATTAGACCAGCCTCTCCCCCTCCTCCACAACCGGTCGAGGAGAAGCAGAAGCAAACGGAGGACCAAAAATGGGACGAAATTGAAAACTTTATGATGACAGTACAGAAACAAGTGCAGGAGTTCCAGCAGAGACTAGCTATGCAAGACGAGAGCTTCCGCAGCTACGTCAAGAATAAAAAAACAGACCTATCCACGAGGCTAGAGACAGACTATTTAGCGAAAGACGCTTTGGCGCAACAGAAAACCAAGGGGCAAACAACAATGCAAACCCATCATGGCAAGACAACAGCAACTAAATATTTGGCAGTGGAACTGCAGGGGGCACAGGAAAAAACAGGGCCTCCTGCAGCAGTACATAAACTCCAGGGGGAAACAGCCAGACATAATCCTGCCCCAAGAAACCAACAGCACACCCACGTTAAAGGGATACACTTGCCAGGAAGGCGGGAAAAGAGCCGCAACCCTCATCAGCAGCAAAATAGCCACCATAGCACACAAAGAGATCGAGGGAACGAATATAGAACACGTAATCACCGAAATAATTCCAAAGAAGAAATTTGGGGCAAAAAGCACCTTCATAGTAAACCTATACAGCCCCCCGAGACAAAAGGACAGCGATTTTGGAAGGTTGTTTACCAAAGTAAACAAATTAGCCAAAACAAACGCCCTTGTGATAGCGGGAGACTTTAATGCCAAAAGTTCAAACTGGGGATACCCAACGTCTGACCGAAAAGGCGAAAGCATCTAGGACACTGCGGCAGACCAGGGCTTCGAACTAGTAACGGACGAAGACCAACCCACAAGAACGGGCAACAGCGTAAGCGCAGACACAAGTCCAGACCTCACTTTCGTAAAGGGTACAAATCAAACAGAGTGGGAAAACACCCTATAGAATCTAGGAAGCGACCACTACATAGTCCAGCTCACAATGACGGCAGAGTCCACCAGACGGAAGCTTGGGAAAGCCCGCCTCACAAACTGGGACGCATTCAGACAAGGGAGCAGGGACCTAACAGGACAGATTACGAGCATCCAAAAATGGTGCCAGCAGCTCAAACAAATACAGGAAACGTATACGAAGGAGGTAGACAGAACCGAGCGAGCACCAGAGGTGGACAAGCGCCTGCTTAGGCTATGGGAGGCAAGGCGCAGTCTCACCAAGCGATGGCGGAAACAAAAGCTAAACAGAAAGCTAAAGAAAAAGATTGCAGAAATCCCAGCCAAGGCAGAAGAATACGCCACACAACTAGCAAGGCAAAACTGGCAGGAATTCAGCAACTCGCTAAACGGCACACTGAGCACGGCTAAGACATGGCGTATCCTGAAAGCCATGATGGATCCGGGAAAAACGAGGACCGAAAGCAACAAGACAATACAAAGACTAATCCACCAGTACGAAGGAACCGAGGACCAAATGATTGAGGACCTAAAGGCCAAATGTTACGGGAAAGAAAGCCCAGAAGAATACAAAGGAAGTTATCAGGGCAAAGAGAATCCTGAGATGGACAGGCCGATCACGCTGGCAGAAGTGCACGAGGCGATGGGGGCCCTCACTAAAAACACGGCAGCCGGGGGAGATAAGATACAAAACTCCCTCATACGCAACCTCAGCGAGGAGGCAGTAAACCAGCTGACAAACTACCTCAACCAACTCTGGGCCGAGGGCACAATCCTGGCCGAATGGAAACATGCAGAGGTGGTAATGATTCCCAAACCGGGTAAAAAATTGCAAATCGAGAATCTGCGGCCAATCTCCCTTACCTCCTGCTTGGGAAAGCTGTATGAAAGAATAATTACGAAAAGAATCCAGCGGTGGATGGAACGAGAGCAAATCTATCCACACAGCATGTTTGGATTCAGGTCTAAGCTATCTACGCAGGACGTTCTCCTACAACTCAAGGAGGACATCCTAACCAACATCCCAAAAACAGGGGAAAACGTGGTCATGGCCCTAGACATCAAAGGGGCCTTTGACAACGTCAGCCACCCGGCCATAATGGAGGGACTACAAAATATAAACTGCGGGGAAAGAACTCACAACTATGTAAGAGCCTTTCTAGCAGCCTTTCTAGCAGGCAGAACAGCCACCGTAGGGCTGGGGGAGGCGAGAAGTCAGCCTTTCAGCACCCCCCACAAGGGAACCCCACAGGGGTCGGTGATTTCGCCCGTGCTCTTTAACCTAGCCATGATCGGCTTGGCCAAAAGACTGGAAGTAATCGAAGACATACAGCATGCCATGTATGCGGACGACATTACGGTATGGACCAACCGGGGCACGCTAGAAGAGAAGCAGGAAAGCCTACAGAGAGCCGCAACATGCGTAGAAGAATACGTAAGGGCAAGAGGCCTAGCATGTTCAACAGACAAGTCGGAGCTACTCAGGGTGGCGAAGAAACCTACGAAGGCGAACCTGGAAATCAAGCTCGAAGGCCAAAACATACCGGAAAAAAACGTCATAAGGATATTAGGCATGTGGCTGCAGAGTAGCGGAATGTGCACCCACACGATCAGCCTACTGCAAAAATCAACCGAACAAGTCAGCAGAATGATTAAAAGAGTCTCCAATAGAAGGCATGGCATGAAGGAAGACGACACCCTTAAACTAGTCAGAAGCCTGGTAGTCAGCAGGGTGACATACTCCCTTCCCTACCACCCGGCAATCAAGAAAGAAAAAGAACAGGCCGAAGCTCTGATAAGGAAAGCCTACAAAACGGCCCTAAACCTACCAAGAA
The DNA here is from genome assembly GCF_055883805.1 of Amblyomma maculatum. Classification (NCBI taxonomy): domain Eukaryota; kingdom Metazoa; phylum Arthropoda; class Arachnida; order Ixodida; family Ixodidae; genus Amblyomma; species Amblyomma maculatum. The sequence continues at coordinate 71,764,858 of NC_139346.1, forward strand.
ACACCCCAAACAACAAGCTACTAGAACTGGGAGTTCACAACACCTTTGAGGAGCTGGCGACGGCCCAACTGGAAGCACAGCTAGAAAGGCTAGAACTCACGGAAACAGGCAGAAGACTACTGAGAAGACTAGGCTACCAGGCGGAAAACACGCCAGACCCAAACGAAAACATCCCAGACGAAATCCGGCGAACCCTCAGAATTCGCCCGATACCACGAAATATGGATCCCAACCTACACGCGACCAGAAGACAGGCAAGAGTAGAATACGTGGAGAACCACCTAGCTAAAAAGGCATATACAGTATATACAGACGCAGGGCTACACCCGAGAGACAGATACAGCACCAACACGAGGATAGCAGCAGCGGTGGTTGACTGCTCAGGCAACACGATCAGCTGCGCATCCGCGAGAGGATGATCGGTAGTAGACGGAGAGGAGATCGCTGTGGCACTCGCAGAGGCCGAGGGCTATCGAAGAAACGAATCACAGGTTATAATAACAGACTCCAAGACAGCCTGCAGAAGGTTCCAACAAGGAAGGATCTGCAGGGAGGCCCTACGCATTCTCCTCGGCGCAGGAGCCTCGGGCTATAAAGCAACACAAGTAGTTTTCTGGGCACCGGCGCACACCAACATAGAGGGCAACATGAGGGCAGACAGCCAGGTTCGCGAAATCACACACCGAGCCTTGCTGACAGAAGACCTCGTGGACCCCGTGATGGTGGACCCGACGTACGCAGATATTTTAAATCACTACAGAGGCACCAGGTTAAAATACCCTGCGCCCCACAAGCGACTCACACAAGAAGAAGCGACCAGCTGGAGAAGACTGCAGACTGGCACCTTCCACAACTTATACATTCTAAACAAAATGTTTCCCACACAGTATAGAGATAGCTGCCCCTGGTGCGGAGACAGTCCGACCCTATACCACGTCACATGGGAATGTAAACACAACTACACTTTCCACAAACAAACTAACCCGAGTGCGGAGCAATGGGAGGGCCTGCTAACCAGCTGCGAGCTCACCGCCCAAAGGGCATTGGTGCAGCACGCATGCGAGGTAGCCAGGACCAGTGGAGCCCTGGAATGAGGGAACCACCCGTGCTAAGGAGTCTCCAACGGTGGCGAAGAAGCGGCTGCAGGAAGACTCTCCGAGACTAACCAAAAGACCTCAATAAAGTTTTTTCACTCACTCACTCACTCACTCTACGGGTCTGAGTTGGATCAATGAGGGCGCGAAAGAGGCGCCATGTGTTTCGGCTGGACATTTGACGCGCTGCCGTGTTGCACCTATACACCCAGTTAGAGTCGGCGAGCTGGGCCGCATACTCAGCCGCTCGCTGGGTGAGCTCGGCAATAAGAGCTTTAAGGTTTCTGTTATGTTTCTGCCGGCGCCATCGGCGGACGAGGGAGTGCCGAGCTTCCCAGAGGTGGAGTAGGTGGTTGTCCACATCCGATACCACCTCTGAAAGCTGAATCTGAGTTTCGGTGAAGCGAAGGTGTGAAACCAAATGCTGGGACCATGGGGTGTACCCTTGCTCTGTAATGGATGTTGTGTTGTCGAAATTTTGCCTGATTTTTGTCCAATCTGGGAGACGGGCTTGTGTTGTGTGTTTAGACAGTGGACGAGTTCTGATTGTGGTATTGATAATGCAGTGGTCGCTGCCGAGGGTTTACTCGGTGTTGACCCAGTCTGCATGTTGGATGTTATAAGTAAAGGTGAGGTCCGGACAGGTGTCCCTTGTCACGGAGTTACCAAGTCGGGTTGGGAGGACGGGGTCAGTGTGAAGAGTGAGGCCCAGCGTGGACGCAAGCTCCGCCAACCTGCGCCCTCGCTTTTCTTCTCGGTGGTAGCCCCAAAACCGACTGGGAGCGTTAAAGTCACCTACAATCAGGAGGGGGTCTCGACCCGCGACTCTCAGCGCTTGGCTGAAGAGGTCTGCAAAAGAAATGTGTTGCAGTTTAGGAGGACAGTATACATTGAGAATGTGAAGTGGTGGGTCCTGCTTGCGGAGAGGGAGAGTCACCATCACGTAGGAAAATACAATTTGGAGGTCGAGGTCGACAAGATTAGCTGTATAATTTTTGTGGACACAAAGACAAGTCGAGGGGTCTTGTTGGAATGTCGTATAGCTTGCGAGTGCGGCGCCCATCCCAGGCTCTTGGAGGGCTACCACGGCTGGTAAGCATTCAAAAGTTGCGAGGTAAAGACGGAAGTTGGCCCGCTTACAGCGAGCACGGAAACCTGTGCAGTTCCACTGTGTTATTGTAAATGGGGAAGCCGAGTTTGAAGGTGGAAAGCGCCTACTTTAAGGGGGCCCCGTCATCATTAGGATTAAATATAGATTTGGAGGGAGCGACTACCTCAGAGCCAGCACCAAAGGCTGGGCATGGAGCTCGGTCCCCGGGTAAGGGGCAGCTTCCTCGGTACAGTACTCGGGTACAGTGGTTCCGTAGGAGAGAAAACGACAGAAGAGACGAAGAAAGCGGGCTGTTCCGATTAGCATCTTCCGCCTCCAGAGGCTGCGCAAGCGTTTCAGGTGCCCAGAGAAACAAATGTGACAGAGACTGCGCCTTTCCCTTCCTGTGAACCAATTAATAATAATAATAATAATAATAATAATAATAATAATAATAATAATAATAATAATAATAATAATAATAATAATAATAATAATAATAATAATAATAATAATAACAATAATAATAATAATCAATCTTTATTTAATGTGCGCAGGAACAACCATGTGGTCTTTGTGCTGCAGCACAAATAAAAAAAAAGAAACACAAATGAAAAAGCACAAACATGTTTACACACACAGAGAGAACACAAAAAAAAAAGAAATAAATAATACATGAAATGAAACTGAGACGAAAAGTATCACGGAAAGTAAGCAAACAATGAGTAGCATCACTTATATACACAGTGAGAGAATTTTTTAGCACACCAGGAAATAAAGAAAGAAAAAAAGAACGGTAGAAGAGAAAAACAACAACAAATAACTGACATTGAATATAGTAATATAGAAATATACATAAAATAAACAACCATTCCAGGCGCAACAAGTGCATGGTACTTAAAACGCCGGCTAGAAATACAGAATAATACAATAAAGAAGTAAAATTAAACAAGGGACAGTAAGATTCGAATATAAATTTTAAAGTTGAAATATAAGTAAGAAACGGATAAAAAGTAGTTCAAGATACAGACAGCATTGAACAGGAGAAAAAGCAAAAAGTGAAGTAAATACAATTTAAGGCTAGAAAGTGGGAGTTATATGTGATAAAGTACTATTTAGAATACAACGCTACGAACATCCAATGTAAATGAACAGAGCAAGTTTTGGAAGATGTCAAGGTGAGGACAAAAAGAGTTAAATAACCACTGCATCGTGTCCAGAGGGGAGTGATAATGAAGAGGAGAAACCCGAAATGGTCTGAATTCCCTCATGCTCTTTCGCGGAACGCGCAGTAGGATGTACTCTAAGAGCTGAGGGCACATAATGTGGCCATGAAGAAGTTTGTACAGAAATATGATATCAAGTCTGATACGACGGCAGTGAAGGGAAGAAAGATTCAGTTGGGCGCTCCTGGTGGAGCGAGAGGGGGAAGTTGCGCAAGGAAAGCGATAATGAAATATCCGTAAAAATTTTTTTTTTGTACTCTGTCAACCTTTTCTCCAAGTTCGATTTGCAAGTGCCATTCCAAACAACCGACGCATACTCCAAGACCGGCAGGCATAGGGACAGGTACAGTTTTAGGAACGGAAGAGGAGTTATGGAACTCTCTCGAAAGTCTGCAAACGAATCCGAGTGTGCGCATAGCCCGCTGAGCAATGCGTTTAGTGTGAGAGGAGAAGCTGAGGGTGCAGTCAAAAAGTACACCAAGGTCATTAATTTCTTCAACCCTATCCAACAGCACAGAATTCACAGAATAATGGTAGAGAAAGCTATGTGTTTTACGAGTAAAGGACACAACCCTAGTTTTGGAAGAATTGAGGGTAAGTCGATTAATCGCACACCAATCAGAAAAAGCAGATATGTCCGATTGCAACAACACGCAATCTAGAAAAGAATGTATTACCTTGAATATTTTTATATCATCAGCATAAAGAAGAAACGAGGAGTTCTTTATCGCCGAGGAAACATCATTAATAAAAACGGAGAAGAGAAGCGGGCCTAGTACTGAACCTTGAGGAACTCCACTCGTTGCAGGGTAAACGAAAGAAGTCTGTCCATTGACACTGACAAAGCAGAAGCGATCAAGGAGATAGTTGCGTAGGAGGGCTACGAGTGAGACTTTCACGCCAGAGAGTAGAAGTTTTTAAAGAAGTAGTGAGTGAGTAACAACATCGAAAGCTTTGCTCATATCACAGTACACAGTGTCAACCTGACCCCTCTGAAGGACTGCTGCAGAGGCATACGTCATAAACGTGACTAGGTTGGTAGAAGTAGAGCGACCCGACATGAAGCCATGTTGATTCGGTACTATGATATGTTTGAGATGGAAGGTAAGTACGCTGTGCAAAGCTAATTCGAAAAGCTTAGAGGTTGCACATAGAAGAGAAATCGGACGATAATCGGAAATATCATATTTGTTTCCAGACTTGAAGACAGGAAACACGCGTGCCATTTTCCCCACGCGAGGAAAGGCAGCATTTTTTAAACAGCTATTAAATATGGCAGTCAGTACTGGTACGAAGATATAACTGAAGGCTTTTATTATGGCAGCTGGAATGCCATCAGGTCCAGGAGACAAAGATGGTCTCAGACGCTTAAGACTCTCAGTTATCAACTCCTCGTCAAAGAGAATGGAATTAGATAGTGCACCAGATGGGAGGCAAACGGAATCACAATGTGGATGTTTGTAAACGGAGGAAAAATTTTGTGCAAAACTGTCGGCAACATCCCGAATTTCCGAACCCTGAGAGTCAACTAAGCTGATACTTAAATCTGATTTAATGGAACGCTTGCGAACGTAACGCCAAGACTAGGACGATTTGAGGTATTCCTCTCTAAAGACTCAAGATAGGAGTCGTAGTCCCGCTTGTATAAGCGTTTGCAAAGAGAACGCACACGGCGAAACTCATCTGCACAATTGTGAAACCCAGGGCGTTTCGCTTTACGATGGGCCCGTTCCTTGAGCTTTAACGCCGTTATTAGTTCCCTTGAAAACCAGGAAGGGAACTTCCTACGCGTAGGAGTATGCAAAGGTATGTACCGACGCATACCATCAAGAACTATTTCTGTAAAGCGACTGACTTGTCCATCTGAATCATTAATGTCATTTAAAAGGGACCAGTCGACGGAAGAGAAGAAATTGAAAAGACCGACATAATCACCACGTGCATACGCGAAACGGGGCGAATTCCTCACCCGATCTGAATTAGTAGAAGGTGAGGCAGAGACAGCAGTAGTAACTAGAAGCGGAGGGTGAAATTTGTCACAGCGAGTCAGCGGTATGTCTGGCTCGAGACTCGAACACTTTCAAAATTCGATAGACAGATGTCAAGAATATTACCGCAACAGTTTTCAATGAAATTGTGTTGCTGCAAAGAAAGGCTATAAAATCAAGTAGAGCGTTACACTTACTTAATATGTAATGATTGTTGTGAGAAGAAATAAGTGAGTTCCAGTTGATACCAGGAGTATTAAAATCACCTAAAATAAGAAGTTTGTGTTTGCTATGACGGGTTATAACATGTTCGATTGAGAGCAGAACATCATCATAGGCTGAAGGAGGTAGATTCGGAGGAATGTACAAAGCTGCAAGTAAAAGTTTTTCATGTCGATTTAAAGTGAGCTCGAGCCACACACATTCTTCAACAGTTTCCAGATCGGAACGTCGAACACACTTCACAAAACTGTCAATAGCAATGAGCACTCCACCTCCTCTTGATTTGGGACCAGTTTCAGGGCGGTCGCTACGAAAAACAGAATAATTAATTGGAAAGAAATCATTGGAAGGAATGTCACTTGACAGCCAGGTTTCGGTAACCACAACAGCGGTATAACAAGAGGACAAGACGCTAGAAAAAAATTCTGATCCCTTAGTCCGAAGACCTCGGGCGTTTTGATAATAGATATCCAAATTAGGGGCCACTGCAATTTTGCGTCAGTTCAGAGGGATGAAGCATATCGTTGTAAAGCTTCCCACGAAAGTTCTTGTATATGCAACCATCGGCCACATCGAAGGCTCAATAAGCTTACTGTAGGATTCTTCATCAACTTCAATATGGAAGGACGAGTAGGAGTCGTACCTTGTTTTCAGCTGCCGGCAGGAAATGGGAGTAATGTTCACTGATTTTAGATGGTTGGTAAGGTCTACCGATGTAGTATCGGGACTGAGTTTAGAGACGAAAATAGTCTTCGGACGCTTCTTTTGGTAAATGGCAACGTTCAGGACAGCTGAGCTCGATGCGCCAGTAATGGCTCGACTTCGGTGCTTCTTCATCGCACTGGGTAAGTCAACCGCACGGCGAGGAGCAGAGGCAGAAGATGAACAGGTAATATCTCCAGGAGTCATCCCTCGATGAAGAGCGGCGGAGTAGTCCACAGATGGCTGCTCCTCACGGGTAGGATTGCCCACGGAGACAACGAGAGGACGCTCGACGAGAGGACGCTCACACTGCGAAGCAGCGCACCGCACAAGCTCCTGGCGTAGGCCGTGAACATCGGCACGTAGAGAGGCGATAACCTCAGCTTGTTGTACGAAGCCGCGAGTTTACACGAAGGCGCTCGTTCTCTTCCGTAGCTGGGCAACCTCATCGCTCAGATAGGAGATTCCCTCAAGCGCGTCTAGGAGGGAGCCCGTAGCGAGGCAAACTCACCGCCATGTTCGCCGGTCGGGGCTGAAGGGGGAAAACCGGTCGGGTGGCTGGGCAGGAGCGGGGCACCAGGGATTCTAGCACCACCGTCGCTAAGCCTAACACCGTCAGACGACGACGACGCGCACAAATTACACAAGAATGGCCGAGAGCCGGACTTCAGAAGCTGCAGCTCGTCATCCGCCCAGGTGACGCACTTCGTGTGAACACGTTTCGCACAGTCGGCACATCGTAAAAACTGCTGCTTGCCAAAAAACGGGCGGGAACACAGCGCACATGCGTCCTTACTGGGCGCCATCTTGGTAAAAAAAAAATATTATTATTATTATTATTATTATTATTATTATTATTATTATTATTATTATTATTATTATTATTATTATTATTATTATTATTATTATTATTATTATTATTATCGCTGGACCGCTAGGCTCTCTCAAGCTAGTGCCGCAGTCAGCATGACGCCAGTTGAAAATGCATGCGCCGCGAATCGCTAGGCCACTCGGGCGCTTCAGGGGATGGTAGATGCTAGTCGGAACAGCCAGCTTTCTTTGTCCCTTCTGTCGTTTTTTCTCTTGCGGAGCCACCCTAGCGAGCAAACCCAAATACGCGGGCCGGCGGGGCACCTGCGCTGCCTAGTGCAGACAGATTGATTTATAGGAAGGGAAAGGCGTGGTAACTGTCTCACTTGTTTTCTGTGGACACCTCAACCGCGTCGTATGGAAAGGGAATAATGTGGGAGTGTAAGTGGAAAGAGAGAAAGAGAAAGCGTAGTGGAGGGCTACGGCGTAAATTTTGACCACCTGGGGACCTTTAACGTGCGCTGAATCGCAGAGCACACGAATGCCTCTTCGTTTCGCCTCCATCGAAATGCAGCCGCCGAGGTCGGGTTCGAACCCGGAAACTCCGGAGAGTAGTCGGGCATCTTACCACTGCACCCCCCCCCCCCCGACGGGGCCGTTTAAGATCCCCAGGTGGTCGAAATTACTCCGTAGCCCTCTACTACGGCTCCTCTTTCTCTCTTTCCACTTTCACTCCCATCTTCCTCCCTTCCCTTACGGCGCGGTCGAAGTGTCCACAGAAAACAAGTGAGACATCCAGGCAGAGAACGAATAGTTAGAACAGAACGGAGCGGTCAGGTGTTCACAGAAACCGTTTCGAGGGAAGCGAAACAAAGAGGCGCCCGTGTGCTGTGAGATGTCAGTTGTGTCTGTAGGAAGAAGGAAAACAAAATGTACGGGCCTGCGGCTGGCGCTGTCTGAGCTACCTCCGCTGCCTCGTGCAGACAGAAGAAAAAATAAAGAAAGAAAAGGAAGAGGCCGAGAAGACGCGAGCCGCAACAACAGCCGTCGTACGCCACCGAAGCTGTGGCGGGTGCAATGACGGCCTACAACAGATAAAAGTTCGCCTACCGGTCCGTGCAAGGTAAAGATCCCCAGGTGGTCGAAATTACTCCGTTCCCCCCACTACAGTTCCTATTTTTCTTTTTCCACTTTCACGCCCACCTTCCTTCCTTCCCTTACGGCGCGGTTGAGGTGCCCATAGAAAACAAGTGAGACAGTTACCGCGCCATTCCATTCCTATAAATCAATCAATCTGTTTCGTCCTCACGAGGCAGCGGAGACGGCTCATCTACAGGGCCAGTAGCATGCACGTGATGGCATGTGGGCGGACAAGGTCACAGACTCTATGACGCCAACACCAAAAAAAAATGAATCCCGCAACCCAGGTAGGGAGTGAATATCTATGTTAGAACAGGACGGAGCGGTCAGGTGTTCACAGAAACCGTTTTGATGGAGGCGAAACGAAGAGGCGTCCGTCCGTGTGCTGTGCGATGTCAGTTGCGGCTGTAGGAAGAAGGAAAAGAAAATGCACGGGCCTGCTATAAGCTCTATATCTGAGCCACTCCGCTGCCTAGTGCAGACAGAAGGGAAAATAAAGAAACAAAAGGAAGAGAGTAAGACGCGCGCCGCAACAACAGCCGTTGTCCGCGATCGAAGCAGCGCGCGTGCAAGGCTTACAACAAATAAAATTTCGGTGGCAGGCAAGCCCCCGCCGCAAGCGGCGGGGACCTACCTGTCAGTGCACGTTAAAATCCCCAGGTGGTCAAAATTACTCTGTAGCCCTCCACTACAGCTCCTATTTCTCTCTTTGCACTTTCACTCCAACCTTCCTCCCTTCCCCTACGGCGCGGTTGAGGTGTCCACAGAAAACAAGTGAGACACCGCGCCTTACCCTTCCTATAAATCAATCAGTTTCACAGAAACAAGTGTGACAGACGCTGAGCCTTTACTTCCCTGTGAACCAATTCTTAACTTCTTCGGTGCACATTGTACGCGTTGTTGTTTTTTTTTGTGGCTGTAGGAAGAAGGAAAGAGAAAATGCACGGGCCTGCTACTGGCTCTGTAGCTGAGCCACCTCCGCTGCCTCGTGCGGAAAGGAGAACATTGTACGCGCGTGTATTATGTGTAGGCGTATTACGGCATCATAGCGAGTTTCTAGTTGAACATATTATTCACAGATCCCCATTACTCGGAGACGCTTGCAAGAAACGTGAGCTCCTGCTTCCTAATATAACCGAATATTTAAAAAAAAATATTTTTTTTTACGCTGCAAAAGAGATCAGTGTGTATACTATAACCTTCAATATTTAGTGTCTTCAAAAGCAAACTCTCCTGGAAGGAAGACTCTTACAACGCCGTCTACAGGAGCACAGGACTTTGCGTACAGCAAACATTGTTGAGACAGAAATAACGCTTGGGAACTGTGACACATGCACACGCATCTCATTTACGTTCATGTACAGAGTACCTTTAGCATTGTTGCCTCGATAACCTCGAGATGATATAGTCGTAGCTGCACAGCAGAATCTGTGGTCGTAATGTTTAAAAGTGAACATGCGGCAGCAGCAGGCTTCAAACTTTCCATGCATATGAGAGTAATATAAACTGCGTGGGTGGATAAAAGGGTGTTATCAAATCGCGTTTCGCGGTGTTTATTCTCATTTCAATAAAATTAGAAGATCGAAGTGCTCAGCAAGCTAGCCAGGTATTTATTATTTGTACTAAATAAAATAATTGTATATAAAGAATTCCTTTATGAAGAAAGAACACCAAGATGACACCATTTTGGTTATATACGTGTTGCTTGTTAGTGAAATACCTTTTTTGTAGGTGTACTACGGCTCTTTATCGCTGTTGGAGTTAACGATTCAGCTCAGAAACAAATTAAGCATTCTACAAATTTTTTATATTTTATGTTTCATGGCGCATTCTGATATCTTCATGAACACATCTTGTCTGGTTATCAGCTCTGTGCTTTATTATAAGTCGCATTTGGTCGCAGAGTTAAAACAATAGGGTGTTATTACGAAGTTGTGCTTTGTTAAAGATTTGTTCCTTTGCATTAAGCTATGGTCAGTCATGGGCAGACATGGGCAGTATCAAAGATATATGTGTCTTCGATAGTATATTAAGATATATTTTGTGTATCGGTATTATCGTGAGCAGAAAATGGAAGTATCGGAGCATCGGTATAGAAAATATCTTTTTAAAGTGTCGTGCTTTTTGGGGATACTCGATACTAAACAAAACTTCAAATATTGAAACCGCTGTGAGACTAGGTTTACGGCACTCGCTGAGGCGATAGTAGAGGCCCTGTGACAGCTCGGCTTGTAGTACCGCCTGAGTTCCATACAAATGTCCCGGCCCCTCCTCGTCAACCACATTTCCGGGTAGCTTTTATGCAAAAATGAAGGAGGCAATGGTAAGTAGGTGCTCACGAGGTGGTTTACTTTTGAGTGCCGAGTGCGTATACCATGAAGCTGTTAAGCCATTAACACATTGAGAGATGCAAATAAAGCCGAAACACAAGGCGAACACGCAGTAAGGATCACGCACACTGCATTACCCACTCTTCACACCCTTTGCAATCCCCCCCGCCCCTCGTCTCTGTGGCGTTGGATTCTCGTCAAGCAGTTCCCTCCGTGTGCTGTAGGATGCAGTAACTTATGCACAACCCAAAACCCCTGTGATCCACGTGCCAGCTCTGCTTGGCGGCAAGAACACAAGCTTCTAAGGCCTCAGTCCACCCCGATGTAGTCGGCTTACCACATTCTTGTAGTTACTGCGTTTGAGGAAAAACAAATTCATCATTTGTAACTGCATAGGGAACATGCTTCCACTAGACCTTTTTTTGGGGGAAAAATATTGCCTCCAAAAATTTATAAAATGCACGACATGAAAGCTATGGACGCAATTTTCCAGCACACATCGAATAACAAATTATGCGTTGTCATACAATTTTTTTTTTGTGAAAACATTTGAGCGAACCTCGAATGATACTTGTAAAGATATCTCTAACAAAAAACTGAAACTTTAATTTTTGAATATGCGAATTGATTGATACCATATTAGGCACTAGCTGTTAAAAAAAAAACTTAAATCTTTTCTCTACAACCAGCCGTATTACCAGCGATACTAGTGAATTTTGAGTTTCCTAACTACCTCCAGGATGCAGTAGTCAACGCGGCTATGATACGGACAGCTATGGTTCACTCGTACACGCTGATAAAAGGCATCTTCATCTAATACAACACTGCAGTGCGCTCGTGTGCTTATGTAGAAAGGCATTTTTCATTTTCGTCGCTTTTAGCAAGCCAGAATTGCGTTCTTTCCGTACTAAAAAGCGTTTAGCCATTTTATTTTCCTTCTAGCTTTTAACAAAATGCAGAGCTTCAAAAGTTTGTTATCGCACTAGTGGCATTATAACTGCTCAGTGCTTCAAACGCACGCAGGTTGCCCCTTTGTATTTTTATGTATAGCCAAGCGCTCACAGCTCGGTTCGCACTAAGAGCATTAGTTTAAATAAATATTTCGCTACGCTTCATGTGGGAGCAATCGCTTAGCTGTAACCATGGCTCCAATTCGATGTGAAGTTCTGCAAGCACAGCTGCCCAAGCAATAACTCCGTGCTGCCGGTTTTGTTAAGCTCTTTCAGAAAAAACTACGCTATAGGAATGCTCGAACGATTTCAGAAAGCACGGTAAAATTTTCTAATGCCGCTAATCGTATTACCACCTTTATTATGTAAGGATTTCAGTGATTTATCTAAGTATTGACGATACAGTGCTGAGTATTTGTATCGAAAAGCGATTTCGACCCTGTATCTTGTATTGGTATCGAAAATACAGTTTTTCAGGGTATCGAATATACTTTTCCGAAGTATCTTGCCCAGCCCTGGGTATGGTGTATTGCAGAGCTACGTGAGATTTCTGTGCTGCCTGAATGCTCATTTTCTGTTGTGTGGAACACCACATGAACACAGCTGTTGCCATGTAGTGTTCTTCCTATCATACCCTATTCACGCTTTTTGCTGTATAATTGAAATAGTGTGTGGGGATGCACAATCAGTGCTTACATTCTGTTTGCATGTTCTGTACCCCGTAGCCCAGATCACTTCTAATCTACTCACCCATACAGGCTACACTTCCTGGTGAAGCCCACTGAATTGTAGCCATAGTGACCATGAGAAGAAAACAACGGTGAAAATTTTTAAGTATTGCAAACACTCAGTAATGTCATAAACTGGGAAAGAGGGGGCATTAAACACGGTGCTTGTTAGATTTTATAAGCTTTTCCTCAGTTCCTTCTATCTCCGGGACCACTATATTCTTTCTAACTGCCTGGTTGAGGGGGCAGGAGTCGGAGCGGTGGCCACCAGAATAAGCCGTTTGGGCAAGCTCTTTCTTGGATCGTCTCTCATAATTCATATTCTAAGGTATACCATGTGCGGCAGGGAATCTTTAAAATGAAACTATAGAGATGTAGCAAGGTAAGCGAATAGGATGAAATATTCCTTGAAATAATACCAATGCACTTTCTATACTCGGTGAGCTGGCTGCCTTTGAGGACAGAATTCCAATTCGATTTCCCATCACACTTGTGTTTTACTCTATCTTTAGAAATGCAGTGAGTGTTGAGTTATTTACGCCCGAGACAGAGCGGCCAACCAGGGCAAGAATGCAATCCCACCACCAAGTGATATCCTCTTGGCTGCATCATGAGACTGTGGTGATGGCGGCTGATAACTCAGCACTGTGCGGCATCTTGTAACATGTACATAGTATGTTATGCTCACTAATTATGTGCAGTGAGGCGTCAAGTTGCGTCAGTGTAGGCCGCGTCGTGATTCGTGGTGAATGGTGGGGTTTAAGGTCCCAAAGCGACTCAGGCTATGAGAGATACCGTAGTGGAGGACGCCGGAAATAGAGGTTTACAAAAGTAAGACTGCCAACCATGAGTGGCACGTTGATCCCGCACTGTGGCCATATTTTGATACCGTTATGCGTATGCTCCGTGTCCGTCCATCAGTGCCCGCTGTTCTCTCCGCGGTTGTCACGTCGTAACCTGGTGGGCGGTGCTTGAAACGACCTTTCGATGTCGACAGGAGATACTGCCTGGTTGATCAACCTCTCTTTTGTCCGTGGCGGTTTCTGTCAACGACGCCTAGATACGTATTTTGACAGCCGAGGCGTTACGGGTCCTACCTGCTGCACTGCCGAGCGCAGTTACAAACTGCTCTGCGAGTCGTAAACGGACCCCTCATCAATATGAGTAGCGTCATCCCTATCCATGTGCAATGTCCAAAGATTTGTAATGTGGACAATTTTGTTGTCCTTGTGCTTTTGCTGTTTACTTCGACGCATATATGAGAGATGGTCGAGAGTTTGTTTGCTTGGTTTGCGCATCACCATCGCTCATCCCGCTTGTAGCTACGTGCTTGGTGAAATGAATTTGACGTAAATTTGAATGGCGCTTAGCGCTTGCCTGCCCAAGCTCAGAATGAAAATCCTGTGCTTTTTGATGCTTACTGAGTAAATTTAGAAATTGTACTCAATTAATTGAAATAATTGAAGAATGTGTTCCACGGTACCTAATTGCTCAGAATGAAAAGCCAATATTTGGTGATGCTGAATGCCAAAGTTTAAAATAATAATAAAAAATAAGAATATTGAAAAAAAAGAAATGCTAGAAGAAATATTCAATAAATAATTTAAAAGAAAAATAACAACTAAAATTTTTAAACGTGAAAAAGAAAACATCGTTCATGTGTGTGTGTGTGAGAGAGAGAGACGCTACCGCATCATGCCCTTAACGGCAGAGCTTACGTCTCCTCCTAAGTTTTTTTTATAACCATATGATATAAATCTGATTTTATATACACAGTCCGTTGCACCAAGCACAAACAATGCTCAGTAATGGGAGTTGACTTTTCAAACTTTGCGTTTCAGCCGAACTGCTCTTTACCGAAGCTTCCCTCGTCACCGCTTGCTTATTAGGTTAAGGCTTCAAATGTATACTATCTGACAGGTGAAATAAACAAGATTTGGCATATTAAAAATCGACTAATGTTTCAGGTGACTGTCAATTAGCGAATCAACAGACTTGACAAACACACACAAAAATGAAACGCAAGCTTTGTTATTTTATCGGCCGCTCTGGCAGGTATTGTTATGCAAGAATACAAACCTGAGCTTCGCGCTCCGAACGCATACCGGACTTCGCACGCTTGATCACGCGATATTAGCTTTCAAAATGGGCTAGACGTGACCTTTATACGGTACTCTAGTGGGATGTTTGTTTCCTGCTTTACTAGACGCCGCGGGTTTGGAAGCCGTTTGGAAGCGTGAAATACGCAGATCGGGCTCCCTGACAACCGTTTTGCTCTCTGCACGAAGCACTACCATTTCGTACGACGGTGAAAAGCAGTTTTCTTGATCATGCGCTTGTGGTAAGTCAAATATAAAATGGCGAGTGCAATGCATAAAAAAAGTTCCAATGAACCTATTTGCACTATAGAGTTCGTTATACATGCATTTCTCCCTCTTCCGTGTCCTCCACCGCAGCATAAGCTTTTCCTTCAAGTTGACAAGGTTCCATTGCAAACAAAACAACCTTTTTAGATGCTATCACGTTCTGTGATCGAGCTCGCAGTTCGAGGAACGTGCTGCAATGCTTGATATGATACAGGTGGCACTTGCAAAGCCCATAATGACTGCAAACGAGAGTCCGTGCGCGGTACGACGGTGCGCTGGCTGCAGAAGGGCACACAGCAACATGCTGGCATTCCGAAGAGAGCTTGGTGGTAAGACTGCTGTAATAATAATGAAACAATCGCTTGCGAGCCTGCCAAAGCTGCTTGCGGTGCATGTATGTTTGTACGAAGGCGCACGTTGACGGCGTATTTTATGGGAGGCGCGGGCGAACGGATCAAAACATGGGCGCCACGCACAGTTTGTTTCTTTCACCGGATGGCGCTAACTTTTGTAAATCCTCTATTTTGATCCTCTGGAAATGTTTACCATGCACTGAAATCGCACAGCACACCAATGCCTTGATTTTCATCTCCATCGAAAAGCAGCCGCCGCGGCTGGGATTCGACCCCGCATCCTTGGGCAAAGCAGTCAAGCGCCGTAACCACTGCACCACCACGGCGGGGCACGTCCTGAATCTGACTATTTACTGTTCACATGCACATTGAGATGCCTCAGAAATAGTGTTTCGAGGCTATTGTAGCATGTCAAGTTAGCACAGTACTTTTTGTGTTACGTATAGCTTGCGCAGACGTGCTCTGCTGTCTTTTGTAGCGAGAGCTACACCACGGTAGCCACTTCGCCTCTTCGCCGCTTTCGCACTTCCGTCGTGGTTGCATCTTGGCCGTAGTTACACTGACCTTGAACGGTTGAGAAGAAGAAGTGTAGGAGTAGTCGCGGGATGCAGTAGGTGGCAGCTGACATGGCAGAGCACTAACTAGATATAGGACTTCCTGACATTACGTACGGCAGGAGCTGCTAACTCGGGTCTCTCCTTTCATATGAGAAGGTGATACCACAATAAGCCGGCCGAAACCTTTAAATCACGTCATACCTATGCCACGCAGGTACATTCATGCGGCTCGGTTGAAGCGGCGCTTTATATGTTGGCTGGTAGCTTCCGCTAACGCGTGATCGCGAAGGTGAGAGTGAAAAAGGAGGAAGAGATGCCGTAGTGGAGGGCTTCAGACCACTGTGCGATCGAGGTTTTCGCATCATTGCCCTTTATTACTGAAAAGAGCCCTCTGTGGCATAAATAACAATAGAGTAAACTACTATGTGTACTATGTGCAAAAGCCATGTCTTTAATTTCAAGCCGAACCTAAGCATGGCCATGCAGGTAGCTCTCGAGTAACTACAGCTTTAATCACAAGCTAAACCACTGCTAATGTTTTTACGTTTTGAAGTATGAATTGCCGGCACCTTCGGTTTAGTGATGGGTGATTGTACAGAGAGTCTTCGAATGCAGTTTTTCATGCTGTTCGCAATCAGAAGCGTGATCCACCTGTCCAGAACAATTGATTATTTGTTGGTCTCATTCCACCAACACAATGCAGAGTTTGTGCTTGTTAATGACAAGACACTGTTTGAAATAATTCAGAGAGCACTGCACATCCTTGAAGAAGCGTAGCTCGTTGGGCCAGTTCTTGCATTGTACGTTGTGAGGAATGCATCCCCCTTTTAATTGATGGGAAATCATTGGCCACGGAAAAAATTTTAGCTGCAGCGAGAAATCCTCGATGCTTACAAGGTAAAGAAACTAGGCACTGAAGGCGTCAGCGTGTCACTGACGCATTGAGTTCACAGCAACGAGTACTGCTTTATGAACGGGACATAGTTTATCATACCCTGCTCTATCTTAGATTCAGTTTTTATTGTATTTTTGGCACTGTGGTTGCTAACGCGCATGCGCGCATAGTTCTGGTTTTGGCAATTCACTAGTAAAATTCAGTTGTGTTTCCAGCTTTGTCCTGTGTATTTCTTCTACTCGTGATCGCGTCGTTTTCGTTGGTTTATTCCCCATACTGCAGGATCTGCATTAGAGAGATGCCAGGTATGCAGGTGTTGCTGCTTCACAGTACATTGCGAGCTCCTTGTATAGCTTTTGCTAGCAAAACCAGGGTTCGTGCCGCGCAGTAGAAATTTACTTTCCCTAACACAAGTTCATTGCAGTGCTCTTGCAAGTGTGGGATAGATGGTACGGCGTCGCACGTCTTCGTGCCCCTTACTTTGGCATGGAGTCGACAGGAAAGCGACAAAAACACATCTCGTGGAATCTCGCGGACAGATGTCGCGAACAGATCTCGAGCACGCAGTTAGATTTTCACCGTGAGCCAAGAAAGGACTTCGCTTTAAAAACATGCATTTATACAGCACCTGGATGCTTAATCAATTCGGATTTTCAGTGCCAAAGCAAGCAATATGCGTGAAATGAAATTTGTTAAGAAAACATTTTGCAGTCGGGCAAGGTCCATTCCGTTACTCTCGACCTGAGTATGGCACCATTTTTATAAATATTTTGTGACAGCTAGTTCGAATATAATGAAATTTCAATCAGTATATCTACACTGATTGTACTTTATGGTTTGCTTGTCGTTCAAGGTAAATGTGAGGATATTTTAAATCTACAGCAAGCCACAATGAACGCACTTTGTGGTCACATTCATTGCCGGTTACAAGGAAAATCTGCAGCTCCGGGGGCGAAACCTACTCTCAATGTGCATTATGTGTTGATTTTATTGGGGAAGGTGTTTATATTCTTGCGTTTTGTTTTCTAGTAGTACACGTAAAATAGTCATTTTGTGCGGCGACTGGATTTCCCGTCAGCCAAAGAATTTGCAACGTCGTACGTCATAATCGGGTGACATACAGTACGGAATGCCTTCCCACATCCATGCGCGAATGTAAGCCAGTGTAGCTGCCCATAGGGAAACTGAACATATTCTTTCTTGTATATTCGGTATAGAGTTAGTTCGAAGTTTCATTAGGCAGACTGCAGATAACTAGCGCACAGTAAATCTTAGTGACTTGTGTTTCGGACCAAAATTACATGTCTGGCTTTCCTAGCTGTTTAACTAATGTAGCTATCTGTTTGAGACGTAGTACATGCCAATTAGGTTCAGATTGCTGAAATCTTCTATGGAACCAGATTGATTAATGGCTGACTGTGGCTTACGAACTGGTTCCTGCAGTCATAGGAACTATTTTCGGTGGTCATAGAAAATCAATTTCGATGTGTCTATGCATTCTAAATTTTAGCGTTGAGTTTGAGCGATCAGTTGTTATGGGGGGCAGCCATTAAAATTAGAAACGTCTGTCCAGATTTCCTGCTCTTCAAACTTTTCTATGAAAGCAATGGGTACCATAGAAATGCTAATGCGAGTATTGACGCTACTAAGCGCTTAAATGGTTTAATTATAATGTACAATGCAAACAAAAGCAGTGAATGAAGTAAAGTGCAAATTTAGGGACATGAACGATTGTACTATTGTCACGCGGTGATGAAAATCCCGTAAACGGCAATCGAACAGACAATATTCTATCGGGCTGACTTGAGCCTTCAAAAGAACTAAGAAACACGGCGGCGTCCATAGCAGCAATCATATTCGGCGGTCTTTGTACTGTAAGAATGCCCTTTGCATTCGGCAGTGCTCAATTTAAACTCGGCGGAGAAACATCTTGATAAATTTTCCAAATGATACTGGAAAGCATCGCAATAATACGGAAACAGTTGTGCTTGCCAGTCAGCATTCCAGATTAATCTCTGCGCACCTCGCATGACAAGGAAAGTGATGAAGAGGTCGTTCCCGATACCGAGCGTGAACAAAGAGCGCAAACTCAGTACGTGGGCCACAATCTGTGACAAGGCTGCATGCCGGGGGCTGTTGAAAAACAACAATAAAATATTAGAATGGTTCGCGGCAATATACCCTCAATTTAAAAAAAATTCCGCATCTCCGAACCCTTTGAGCGCATTTCTTGAAGAGAAGTGTGTTCTTCCGGCTATGAAAGAGCACTGAACAAGGATAAAAGGGGGA
Source organism: Amblyomma maculatum (assembly GCF_055883805.1). Taxonomy (NCBI): domain Eukaryota; kingdom Metazoa; phylum Arthropoda; class Arachnida; order Ixodida; family Ixodidae; genus Amblyomma; species Amblyomma maculatum. Next base: position 71,783,598 of record NC_139346.1, read on the forward strand.
AGCCTTAGTTCGCAGGTCGAGTCAACGTTTCAACAAGCAGATCTGTCTTCGTCTGGGCTACTTGTCAGCTACTTGTCCACTTGTCGAAACGTTGACTCGACCTGCGAACTATGGCTTCCCCCCTTTACCCTTGTTCAGTGCTCTTTCATACCGTGTTATCCGTATTCTGCCTCTCCTTCTACCTTGTTCCTGTTAAGTCATATAGCATGAGCGTTAACTCTTACACGGTCTCACAATATTTTGAGCACATTTATGATTAGATTTGCCTATCAATTTTCAAAAACGCGTACATAGCGCATATTCTGCTTCAAGCGTCCTCAGCTACTTATCTGTCCTCTATTCAGACGTATCTCGGTTTTTAACATATCGTTCCCTTTCAATAAGGAAAACATTCTGAAGTATAGTGCTGCGTGATATATTTTTCAATATTTAATTAATGCTCTTGTGAACCGTGTTCCTGATAGTGCATTAGCTGCCTTGTTAAGCACATATCGAATACCAGGAAGGGTGAACTGCAAATTGGTTGGAATAGGTTAATCATAGCAAATGTCCACCGAATGTAGTATTGTACATGGAATATATACATCATAACTTATCAATGTTGCGTCACAACTCTAAACTTCTAAACTATACTTGAAGGAGAGAACCGTCGCACTGCGTTGCTCAGTGGCAGACTTTTCTATTCCCTCAATATTACTGCGAACGGCATGAGCCCTATATAAGAAACAGTTTTACATTCCAACGGTCGACAATCCTCTTGTTAAGATCACAAGTAAGAAACGATGATTTGTCTTCTGGCAAAGAAGATTGAGTAATCGAAGTTTATCAGAATCCATAATGCTTGCTTAGGTGGACATGAAATTCCACGAAGGCATAACTGTTCAAAGCATTGATATAAGCAAACATATTTGTTTCGAAGCAATGTAGCGGTTGTGAGAGTACAATGTTAGATGCAAACTTGACAGGCAATAAATAAACATGATATCTTTCGGAAGTCGAAATCTTTTTCACTAGCCTTCAAGCGCCTCCGAGCAATATATAATTCGTTTGAAGTTTCTTCGCGCGCTGCTAAAGAAATGAAACCAGCTGTGGTTTGCTGCCTCGCTTTTTTGAATAAGTCTAGTACCTTGGAGAAAATCGTTTCCTTGAAAGCCACAACAGCGTCATTGTGCTGTTATTAGATGCTGCACCAGGGACGAAACATGAATAAGCGTCGAAATATCAATAATCGATTTGCCTTTACAGCAGAACAGTAGACGAAACCCGCAGGCTACGTACTTCGCCAAAGTGAGGCTTGAGCGCTGAAGGGCCTCCAAGTTGGGCGAGCTGAACGTGATTTACGAGCAAAAGACAACTTTCTCTATACGACGTCGCACACGGCCTAAACAACGATTAAGGATAAACTGCATGTGCCGTCACGATTTGCAATGTTGTTCTTATCTATTCTTTTCGCGAAAGACCTCGCAAGGTGGCCATGAAGAATGATCCAACACTTCTGTTTTCTTCCACCTCCTGTTGAACACGGTTGTTGGCGCACGAATATAGGCCCCGAAAGTTCTCCTTGTATTCGCTTATTTATGGCAGCTCTCACTTTTTTGTTTCTTTTTTGTCGTACCCGATTCGCGAATTTCAGCGACGCTCACGCTCATTTCCCTCTAAAATCAAAACAAAAAATAATCAGTTTAGAATCTGGCCCACTAAGCATTAGGAACGTTGCTTTGTAGGGCGGGACGTGATGGAACGCAGATTGTTTTCTAACTGGCACTTTCGGAATTATACATCTCGATAAGTAAAATGCTAGGAGCGAGAAATGGGACTTCTGTGCATGGGGAGTAATTATTAAAAGCTACAATAAAAGTATACATAAAAAAAGAGAGGCAGAAATAATGAGTGGCGAAAGCGCAGATGTGAAAAAAAAATCACATGACAAACACAGCAGGAGCAAAAGAATTGCTCTACTTATTCTATATGATAAATAATATGATAAGCGCGCTGTGGTGTTTTACCTAAATGCAGGAACTGTACGCAACATAATGTGACGGCAAAAATTATCCAGAAACACAAGCGAATATTCAAGAGGGATTTGATGAATTAATGAATTCTACGAAACATGAAGAGATTACCTTCGGCCATTCGTATGGTATTCAGTTCTGCTGCGTGTTTTACCACTTCTGACCAACTAGGTCAATGTTCTACTGTATTATACTGTTTTAGTCATCATTACGAAATAAGCCTCTCTAGCGCTGCGGCTGTGGTTGCTAGCTGGCGATTAGCAGATCCGCTTATCAAACATTGAGATTTCACCTCTAGTTTCAAGCCGACGAGGCTGTAATCGCCCTCGCGATAAGTTCAACCTGAGCCCTTTACATATTTAGCGACTTGAAAACCACAATAAGAAATTACACCGAAGGCAGGATATCCCTTATAGCACTCAAATTGCTACTTGCCGCTCAAACAACTCACAGTTCAATACACCTAATCTGGACACCAGCACATTCCTGCCTTTCTGGTAATGTGGCTGCCCACAATTTCGCCCGAGGACTCGTCAGCCGGGCAACGCAACAACTCCTTATGAGGGAGGCGAGGGCCTGTATGGTTTCCTATCAAGAAATTACACTACACTTCCGTCAAACACGCACCCTATACCCTCCGGGACACAAATCTCTTAGAAATGCACAGCAGGTCACCTGACGAAAATTACAGACGCCTTCCTTTCAAAATTCAGTCACCTATGCCCATGTATAACCTGCATCGTACACACCGTACGGTAGCTTAGGCCATCACAGGGCCAACTTACACCAAATACTAAATGCATGCCCACGAGCCTTCCCTCCGCGGAATCTGCAGCTCTCCACCTGCGAGCAGTGGGAGACCGCTATGCTCAGCTCGGACCCGGTAATCCAACTGCGGGCCATCGAGCGTGCAACACAGGTCGCCAGAGCTCAAGGGCTCCGGGCCATCTAGCGCGGAAGCTCCTGCCTGTTTGACTTCCTCAAATAATAAATATTAATCCTCCTCCTCCTTCTTATCGAAGATTGTAAGCGGTTGACATATTGCGTTGGAAATTCCCTCCTGGGCGGCGGCCGTGTGCACCGTGATCCACACGTGGAGCGTGACAGCTGTGTGTCTAGGACTCCATCGCAGAGCATGTAACCCGACAACACCCGCCTGCAGCGCGCGTCCGCACCCGGCAGTCGGCGCCGCGCGTCCGTGTTTGGCGGTGCATCGTGGCACCCTACTGTTTACCCTCCTTTTTTTTGTCTGATGGAAATTGGGGTGGCTGCTTCTGGCCCCGCAGGGCGGGGGCTAGCCTGCCACCAAATGTTTATTTGTTGTTGGCCGTCACTGCACCCGCCACCGCTTCGGTCGTCGACGATGGATGTTGCTGCGCGCGTCTTTATCTCCCTCTTCTTTTTCTTCTCTATTTTTCTCTTCTGTCCGCACGAGGCCGCGGAGGTGGGCCCCGCCGGGGTGGTGCAGTGGTAAGACGCCCGACTACTGTGCCGGAGTACCCGGTTTCGAACTCGACCTCGGTGGCTGCGTTTCGATGGAGGCGAAACGAAGAGTCGTCGTGGGCTGTGCGATGTCAGATCACGTTAAAGATCCCCAGGTAGTCGAAGAAACTCCGTAGCCCTCCACTACGGTTCCTCTTTCTCTTTCCAATTTCACTCTCACCTTCCTTCTTTTCCTTATGGCGCGTTTAAGTTCACAGAAAATAAGTGAGACAGTTACCGCGCCTTTCCGTTCCTATAAATCAATCAGGTGCGCGGAGGTGGCTAAGCTACAGAGCCATGTAGCAGGTCCATGCATTATTTTCCTTGTTCATACAGCCACAACAACAACAACAACCTTTCTTTATGATGTTTTCTTCTTTAATGGACCACTGAGGAGCGACTACAGCTTCCATGTTTTGCAAGTGAGTGCGATCACGCCACTCTTAATGGCAGTGCGCAGTGCGTCGTCTATGAGAGCGGGCACTTGAAGATATGTGCGAAAGAGTGTGCAGTTCGTCGTTAACGAGAGTGCACGCTTGACGAAGAAATGTACGAAGTGCGCGATGAGGAGTGAATTTTAAACCAGTAAGTTTTTTAATACAACCTTTGTGTATTTTCATCGTTTACTTGTGCGTTGTATCCTTTTCCTTTTTCCTTTTTTTTTTTCTACCAAAATATTTGCCGCCAATTGCAGCGAATCAGTGAAACTGCTCGTTGTGTGTACAATCAGTACCGCAGTTTTATTTTACAGCGCCGGGTTTTCCATACTTCGTTCCAGACGAGCAGCCAGGATCGGTACGTATAAAGCGCTTAATCAATCTCTAATATAGACCAAACTTTTCACCGCACCGCAAGTATTGATCAGCATACTTCAGCGCCGTACTTCACCCAATGAACCATTCGCTTTGACTCAAGCAAAGCAATTGTGTGTCTATCTTGCTGCGAAAACGATATGTTTACTTCGAGTATTGAGCAACTATACAAGAACTGTAGAAATAAGGAATAATAGACACATCACTTATGTATGCGTGTTTTATTGTTCGCAGTAAGGCGGCGTAATCAAATTTCATACTCGCTTCAACGCGCGTTGTTTGCCGATGACGGGTAAATACTTTTATCATCAAATTTCTTTCTTTGGTTACCTGCTCCAATTGTGGCTTCAGGATCGAAATGAAACGGCGTCCGTGTGCTGTGCGATATCAGGTGGTGGTGGTGGTGGTAAGAACATTTATTTACACAAGGGCCAGGAGGTATGTTTGGATCGGCCCATAAGGGACCGATCCTTACAAGCACTAGGTGGAGGTCCCTAGTTGGGGACCCCAGTGGCGGTTGCCGCCGCTCGGGCGCGTCCGACTAAGGCTTGTTGGGCCTGTAAGTCGTGGCAGCCGAGCAGGACCGCCTCCCAGTTCTCCCGGGTTGGGTTGGGGATGGGGGGAATAGCCGGGTTGGAGGGGCAGGCCCACACCATGTGATAGATGTCAGAAGACACCGCTCCACAGTGTGTGCAGCTGCCACTAAAGGAGGGGTCAAAATGTTTTAGGGCTGCCGGGCACAGCAATGTATTGGTGAAAAGGCGGAGAAGAAGCCGCTCATCCGCCTTTTTGAGACCTTTACATGGGCTGGGATAAAGGCGATGACAATTTTGATAGTACGTCGTGATATCTTTGAAGGAGTAGGCCGGATTAAAATCGGGTTCCTGATCGGGTAGGGAGGAGAAAACAGCCCGGTGAGAGAGCGCGCGGGCGGCTGCGTCTGCTGCCTCGTTTCCTGCCAAACCCTGATGAGCAGGGGCCCATATAAGGTAGCGGTGTGCGGGGTCCGTATCCCGTATGCAGTTTAAGTAAATTTTATAGGCTAGTAAGGGAGTCCAGCCTTGTCTGACGTTCCGACAGGCTCCTCGCGAGTCGGTAATTATGTATTTTGAGTCGGAATGAGAGGCCGCGAGAGCAATCGCCACCTCTTCTGCGTGTGTTGTACTTTGGGCTCTGAAGGTGAGACCGTTAACCGTTTTGCTGTTGTGAACTACAGCGGCCGTGTACCATCCCCCGTGGTGAGGGCCGGAGGCGTCCACGTAGTATACACCTGTTTTGTTGCCATAATGTCGGGCTAGGGCTTCCGCTCGTGCCAAGCGCCGACCATTATGATCTTCGTGTGACATATTCGCTGGCAGAGGTCGCACGCAGAGGGCGCGTCTCCACAATTCTGGGATGCGAAACCTGTCTTCCATGAGTGTGGTGTGTTGGATATGGAGTCGAGCAAGAAGGCGGCGACCCGACTCCGTTTGCGACAAACGCGTGTACTGATTTGTAAGGTGCGCCTCCCGGAGCTCCCGAAAAGTATTCACCACCCCAAGGGCCATAAGGCGGCTGTTTGAAGTAGTGATGGGGAGGTCCAGGGCACGCTTGACAATTTTGCGAAGGATAACCTCAAGGGCATCCTCCTCTTGTTTCCGTAGGTGGAGATAAGGTGTCGAATATAGAATCCGACTAGTCACGAAGGCGTTTGCCAGCCGCAAGGCATCCTTACTTCGCAACCCCCCGCGTTTGTTTGAAACCCGGCGGACCATGCGGCCCACCTGGTCCCCCAGCTTACGGAGTTTGGCCAATGTAGTGTCTGACCGTCTGTGTTTGTGTATGTAGAGTCCGAGTACCCGTATCTCGTCAGCTTCGTGTATGGGACCACTGTCTAAAGAAAGAGTGATTTGAGTTGTGCACTTTCGCGAGGGGCGGAGGTGCACAAATTCTGATTTTTGTGGGGAACACTGAAGACCACAGCGGCAGGCGTAGTGGTCTACTATCGTCGCCGCTGTTTGCAGGCTGGTTTCAGTGTCCCCGATACTGCCATGCGTGGCCCACAGGGTGATGTCATCGGCATACAGGGCGTGCTGCACACCAGTGACACCATCGAGCTGGGCAGGCAGGTGCATCATAGCCAAATTGAAGAGCAGCGGGGAAAGTACTGCGCCTTGGGGGGTTCCCCGCGTGCCGAGTAGGTAAGGACCATGCTCATTATCTTGGATGCGAATGTAGGACTGACGATCCGTGAGAAATTGCTTGATGTATTGGAATGTGTTGAGACCACAGTCGGTCTGGCTTAGGTGGGTAAGTATAATCTCGTGTGTTACATTATCAAATGCCCCTTTGAGATCTAAGGCGAGTACTACCTGGTCATTATGGGGGCATTCGATTGGGTCAAGGACTTCCCGATTGAGTTGCAGGAGGACATCTTGAGCGGATCTGTGTGGGCGGAATCCGAACATGGTGCCTGCGAATACATGTTTTTGTTCAAGATGTTCAGATAGCCGGTCCCGCACCATCGTCTCCATTAGTTTGCCCATACAGGAGGTGAGAGAGATGGGACGGAGGTTATCTGTGTCAATTGGTTTCCCTGATTTAGGAATGAAGGTTACCAGAGCCGTTTTCCAGTCGCTTGGCAGGGGGGTGTCCCCGCGCCAAATCGCATTGATGTGGTCAAGGAGGGACTGGTATGCCGAGTCGGGCAGGTTCGTCAAAAGTTTGACGGTGACCTTATCCCTTCCCGGGGCAGTGCCCCGTTTCATTTTGGCAAGAGCCGCCCGCAGATCATGGAGTTGGAAAAGTTGATCCAGCTCTGTGTTATCTCTGCCTGCATAAGAGTATGATGATCCACGGGGGTCTTGGGCTCTACACAGATACTGGTCCCGGAGTTTCTGTGCCAGTTGAGTAGTGTTGCCAGAGAAAGCATGCATGGCTCTCTGCAAATGTTTCTGTGTTTCGGTTCGTGTTTGGGTTGGGTCGATGGGGGCTCGAAAGAGGCTCCATGTGTTGCGGCTAGACATTTGTCGCGCGGCCGTGTTGCATCTATCCACCCAGTTGGAGTCGGCGAGATGGGCCGCGTACTCAGCCGCTTTCTGGGTGAGCTCGGCAATTCGAGCTTTAAGCTTTCTGTTGTGTTTCTGGCGTCGCCAACGGCGGACGAGGCTGCGACGGGCTTCCCAGAGGTGTAGGAGGTGGTTATCCACGTCCGTAACCGCCTCTGAGAGCTGGATATGTGTTTCATGCGAGCGAAGGTGTGTCAGCAGCTGTTGGGACCATGCTGAGTAGCCCTGCTCGGAAATGGGTGTGTTATCAAGTGAGTCAAAATTTTGCCTGAATTTCGTCCAATCTGGGATACGGGCTTGTGTTGTGGGACGTTTGAGCGGGCGTGTGTGTATTGTAATGTTAAGGATGCAGTGGTCACTACCGAGGGTTTCCTCGGTGTTGAGCCAGTCTGCGTGTCTTATGTTGCGAGTGAAGGTTAAGTCCGGACACGTATCCCGTGTCACGGAGTTTCCTAACCGTGTTGGGCAGACCGGGTCAGTGTGGAGGGTGAGGCCCAACGTGGACGCAAGTTCCGCCAACTTACGTCCGCGCGACTCCTCCTTGCGATACCCCCACAGCTGACTGGGAGCGGTAAAGTGGCCCACGATCAGGAGGGGATCGCGACCCGCTACTCTTAGCGCGCGGCTGAAGAGGTCCGCGAATGTCACTCGCTTGAGTTTGGGAGGGCAGTACACGTTGAGTACATGCAATGGCGGGTCCCTGCGGCGGAGTGGTAGTAGCAATAACCTAGTTGGAGATCGAGATCCACCAAGTTGGCTGTGCATGCTTTGTGTACGAGAAGACAAGACGCGGGATCCTGTTGGAACGTCGTGTAATTTGAAAGTGTGGCGCCTAGGCCTGGCTCCTGGAGGGCAACCACGGCTGGTACAGACTCGAATGTTTCAAGGTAGAGGCGGAAACTGGCCCGCTTAGTGCGGTCCTTAAAGCCTCTACAGTTCCATTGTGTTATTAATGTTGAGATGGCCGAATTGGAGGTAGAAGAGCGCCTTTGACTAAGGTGTCCCGCCATGATTTAACATTTTTGGAGGGGAGGAGGAGGGAGTGGCTGCCCCAGAGCCAGCTACCTGCGGCACCAAGGGGGTTGCGGCAGGAGCGGGGCAGCTGTCCTCATTGTCCGAATCAATGATCCGACGGTTGAATTTTGCAGGACGGGATACGTCCCTAATGGGCCCCGACCGACGGAGGAGGCGGGGGTTGTCCGAGATGTGTTTTGAGACGACCGCGGGTATGGCAGTTATGACCTTGGTGAAGATCTGGTCCATAGCGGCCTCGATCATCGATTGCATTTTTGAGGATAAGCGTTCCTCCATCGCGGAGATCGCTGTCACGAGGGCTGGCGAGAGCTCCGCATCGCTCTCCATCGCGTCCGAGTTCTGCGAGCTCGGAGCGGCGGACGCCAATTTTGATTCTAAATTTTGAATTTTGTTTAGTAAAATTTCATTCTGTGCCCGGAGCACGTCAATCTGTTTTTTGTATTCCGCATCGAGTGCGGAGACGGTGAGTGGGGAAGAGGGGGGCTGGGGAGAAGAGGAGGCGATCCCCGCCCAGCTGCTCACCTGTTTGCAATGTTGGGGCGCGGATGCCCGGGCGCCGGCAGCGCCACCCGTCTTAAGAGCCGGGAAGTGGTGCTTGTCCATGCCGCTGGGCGGTGGCGGTGGAGGCGCCTTCTTCTTCCCAGGCGGCGTTTTGATGTCGGTGGCAGGAGCAGCAGGCGGCGTTCCGCCATTGCCACCTGGAGCTTGTTGCCTTGGCTGCCGCCGTTTTGCTGGGGGCTCACGGCGTTTGGCCTTGGGGCTTGGTGCCTTGAGCTGGCGGAATTTTCCCGTGCAGTCACGTGAGTTGGTAGGGTGGGCTTGCCCGCAGACTGCACAGGATGGACTGCATTCATGAGGTGCCTTGACCCCGTCGACGGTCGGCACCGTTTGGCCACACAGGCCGCACTTTTCGTTGTCCGTGCAGGGGCATGTGTCCGCCCGGTGGCCCACAGTACCGCATCGCACGCAGGCCGGGACAGTTCGCTTGTACGCACGTACAAGGGTCACTTCTGAATTATAGTGAATAAATCGCGGCACCACTTTTCCCACAAAAGTGAGCGCCGCGACGTTTGATTTCCCAAGCTTGCGGATATCGGCAAGCTCTCCAGCACGCCACTGGATCTTGTTTTGGAGTGACTAACTGGTCTCGTAGTTTGCTACGGTGATGACGCCGCGACACACATCACCAGTGAGTTTCAATTGGCCGTACATGGGGAGCTGACCTTTGGGTGACTCAATTTCGAAATCACGCAGAAGCTTGTCAGCGACGTGCGGTTGTCGGGTACCTGCGACGATAAGATTTTGCTCCCACGTGGGGAGGAGGCTGAGCGATGCTGCGGCCTGGGTGCCCAGGTAGGCCGCGAACGCTGCTCCCAGCTCGCCATGTTGGAAGACATCCTTGAGAGCGACGGTCACCCGGGGCTTCAGGATGATGACAATGTCTTCGGGGTGAAGCCGCGGAAGCGGCTTTGGTTTCCAGACGGGTCCAGAGTTACGCGGGGGCCCGCCGTGAAGTGCTGCAGCGCGCACAGCAGCGTTTTGCTGTGTTGAGGGGTCATTCAACTTGGTGTCCGCCTTCTTGGCGTTCCGCTTGCGGGAGCGGCGTTCAACCAATTTGAATAGCCTCGCGTTCTCGATGGGCGCAGAATCCGGGCTATCAGGCGCAGACGTTGCCGAAATCTCTGACCAGGTCATGGTGGCCGGGTCGTAGCCACGTTGTAACTGTTGAGCCATCTTGCCGCTGTTGGGCGACTCACCCACGGCCGGGCTGCGGCGCAGCCGTTAGGCCTAGCGTCGCCGCCACGACACGCAAGTACTCTGCAGCCCTTCACTATAGCACCTCTTTCTTTCTTTTCACTTGCCCTCTCATCTTCCCTTACAATGACTGATTTATAGGAAAGGAAAGGCGCGGTAACTGTCTCACTTGTCTTCTGTGGACACCTCAACCTCACCGTATGGGAAGGGAGGAAGGTGGGAGTGAAAGTGTAAAGAAAGAAAGAGGAGCCGAAGTAGAGGACTATGAAGTAATTTGGACCACCTGGGGTTCTTTTACGTGTTCTGACATCGCACAGCACACGGACGCCTCTTCATTTTGCCTCCATCAAAATGCAGCCGCCGAGGTCGGGTTTGACCCCGGGTACTCCGGCACAGTAGTCAGGTGTCAGCACTGCACCACCCCGGCGGGGCTCCATTACGATGCTTTAGGGGGCTCAGTATCTGTACCACATTTTCTGTGGATACTTACGATGCGGTCCAGAGGTTCGCTCTCCCCTGATGGGGCACCGCCGCTTGCAGCGGGGGCTAGCCTGACACCGAATTTTTATATGTTGTAGGCCGTCATTGCACACGCCACCGCTGGTGGTGGAGGACGGCTGTTGTTGCGGCGCGCTTCTTTCTTTCCATCTGCCTTTTCTTTCTTCTCTATATTCTATTCTATCTGCACGAGGCAGCGGAGGTGGCTCAGCTACAGAGCCAGTAGTAGGCCCGTGCCTTTCCTTTTCCTTCTTCCTACAGCCACAACAACAATAATACGATGCGGTCCAATTATCCACGGAAAATGTGGTACAGGTACTAAGCCCCTTTCCCGATAGACATGAGCCCAAATGTAGGTATATGCCACGTGAGGAATTTCGAGGTTTGAAAGAAGAGAATATACTCACCCTTTTGTCTTTTCATTTATCGAGAAATCAAAATTCAACCTGCCACAACGAAACGAACCACAGCGATTACCTCGTAATTTGTCACTAAGTTCAATGTCATAGCTATCGCACAGCTCCTGAAACTGAAGAGGAAATGAATGAGAAAAAATTAGTTATACATCATTTATTGGGTCAACGTGAGTACCGCTTGTTCACCCGTGTGCACGTAATAGCGTAAAGACATGCAACCACAAGATACAAGAGTACACGACCTGACACAAACGCTTTTATTATGGCATGTTCTCATGTTTCGTGCGGTTGCATACCTTTACCTGTTGGTTTTCTTGAATATGTGATGCACCATTGCAACTCGTCCAGAAATCAGTTTTAATACGTATTATTATTGAGAAAAAAATTACAGACGGGTTAACTTCGTTTATAATGGAATATCACGCAGCAGTAGGTCGTTTTCACGGGATTATGTTTACTATGTCTCAATTTTCAAACATTATTTTGCTGTAATAATCAGGCGGCCGTGGTTCCAGACTATACATTGCATGTGCTTCATTGTGATATGTTTCTGCTTCACCGCTTTCCAGTGTATCCTGATTTAATTCGCCTATGAACGTTTTGTGTACGCCAGACAGAGTTATTACCAATGGCTAGCTGACTCACAAATATGATGCCGATTTTACTTCCTCGCCGCAGCAAACCCGTACGCCGGGCAGGCCGTGCCTCCCGAAAGCCCTCCGCACCCACGATACGGTGGATATCTTCCACCCAGCGCTAGAATAGCGAGCTAAAATCTGCTCTCCACTTAAACAATAGGCCGGCAGCAAAAAAAAAAAAAAACTTTCTTGGAGATTTTTGGCCCATACCGTGGCATTGATAATTACAATACAGGCAAGTTTCGCAACACATTGCCGCTGTTGCGGCGTGTGGCTCATCGTCTCCACGTTGGCTCTGCTGCTAAGGCTTCACCGAAATTAGCATCTTTCTTTTACTGATGCAATGAGATCGGCATAAGGCAGTTTCATGAGGGACCATTTACTCTAGCGCTGAGCAATTACAAAGCGCCGTCGGATGCACCTTCTACGCGAAACAATTTAGGCCTACCGACGAGGGAGTAACGCTCGGCGAGATTGCCGCCGTCCGCCGCGCCGGCGGGCGGCGCCGCTTTCGCAAGCACTGGTGAATGTGCGGCGAAGTTATCGTATTCTTTCATGGTGCAGCTGAAAGCGCACGTTTTTAGACGCTTTGTCAGCAATATGTCAGGAAAATGATGCTGCTACGACGTATACGGGACGTACACGATGTTGTTGCGCCGCAAGACGAACACCAAGGCTGCATAAAAACATCGACGGATGGTACTTTAGACACTACTTCTTTTATGTGCTGTTCTTGAACCGTAGTTTTACCTAAATATATACATTGTGGAAGCAGGAAAGCTCGATCCTGTATAGAAATGGGTCGCACTTCACTATAAATGAATGCGGCGAAGACTGGAAAGTATCTGTATTCCGCGTTCGGTAGCTGCCCGTACGGTTCATTCGCCGTGTGTTTGTGTTTACAGTTACCGTTACGATTATAAAATATAACTGAAATACATGTATCGTGTAAGATACAACCAATACATCCTCACAGTTGACTCTTACGAGTTAGGCTTGCGCAAGCAGAGCGCAGTCCTTTGAAGTCGTCCCAGCCGCCAGTGCGGTTTCCAACAGCTGCCGCATGCCAAACGGCTGATATACAGTTTGCTGGTGTGCTCCAACATACCACAAAAAAGCACCAATGTGCAGGATAGCATTAACGAGTACCGCGAAACAGCATTTTTACACTGCCGCATTGCAGCATCAACACGCACAGCACAGCCCAAGATGGCGTCAAGAGGAGCTGGAGCGGAGTTTCCCAGCTTCGCTCATACGAGGCGTCACTGTGAAACTAAGATGGCTGCGCCCAATCATCGAAAATAAAATCGTCTATAGCGCAATACCCCGGGCGTCCAGACATAAGGAAACAAACGTAACAATTTAGGTGGACATGCGCTGACATCACCTCGTCCTATCTACCATAGCTCCGCGCTGGCTCCTCGAGTGGTTGGTTTTGTGATAACCGGGCTAAGCGACACGTGCCCAAGGCTATCAAGCCAACTTACGAAGTCTGAAGTACGGGCGCTATTGATATCTTCCCTTGTTCCAGCACTAGTAAATGCACTTCACCCCAGGTGGATAAAAAGCCTTACACGTACGTAGAATGTTTATGTAAAAAAGTTCTAAAACCAGATAGGAAGCAGCTAGCCATTTTTTAACGAAATAGTAAAACCGATCACACAGAATCCATGAGTGCTCCGCACGTACTACCAGATAAGCAACCTTTATATAAGTAAAGCATAATAGAGCAAGAAAATAGTGAGGCAGACTGATACAGCAATGTAGAGGACAGAATTTCTAGTTTAGAGGTGAAGCAATACTGAGAACAGGCAACGAAATTGGCATAAATTTGAACTTATAAAGTGTCTAAAAAAGCAATTTTTTAGCTTTTTAGGAACGACATTGTTATTAGTAGGAATAAAACTTAGAGATAGCTATATCTTTTTATACTGCCCGTACCAAAGAGCAGGCTGTTTAATCATGCTCAGATAAGCAATTTTATTAGCGAGACGTAATGATGTGTAACATGTTTTGCAAAAAACTTCGCAATGCAATCAGTTTCATTCTAAGCAATATAACGGGCTTGTTGTGCATCTCGAGTGGTCGCTATTTCCCAGCTGTGGACAGACATCGTGTTTACCCTTCTCCAGCTTATTGCATCAATGCTATTCGACGCCTCGTTAAGAGATTTAGCAGCAAACCTCTTGTACTACAGATTTTCTCTAAACCCTATATATCTTCGTCAAAAATAAATAAACCTTGTAAATATATATATTCCGGCTACATATTTGAACCGAAGCATTAAAGTGGTCCTTCTGTTATTATATACGCTACTGCCAAAGGCATCGCGAACATTTATGTTAGCAAAAGGACAAAAGACTAAGTGAGAGAGAATGGCCAATAATTTAAAACTAAACACACTTTACAGTACCAGCAATCGCCGGTAAAGTGGCTATGGCTCTATGGGGGTGGTCGAATGCGAACGGTATGAAGGAAGCTTCTTTGCGAACACGAGACAATAAGCACGGAGAGAAAACCATATTTATGAAGCATCCGGCTTGTTTTGCAGACGCGGTCCGCAGGAGCAATACCACCTGGTATAGGTGTTATTGGCAGGAGGGGATTCCCGCAGTGTTGCTAACTCATTGAAAGGCGCGGACGCTCTCGTGATAGGCGACACCCCGTCGAGCTTTCAGTGCTGCTCATACACGGTGATGGGCTCATGCTGGGAGGAGTAACTTTCCTCGACGTTTCCTTCTCTCCTTCCGGGCATGGCGAAGAATTCTGAGAGGAACAGGAAGCCACCACTACGCGTGCTAATGACCTCAGCTTAGGCGAGAAGGCGATCTGGGTCGAGCAACATGACGTCATGTCTTTATGGCCGCTGTTTTATCTTATTTCTAGGCTTACAGGTAGTTCTGGCCATGCCGATTCGCACTTTGACTTACGCAGGCGAACCAGCTGCGATGGCCTACCAATCAAACGGGTGATGCATGACTGTTACCAAACGCGGCTGTCTCTTAGCACGCTCTTGTTTGGGTTACGAAGCGTTAATCCTAAAAGAGATCAAGCCCCTAAGCCAAGTACCTTTCTTCACATCTCATCTTCGCAGAAGCATATAAAACTCTGTCATTATCCCGTGGCTGAATGTAGCGAATTTCTGGAAAGCCCAACTGGTAACATGTAACCTTTGCACTTGCAAGCAACATCACGTTTCTGCTTGTTCTAAGCCACCACAAAAATGCATGAGCCCGATATTGCATTCATCAGCAGTCTAGAAACACCAGCACTACTATGTAATGTTTATGTTAAACAACAATCTGAGTTGTCTCTAAGATAGTGATTGTCGTAGTTTCTTGACAGTGCAAATCCGATGTTCACAGGAAGGAATTTGTGGCTGGCCATTCCACTTAGTTCCATTTACAATCAGTGTTAGGTACGGCTGCCGCCTGCCGACTGCTGCTGTCAGCATATTTCCCACGTTTTAGACAATGTCCGAGCCAGCTCCATTTTATAATAGATTATATGCCTCATTCGTGATACCATAACGTATTATTCCTGAAGATACCACATTTTCAAATATCTCCACTGTCTCGATCTTCCAATAAAGGCTTCAGCCGGCACCTAAAATTCCGTGGCAAGTACAGGTGCGATTAGGAATGATTGGTTTAATTATTGTACAACCCAAATACTAGAATAACATTGCACAACACTCCGGTCTTTAAGATAGCGACATTACAGGCCCGATTTTGCATGCTTCCAAGGAGAGGAGCACGACAGGGAGGAACGTTTTCGAGCCTGAGCTCAGCTCCGCATAGTGAAAACAAATTTTGTCTCGATTTGAAGCAGTGACCTTGACCTTTGACCTCAAGTCACTTCTGTTCCCTTACCACCGTAGAGAATAGAAGTGGCGTCCCTGAGAATTGTTACTAATACTGCACCATTGCGTGCCCAAAAACGAACCAGAACAAAAGTGTAAAAATAAATTCCGGATGAATAGGCGGTTTTAAATCCGCCATCACGTCTATTTATACTGAATGGCTGGGCAATAATAGGTAATAGGGGAAAGCACACCTTCGATGAAATATTAGCGTCCATTGTCTACCTGTATGTGACACTCTTTCCTAAAATCGGACCGCGGCAAACAATGGCTAGGGAAAGGATTCACAACCGGACCGAGCTGAATAATCATTTAAAGGTTTTCGCATATATCTCTTCTTTCGCCCCTTTATTGTTGCGGTAATTAGCACACCCATGTTTCAATTTTTAAAATCATGCCGAAAACTGTTGACCCCATTCTCGAAAACAGGTTTCGACTAATTTTTCGAATATTTTCCAACTTCAAAATAAGAATAAAACGCGGATTCCTGTTTGACACATTTCTAAATTATTTGTTCACTCTCAAAACATTCCATTTTGGTTTACAACGTTAGCATAAATTATTAATTGTGAAAGTAGGATTAACACTCTAGGAAATGTTTCTATATTGGCAAGCACAGACAACACTCACTTTTCATCAGAACAGTAAATTTGGCTCACAATCATTCTGAGTCCGTTGGCATACATTGCGGGTATAAATACTCAATGCGAGCGCAGCGAACCACTAAAGCAATTATTTTCTATGCATAGAAAGCTTACACTGATCTGGTAAACATGCTCATAACAGTTCCTTACAATAACCCAAATTTGCTTAACAGTTGGAAGTGTCACCGGAAAGTTGAACTTGGACGCAATTCATATTTCTTCTGACACTGCTATTCGATTTGAAATCATTTTAATCATGCTCAGAACCTTACTGGTCTGCACACACCATTCATCGGTTGATATTACATTTAAATTAGAAACAGTAAAGGGAGTTATTGATCGTTGCTTTTCTCAGCCTAATTTCTGTTTCAATAAAAACATAGATATTAACTTCAAGTTGTTTAAGCACTTTGAATGGACGTCATTTTCCTTATGTCTGCCACAGACACGGTAGGCACGCAAGCTTCTCTGATCGTTGTACAAAAACGTCTTGTGTAGCATCTGTCGTGTTTCAAGGCTCCCTCCCTCCTGGCTTATGGGTGTGCGCAAAAAGTGTGCATTCGCGGCAGTTACCACCCCTGCTAGTGCTTGAACGAATAAAGATAAGAGAAAAAGCATGATTGTATAAGATACAGGAGGAAAACATAAACTTCGAAGCAAAGCTTGATAACTGCAGAGTAATTAATTAAAGCCACAAATGTCAACACTGCGTCTAAATAGCGCCAGTCGTCCATATAATCAGGAGAGGGTAAAACAGCACAGACGTCTAGAGTACAAAAACGCCAAAATTTGGTCAGAAATGCTGGATTGGTGTACAATTAGTATAGAACGTGTAATTAATATTTATGACCACCGAAGAAATCTTGGTCAACGAAACGAAGAAACTTGCATGATGAGGTCATTTCTGGGGAAATGACGCCGAAGAAGAATGAAATATCACAAAATTAGTAAAAAGCACGGGAGGGGTGTAGAATTAGACAATAGGTCCCGTTAAGGGTAATCAATAATTAGGATCCCCGAATGACCTACACTCGGGTCAATGTGCGTCAAACACGAAGAAAATTGACTGGGTTCAAGCAAGCCAAATGAGTACAAAGAGCCGCATAATGGCTTTGGCCTTACCGCACTTTAGAGATGTCTAAGTGCCTCTAACGCTTCCCTTCCCTTGGAACCCAAGGGAAGGAAAGCGTAGCAGGGGGCGACAAAAAGTTAGGTGGGCGGAATGAAGTTAAGAAGTTCGCAGTGTTCAAGTAGATGCAGCTAGCATAGAACCGGGTTACTTGGAGAAATATGGGAGAGGTCTTCGCCCTGCAGTGGGTATAGTCAGGCTGATGATGATGATGATGATGATGATGAATTGCCTCTAATGCATTTTTTTTTTCATTTCTTTTACTCCAAGCAGGTGTGTGTTGTGGGCACAAGGAGACCGGAAGCCTCAAAATTTTGTATAGATCCTGTAAATCAGTGTAACAGGTGCATTTTTAAGTTACTTCATGGTAGGTTTATTCTGGTTTATGGTTTATGAGGTTTAACATCCCAAACCGACTCTGGCAACGAGAGACGCCATAGCGGAGGGCTCCAGAAAACTTGACCGCCTGGAGTATTTAAGGTGCACTGATATCGCACAACACACGGGCGCCCAGCTTTCTGCCTCCATCGAAAAACGCCCGCCGAAACGTGATTCGATCGGGTATTCTTGGGCGCACTAGTCAACGCTTTAACCACTGTATAGCACCGCGGCACCACTTTAATGGCAGAAAGTGAAGTGGAACTCAAGAGACTTATGATGCACGTACAAGAAGAGAGTGATAAGTTTGGGCTTAAATTGATCATTAAAAATACCAAGATCATGGCGCCTTGCCCTATCAAGTCCTGGAGCATCAAGGGACAAGAAGTGGAAGCTGTGACAGATGTTCTCTTCTTGGGCTCCAAGATTACCTCGGAAGGAGACTGCATCCATGAATTATTAGACACCTGCTTCTGTGAAAGAGAGCCATGGCTAGATTTGACCCCCTAGTAAAAAGAGCAGAGTCATTAGTCTGTCAACCAAGATCCGTATAACTCGTGCTGTGGTGGTTCCAGTTGTGATGTATGGATGCGAGAGTTGGACTGTGAAGAAGGATGACCGTCGAAGAATTGACGCGTTTGAATTGTGGTGCTGGCGGAGACCTTGGACGGCCAGAAGATCAAATCAGTCGATATTGTCGACCATAAACCCTGACTGCTCATTGGAGGGTCAAATTCTAAAGTAAAAGCTCAGCTACTTTGGTCACCTGATGAGAAGAGGAGAGTCGCTGGAGAAAGATTTGATGTTGGGAAAGATTGAGGGTCACCAGAGAAGGGGTTGGCAGCGAACACGATGGTTAGATGGCATCCACAAGGCGCTGCAGATGAAGTTATGTAATGTTAGGAAGATAGTGAGAGACCGGAAAGCGCAGCGTGATATGGTCCATAGGGTCACGAAGAGTCGGACACGACTGAACGACTGAACTGAACTGAGCCCCGCGGCGGAAGGTAGTTTGAATGTGCATAGTTCGCCAAATTGTATGAGGAAAATGAAATTATTATGGGCAGCCCCCACTGGGGTATATTTTAAAGGAGATGTTTGATTCCCTATGCAACCCCACAGAACCCTAGCACCTACGCAGATTACCCCATATTTTTGTAGACGGCGCTACTCTTGTGAGAGGTACTAAATTTTCAGCAGCGTTATGCTTCTCTCTCCTTCATTGTAGAAAAGCTTTGTTGCCATAGGCCGTTTTTTTTTCTTTTCTAAAGTAGGAACTATAAACGTTCGGCATGTTTACTCTACCTGTTCATGTTCCGAATACGTTACTCGCGAAGGATACATGGCTTTTTACGTCTGAAGCAGAAAGCGCCAGATTCAGTTTAACAGACATATAACATGTCGCAGAGTGAGCAAGTCGTGAAACACACTTTCCTTTGAAGCTTGTTTGCAACGGCAAATGAAGAAAAGTAGTTTTCTGTTTTCTTTTCCTCACAGATGAAAAGCTACGTTTCTTGCACCTTTTACAACATTATAAAACATCGGTAACACTGAAATCCAATTTAAACTTTTTCTAGTTTGAGGCCATTGATGTTTGCGCACAAAATAATTGCAATATAAAAAAGAATTGACATATTTCCAAGATATTTCAGGGCTTGAATTGCAAAACAAGATGAGTAATCGCCATTCTGCCGTTGTTCTTCTGTGCATCTGAAGTTTGTAAGATAGATACTTCGGTTTAATTCATTTTTGTGCCTCCAAATAAAAAAAACCTGCAGCTGGATAGTCGCGTGCAGGGTTACGATATGTGTTGCGTAAAAGGTCAAGATAGTTTATGTGCTGTGTACTTTTAGTAAGTCATCTTGGATTCTCTTCAAAAGAAAGAAGCAGTTTATTTGTTCTTAAGCAATGCTGCTTGAACTAAACACAGAGGCGAATCGTTGAAGTCATTTTATTTTATTACATTGAAGATGCAGAAATTATTTTCGACATTTTTGGGCGGATATTTTCAGTTAGAACTTCTATTATCAGCACTCGGCATGTGATATATTCACTGTTAGTGAAGGATTTATTTGAACATCGTTTGTTTGCCTTTATTCATACAAGAAGTGAGTAGCGCTCATGGACATACAATATGCACAGCTCTCAAGAGCACTAGTTGCATATCTTATCAAGTGCGCAAGTTCCAACCGCCTAGCAAAGATATTCATTGGTTCTCCTAATTGTTGTAAATACTCCATCCAGAACGAAGCACATCTTGAAATTGAAAAAAAATATAATATGCTTGTTGATCAATTAATTAAAGAGAATGCTAATAACCAGGGGAATAACTAATGCTTCCCGGGCGATGATAACTCTACCCTCTCCTCACTCCATGAAAGAAATTAAAGAAACGGGCTTAAAACAAAGTTCTAAACAATATAAATGCAAATGTAACTAGTAAATGTGATATCACTCAGCCGTTGGTCTTCACTTGAAAAGCTGTATATACTGAATTCAAAGACAGTTTGTACGCGGGCAGTGGGCCATGGTAAACGTCAACATTCTGTTGCCTTGGCCTGCTCGTTTTCCGCTTAGAATGTGGATGGACACGGATTTAAAGATCAATATGATCGCACTGCAGTATCAATTACTTGAAAGTCTTATGGCTCATCGTAACAAAGAAAGTTTGTCCGACTAATCTGCGCCAGGTCTCTGTTTGAATTTCGCTCCGCTGTACAACCGGGTTGCAACTTTGCTCCCGTCGACGAGTGGACGACAAAGCAAAAGCTATCATAACGGAAACACAGAAATGGGGAGAAGACTTCGTCGTCGTGGTACGTAGTGTGGTTATTTTGAGCGACAATTATGCTTCCAAACACAACAACAGTAAACAATATAGCTTCGAAGTCAACTATTAAAAGACGTTCTTGCTCCCAATGACGTTTCTTAGCAATAAAAACATGGGAATTGGCACTTTCCAGCCGAACATTTGAGGCAGGACCACGAGCACCCAAACGCAATGAGCACCGGGGCGATGACTGATAGTTTAGTTCGCTCTACTACTATGCCTATAGGATATGGGAGCGAATAACGGCAACGATGACCACTTTTCGAAGGAGGCAAAAGGAGATGCTCCAGGGTGCTGTCGATGTGAGCGCAAGCTAAAGAACCGGAGGTGGTCGGATGTCTTGGAGCGGCGTCGCTCATAACCCTACAAATCAAAACAAACGAAGCCCAATGAGCAATGTAGCGAAATGTTCATACCACTGTCCATCATTTTTATGGCTTTCTGCTTTCTGAAAGTCACAGTATAGTATATAAAAAAGGAAACAAAAATGAAGTGACAAACTATCGCCCGATATCAATCTTACCTGTGTTTTCAAAAGGCCTCGAAAAAGTCACTCTTAAACGGCTATCCTGCTTCACTGAAAGATATAACATTATCACTGCCGCTCAATATGGCTTGCGTAAAAACAGATCGACTGAGTCCGCTCTCCTTGCTCAGAAAGAGTTCATACTAAAAAATTTTGAATAAAAAAACAGGGTACTTGGAATATTTTTAGATTTTTCAAAGGCGTTTGACCATGTTAATCACTCTGTGCTGCTTAAGAAACTGAATCACTACGGCATCAGAGGCATAGCGCATATGCTGATTTCCTCATACTTGCGACATAGGTCTCAGTTTGTTAGTATTGCCGGTGAATGCTCCCAGTTGAAAGCGGTAGCTTCTGGCGTTCCGCAAGGGAGCATTTTGGGTCCATTTCTCTTTGTTCTTTATGTTAATGATATTGTCAACATCGACAGCACTGCTAAGTACATAATTTACGCAGATGACACTAGCCTGTTTTTTTTCGGGTACTTCAACAGCTGATCTCGCAAATCGAGCTAATAAAACCTTAAAAGAAATAAATACTTGGGCGGCTGATAATCACTTAAGGATTAACGTTAGCAAAACTGCAGCAGTCATGTTTCACCCACATCATAAACATTTTGAACCTCCTCTAATTGAATTAAACAATACCAGAATAGAATTTGTGCAGTCTGTGAAAACTCTCGGCGTTTACTTTGCAGCAGATATGTCGTGGAATGAACATATTAATTACGTAGTTCAGAAACTTTCCAGAACAGTTGGTATCATGCGCCGAAATTGCTTTAATTTTCCTACGTCAGTTAACATGTTAATTTACCCCTCTTTCTTCTCTTCCATAGCCAACTACGGATTTATGGTGTGGGCAACAACAACGGCTGAAAATATTAACACTCACTGTCTTACAAAAGCGCATTATACGCATTGCATGGAAAGTGCCGTATTCCTTCCACACTGCAAGCCTTTTCCATCAACACAACGTTATACAAATGAAGTCCATGTATCACTGTAGGCTGTGCTATAAATATAAACTCGCCATAATGAAAAAGGATGACTTCGTACACTTTCTGGGTTAGAGCAAAGCAGAACTGTGTATGATACCCGCGCAGCAGAACCTTGGCATGCTAAGAAATGCCGCACAAACTATGGCAAACAAATGTTGCAGCATACCTTACCGACCCTTCTGAACCAGTTGTACTGCTCCGAAAATATAGATTTAAGCAATATTTCTTTGAAAGAATTGCCCCAAATGTTCATGTAGTTTTGTACTGTACAAGTAAAATGCACTGCGTAATAAAAGTACTTCTCTTTCTTTGTACCGACGATGTTTTTTTTTTTTCCTCACATCTTGTTTTATGTATTGTACTCCGCCGCCGTCAATGCTGCTCCGTAAGAGGAAGCCAAGACTTCTCAAGCTGTTTATACAGCTTTTTCCCTGGCTGTTCTCGAAACACCAGTTGCGGAAATAAACTTTCAACCTTCAACCTTCAACCTTATTTCAATTAAAATTTAGCTTTTTTTCCGCTATACTCCTTGTGACCTATAGAAAGCACAACAAAATGGGTAAAGGTTTCTTTATTATTTGCTAATAATATTTTTCATGCAGACGGCTAACAGGCGATATATGTCGAAACGGTAAAAAAATCGTGAAGGTTGAACTAGAACAAAATTTTGAAGTTCATGTTTAATGCTGCACCCCTGTGCTATTCTGCTATTTTGTTATTTTTCTGCAGCTGATTTATTCGTATTTCGTATCTACGCCAGCTGATAAGGTGCGAATACAGTAAGCGACGTTAAAACAAAGATCTTGTGACGTCAAAAAAGCAGATGCGGTGATATGCTCATATTTTACGCTATATCGTATATAACTCGTCTCAAAAAAATGTCTCCCTCACAGTAACCCAGAATGAAGGGAAACGTGGGGATAAAAATTAGCTTTGGTTTAGCTTGCGTTTATACCTTGCGTTACGTAAGAGCTATCCGCATGGCTACGCTTAGGTTCGGCTTGAAAGTAAATACATTGATTTTGCACATAGTAGTTTACTCTATGGTGTATTCTTTATGCTATAGGGGGCACTTTTGAACAGTAAAGTGCGATGAGCCGAAAGCCTCTATCACGCGGTGGTGGTCCGAAGCCCTCCGCTATGGCACCTCTTTCTCTCTGTTTCCACTCCCACCTTCGCGATGACACGTAAGCTACCAGCCAAGATATAAAGACCCGCTTTGAACGTGCTTGCGTGGCCTGGCAATAACGTGAATTCAAGAGATTTGGCAGTCTGATTGTGATACCACCCTCCCATATGAAAGGGGAGGACAGAGATGGCAGTTCCTGCCAAACGTATTGTTAGGAAGCCTACGTCCAGTTAGTACTCGCCATTTCAGCTGCAGTTTATGCCTCCCACGAGTTCTTCTTTCTTCGCTCTTCCGACAGGCACCGGACAGAACCGAGAAAATGGCAGTACTGTGGCTAATGTCGCTCGAGCTACAAAATACGCAATAAACAGGGAGTATGGACCCACGTCATACCAGCCAGCATTTGGTGGTGCACGTAGAACGGCGAAAGGCTGTGCGCATATTTAATCCTCTTGTAGCCACTTGCGCTGGTGAAGCTCTGTTCAGTACCACAAAATGACCCACGGGATGTCATCTGAATACTTGTTATGAAATAAATTTGTCACAATGAAGATCCGAAGCTGGGCCCTCTGCATGGCAGGCGCGCATGCAGTGCGTATAGCCTGCGAGGATCGTATACCAAGCGCGTTATAGGGTTACCTAGCCGACGCGCTGTAGTTCGCATGACTTACTGATCCGCGTCTGGGATGTGTACTGACGTGTGATTGGGATGTGTAAACAGATAAACATTGAGTTAAATAAAACACTCGCAGAAGGGTCGTATCTACATAGTTTGTTTACCAAAATGCATAATATTGCATGGTCCCTTTTGAGGGGCAGACAATCTCGCGTTGGACAAGCCTGGATAGGCAGAGCTTGAGAATAGGAAAATGCATTTGGCGGCCAGATTCGGCTGCATGCACGTATAAGTAAGGGAAACACGCAATGAAAAGTGAAATGCAGAGCAGGTTCCCGAAACAGGCATCACCGTGTTCTCCGTGGGAGGAAAGTGAGTACAGTAAATGAAGAAGTCCATACGGCGGGAAAATTTGACAAACCCCTTTTTCACCGCCAAAAATGCCGTACTTTTCTAGATGTAAAAGCGCCTCCATAGCCAGCACAAAAAAAAATACTTCTGTCAACAGATATTAAACAGACAGATCCCTTACAGCGACTGTTGTCGCAACTTTGACTACGAGTGTACGCTTGGCGTTCTTTTGCGCAGCGTATCGACATAGCAATGTTGCGGTAAAATGCTGAGCACATGGAGCCCTGAATTATTTACGATTGTTTTTACATTTCTCCCACTTTAGAGCACATTTGCTTTTTCTTGTTTATTTTCAAGAAAAATGTACTATTTGAACAGAGGACTTCGTTGGCAGTCGGAGCCTATTCCTAGCCGTTCCTTTTTACACTCGAGTGTTTTAACTATGAGATGAACGATCCGAATTCAGGCCCTTTCCGTTATTCGTATCGAAGAAAGAGGGGGATATGAAACAAACACAAAAAAGTGAAAATCTTTTCCTAACCTCCTAGCGCGGACATTGTATGTTAAGGCCTTACTTGGAAACCTCGTCTGTCATTTTCTATGCCATTTGCCTCAAGGTGTGCTGCTGCTGTGGCTGCTTGTTTCGTCTGTTCCTGCTGTCGCCCGGGCACATTTCTGTTGCTTATATTTACAGCGTATTATGTGCAAATATATCATACTGAAAGGTATTTGAAGGTTAGAGGAAAAGAAACGCGAAATAGACGCGTCTTTTAAGGTTTTTCGCTTCGCGTTGCTTACTCGTGGTAACATGCCCCAGAGTGCCATGCTCGTATGACTTCGTATCATCTGTAAGCTGTCCCAAAAAAAAAAAAACATGTTGGGGCATGCCCTTTATACAAATTGTTGCTGGCCAAATCTATCAAATGTGTGAGTTTTGCTTGCCCGTGAGTGTGGTAAACGAAGAGCTCCTTGAAGAAAATGGAATAAAAAATAATGAAGGGAGCCTTGTAAAATCATCTGGTAGTTCTGCACATTCATTCTTTCATAGTGCTTTACTGTCAAAACACTTTATAGGAATAGCTGCCGCTTTTGCCAGCGTGTCTTCCGTCTCAATAGAGGTGCAAAGCACCATTATCGCTCCACATGTGCCTATGACCATTCTCAATAGCGGGTCAGTGCGTAGATAGCGCGAAGCGAGTAGCTCCCTCGTCATCGCAGGCGCAAAACCTTCAAATCAGCCGAAGTCAGCAGCGAGCTCTCGGCGTGCTCACAACCTTTTTGAACGTTCGCAACAGAAACTCAAGCCGTATGCAAGGGACAGCGCGAAACCACAAGACTCCAGCTTTATCGCCAGAATAATCAACATATCTGCAGGCACATCGGAAGCGTAAGAGGGAAGCATGCGACCAAGATATGCCATTGGCCGTACCTGGAACTTTGCGGCACCTACAGCCTGACAAACGTACTAATTGCTTCGAAAGTCAAAGCGCAGTTTCAACGCCACGTTGATCAATGTAGTTTCTGTCTGTTTTGAAATCTCGCGAATATTTTGTTCACTGTAACGGCTCTTGTGCTCAGATATACACACCGCGATAGTTTGGTAACAGGGTTTGAGAGAGAGAGCTGTGATGTTTTCTTGCACATTGCCTGGAAGTGAAATCTGTTCAATATACTTATGCATTTCGCTTGAGAATGAGACATTCCGGCATTTTTCTGAAAGATTCCCTGAGGACTACAATATACACAGCTTGAGCGTCATCGTTAGTTGTTCGTAGCGTGCTGCATTAAAAATGATGACGCCCATACGTATACGAAACATCCACCTTGGAGCATCGTTAAGATATGCGATGAACGCCGCCCCCCCCCCCCACCTCGAATTAATTTGAGAGAAACAGGCGCAATAAAAAAGAGCCCCAAGTCCATAAAGCCACCACCCTTCTAAGGCTTTCATAAAATGCGGAATAGACGAGCCATTTTGCAACTAAATATTCAGCCAAGGATAAAAATCAAATTTCAAATCTTTTCCTTCTCTTGTGACCGTTGCGCATGGGCGCTAGTTTTCGAGACGACTTCGTAGTTTTTACAACTCCAGGCGGCCATAAAGTGGACAGTAATTCGAACTTCAACTCCCTTTTTATTGGCTAAACGTAAAATAGCTCTGCTAATCCGTGTTTTATGGCATCATTTCCGGAGTGCAATTTTTCGACTGTAAAACATGCTTCTCCCTTCTCAATATACTGCTGGACACAAGCAGAACTCTGCAGTTGTATTCTCGACTCTTCAGTAAAACCGCTACTAGCTCCAGGCTAGTTTCAACATCATGCTCTTTCTTGATATTCTTGTCGGGCTACGACTTTTTTCTCACGGGTGTTTGTAAATGCTCACATTATTTGGACAACAGGAAGTTGGCAAATACTCTCTCGTAAAAGGAAGTTTGAAATAAAATATTTGTTTCGGGATGACACGGGGGAAAGGAGCAATATGGTCGCACGATGCCTTAAAAAAAAAACGTTTGCTATGTATTAGATATTGTTTTTGGTTCTATATCAAAATAAACTTCGGGTTTTACTTTGATCTCTCTTTTTAAAACTTGGCGTAACGATACTAATGCGCTCCTTGTAACCGGAGATGAATATTTCATGCCACACCCCTGGCGCCACTGCTAGATAGTTCATGCTTGGATTTACCTGATAATTCTAAAACTTCTAAGGCGGTAAAGTTCACTGAGGAGATGCCACACCCAACGGTTGGTGTTCGGTGCGTGCGCCATGTGCACTACTTTCGGACCGTAAAAGCAACCTTCCTTCTTCGCGGGGAATATACATGCTCGAAGGAGCGAAATAATTCGCCTGGCAACAGTCGTAAATTACAAATTAATATGCCTATCGATTTCAGCGTGAATATATATTGAACGTTTCATTAAATCAGTTAGTGCTAACCTATAGCGTTTCCTCGCCTTTTTATTACAGCAGATGTCCATACAGGCCCCTGCATATCGTTTTGTGCGAAATCTTCTGTACTTGCAAATAAATATAAAAAGAACGTCATGCAGAGCAATCTGTCTCCCAGAGGGCCAGCTCCATCGACTTGTGCAGTACTGACTTTAGGATGGAGTAATTACTCATTGTCATCCACCCAAGTGCAGCCACGCGGCTGAGCAAGGGGCTTTTTAACAGGTCGCAGGAGTTGTTTTCGATTGTTTTCGGCTACCAATATTGCCTCAAATACAGCGAATTCTTAAAAGGGCCTTGTGCATAGCACCCACACTTCAGGAATGGCGCCTAATGCATTGAAATGTTTATTCATGAAATTTACAACCTAATAATATAGCGTATTTATTCTACATGCATGTGTATCCAAGTGGTGAAAACTGTAAATTTGAGAACAAACTTTTAAATGGAGCCAATTTCTTGATGTGTCCTTTTTAGGTTTGCAAGCAATGAACCTAAATCTTTTTTGCGAAGCCGAGCTGTCATTATTCCAGAATTGGGCGTAATCATACCTTAAATTAAAATTATGAAAACACCAATCTGTAATATCTTGTAGTATCTTGTAATATCTATATTATTTTGAGGACCGAAACGGTAAGCTGTATATTTGAGCACGGTTTCCCCAAACCGACCAAACACTTCGTCTTTTGCCGCGTTACTGGTTTTGCAGTTACGGCCGTTCCTTTTCTTGAATATAAGCCCTGCTCCCAAGGCAGCGAGTAAACATAAAGATAAGAATGCCAGAAGGAAGCTTCACCAGACAAAACACAAGAGGCGGACAGCAAGAACCTCCAAAAACATACTGAATGTTAAGCTTTCACATTATGCGCTTCTTCTGCCAGCAGGCAAAGAATCTGGACAAGCCGACAGCTTCCAGGGGTAAACAGGCGAGAAAATAAGGGGTCGATACGCGCGCGTTCATGGTTGACACTAGACTAGGCGCTGAGACTAGAAACACCAGTAAAAAGCGGACCGCAAAGATCACCTGAAAGAGTAAATAAATGAAAATTACAGAGCCCAATATAAACAAAACTCAGTTGTCCGGAGACAGAGGCATTGCATGGAAGGACGGGAAGTATGCGCTCTTTCATCTAGCTGCCACTGTGTTGACAGTAGGCTCATCAGTTTGCGAGCCGCAAATGTTGTGCCTGCTACCCTGATTCTCTATCGACTTCGGATCCCGACTTGAGAAAGAGAACAGCGGAGGCCGAGAGAGTTAGCGCTCTGCTTCTCCTGTGGCACACGATGCCTGTCCTCGAACTTCGATGCTGTCATCCGAGAAGCTTCGTGGTTTGCCTTCATCCCTCTATTGGCGGTCAGGTATTTTGCGGCTTCTCTTCTCATGTATTCAGGCGCTAAGGCGCCATCAATCATGCTGAAGTTTCGGTGGCACATTGTGTCGCGAGTTCAGCCCATAACGTATTTCTTTGTTTTCAGCGAGTATTCCTGAAGGTAAGCAGCTGTGAGCCCAAGAGACTTCCACGAGCTTCCCGCCGCGTCCATGCAGAGGGAACGTAGACGGTGTTTACAGATAAAGCTTCTTGTGTGCACTATGCTGTTTTCCATTCTCACGAGTGTTTCTTTCTTTCATGCCATGTTTTTTTCGAAAACAATTCCTCATATTTGTTTTTAGTACTAATTAGTATACGTTTCCCTGCCACCCTTTGCATATAAAATTCTGCCGCTTTAATTGTTCATTTATGTTTACTCACAGCGCTATTGGCATTAGAGTGGGAGGTTGATACATATAACATTGCATTGCATAAAAAAGAAATAGAGTGTGGGGATGATAACATGCCATATAAATGCAGGTAAAAATAAATAGGTGCTCCGTCATGCACAATGTCATGCACAAAAAAGGACGACATTGATGCAGTACGCATTTTTACATAGAATTTAGGGTATAAGAAAGACGTCAACAGCGTAGTTCACCTAATAAACGTGAAAAATGAAAACAAAACAACGCAGTACGCATGCATATGCATGTGTACTGCGTTGGTGTTTGACGTCATGCATGTACACACGCATATGCATGTGTACATGCATGGCATCAAGTGCGACTATCTCGGAGATGTTTTTGCCTGCCACTTTGAGTTCTTTTGTGTGCTGAAAATATTTATTCAGCAAACAAAGGCGCAAAAGGCATTGTCACCCCCATTGCTCCCCTATTCGTTTGTGTTGGGAAGTTCGCCGATTTGTACACGTCTGTTCAGTGTAGCATCCAGTAACAATTAAACTGAAAAGTATGATCATCATCATCATCATCATCATCATCATCAGCCTGATTATACCCACTGCAGGGCGAAGGCCTCTCCCATATTTCTCCACTTAACCCGGTTCTGTGCTAGCTGCATCCACTTGACCCCTGCGAACTTCTTAATCTCATCCGCCCACCTAACTTTCTGCCGCCCCCTGCTACGCTTTCCTTCCCTTGGAATCCAGTTTGTTACCCTCAGCGACCATCGGTTATCCTCTCTTCGCCCTACATGTCCTGCCCATGTCCATTTCTTCTTAATTTCCACTAGAATGTCGGTAACTTGAGTTATTTCTCTGACCCACTCTGCACGCTTTCTATCTCTTAATGTTACCCCTACCATTTTTCGTTCCATAGCCCTCTGGGTTGTCCTCAACTTAAGTAGAACTCTCTTGGTTAGCCTCCACGTTTCAGCCCCATAGGTGAGTACAGGCAAGATGCAACTGTTGTATACTTTCCTCTTGAGCGATACCGGTAAGCTGCTAGTCATAATCTGCGAGTGCTTGCCAAATGCGCACCATCCCAATCTTATTCTTCTTGTTATTTCCTTTTCATGGTCCGGATCTGCGGTTACTACCTGTCCTAAGTAGACATATTCGCCTACTACTTCCAGTATTTTGCTACCTAATGTAAACTGCTGTTCCTTCCCGAGGCTGTTGAACATTACCTTAGTCTTCTGCATATTGATTTTCAAGCCTACCTTTCTACTTTTTCTATCTAGGTCATCAATCATTATTTGCAGTTCATCCCCCGAGTTGCTTAGCAAGGCAATGTCATCAGCAAATCGCAGATTACTGAGGTATTCTCCATCTACCCTTATCCCTAACTGCTCCCATTCCAAGTCTCTGAATACTTCCTCTAAACAAGCTGTGAATAGTACTGGGGAGATTGTGTCTCCTTGCCTAACACCTTTCTTTATGGGAATTTTGTTACTTTCTTTATGCAGAACTATGGTTGCTGTGCAGCCACTATATATATCTTCCAGCACTTTCACGTACGGCTCGTCTACCCCCTGATTTCGCAATGCCTGCATCACCGCCGAGGTTTCAACTGAGTCAAATGCTTTTTCGTAATCAATGAATGCTATGTATAAGGGCTGGTTATATTCCGAGCATTTTTCTATCACCTGGTTGATGGTATGGATATGATCGATAGTAGAGTACCGTTTCCGAAACCCTGCTTGATCCTTTGATTGATTGCAGTCTAAGGTTGTCCTGATTCTATTAGCGATTACCTTAGTAAATACCTTATACGTAACAGACAGTAAGCTGATTGGTCTGTAATTTTTAAGGTCCTTAGTGTCCCCTTTCTTGTGAATGAGGATAATGTTTGCATTCTTCCATGGTTCCGGTACCGTCGATGACAACAGGCACTGCGTATACAGGGTGGCCAGTTTTTCTAGCACGATATCCCCCCCGTCCTTCATCAAATCTGTAGTTATCTGATCCTCTCCAGCTGATTTCCCCCTTTTCATAGTTTCTAATGCTTTCTTGACCTCGTCTTTCGTCACTGGTGGAACGTCTGACTGTTTTTCCCTACCGTCAAACTCATTACGGTCCTGACTACTTTGGCTGCTGTAGAGATCTGTATAGAACTCCTCGGCTACTTTGACTATCTTGTCCATATTAGTGATGACGTTGCCCGCCTTGTCCCTTATCGCATACATCTGGTTTTTGCCTATGCCCAATTTCTTCTTTACCGCTTTAAGGCTTCCCCCGTTCTTTACAGCATGCTCAATTTTCTCCATGTTATACTTCCTTATATCGGCCACCTTGCGCTTATTGATTAGCTTTGATATCTCGGCCAATTCGATCTGGTCTGTTGGATTGGAAGCTTTCATACTCTGGCGTTTCTTAATCAAATCTTTCGTCTCCTTAGACAGCTTACCGGTATCCTCTCTAACTATCCTACCGCCTACTTCTACCGCGCACTCAGTAATGATATCTCTGAAATTATTGTTCCTTGCCTCTAGGGTAATGTCGCCATCCTCAGTTAGAGCTGAGTACCTATTCTGTAGCGAGATCCTGAACTCTTCTGCCCTCCCCCTCACCGCTAATTCGTTGATGGGTTTCTTTCTTACTAATCTGTTGCGTTCCTTCTTCAGATTTAGGCTAATTCGGGACCTCACCATCCTGTGGTCACTGCATCGCACTTTCCCGATTACCTCTACATCCTGCACAATGGCGGGGGTTGAACACATTATGAAGTCAATTTCATTTTTAGTCTCTCCGTTAGGACTTTTCCATGTCCATTTCCGGTTCTTCCGTTTGCTGAAGAAGGTATTCATGATTCGTAAGTTACTGCGCTCTGCAAACTCAACTAGTAACTCCCCCCTGCTATTCCTAGAACCAACGCCATAGTCACCTACTGCCTTGTCTCCTGCCTGTTTTTTCCCTACCTTGGCATTGAAGTCGCCCATTAGTACAGTATACTGCGTCTTTACTTTTCGCATTGCCGATTCTACATCTTCATAGAAGCTTTCAACTGCCTGGTCATCATAACTACTTGTAGGTGCATAGGCCTGTACAACCTTCAGTTTATACCGCTTATTAAGCCTAATTACGATGCCTGCAACCCTCTCATTAATACTATAGAATTCATCTATATTACCCGCTATATACTTATTGACAAGGAAACCTACTCCTAGTTGTCGCCTCTCTGGTAAACCTCGATAACACAGGACATGCCCATCCTTCAGTACAGTATATGCCTCATTCGGCCTCCTAACCTCACTAAGCCCTATGACATCCCATTTCATGCCCTCTAGTTCCTCTAACAGCACTGCTAAACTAGCTTCACTAGCTAGGGTTCTAGCATTAAACGTTGCCAGGGTCAGTTTCCAATGGCGGCCTGTCCAGCGGAGCCAGGCTTTCTTAGCACCCCCTGCTGCGTCACAGGTCTGACCGCCGCCGTGGTCAGTTGTTCCGCAGCCGCTGGTGACTGAGGGCCGGGGTTTTATGGAGCTTATCATAGGAGGTTGTGGCCAATTACTGCACCAGGGTGGCCAACTCCTGTTCTGGTGAGGGAGTGCGTTGCCGGAGGTATTCACCGGCATCAGGTCGCACTTCAAACCTGTTTTTATGCAATTCCATCGACACTCGGATTTTTTTTTTTTTTTTCATCCGGTGGAGAATTGCGCGGCACCGGGATTTGAACCCCGGTCCTCTTGCATGCGAGGCGGATGTTCTACCGCTACGCCACCGCTGCACTCGAAAAGTATGATGATAGGAGGTAACGACCCGAAGAGGCAGGACAACATTCTCAGTGTGCCATCCTAAAAATGTCACTGCTGCGCAAGTAAAGCGAATGAATGTGAATGGGGTCATTCGTAGTCTGGAACCTGATTTTACATGGATTATATTATCGACCGGGACGGAAAGTGATGTAAACTGACAAAAACTAAACATTGAAATGACAGTGGTGCATATGAAATTCCAGTACTGACAATAAAACAATCAAGTATGTTTCTGCTCCTTCCACCCTACTCATTTAAGCACTACGCCGTAAATATCGTCGTCAAGAACTCCAAGTAGGATCTAGAATATGCTGCGTTTCTTACTGCACACAACCGTTTGAAAAACTAAAAGCCGCTGGAACAAAACCAGTTTTTGCCCACGTTTGTTTTGACGTTTTTAGCCAAATAGCATCTCGAATAATTCTCTAGTGGTAGCTTGTGCGAACTTCGTATTGCGAAGTTTTAGGGCAGCATATGCCTATTATCTGGTGGCTCCTTTCTGATCAAACAGATGAGCCTGGTGAGGTATTTCCAGTTCCAGCTGCTGGTGCGCCAGCGGATGGGCATTTAAAAGACTTGTGCCGATCCGGGACACATTCGACGGGGTTTAGATGGTGGGACTCTGTGGTGTGTGCTTCCGCAACGCCGAAGACAATCAGCATGTTGGCTATGAGAGACACGTAGTGCTGCGAGTTCAATGAGGAATGGTTACGCCAGGAAAATGCTACCTCAATATTCTCTTTGAATGCTTGGTGTGTCAGGATTCTGCAGTGAGCTCAGACGCTACGGTGTCGTAAAGGGAAGCGTCTGTTGCCACGCTGTCGCTGGTTTTGTCCAAAATTGAGGTGCGATTTAGGGGAGCCCGCATAATGCTTTGTAACCAACACAGCTACTGTATTTTTCATTTAACGAATTCGAACCTACCCACGCAATAAGATGAGACGTCGAAAAAATTGGCAGTGGCTTGGCTTGGTTCAGCCTGGTAATTGCAAAGGAATAGCTATGGCTACGCCTAGGTTCAGCTGGTGGTGTAGCTGTTTGTGGTGCTTGTGGTCATGTTTATGGTTATGCAGTGATTCACTCTGGTCACGGCATATGGTTCAACTATTGTTTATTGCGGGGTTCTACCTGGTTATTCTATGTATTACAAGTAGCGACGCAAGGAGTGCCGTTGCTGCAGCGATATACTTGGTTGTGACAGGTTAGTTTAACGCAGAATGTACAACTGCCGCTCTGGTACCGGCTGCAACGGCATTCTTTACGCCAGCAGAAATGAAAGCATTCCTGGAGACTGCGTTGGTTCCACCTGCCGCTAGGCCATCTCCTATAGTATCCAACGTTGCACCCCCGGCGGTAGCTGCGGCTGCAGCCCTATAATTCTTCTTAGCTTTCGGAGCATGTGGCACAACTGCAGCTCTGCCCGCCCGTAGATCAACACTGGGCTTAACTCTCGGTTTGTAAGGGCGTACCCGAACCGGCGCCCCAAACGTTGTTGTAAACGGTCTCACAACAGTCTCAGGGATGATGGATGGAATATTGGAGCGTCCCCTTTGAAACGGGGTGGTAGCAGTAGTTATCATGCTCATGTTTCTCCCTATATCTAATTACTGATTTAGATTGGCTAACTAAACCATCATTCTATTTATTAACTTTTTGTTTCTACATTACTAACATTATGTCACTTCTCTGCTTTTAAGCCACCAATCTTCCAGTCGTTTTTTGCTACTTTCCACCGCCGGTTTATTCACCCGGCCACTGGTATCTCTAAACCCCAGAGTTTCAGGAACAGTGATTGAGCCTGCATCAACTTTCGGATGTATACCATTACATTCGAGTATAATATGGTCAATTATTTTACTGGAGTTACCACATGCAGCACATGCGTCATCTCCATTGTTAAATTTCTTTTTGTAGCTGCGTGTTCTAAAGGCACCCTGATCTAGCTTCAAAATATAGGGCACTGCCTCTTTAGGTATCAAAGAAATCTTCCTTCCTGATCTGCATTTTCCACTTTCGGTATAATTCTATACTCTGTTTCTTTTCCATCGAATTTATCCAATTTTTACCTTCTGTGTTTTAAACCTGTTGCTTGATGTTCTTTATTTCTTCGTCCTTGTGACTAGCATATTATTAGTTAGTTTCCTAGTTCTTTTCCTCCATTGTGAGTCAACGCTTTTTAAGTACAGGTATTTAAATACTTTAGCTGCCCATCTGTTACTGTCCAATTTCCTCAGGCATTCCTAATATAATACTGTATTCTGAGCTTCCCGTACCTCGAAAGATGCCCAGCCCATATCTCCCTGTACCGCCTCATTTGTAGTTTTGCCGTGGGCACCTAGTGCTAATCGTCCAACGGATCTCTGATTTATTTCTAATGTCGACTGTACCTCTGATTTTAGGCACAAAACCGCATTTCCGAAAGTAAGTCCGGGCACCATAATTCCTTTCCAAATACCCCTTAAAATCTCATACCTATTGTATCCCCACAATGCCTTATGCTTCATTATCCCGGCATTCCTTCGCCTTTTGGCCTTAGGTGATTGCTCATGTTTTCCAATGTATGCCAATCCTTCGTTTACGCATACCCCCAGATATTTATATTCTGCTACTGTAGGTATTTCATAGCCTTGTATTTTAAGACCCTGATCAGCTGAGCCGTTGAAAAACATCAGACCCGACTTAACTGCGCTAAAACCGAAGCTTAGAGCGTCCCCTTCGTCTCCGCAATACTTAAGTAGAGTTCGCAATTCTTCCAGACTCTCAGCTAGCAGCACAATATCGTCTGCATACATCAAACCGGGGATAGGTAGATAGATGGATTTATTGAAAGGAAAAGGCAGAGAGGAATAATTCAAATCTGGCCTGCTACTCTGCACTGGGGAAGGGGGAGGAGATAAGAAAGATGTTCATGATGGGTGACGATGTGGGAGAAGGCATCTGAAATACATATACAGACTCAGCAGCTTGTTTCACAAGCGTTAATCAAGTCCGCTGGCGGATAAGAAACGGCAAAGAGCCCGCACTGCCTGGGCACCCTTCCCCTTGTCCTGCCAAGCGCCCAGCAGCAGTTCCTTCGACAGAGGCCTCTTGTCTAAACGCTTCAAGGAAGCGGCTAGCACACTTCTTTCGTACGCATATGCTGGGAACACTAATAATATATGTTCCACAGTCTCTGGGATGCCACAAGTTGAACATTCCGGCGAGTCCATCTGTCCAAATAAATGTAAGTGCTTGTGCGTGAAAGCCACGTTTAAACGAAGTCTATGCAGTTAGCATGCCTGATGACGCGGAATATCCCGCGGAACATAAAATTTTAATGTTTGATCGAGTCTTCTTAGACGAATGTGTCGGGCGTCTGGCTGGGCCCAGTAAGCTGCTGTAGCATTCGTTATACAACTCGTAAGAAGGCACGTCGTGTCCGCTTTTGAAAAAGGCACAGCTGTTTGGAGGCCATTGATGAGTGCGCTTTTCGCTTCACCATCGGCCTGTTCATTCCCATGGAGCCCGCAGTGGGCAGGGATCCATTGAAACAATATCCTGTGGCCTTGCGGCTGGGAAGATGTGAGGAGTACCGTAATGTTTAGTGCCAGGGATTGATAGGCAGTGTGGCGTAAGAAGTTTTACAAAATTTGTAATGCAGTCTTTGAGTCCGTGAATATACACCATTTTTGATGTGGTTTCCCACATACGTAGCGAATAGATTCCCGAATGGCTACAAGTTCAGGAGCGGTTTATGTAGAGGTATGTCCCAAAAGTAAATGCAGAATCGTTTTCTGAGTTGGTATGACCACAGCTGCAGCGGATGCCTGTGCTGACACAGATCCATCGATGTATACGTGAATATAATTAGGATATTCTGACCAGATGTGCGCCACAGTAAGTTGTTGGCACCAGTGGTTTCTTAAGTATTCCGTGAACACGAAGGTGCACCGAAGGTTTATTCGTCGTCCATGGTGCTTGGGCGGGACGATATGGGAGGGCATATCCTGTCGGTACTTGCGACTGATGGCAGCGGAGTGCATTGTAAAACTGCAGTCCGGCCTCTCATCCAGAATCTTGCTGAGTGGGTGAAAACTGTGTCCTGTAAGTGCTCGTAGATATACACGAAGTGCTTCGTGTGACAAATATATGGATATTGGGCGAGCATGTGCCTCTTCAATTGTGCCTTTGTTAGAGGTGCATCTAGGCAGTCCAAGGCATATTTGCAGTGGCTGCGATTGCACGCTCTCTGAAGTCCGCAAGCATGAAATGCTCATACTAGAGAGTACTGGAAGGCTGTACCGGATGTAGCCAACAAACAGTCTCGTAAAGCCGTATTAAGGAGCGCGCAGTTGGACCCCAGTTGACGCCAGCTATGTAACGAAGTACATGGCAAAAATTAATCAGCCTTTTCTTCACCTTAGTAATATGTTTCGACCAAGATAGTCGGTGGTCAGTAAATACTCCGAATAATCTGTGCCTGGAGACGTATGGTATTACGACTCCATGAAGGGTAATCGGGTAGCGGCTGACACATTTTCCCGCAAACGCAATCACTGCACATTTTCTGCCGCTAAGAATAAACCTTGACGCCCTAAGCACATTGATGTCGATGACACAGCTTGTTGCAATCTCGCACGTAGCTGTAGGCACGTCGAGCCAGAGGCCCAGATGCAGTTGTCGTCAGCATATGCACTTATGTGGATGTTAGTTGACAGGTCACTCACCAGGCCATTTAGCGCAGCGTTAAATAAAGTTGGGCTGGGGACTCCTCCCTGTGGAACTCCATGACCGACCTGAAAGCGGGTAGTATCTCCTTCAGGCGTAGTCATATAAACAGAGCGGCCACTGAGCCACAGGTACAGCCGGCCACCAACTCCCACGTCCTAAAGTGAATAAAAATAGCATCATGGAGGATGTTTTCGTATCTACCCCCTTTCCACCTGTCACTCCGGCTGTAGCGCTCCCTTACGGAGGAAGCGAGAGTTAGGCCGCGGCTGGTAGCCACCGCCTCGCGAGCCGACGACGCGAGTTGGGGCCCTTGTTTTTGCGGCAGATGGGATGACGTCACTACGGCTGAAGCACTTCCTCACGGAGGGAGCGGGAGTTAGGCCATGTTTGGTAGCTTAAGAACCTCTAGTGGAAGGAGCGGGCGTTAGGCCGCAAGTTAGGGTTCCTGGTTTTGAGCAGCTGTGCTTGGCGGCGCGCCAAATGTCACGCTAAAGGTCAATGGTAGCTACCGCCTCGCTACGCGAAGGGCTGAAAAGTGAAAGTAGTATTGCTTTTTCAATAAACATTCTACTGACACTGAGAAGCTATACAGCGTCTCTACGTGGTGACTGTGCGAGAGCACATGTTTTCATGATTCTAGATCATAAGCTCTAATATCCAGGGTCTAACTTAGGGTTTCGCCTTGCTGGGTCCGAACGAACTTTTCCTAGTTAGATCTGGGATTGCAAGCAAAAATGACAAATGCTGCCCCTTAATGTTTTCAAAAATCGACATAAAATACAAACAAATGTGAAAGTCTAAAGGCTCTGTGACTTTGTTTTAATAAGATACATGTGTCCACCAAAAAGTGAGACACATTAGGACTTTCTTCCTCACAAAATAAGCCTAAAACATTGAGCTTGGCGACCGAGCTTTAATAGTACAGCCAACAATGGCTTCGAGGAACGAACAGACAGAACATTAATGATGAAGATTCACGAATGAGGATGAAATGCTTATGAAATTAAGGGTGATGAGAGTAATCACAGATGTGAATGAAGCTCAATATAAGTGCTCACATTGCCCCCTCCCCTCCCCTTTCCCCCCATCCTCGAAGAGAGCGACCGTCTTGGTCGTAGGAGTTAAAGGGAAGAAGGACGACGGCGAAGGGCTTAAGTCGAATGACATTCACAATCTCCGTTCCACGATAGCGAAGATACTTGACAGGAGATGTCGAGGCTACACAATAGTTCACTGGTGCACATTCTTTGAGCACCGTGTTTGGGCAGTGGAAGCGGCTTAGAGGTTATGTCAGACAAGGCTGGTGTGCGCGGTAACGCCTAGAGCAAAACATCGTCACCAAGATTATATGACACCTCGCGGTGAAAATAGTAGTAACTGCTATTCCGTGCAGTCTGGGCGGCTTTTATGTGAACTGCGCATAGGAGGATATATCGTAGGGCCCATATACCAGCAAAAACGGAGAGTAGCGGGTCTTGCGTTGAACTGCAGTATCATATGCGAAGGTGACGAAAAGAAGCATGGAATCCTAGTTTCTGTGTTGAGAGTCGATGTATGTGGATAGCATATCGGACAGTCAGATGGAAGCGTTCGGAGAGACCATTCTTTTAGGAGTGTTTTGTGAACAATGTTTTCGGCATGAAGAACAAGGGCCATGATTGCACTAAGGAAAATGCTTGTCCGAGGGGCTCCGTGTCGGTGAATAATGTCTCGCAAGAAAAACCTTCCTATCTCCGCAGCGGAACCGGCCTTTATAGCTGCGGTTTCGGCATACCGGTTGAGGTGATCTACAGCTGTTAGAATCCAACACTTTCATCAACATCATTATCATAATTTATTTTCCCTTAAGGACCCCTAGGTGGGGCATTACATGAGGGGGAGAAAAAATAAACGAAAAAACAAACAAAAGGAACATTTGGAATATAGCAGTGAAGAAGGCAAACATAGTTGTTTGCCTTCTTTGACTGCAAATTTTTTCGTTTTATACAAACATGTCGTATAAAACAAAAGAGTGAACAATCATAGATGCATTGAGGCCATCGCGCTATATGAAGAAGAGGAAAATGGGAACACTGTTTTGCATACAAAGGTTCAGTTCAGTTCAGTTCAGGCGTTCAGTCGTGTCCGACTCTTCGTGACCCTATGGACCATGTCACGCCATGCTTTCCGGTCTCTCACTATCTTCTTAACATCACATAGCTTCATCTGCAATGCCTCGAGAATGCCATCTAACCATCGCGTTCGCTGCCTACCCCTTCTCCGGCGACCCTCAACCTTTCCCAACATCAAGTCTTTCTCCAGCGACTCCTCTCTTCTCATCAGATGACCAAAGTAGCTGAGCTTTAACTTTAGAATTTGACCCTCCAATGAGCAGTCAGGGTTTATGGTTTATACAAAGGTTCAACAATATTTAAAAAAATACAACACGTGCAGAGGCGGTACTCAAAAGTGCGACTCAGGAAGAAGATAAGATAAAAACAGGGTTTTAAATTTATTGGGTCACTCTCACTTACAATCGCCTCAGGTAGACCGTTCCACTGTTCAATGGCGGATGGCGAGAAGGATTTATGTAATGCATTGGTGGAACCATGTAGACGCTGTAGGCTCAGACTGTTAAAAAGGCGATACGATATTCTATTGGGAGGGAGTAGGAGTGTGCAGTGCAAATGAGGAAAGCAGTAATATAACTGGTGGAAACGGCAGAGTTTGGCAATTGTACAGCGAGAAGACAGTGGCGGCATGTCAAGCGATAATTTTATATCAGAAACACTGCTCCTACGGTCGTAACATGAAGTAATAAATCGGGCCGCACGACTCTGTACTAATTTTAATGCGTCAATTAAGCATGTCTGGTGTGGATTCCAAATGGCTGAAGCATATTCAAGTTTAGTGCGAATGAAAGTTTCGTAAGCAAGTTTGCGGATAAATGGAGGTGCACGGCTTCTTCTCAGTCGGTTGAGCGATTCCGAACTTTACCATGTTTAAGATGTGCTCGGACCATGAAAGTTTGCTTGTGATTGTTACTCCTAAGTACCGGTAGGACGCGACTTGTGTTCGGGGGATTACCATAAAAAATACTGATAATTTAAGCCATTGCGTTTACGTGATACTGTCATGAACTTGCATTTTGAAACGTTTAGTGTCATCAGCCACCGGGTGCACCAGTTAGTTATTTCGTTGAGGTCATTTTGGAGGAGGTATTCGTCGTTGTTCGATAATACGCGTGGATACAGAACGCATTAGTCTGCGAAAAGGCGAATTTATCGACAGCCGCGGTCGACAGTATATCTCGGTATAATAATGCCTGCCACTTCGAAATTTGTAAAAGGCATGGAAGGGGTTGACGTAGCCCAGCTTGGAGTTGAC
Organism: Amblyomma maculatum; assembly: GCF_055883805.1. NCBI lineage: Eukaryota > Metazoa > Arthropoda > Arachnida > Ixodida > Ixodidae > Amblyomma > Amblyomma maculatum. Next base: position 71,824,310 of record NC_139346.1, read on the forward strand.
GTCGACCGTTTATGACAACACTCTTTGAGAAACTGGGCCAGATAAAGCAACTGTTGATTCTGTCGCATGTCTTATGGTAGCCAAGTTGATTAGCGTTGGGATCATATGGAAGGTGTTCAAAATCTGGCGGCGAAGGGTACTGGGAACAACGTGTACCCACGGTTTGCCGAAATGGTTATGATTATGACAGTAAAGCAGTGCACACTGAATTTTAAAGTTTGCAGGTTGACGGCGCAGTCGAGAATTCGGGGGTGGCAATATAAATTCCAAAAGTGAGCAATGAGTGGCTAGTTGGTGTGACATGATTAAAAACATCAGCACATATAAAACTGAGCAGGGGACAAGACACAGGAGAGATGGAAACCAGGCATGTGTAGGCTAACAACTGATTTATAGGAGCGAAACTCCCTTCTTTCAAAAGCAAAGCGCATGCGCCAGAAGCACTAAAAGCAGCACACCTAACGAAATAATCTTACCAAACCAAGAAAGATAAACGCTTATACACGTGCATCGATGATTTAATAGCACAGCCAACAATGTAGTCGAGGTACTAAAACACTTAACGTTGATGATATGGTTCACAAATGAGGATGAAGTTCACACGAAACGAAGGCTGATGAGTAATCACAGCTTTGAATGAAGTTCACGATAAGTGCTCAAAACATAAGCATAGCGGCAAATAAAGGACTAAAAAGGGGCTGTTGAAGGCGCTATTGTGTCTTCTCTTAAGGTGAATCTTGAGCTCCTGTCTACTTAAAAGCGTGAAACCGTGTCAAGTCACGAAGCCATGCGAAACAATTATTAACAGATCATTCGAAGCCATGACTACATTCAACGCATGCTTAAACCCGCGAAGGTTTTCTTGCTTGTTCGCATAGCACAGTGGCTTGCCGATGAGCATTCTTGCAGACAAGATTGACCACTCACAAATCTTATTGCCACACTTAGCAGCTTTCGAAATGTTTCCGATCTTCTGGTGCTGTTCACTCATTGATATTTCATCTTAATTTTTCGCTTGGTTACTTTAATGTCCCTTGGTTTAGTTACAATTGAGCAGTAGTATAATTTGATCAATTTTTTTTTATGGTATGTTATGTTTCATGTTCTGTTAGAAATATTTCTGTGTGTATTATTTCCAGGTAGTTCTAATGTGTGAAGAATAACAGCTTTATTTGCCTCGGTTATCTTACCTGAGATATTGAGAAGTGCGCTTTAATAATGATAAATAGTTCTGATCATTCGGCATGCGTTCGAGTTCTGCATAAAATAGATCTTACAATTCAGTAAATGACATTAGAATTAGCTGATAAGGGATTTCAAATATTTGTTCTGCTCAGTGTGTTTCACAGCACTGGTCTGACTGGAACCTTCTGAATGCTGGTTAGGTAATCGGCAAATATTTATTTCATTTGGGAACTGATAACCTTCATCACCGAACTTGTTTATGGAAAAGGAGCCTGTTATGTCATTCCTAATGCTCCAGGCTTCATTTTATTGTGGAAGGCCTTAAACGATGTTTATTGTCCAATATATTCTATTTTAAGGTTTCAGTATTCATAAGGGTTAACAACTTACAATAAAAGGAGCCCGCATGGGATATAATAATTTGCAAGAAATAAACTGTGAGTTTCCCAGAGGCCTAATGAAACGATGGTCTTTGTAATGGTAACTGCTAATAATGCAACACAAGAAAATGTAGTATGGTTCGTTAAGAAAGTATCAGGCGAGTGATTCCCATTGCCATTCTGGATGCTCTCCCGCATTTTAGAGAAAATCTGGACAAATGCATTCCTGTTTCTACATTATTGTTTTAATACATTATTCTCGCAAAGCAGCCACTGTAATGAAAACAGACTTGGTAATGTAGAAAAAGGCAAGAATGTTTGGAGCACACTTGAGCTTTGCTTTAAGAGTAGAAAGAGTAGATGCGATTGAGAGTAACCCAGCCTTCTAATTCATGAGTTTTGGAACGGGTTTTAAATCATGACTCTTTTTTCAATATTTTGCTCCTACACATTACACTTTCTAAACACAAGGTAGTACGTCATACGTATCGCAAATCGTTTGTTAGGTGCACTTCTAAGGATTTCATTTCCACCAAATCATTGTTCGACTGAAGGAAATGTGTGAACGAACCGACATTAACCCAAAGGGGCACTCTCTGATAATCAAGTGGTCGCCAGCTCATGTCTGAAACTTTGCTGGTCTGTCGTTTTCTGGTCTTGACGGTTATTTGTTGGCATTTTCTAAATCGTATGTGGATCGCGAGTATGTGAGTGTGAATTCAGCATAGTCTCGCTGTTATGCAACTGGTTAGGTACAATGCTTAGCTTAGTCCATTTCGAGGTGAGAAGGGTTTCTAAATTACTAGCCATTCTTCTTAATCCAATGTCGCAGAAGAACTTAAATTAGGAGAGTAATCGATTTGTGGCTAATCAGAACAGGCGAAAACGTTCACACGGAAATGTTACCCATTTTGTTCTCCGAGTAGCCCCATCTGCACAGAATGTGAGTCAACCTGACGAACACTGCGTCTTGGTTCTGGGAACATTTGCAGTTGCAAAGACAGATTTCGGTTGACACAACAAGGTACGTTGGCAAGAGGACCATATTGAGGTTGTTTTATCTACTTCGATTATACTTTAAGTACGATCGCTTGGAGCTACCTTTGAGGATGGTCTGAAAGCAAGAAAATAAAAGATGATGGCTAGAGCAAGCTTTTACCTGTGTGCGAGGCAGAAAAATGTTGACAAATAGTAGTGTACCAATCAGCGAATAAATAAATCAGCCGTTAATGTTTGAATCACTGCGTTTACTGCGCACTATTCATCGCTCATTTCGATGAGACCCAATTTTTTGAGATATTCCGGATGATATCCAATTATTCCGGAATCGGATATCAGCCGTAGTATATAAAGAAAGGGGATTGGCTTTTGGTTCCATTCAACTTTTGTTCATGATATAGTTTTGTCATTAGGCAATACTGGCTAGGCAATATTTAGTTTTTTTGGCAGTTGATGTCCGAACACTAAACGGAACAGGTGCGTCGCACGAAAAATGCATTTTGTAGAATTGTCGCTTCCCTACACGAGGAACAACAGTCAGAATGCACAAAATCGAATGGAAAAGTTTCGGCAGACATGGGTGTAATAATGAAATAATTTAAATGGGAATAGTCTACGAATAGAAATCCCTGTGCGCTAATATAAGGGTATTTTCTAACCCCAGGTAGTAAAAAAAATATACTGACAACTGCCATTTAAGGTTATTGCTATAACATTTATTCTGACTTTGGGCCACGCAGAGCACGTTACGTCTACCTGGGAATAAGTATCTGTTCGCTGGGACTAGCTCCCACCTATATGGAATGAACTAAATTCGCAAACACAGCATGAAAATTTAATTTCATGCCTGTAGCTCTTATGACATAATGTGTGTCGCATTCTTGATGTGTTTAGTAGGTTAGGGCATGAAGTATTTTTTTCACACTGTGGGCTCAGGAAACGCAAAAATAACAAAAACATATGTCAATCTAAGACAGCATATTCTATCGTAGTTGCAAAACGTATAAACGCACACCCAAATTAAGGTATTCATTTTTAACGAACACGAAATATTTACAAACACACATTCATTTCCTGTGGCCAGTTCCTCGCAGCAACGAGGCTAATTACAGACCTTGCCTACCGCGCAGCTCCGTCAAGCGCAGGGAAAAGGGAAGCCTGCTGTCTAGCAGCCACTTGTACCGAAATAAAGCACAAACGACATAAAATATCACATTTGTACAATTGTTGCTTTAGATGGGCTCCGCAGATTGACCTATGAGAACAATAAATAATAAAACTTGACAGAACCAATACCCCAAAAAGTGAAGATAGAACGAAGTTGTAAAAACAACCTCTCAGCTCAAAAGACCAAGCATGGATAACGCCACCTACCTTATCATAGCGATAATTCCGAACGTGTGTGGCCAACATGTAGATCACGAGTCTATACAGCATTTGGCGCGGTCTTCGTTTTGTCGTCTGAGTAAACGGATAACGTTTAGTGCTGAATGTTTAGTGAGCAGGAAGCCAAAACGTTATGTAGCCCAGAGCAGGCAGCATTGCGTTCAATCGTGTCCCCGCCAGTCTTACCATCTGTACTGCGGGGAAGCCGCACCGAAAGTTCACCCACAATCATGCGAGAAAAGGAGCTGTCACATATATGACGACCGCACAAATTTATTTTTATAGGAGAAAGCTTGGATCGAGACGGGCAGCGAGGTATGGCATCATGTAAGGGAACCGAGGCACTTCAGCGTGGCGCTACATGTACAAGCGAACAGGACCATCTCGCAGCAGCTCCGCGTAACCTACTGGGCATGCCGACTCGCTCTCCTTCTTAAATACGTGTTTCTGCCCTCTCTGCTGATGCAAGAAACTTTTACGCGCGCGTGCATGTGCATTTGTGCTTCTGCTCTGAGCCCGCTGTGAAAGATCAACTTGGTGCGCGCTACCACGGCTAACAGAATTAGCATTGCGCGCTTATCTCGTCAAGCAACATTTGTCCTTGTGATGAATAATATCGTGGTATACGAAGTGAAAATTAAAACACTATCCCAAACTAATCTCTAGCACTATTGCGTTTCGCTGTTTAAGTCATCATACCGTACTTGCTCGGCTGGCGCTTGCTTCTGCTGTGGTCGTTTCCTGGTTGCATTTCTTAGTTACTTCTTGCCTCTGACTCCGCGGGGCTTAATTCGCTTTGGCTCATGGTGCTCACTTGATGGTCCCTGATTGCTTTTCGCTCTTTTTGATGTGAAAGAAATACGAGAACTCATTTCTTGACGTCGCTGAAAGTAAATGAACACAGGTGGCTGAAATTTGCGACTACGGTTTCTACGATTTGTCGACATCAAGACAGCGGGTAGCCTTGACTGTCCGTTGGTCTGAGAAAATTCGACGCGACATCCTGTGTTCGCTCGACATTTACAACTCCGGGCGCGTCATCGTGATTCGATCGCGTAAGCAGAAAAATTCACAGTTCTCTGGGAAAACCTTGGGACAGATTGACTGAAGGCTTCGACCGCCAGACAGACCGCACCCCATTAACCATTCAGGACTTGGTGGTGTGGTACGGCGTGTGGATTAGCCTAAATAACTGTGTCCCCACTTCTGTTTTCGTGCAGTCAGCTGCGCTAGCTAATTGATAGACGACTGGTCACAGCTGTCTTTCAAAACCAGACGTAACGGAGCCAGCGTTTTTGCATCTTTAAAAAGGCACCGCGTCTCCTCCTCGGCATCCCTACGCACGAGTAAGTTGCCTGGACGATGGGATATGACTAACGTTAACAATAATCGTAATAATTTACGAGCCCGTCAACACTTTTCCTCGTCGGTATTTTGCAGGAAGGGAGAAAGCGCCGATGACACCTTTGTTGCGCGTTCCGTTATGGCCCTCACATATCACTAAACCAAAGTGATTACTGAATTGGCATCATATAAACACAAAATTTTCCACTCAGGGATAGGTGCAGATGACACTCTTTTAAGAAGAAAAACTTCTTCGGTTCAGTGCTCATCTTACAAATGCAGCTGTTACATTATTTCAATTTGTTCTGTCCCTACTTCGGCGACCACCACACTATCATTGTTGGATTTTCTGAAGCCGACGCCTTACTCAGCCCATGGCTTCCTTATAACCTTAGCCTGTACTGCCTTATTTTATGGTCGTGGTCGGTATACTTACCACACGGGATGCTGTAGTAAATGCTTGCTGATGCAGAGCCCCTATTCCAACTCTGTCCGCCCAGTACAATATTTCTTGCGTCGTTAATCTCATACACTACTACCATGACATTGCTTCCATACGCTCAATGCAGCACCCCTTTTGCACGGTCACGCCGAAGTTTATGAGTGCAAGGGGAGAAGACCGCTGAGCTTAGCTGCTTTCTACCTAATCTGTATGCCAGAATAATACATATGAGCTTGCGTCTGCCATTTTTGAGCGCCTTTGAAATTGCATGGGCTGCCGGTTAACAGGGGCCGGGTAAATGCATACTGTATAGTGAAGGACCGCCGCCGTGCTCTTTCTTCGTGCCGCAGGGGATGTATCATTCCAATTACTTCGCAGGGTTACAGCTGTAGAGCACGAAACTACAGCACTAATGTTTCACTTACATATACAACTCGGGCCACCTGCCTCCGGTTTCATTGTGTAATACATATCCCAGTAGGCGAAACGTCATTTAACAAAAGCACGACGCAATGGAAGCAAGCAAGACAAGCAAGTTGAATGGCTGTTTTTGAGCAGCCTCAACGCTGCTCCTGCCAGCACAAAACTACCCACCGAAGAACATATATGGCGTTCGGGTCTACAGCCGAACACCTGCTAGCACCCGACATGTTTGAGAGACGGCCGCGACAGGCGTGAGCAGCTGAGCAGCACGCCGAGAGGGAAAGCTCGCGCAGCCCGTGTTGCACGGTCACCCAAATCGTCAAGTGGGCGCTGCAGAATTTTTACCGCTAGGGTAGCAACGTGCGCAGCAGTCGCTCGGTCAAATTTGAAATTGGGGGGTGCGGGTGTTTTATCATCCAACACATACAGGATAGGAGTCAACCTATTCACCCAGACGGCGGCCTGGAGTCCTTGGACTTGGGCGGCGGGTTTGGCCAATCGATTAGACTAGGCAGAGCTTCAGGGTGAGAGCTCAACAGCCCAGTCTCTCAAAATTCTTCTTTTTCTCTCTTGATTTATCTTTTCTGTTTCTTGACACGTCCGTATATGTACCAGATCCGCCTTATCCTGATAGAATCGCCATCTATCTGAGAACTGGGTAAGCCTAGCTGCATTCGGAAGACCCCTTTTTAGTAAGCGCCTTCAGATGCTTTCTTGAGTCTTATTTAGTGTCCTATAGGCCGTTGGGTATTCTACTCTGCTTAGCCGATTGAACTCTGTAGTCTCTTTATAAGTAATGGTCTCTCCCTGCTCATAGTGTAATGAGGGTCAGAGCCTGCCTGTAAGGTGAGACCGCGGGCAAGCGTATGAGCTCCCTCATTTTCCTGAAGCTGGCAGCGGGCTGGTGCCCATATTATTCGGATTAATCTGTCATCCTGACATATCTACCGTATCCCCAACGTGACATATCTCCCGTATCCCCATTGCCTGTGGAGGGACCCTTCCTTGAACAATATTGCATATTGCGTTTTTAGAATCACATATATTTGTAGTAGCCATTTTCCCTACTATCGCTATAGCACTGGCCACCTCTTCAGCCGTCAGCTAAGCTCGTCCTTGCCCAGCCACATATTCTAAGGCTTTGTTCATCTGTTACTACCACAACTCAACATGACTATCCTCATGCTCGGCAGCATCGATATAGATCACTTCCTGTCTTCCTTGACACATCTTCTCCGCCGTTTCCGCCTTTTTCTTTCTTCTTTCCTGGTCATGCTCTCAATGAATGTTCCGTGGCAGCGGGGGATTTTTAGTCGCTTCCTGACTTCTATCGGCACATCCGCCTTCGGGTCCTCTTGGCTTCCATATCGAAAGCCTAATCTTAGCAGTGTGCTTCTTCCCGTCCGAGTCTTTGCCAGTATTTCGTATCAGCAGGTTTGGTTGGACTCTTACTAATGCCAGCGTATTTCGTTTGCCCAACATAATTAGTCGGTTCGTAGACGTCCTGATCCTGAGACAAAGGCTGTCTTTACGGTCTTCCGGATGATTATTTCCACGTGGCCTTCTAGCAAATGGCCAGGTGTAGGTGAGGGACAGCGCAGGCGATCCTGCTGATGACAACAGCCTGTAACGAGACTTGGGAGGTTGTCTTTTCTCATACCCGACTTGCGATTAGAGATGCTTCTAATTAGAGCTATTGTTTGTTAGCGCATCCTTGGAGGTTTTTAATAGCTTCTTCGTGATGACCTGTTACCTGTAGCCACACACCTAGGTTCTTTATTTTGTCCATACTATGGATGGGTATTCCTACCTTTAGTTCGATTTTCGGCTGTTCTTTGTCTGGTCTGCTTCCTGGTGACAGGTAAACGAGAATCTCGGACTTTTCGGGACTGCATCTGAAGCTTCTTGGTATTACGTATTCTTCAACTGTTTTTACAGCTGTGTGAAGGGTACCTTGAATTAATCCATCAGTACCTCCCGTGGTCCAGAGTGTAATGCTGTCCATGTGCGGGCTGTTGTTTAGACACTTAATTTCTTTTAGCTTTGATGGAAGATTGATCAGTGCAACATTGAAGAGCAGTGCTGAAAGCACTCAGCCCTAGCGCGTTCTTCTGCAGCCCAGCGTAAATCTCTCCCACTTGTTTTCTCCAATTGGGATGGTTGCTTCTCGTTTTTAGTTTGCTTCTCGCTACTGACTTTGTTTTAATCGGACAATTTCACAACTGATTGATATTTCTTCTATAGGACTATACAGGTCTTGGTTCGGTGGTCCGTAGTTGTCTCGAAGTACATCAGGGACAGGAGTTCCCATATAAAGTGCCTGTATTTCTTCAACCAGATCTTCTCCGTCTCACTGTATAAATGGACAATCTTTTGAAGTGTGTGCTTCTGCGCTGACTTGCAACACTCCGGCTCCAAGAGATAGCGTAGTAACTGGCGAGTCTTCGCTAGCCCTATGAATCTTTCCATGTCATTACTTAGAAAGCATGACTTCGCTGTGTTCACTGAATCCGTAGAATGTGTCCGCAAAATCGTGTTTGTAGCAGTTGTGAGTAATTGAGAAGTGATAGCGGTTAATGAGTGATGTAAATCGATACAGGGTTACGTAATGCTGCGTCCGAGAAAATAAATGGGACAATAACTTAATTACCTAATTATTTGAATAACTGATTCACAAGAAAGGATAAGCGCAGTATTTGTCACACTTGTTTTGTGGAAGGGAGGGAAGTGGGAGTGAAAGCGGAAAGAGAGAAAGAGGGGGCGTTGTGGATGTGACGTCAAGAATGTGACGTCACGCAACCGGGAGTAGAGCCGAAAAGGGGCATAGGAAGGAATTGGCGCGAAATTTGAAAGGAACCAAGACTAAAATCGGAAAAATCGGTAAACAAGAAGTCAATTAAGCAACTAGAAGCAACAAGGAGCAACCAAAAGCAGCTGTCGCGCTTTCGCATTACTGCAATGCAGATTCTGCAGTGATCTTTAATTTTTACATGTAGACTCCCAACTTTGTATGTATGGCAGTGGTACATATGCTTCCATTTTGTCTTATTCATCCGTCTTCATTACATTGGGTTCTCTAACATCATTACCAACCGAAATGCTCTTGACCCTCGGTTCTAAACGATGCGCAAATAAATTAGACCTATGTCAATGTGAGGCAAGCACATTATTCTGAGCGTAGCATGTTCAGCATACACTTTGCAATGATGTGTTTTCTGATTTTGCTGCCTTCTTTTGTATCGATGACCGATAGACGGCAGACTTCTTTTTGCTCACAATTGACTATGCTACGTGGTAACAGCAGCTTTAATAGAAATGCTAAGGGAGGGAACTCACTCGTAATATTGAAAGTGTGCATTTGCTTCTAATTTTGAGCGTGGACAGCAGAGGATATAAATTCTCTTTGTTATAACTTTTTCTCGGACATCGAATATGCTCTCTGAGATTAGCCTTAGCATATGCTTTTTTCTGCAATTGTATCAACTCACTATGTGAAGAGACCGCTTACTGTGCTGAACACACATTATGAACAAGACGCAGGTGATGGCCACATGGGCCCTAAGACTGAAAAATAAATTACATCCCTAAATAAGCAGGAACCTCACCGATTTATTTTTGTTGATATAGCAAGCTGTGAAGATCAGCAGACAAGAACTCCTTTTCAAGTAGCAGTAATGCCACAGGGCGGGCATGGAAAGAGAAAATAGCTATTACTGTGTTAAGTAACAACCTCAACAAGTTTGTTACTTTTCTCCCATTCTGGAGTCAGAGAGTACAATTCAGCCCACAGCCCACAATTCAACACAGGTATTCGAAGACTATGGGATCTAAATTATTATACATAGCCAAACGTGTTTTAAGTGACAATTCATTTAGTTTAGGGAATATTTAGTGGGCCTCCAAATGCAGACCGGCGACCGCAGGCTCAATCCTTCTCCTGGCGTGACGCAGCTTTTGCTGTCGGTCTTGTGTACCAAATATTTGGAGAAATAAGCGAATTTGATAACATTCGTCCGTGCAGAGTGCTCAAACGAGACCCAGTACTGCGCTAGAGACTGTTCACAGCAGGGACCGTGTGTGTCCAATAGTCAACAACCTTTATTCGCATCCCTGCCGAGGTGGCGCAGGGCTTAAGGCGCTCGACTACTGTGCCGAAGGAAGTGGAATCGAATCGTGGTGGCGGCGGCGGCCGCTATTCAATGGAGGCGAAAAGCAAGGCGCCCGTGTGCTATGCTTGTCACCGCAAGTTGAAGAACCAGAGTGGCCGAAATTTTAGGACTTGTACAGTACAGCGTTAATCCCCGTAGAAAATAATCAAATCTTTATTTGTAAATGTGACTTTCAAATATGGATGCTGATGTCTACAAACAAGCTTATGCTTCGGAATATTTCAAAGAATTCGATCCTCTCTAAGTAATCAATGTAAACTAAAACCTAACCGCAGGGATTAAATTATCCACCCCAGATATACGTTTTTTAGTAAATGGTGCCTAATTATTTTTTAAACGTTTGATTGCCTTATATGCGCTTGACGCACAAGGATGAAAGCTTCTTGGTGCAGTAAGCATAGTTTCCTGCACTTGTAGAAGGAATCATGGAAGATAGTTTTGAATATTCGGTTATGAAATGTAACAAAAATAGCCCCCACAAATTCGCAACAGGAATTAATTTTAACCCTAGAAACCAGCCAGACCCAGTGCGATTTTGTCCAACATCGCCTTGTTTTTACGTGATGAATTCTTGTGTGAAGAAGAATTCCCCTTAAAAGGAAAGCTCTAAAATTATACGAAATCAATTTCCCAGCGTTCTCAATGCTACCATTTTCAAGATATTTTTCCCTACAGACAAAACTTTTATGAATCACATGATTCCAAATAACAAAACATTTCTGTCCCTCATCGAGGCATAATTAAGAATCAAATAAATTTCCCGAATCCGTTTCATGACAGAGATGCTCTCATTGACTTAGATCTTTGGTCCGGGCTTTAGATGACAATCAGGATCAGAAGTTTATTTCAGCATCGCATATACAATGCTGCGGATGTAGGCAAAAAGCCTTCTGGGGGCTTACAAGACCTTCCCTGCAGAGAGACATTTGGTAGAAGTAGCAGCGATGAGGATAGTAGTACAGTGAAGAATACAAAATATTGAGGAAGTTTGCGCGAATGGGAAAACAGGAAAAATAAAACATCGGTAACCTTCACAATCTGTTGTCTCAATAAGGAGGCAATTGCTGAGTTAAGATTGGTTGGTAAACAGTACTTAAACATTTGTCGTCCGGGATTTTTTCAAGTGCGAGGTACCACCCAGGGGTCTAAGCTACGTGCGTTGTATACTTATGTTCGTAGTGTTAACGAGGCTAGATCTTTACGGTGTCATTTTTCGCTATGCCGGAACGGTAGCGCGGTAAGAATGCATTGTCTTTATTTGATCATATATTGGTTTTGTATGGGCGTCATTTTTAGCATTAGTCATGATTGGTATTGCTTTTTTTTTTCTGTAACCTAGAAAGAACGTTAATGTCAGTTTGAGTGGTAGTGCCATAAATCAGGAAACAGTACCTCAAAGTGAAAATGAATAATGTATTAAAGAGTAACAGTTTCACATTATGGGGCAAGAAAAACTGTAGCTGCGACATCAAGTCAATTGTGCGACCGAGTTTTGCACGGATGTGGCCGATGTGCTGATTCCAATACATATTCTCATGGAAAATAATACCCAGGCTTTTGACCTGTGGTGTTATCTATATATTAGAGGAACCAATGAATTGGCTGACATTTGTATCTGCGATCTCTTTACGGGGGCGAAGTAGTATGGCTTTGGTCTTGGATGTGTTTAATATCAATGAATTTGTAATACGCCAGTTGTTTATCAAATCCAGCATTTTATTAGCTTTGACTTGGAGAGCAGATAAGAACTGACCGGGGAAAAGCAAACTGGTGTCATCAGCGTAAATTATGAAGAGGGCAGATGCATCAATGTTAAGTTTGTCGTTAATGTATATGTTAAATATTAAGCGTCCCAGAATGCTTCTTTGCGGACGACCTCTCCGGACCGTTTTCAGCTGTGATTTAAAAGCATTAATTTCAACATCTAGATGGCGATTATGCAAGTAGCTCTTTAAAATAAGCGAGAAGCTACCGCGGAAACCATATTATTCAAGGTTTTCAATAAGAGTTATGTAATTAATGCAATCAAACTCCTTTGAAAAATCAATGGATATTGCAAATATGTACTCTTTGTGCTAAAAAGCTTCCAAAATTAATTCTTTTTGGAGGAGTAGCGCACTTTCTGTAATGATGATAAGTTTGTTTAAAAAGCTGCTCATCCATTATGAATTAGTTTTTCAATACGCTTAGAAAAAATTGAAAGAATTAATCTCAGCCATGTAGTTAGGTATACAGCCTCAATCCCCCCTTTGAAAATAACAGAATCCTTAGCGACGTTTAGTCTTTCGAGAAAAACACCGGTCTGAATTATTAGGTAATAAGGTGTGTTAAAACACTGTTTATAACATGAAGAAGGTGTTCTATCGGAACTATCTGTAATCCGCCAACGTCGCAGCTTTTACTGTTCTTAAGAGCCAGAAATGCATTTTAACTTCTGCCGTTGTTACAGCTGATATGGAAACACTATCGCGTGTGCTGTGTTTCATTAGACTCATCGAATGCGGATCATGTGTGGTGCTAGCGATGGAAACGAGATACCCGTTTAATACGGTGGCTAACGCATCACCAGTGACGGTTATTTTATTGATTCTCATTTGCAGGTGGGAGGGTACTCTCGCTTTCATTGGGATTTACAAAATGATTTAATCGCTTCGAGAGTACAACTGCTGCGTTTTACAGCGTCGGCGCTATAGAGATGTTTATAAAGTAAGACATCTTGATTTTGCGAAGCAGGCTATTTGTTTTATTTCTCTGTTGTTTAAAGGTTGTGATATCATCAGCGTTTCTTGATTTTATGAAGCGCTCACAGAGGTGTTTTTTCTTGTTCATGGCTTTTATGCATTCTGCAAACGTAAATAAATACTTTTAAGTTTTTCAATAAACGCTTCATACGCTATATCGGCACTATCATTGAGCAGCACAGTTTTCTATTGCGCTGCGGATAATTCGTTTGCAAACTGCAGAACTGCTGAAACGTACGGTCGTTTATATTGCGGTACTTTAAAGAAAGAATTTTGGAGCTAGGAATTCAAGGCTCTGGCACGTCAACGTCATAAATATTGGGGAATTGTCACTTATGTGAACGTCCAAAAGCCCGGATGGAAGTCGAATTTTATTAGCATTTGTGATAAAAAGATCTATTAGTGTCGATGCATTGAGTTGGATGGGTGTAGTTTAGTTAATTACGTTAACTAAAGCGTTAGTCTGTAGGAGCTCGTAAAGTTGTTGCGGATTGACACTTAGAATATCGATATGGAAATCGCCTCTTAGGACTAATCGGTAATCGTTCTCATTTATTCACTCAAAATTACAGTCGAGAAACGAAAAGAATTCAGGGAGTTTTCCTCCCTGTGGTCTATATACAACAAATATGATGCACTGATTACTTTTTACGGTCAGTAGTTCGGAATCTGCAGTAATTTTTGAGAAAGAGTCAATTTGCTCGCAATCCAAAGTATTCGTTAGCAAAAGCATGACACATCCACCCCTTTTACGGCTGCGGTTTAACGAAAGGGGAGTGTAGCCAGGTGTACGTAGAGCTTCGAAAGTGTCCCTCTGCCATGTTTCTGTAATCAGGACGACGTGAAAGGAACCGGAAAATCTGTCAATTAGACCAATGATTTCGGCTTGTTTATTACGGGCAGACTGAGCATTTAGGTGAAGCCAGCATATGCGGTCAGTGTCAGTGGAAGCTGATAGGCTTACAGTGTTACGTGTTAATCAGGCCATATTCATAAACAAAAAAAAAAGAAATAAGCCACTCACAGAATTTGATTTTTCTTCGGAACCCATAGTCTATCTTATCTATATCACGAACCGACCTTACTAGATGGAAAGAAGAAGTTTTGGTCTTTCGCGCAAAAAACCTTCCCATTCCGGCACCATGCAAAACACCCTTTCTTCTGTTGCTTTCTTTAGACGGTCAACAATAACAACTTTTTCAATTGTGGCCACAATTGATCGTTAACGTAGATTTGGTGCCAGATCCAGAGATATCGGATTAATTAATTAATAATTAATTAATTAATTAATTAATTAATTAATTAATTAAGCGCATTTTCCGGAATTTCGCTAGGACAGCGTCCCACTTCGACCTCATACAAAATTGGATGACAGTGTGTGGGCATGCAGAATGTTTTCACAGACATCAATATAACTTCACACAATTGGATCATATACAGCCTCATCAGGTTTCCGAAGGACTTCATTCATGTCACTGGAACATTCTTCAATTCAATGCTTTTGTTCCTGGAGTACTGTTCAAAGTCAGCAGTTCTCCTTTCGTTCTAAGTTACTTGTTTCTTCAACTGCGAGCATTCTTTGTTTAAGTTTCATGTTTTCTTGCTTTAGTTGAGGACATTTTCGAGTAATTTTCTCGATCTTGCTGTTGAGAAATTCTAGAGAAGCCTTTAGTTTTCGGTGTTCTTCCCGGAACTCTACTTCCAGTGACACATGCATCTCGTGAAATTCTCGGAGTTCCTTCGAAAGCCTGGTAATCTCTTCAGTGGACATACTAGTTCTTTTCGCAGGAACGGCAGAAGCGCAAATCAAGAACGACTAAAAAAAGGGCCAGCATCCAACTAGAAAGCATCGAATGCTGGTCATGAGTAATCGTGCTTCACAACCGCCGCCACTGCCAAATTGTGATTAGATACAGCAATCCAAGATGCCGGAAACATTTATACCAGGTGAAGTTTGCTATTTCCAGCTTGTGGTGATAGCACAAAGAGCACAGAAATGTTTGGGTGACACGGGACGCCTGCGTCAATGTTATGGCTGAAAGTATGAAATGCTGAAGCATCAAATGCTGGGCATCAGTCATTGTGCTTCACCAGCCGCTACCACTGCCAAATTGTGAGTCGATAACGTAATCCAGGATGCTAGAAACCGCTAATCCAGGGGACGTTTTCTATTTCCAGCTTGTGGCAAAAGCACGAACAGTGCAGAACTCTATCGGTGACACAGGACGTGGGGGGGGGGGGGGCTGCGTCGATGTTATGGCTGAAAGTATATGAAAGGCTGAAAGCATCAAATGCTGGGCGTCAGGTGTCGCGCTTCACCAGCCGCCGCCACTGCCAAATGTTAGGTGATACAGTTATCCAGAATGCTGGAAACCGCTAATCCAGGGGACGTTTGCTATTTCCAGCTTTTGGCGATAGCACAAACAGCGCAGAAATCGTTCGGTGACACGGGCCGCCTCCGTCGATGTTATGGCTGAAAGTGTGAAATGCTGAAAGCATCAAATGCTGGGCCTCAGTCGTCGTGCTTCATCAGCCGCCACCACTGCCAAATTGTGAGTCAATACAGTATTCAAGGATGCTGGAAACCTCTAATCCAGGGGAAGTTTGCTATTTACAGCTTGTGGCGATAGAACAAGCAGCTCAAAATCTTTCGAAGACACGGGCCGCCTGCGTCGATGTTATGGCTAAAAGTATGAAATGCTGATAGCATCAAATGCTGGGTATCAGTCGTCGTCCTTCACCAACCGCCACCACTGCCAAATTGTGAGTCGGTAAAATAATCCAGGATGCTGGAAACCTCTAACCCAGGGGACGTGTTTTCATTTCCAGCTTGTGGCGATAGCACAAACAGCGCAGAAATCTTTCGGTGACACGGGCCGCCTGCGCCGATGTATGGCTGAAAATATGAAATGCGGAACGCAACAAATGCTGGGCATCAGTCGTCGTGCTTCACCAGCCGCTGCCACTGCCAAAGTGTGTTTAGGTTGCATTCGAAATTTTTTTCCGCCCTGCAAGCGACCCAACATTTCCCACGTTAGGTGCAAGTAACGGCTATACTTTACACCACAGTAGGAAACGCACGACGCCTTTCTAATTATGGCGCTTACCAGCGAGCCAAAATGAAAGTGAACAAGCTGCATTACACTGTTGTTTGTGTCCAGAATCAATCACCATTGGGCTGTTCTGAATATTAGCTTTAACAGACTAGCGATGTCTAGATTTTTAACCCTATCTGAAGTTCAAAAAAGAATGCAAAGGTCTCCCGAAAAGCTCAAAATCTACCTTGTCCTATCCTCTACACATCGGATTGAACCGATAAACGCTTTCATGGCTTTAGCATTGACCGTGCGTGAATAGATGTTTATGCAGTCGGCGACGTTTACCGGTTTGCGCTTTCGTACGAGCTCCTTTATTCACCAGAACAAGCTATATCGAAAGCTTCTTGGCCAAACAAGCGACTCGGGGCTTCAGTTTGACTCACGTAACCGAGCGTAACAAGACAATTACCATCAATAATAACAATTAAAATGAAGATGAGGGGGCCTAGAGTCTAAGGAGGTGCATTCTTAGCTTCGGGCACATCGTTATTTGGGGATATTATTGTCAACGTATATTTTCAAAGGGATATCATTTTATTCTAAACAAGTATTCCAAGTAAATAAAAGGAAACTCCACACGAGGAACACGATTCGCCGCTTCTCAATAAACGCACTTCTCAACTGAATGCTTATGGCAAGCTTGCGTTAAAAAAAAAAAAACAAACAAAAAACTGGGTGCACAATCCCTGCCACACTCTGAGATAGAGGAAGAAACAAAGCTTTGCTTGCGCAAATATGCGCTCCAATTCCCTTAGTATTTGTAAATTTTCTCCCGTAGTTTATACCTCGGAATAAGGAGGTATCCTTACGCGAAATTCACCAAGGAGCTGCTCGGATTCCTAGTGAGCGCCTTCGGAGGGTTGACGAACTGTTACAAGCCACTGACAAACGCCCTTAATGCGGTGTTTCACCGGAACTATGTGGCTTGAAACACGTGTTTCGGACTTTTCCAGCTACAGCTTGAGTCAGACAACGCTTCGTGTGGAAAGTAGAACTGCGGTGGGGCGTCGAGTGTGAAAACCGTAAGCGTACACTAGATAATCGCTTTATCTAGAACTTTTGTCAATTTTCAACAATTTCTAGCTGGAGGTGTTGGCCCATGTATAGGAATACACTGGAGCGCAAAAAAGGTGCACTAACGTAGAACGGTAACAGAACGAGCACTTCTTTCACCTTTCTCGCCCATCCCCTCTCTCTTTCTCACTCGGCCTAATGAAGAAAATATCAAATAGAGAAAAAAAAACAGTCTTGTGCCTTTTTCGTATAACCAAAAGACAAGCGTGTACCGTATCGCAAGAACATGGAACAGCAATTTATTTCTACACTTTTCCCTTCAAGTAATGAGTAAGCTTACTCCTGCCGAGTAAGGTTACGGGGGAGAGGGTCCTCTGTACTCGCATCCTCTCTCCCTTACTATACTCGGCAGGAGGAGGTATCAGTGCGCCGGATTCGGGCAGGGTAGGCTCTGATCGCATCTGTACGTTATCGTTGGCGTGATAAAGATCTGCCAGTGAATGACAGGTGCCCTCACTGTGACACTGCACCTGAGATCTGTGATGTGCGTCACTTGTTGTGGACGTATCCAGCAACGGCTCCAGTTAGACAACGGCACTCATGAAGGTGGGCGTGCGGTGGAACCGCGATTTTGATTACGAGACGTGGACTTTGGATACCCACTACACTGCCATCATCTGCAAATACCTAAGTGCAACTGGACTTCACTCCTTCTTTTAACTTTCTGTCTCCAGCATCCCATTCCCCCTTTCTCAACTTATGCCTTGTGGCAAACTTTTCGAAAAAAAAAAAGTAGTGAGGGGACTCATGTTTCAGAATGATGTGCAAACATCCACCTGATATAACGAATGAAAGAATGTGGAATGCTTTCTTTCCTATTTCAACGTTCAAGTACAAATATAATCCTTTTTTGTCCAAAAACCATTGATCCATAACACAAAGCCCGCATACACCATCTCCGCCTGCGGATGGAAAGCTCGTTTTTTTGGCCATCGTCGTATGTTCAGGCAACCACCAGCATGCCCTATCTTGCGCACGTGTCAGCACACTGTCGACGGAATGCGAGACAAAGCAATTACGCTCGAGTGGCTTCCGGTAACGAGACACGATGAAGCAGATTGGTGATGGAGGGGGCAGAGGTTAAGTTTCCCCTCGCTGTCAGGCAGCGCGTTTTGTATAGACACAGTGAGTGAGTGTTCCAACATTGTCATTCGAAACAGGCGTAGTGTGGTGCAAACTATGGAAACGATGTTATTAACTAGAAAAAAAGATGCTGATGCTTCTTCTGTTTGATATGTTAGCTACTGTGTAAGTCGACATGACTTTGTGCGCACTTTTGGTGCCTTATCTTGTTTGAATCACATTGCTTACATTTAAAAGCTTAAAAAGAAATTGATTAATTAGTTTCCGCATCTATTTCTTATGCCTTTCATTTTAACATTTTATTAACCGATAGGAAGTCGAACCATTTGATAAGATGGTCTCGTTTTATTTTTTATGGGGTTTTACAATGTCATAGAGCGAATCACGGTATGAGACCGTCGTAGTGGATGGCTTCGTTAATTTCGACCACTTGGGATTCTTTCACGTGCACTGACATCGCACAGCACGTGGACACCTTACCTTCCACTTCCATCGAAAAACAGGCGCCACGGCCGGGATTAAACCGGGTGTACTCGGCAACAGCAATCTAGCTCCATAACCACTGTTCCACCACAGAGGATTTTTTGTTAAATATGTGGGCATACAACAATGAGCATGATATACCCCAGATGCCCATACTATGTGTCACAACTGTTTAAAAGGAACAACAAAATCAGTCACATGGTCAACATAGCTGTAGATATTTATATGCCTTTTACTTCAAAATTATTAGCGAACTACACAAGAATAATAGGTCCACATCGAGCCTAAAAACGCGATATTACACTAGTACTTGGACCATTTACGGTGCTTAAGCATCGTGCACTATTTGAAACCAACCACGTGCTTTAATGTTATATTACATATTGTCATGTTACCAGAAGCAAACATGGCGGTTTCGTGCGTGAGTTTCACTGCAAAATGTCCACAGTATTTATATATGCAATAAAATTGCTTTCATGGGCACGATACCTTTCTAATAAGTTTTAAATTGTTATCAAATAGTGCTGGTCGCATAGGGATAAGAATTATTTAAATAATAATATCATCCTTCATATAATTGTGCTCCTTGCAAACTTTGGAGTATCAAACCTTTACAGAAATGTTTTTGAGATCCTATGTATCGCTGTGTAATATCCAGAAATATTTTTACTTTCACAATATTGTGACTGTGATAGCATTGAATGTGTGCAAGCGTCCTTAGAAGCTTGTACAAGTACAAGCTTAAGAGCTCTCGGCGCATTAGACGGGACAAAATATAGGATTTCTGGCTGTTTTGTTTTGGTTTTCATACACCAACTGGACCTCCACATCCTAATTTATTGCCTATATAGTAAGCGTGGATTTTAAGTTCCGTCTCCTTGCACTTTTACACGATGATAATGATTATAAATATACCTAAATGTGTAAATGATCAAGGACGAGAAGGTAGGGAGGGGGATAGCGGGGCCTTGATTTTCCCGTATTTCATTAGAATGAGGCGCTTAGTTTTTTACTAACGGGGAGCATCACCTGAACCTGGTTTCCCACCTGGAAAGCATCTTTGCTTCCCTATCGGTAGTCTAGCTATCTATATTGGACGCAAGCATAATAGTAATCTGTTCACCGCGGGGACACAAAGTTAATATGCTCGACTGCAGATCCAAGGACGCTGAGTCGATCCGGCAACAGATCCGCTGTTCGATAGAGTTAAAAGTACTCAAGCTGAGATGTCCGGAGTTCTAAACTTCAGCGTCAGTCAAAAACGTGTCGCTTTGGGGCATTAACCTACAAACCAACCCAGAAACTGTAATCCCTCTCCTTTGATCATGTGAATAAATGCTGCCTGCAAGGCTCTTCTCAGAATAAAGACTACTGTTAAATCGGTAGCACCCGAGTTATGAAGCCAAACATTTCAGCCTCTACAACTGGGACCGTGTTTAACCATTTTTGTGAATAAGTGCGTTTCGTCATTGGTGTCTATCGCTATCATGTATGTAGTATGCTAACGAAAGCCACTAAGCATCATCCTCCATCATTACTTTCGCAGTTGTGCAGACGCCCTACCTTGGAGGTCCACTGGCATTAGCACGACTCCTGTGTTTGGCTGGATTTCGCGGCAATGTCCACGAGTGGCTTAGTAACTGAATGGAGTTCTGTCGTTCATTAGTTATTTCTTTTGTTCGTTCGTTCATTTATTTTTTCATTCAACCAGATCAGTCTTAAAGGTTAGTCGGGTTCTCATTTAACTCGAGCCATGCAGCGAACATTGTAATTTGATTTCTAAGTATGGCTGGCTTGGGGACTCTCGGACTTGGTTCTTCGATCACGAAGGCGCCGCCAACGTTCAGCGGAGATTGAAAAACCAGTTGCTCTTAACGTTCAGCACGCATCCAGGTCCTTCTGAGCTACACATGAATGTAGCCGAAACATCCTAGCAGCAAGCGAATAGTATATTTACTACATGTGGCACACGTGGCTCGGTGTCGACGCATGTTTTGCATTTACAACGTTATATATATTTCTATAGAAACAAACTAGTAACTTAAAAAAAATGAAAATTTAACTTCGCGGGCTTTGGTGATACTGTTTGTGTAGTACATCTACTCGGAAAGAGTTCAGCCTGTAAAATTGTTCCCACGTTTTCCAGCAAGAATTCGAAATTTTTCAGACCATATAGATATTTGTGTAACAACTTTCAAATTAGCGTCAAATTGAGAAAAATCAAAATGTATGACGGCAGTTATCGGGCTGAATATATGTTAAGTGTTAATAAAACGTGCACCGATCGTATGATAAGGGAAAAACTTTTTCGGAATGACATCGTGCTCTGTAATTCTGTTTGTCTTTTTACGCCCCACATTTTAGCGTTCCTTCTGAAGTAGTATGTATTGTTATTTAAGCGCTTTTGAGTCACGCATGATTGTACAAAGAAGAGAGTGGTTTTTCTCCAGTCTTCAATTTCTGGCATTTTTCGCCGAGTCTACCCTACAACGATTATATGAATATGTGTATCCTCTATAAGAATTCGTTAAAGCACTGGCAATGCGGTAGGGATGGCTGTTCTCCACTCTCACGGTGCTGCGATAAACGTTTGACGTATTGCCGGTTGCCGTGCATCAAGGTTAAGTAATGGGATGGAAACATCGCCCTTATCTTCGGTTTGCTTATGGCACATATTGCTAAGAAGCCTTGTCATGTGTCCTGGTGCTGAGAGGAGGGTGATTGGGGAAAATCCAACCGCAACGAAGGAACGACGTCTTGAGGTCAATACGTATCTGCTGTGCTCTGTATCGGTTTGTGGTCGGGCGTTCTTATTCAACGGCATTTTTGTGCTCGAAAGATTTATTCGCCGTAATTAAACTTCGTTAGAATAGTGCATGTTAAGGAACCACTTGTTTCCACCTTTGGGCAAGCACTTCTTCACGCCAAGTGACCCAGCAATCAATTGCCAATCGTACAAAGCAGTTTGAGTGAGTGGTTACGATGGAGAAGAAGCAGAAATATGTGCTGTGCTGGACTACCCGTCCTTCTGATGTGGAAAAATACGTCGGTTTCCTGGCAATGCGGTATCGGTGCTGTAGAGAAATGAGAAAACATGATCCTATAAGCGTATTTTCTCCTTCATTGACCATCATGAACCACGTAACGGAAGCGGACATTCAAAACCAAGTGCATTCAAAAATTCCCGAGGTGTTAATTGTATCAAGCACATGCCCTTTACACATGCATTATTGGCAGTGTTTGATGGTTCTAAACCATCGCTAGATATTTTTAAACTATGCGATAATATAGAACAGCGTTTACAACGTCGACCAGTTGGCGTGCTAGATATTCTGGCCAGTCGTTGAATTGGCGATGCGAAACCCGATGTTAAATTACAGTAAGAAAGCAATCATACTCCACAATCACCGATAGGAATCTTGTACATTTGCTTTTTCTGTCATCGCTCTGATTGCATACGCTAGTTCACGACCTCACGTGGATAATTCAAAGTTAGGAATAGCTGCTTTAGCGCTCGATCGGTGGTTCTAGTTCTTCATCCAACACAGAAAGTGGCGGAAACTATAAATGTCGAATGCCCGACCATGGCTTCTTGCGATGCTTTCACAGTAAAAAAAAAAAAATAAAGGAAAAAATAATGGCAGCGGATTCAAATCGGTCTGGTTTGAAACAGGAAATGCTTTTACCTTTGAGAAAAAGAAGTTAGATAAAGCAGACTAACGCACGTTTCCTGCCCGCCGGGGTGGCGCAGTTGTTACTGCGCTCGACTACTGTTCCCAAGGATGCGGAATCGAATCACAACCTCGACGGCCGCTTTTCGATGGAGGCGAAAAGCAAGGCGCCCGTGTGCTCGGTGATGTCAGTGCACGTTAAAGAACCCCAGGTGGTCGAAATTTCCGGAGTCCTCCACTACGGCGTCTCTTATACCCTAAGTCGCTCATAGCCTAACCCCACAAACCAACACACCAATCGTTCTGCTTGTTTTGTTTACAATGTAGTTTACGGGTTCTGCTCTGAATGTTTTCAATGCTTGCGTTCTCGGTATTCTTCGCATATCCTATAAATGAGATGCACAATAGCAATCCTGAAAAGCTATTTTAATATATATATAAGTGTGCTTCGTTTTCAACAGCACTAAAAGTAATATCGCTTATTCAAAACGCTTTACCAGCCTATCTTTGGTGTAAGCTTACTTTTTGAATTACTAAATGTCTATAGATTCTGGCTCATTACATGATCTATGTGGTGTGCCAAATAGCACGATTGCTTTATTTGTAATCGGAGACCTGGCCAGATTGATGTTTATTTTTGGACTTGTCACAAAGGTTCCTGAAAGGTAAAGATCGTGAGTGCGCATTATTGGTCAGGTCTCACTGAATAATTTTATAACACCACTGCCATGAAGCGATGATGTGTTCCAGAGTAGCTCAGTTTTGTTTTCTGTCGCCAAAAAAACGTTGCCAACTCCTGGCACCAATCTACTGCAGTGACTTGCCCTCAGCTTCTTTGTTTATGCTGCGATGTTACGACCAAGCTAAAGAACTGCTGTGACATCAGAGACCGAGACAAACTAGCCTTAGTCGAAGCAGGGGCAGCTCGCATTCATCCTCTTTGATGTCCGCTCTGCTTCTTAGAGTTTGTCATTAGATCGTTGTCCTTCTGCACAACT
Source organism: Amblyomma maculatum (assembly GCF_055883805.1). Taxonomy (NCBI): domain Eukaryota; kingdom Metazoa; phylum Arthropoda; class Arachnida; order Ixodida; family Ixodidae; genus Amblyomma; species Amblyomma maculatum. Next base: position 71,847,786 of record NC_139346.1, read on the forward strand.
TTGCTTTTAGCGGTAAGCACAGTTGTAGTGACCAAATTGCAGCATGTATTACGTGCGGAAGACGCACATGCCACGTTCAGGCGCGAGCAATTGTTTTGTTTGACAGAGAATAGGCTTGATGCGCACAACGTCAACGTTTCAAGCCCCTATGTGTAAATCAGGCCCGTCGCGGTGGCCCCAGAAGCCGCTACTGTCATCTCTCAGAGTGGCTGCAGATATTCAACATCATTTTCGCTTGACAGAAATGTTATAGCGGTCGCTTTACGCCGAGCTAGTCGGCTGCTCATATCTGCGAAAACTATATGGCGGATTTAGGTCAATGATTGTGAAGAGCAGGTCCTCCTGCTGTACAGGACAGGGAGATTTCATAAAAACATTGCCAATGACCGTTACACAGAGTGCCCCAGCCCACTGCGTTGCGCTATCCAAGTTAAATACCCGAAATGTAATTAGAAGCAACCTTCGCATTTCGCAAGGAGCTGCCACCAACAGAAGACGAGAATGGGTTGCACCAGGGGCATACTCGGAAATAGCAGCTGACCAAGCTTACTTTGCATGCGCCTTTATCACTGGTTCTTATCACTTGTTGGTGCCCGCGCTTTGTAAAGCATGGAGGGCACGCCCCCGTATTCCCTCTCATATTGCTTCTAGCTGCACGTAAAACTTACGAGAGTCTCTTTGATGTCGAGGAAAGCTGGAATAGCCAACCCTTCCTCTCCTATCATTTGCCACCCATCGCGTCTGCCTCATATCAGCGTTCGCTGCGGTATAATTAGTCTACGTGAAAGAAAATGCGCAGTATATGAGATACTCTCTCTGCCAACTGTGTTTGGACTGTAAACCATCGCTCCTCTCGCGGGACGTTCCTTGGTGCGCGTTAAAATGTGGGATTGCAGATGGCAGGAAAGCTATACAAGGAGAGCCCATCTCGCGGAACCTTGAGCACAGATCCAATGCCTTGGGAGGCGTTGACAGAGCTCGCGCACAATAACCGCGCGCGAGAATTCGTTCCATGAGCCCGGAAAGGCTTTAGTTGCGAAAGTGACGCTATTGTGCACATTCGGCGCATCGCTTTTCTCGACTGCGATGGAGCGTGTGCAGGAAATTGTTTTCCTGCAGAATCACCCGCAGCGTGAATTGTTTTGAAAGCGGCAACAAATGAATAAAGTTTTGTATAATTCGGACCCAAGCTTCTTGAAGGCATACATGCGATTGTTTTGAACAAGATGGAGAAAATCTTAGCACCTAGCACCCACTTGCCCAACGTTTTAAATTTCCATAGAAATAATGTCAAAACGATGCCAATTATTGCCATAAAAAGCAGTTTTCATTTGAAAATGTGCAGTATTTCCTGCATTTTAAGGCTGTGAATAGTTCATCTTACAGTGTTTCCATCCGTTAAACATTACAATGGTCCAGGCGGCATGGCTTTATTGTTACCCTTTTCTATTCTTCATGGAGAATAAATGAAACCTTAAGACTTCAGCATTCTTGTTTGGTTGAATATTAGTGATGCTCAAGAAGGCCCTCACAAATATATTTATCTGGTAAACATGACCGTCTTTAAATTATGGGATGCGATGGTCTTCCTTAATCCTTCCCATTTTATTCCTTCTCTTATCCTCCTTATTTCCAATTTGTTGGTTTGCTGGTGGCGCCTCTTTTTTGACGAATTCATATATCCCTGCATTTAGCATTCGTATGTTGCTTTGTGTGTCTTCTGACGACTTTAAAAAGTCCGTTTTTACTTAAATTTAAGTATTTCCTAGCACTAGATAACCATGTTATGAAGGAAGGCGCTGGCGTGAAACATGCACTAGAACTGCTTCAAAGCACGCATACGGATTGCTGGGGCGATAAGGCTGCCGGAATATTTTTCTCAGACGTGGTTGCAGCGTAGAAAACTATAAGTGTGACGAAAGTATTGATGCCACAAATGTTTATTTTCTAGACAGGATTCTAAAGTTCTAGGGCTTCTCGAGATTCTTTCTCCTTTCTCTTTCTGTGATGAGGGGCATTCAGAGGCCAGCAATTGGAGAGAATTGTATTGGACTGAAACTTGTATTGGGCAGCCTTGCGCCTATAAAAGCAACACATCGGTGACGATAGCAGAAAACCGGCTCGGCAGCCGTTGAAGCACGAATGTCCGTTGCATTCGACAGTGCTAATTTAAAGCTGGTAAAAGAAGCATCCAGATAAGCACGCGGGAGATCACCAGAAAAACCTACAACATTGCGGAAAGAGACGCGAGCGGCTGGAAAAGTTCAAGATATTTATTGGCGCACCTTCGAGATAAAGCAAATAACAAAGACGCATCTCCACGACACTGACCATGAACAGTATTATACCATGTCTTGCAATCAGTGATAAGGCCGCGCACTGCAGCATTTGAACACAACAACAAATGAAGCTCTCAATGGTTTGCGACAGAATGTTTGACCATATCAGCAAAATCTATTCTTGGACACTTCGGATTACAATCCCAGTAATGAACATGCGCGAATATACAGTCTTTGTCAAAAGTGTACAGACCGGTGTTTTGCTTCAGTGCCATTTCGAATGGCTTGTAATGCATTTCCAGTGTTTCGAATTTCTTAATGGTAAGAATGCTTGCCGTGCCTCCTCTAATAGGAAGTACTTTCATTAATGCTAAGGCTCAGGAGCAGACCCTCTGGGCTCTACACCTTTGACAACGGTGGTACTCCTCCGAATTGGTAAAGGTCCAAACAACTGCGTATACCCAAAGAAGAACAATGCATTCATTTCCTGCTTCGCCAGGCCCCGCTGACAGAAGTTGAATTTGCCGGGTCCTACATTAACGCGGTTAATGGGCGAAATCTGTGAAAACATTTTCCAGTCATCGAATATAGTCTGCTGTCTCCGCTCTGGACATATATTTTTGGGACACAGCTTGTGGACTGCGCAAAAAGCAGTCTGCGGCCATCATCACCGACAAGGGGAAGTAACAGATATTTTTCATCTGATGACGCAGCAGCATGCGCGACACTTTCCTGGACATGTCAAACTTTTAGATGCACTGAACCCGTGGCAGTGTGGGGCGTCATAGACTCAGTTAAAGGGCTCTGATGGCTGAACTGTTGAAGGAACTTGTATCGACGACATTTTAAGCGATATCGTGTACAGCTCGTTCGGTGAAAAAGCCGTCGCCGTAGTAGTATAGTAGTCTGCAGCGCGTGTTGGAAATAATCAGGGGCTGGGTAGAAAAATGGCATCATGCGAATTTGTGGTTCTAATGAATAATAATTTATTGACGTGTGATATGCTCTAAAAGGGGTAATGAGAGCTCAGAATTTAGTTGTCGAATTAAAGAAATGCAAAAACAGGAAAAAGGAGTTCAGAGGTGTCCGATTGCTAACAATTAAAAGTCAAAGCCTGATGATGCTTAGACAATCGTGTGTGTAATGGACCAATTTACTGTTTAAAACAATTGGGGTTCAAAGGTGGGAAACTGGGCAGCATTAAAAGTCAATCCTTGATGAATGTAAGAAAATTCAGAGTGGCTAATTTTCAGTTAGTTGATTGAAATAATTAGGAAGATGAAAAATGATAAAAAGTGGCGACCAAACCTACCAAAATGCTCTAATTGAAAAGCTAATGAATTATAATGCAAGTAAAGAAAATATAGGGAGTCAAATTTATCAAATATATAATTAAAACAAATGAACAATGCAAAATTGAAAAACTGGGTGTCCAAAGGTGTCAAAACGGTCAGAACAAAACGCCGGTGCTTGATAATACAATGAGAACTTAGAATGTGCAACATAACAGTTAATTTATTGAGATAACTGAAGAAATGAAAAATACGTTACAAAATATTTAAAATCTGCTAATAAGAATAAGCTCATGTTTGCTGATGATAAGCGCCGGTGTATAAACAATAAAGATGAAGAAACTGAAAAACCTTCGTCCGTTAGTGTGAAATCGCTGTGCTTAAGTGTCCCGCTAATATTTTCTATTGCTATTATTATAAATTAGGAAATATTGGGCAGTAATTTTCCTTCAGACGTTTAATTGGATTCCGTGCGTGTGCACCGCAGATGCGCCGATGTACATCTTCAATACAGTGTTGGGGTTATCCGTAGCACACGTATACCAAGAAAGCCTTGCCAGCTTTTGGCTTCACGCTCACGCACGCCAAACATGACGGTGGTTCACTGCAGCCCCCTGGTGTGAACAGTAAATGTATCATTGCTGCGTAGATTCACAAAGAGAAGCAATAAAAATAGCCCAACTAAGGCAAGTAATAACTGCATGGCGTCCTTAGGTAGAACCTTTACCAAGAGTTTACAGCCCAGGAGGTCTGCTTCTGAGCGATACTATGTGGCTGGTAATGTATTCCCAGGTTTACATACTTGCTAAAGGCAAGGAGATTTTTATCCTATCCTCTCCAATGGCTAGGACGTCCACGATTATTACAGAAGTCATATTATACGGCTCAAAAGCAATCCCTCTGGGCTGTAAACTTTTGATAAAGGCTGTACATGTAACAGATGGCGTGCAGCGTCGCGTTCTGTAGGCAGCGATACATAAAGTGCCGTAGCTTCAGTCAGCTCGACAAGAGAGGCTACGTTAAATGAAACAATTTATCCGTTTTCAAGCTTTAACTCTGATGCGCCCTTTGAGCACTTAAAAACAATTTTCCTTCATAACATTTTTCACCTATTCTGATTCTGCTTCGGCTCTAAAGAAAGGCTCCGTCATTTTATTTAGGGCAGGAGTAAATCATGCTTGCGAAAAATTATTAAATACCTAAAGTGCATTCTATATACTACACCACAATAGATTGCCATTAATTCCACACCCATCAATGACACGTATGCGGCGCATTTATTGGACAGCTAATAAAGCACTTACGGGATATGCTCGCCCCGAAAGCGTCTCCACAGGTTTTGACAAAACAGCATGCATGATGCCGTACGAAATACAAAACTTTTCACTTAACCCTAACGTGCAAGACATCCATTCAACACAACGGCGGCGGACATAGCGTGGATAAAGAGGGACAAAGTCTCCTCGGGACCTCTTAAAATTAAAGGCGCATACAGAAGAAGTTTAAGTGCAGAATTGAAGTGCTGCCGACACAACGCTGGAGGGGATTTTGCGATGCAGGTGATCCACAAAAGCTTTATTAATCGCTTGGCATCATTTTGGGATTTAACACGTCTCCTCAGCTGCTCCACTCGTTTAAACCTCTACACAAAGGACGCAACGAGATCGATGTAGTTGGTTTCTGCGCAAAGATAACAGGCTCACAGAGCCCAAGCACAACGCAGGATTGCAGTGATCTTTCACTTCCGCGGGATTCACGCACTGAGTATCCTGTTCTCCATGGAGGAACTTGATGATGCGCTGGCTTGTAGAAGCTAATCACCGGCAGACCGCAAGCTGCGATGTGCTTCGCACTTGCAAAATGTGGCCGCATCTCTCGACGAGACCTTTCGGACCCTTATAACTAGTCATCGAGTGATGGCACAGTTCGTAATGAATTCACGAAGAGTTGCCTGGCTACGCTTTTAAGCTGGGGGAACCACTTCCGAATCCCTACGACATTGCCCCATTGGGAAACCCATATTGGCTCGGAAGCTCTAACTTCTTGCTTGGGACCCGATAGTTCTGCAACCGTCATCTCAATGTACAGACCCCTGCACTGCGAGCTTCTCTGCAACTTAACCTACAGCGAAGCAACAATTCTGTTTCATCTATGGCTCGGAGTCACTTTTATAAACCAAAAAGGATGTGTGAGGAGACGATCGATCTTCTCAATGTGTTTATCCTGATTTTGATAGCACAAAACATAGGGCGCGTTGCGTTCGGGAATGCCTCGATCCTCGCTCTTAACCAAAGATAAGATCCCTTGTCAGCAGCCGCAGCAGCCGACTGATGACAAAAAGGCATCGCCTTTAAGAGGCTGATGCTACAGCGTCAACTATGGCGTGTCATTACAGCCACCCATTCACTATGCTGCTTTGGATGCTTAAACCCTAGTATTTTCATTGCACGTCTATTACCCAACACGTCCTTGTTTGTATGCAGTCAAAATATATATACTCATATATTCGATGAATGGCGACGCGACATTATTATTCGCGTAATCAAGACATACGAATGTGGTTGCGTGGCCAAGGGGCAGCGTGTCTAAAACGGGATTCAATATTCCCTGAATGCTGTTGACCGATATAACCCTGCTATTTCAATTGTGAAGACCGAGACGCCAGGGAGTGCGAAAACTACCATTTTACTGGGTCTCGTGACGTCACCCATCCCGAAGACCAGTCTCTCCACGCCCTTGTCATCTGCCAACTAGCCCCTGCCAGACCCCACCCGCGGGTTTTCGCTCTCACAGCCGACAACGCCGACGTGGAATTGTCTCTAAAATGGGACCCTAATCCTTCTGGCGATAATGAAAAAGATGACTTCGGAATTAAAATATCTGAATTGCATAGGAGAGTGCTACGATAAGTCTTGAAGAGTGGGCGTATGTCATATATTCGCCTCCGACGAATATATGATTTTTTCCCGAAACAGGATTACTGGAGCATCAAAACCGCCAGAACTCGTTCCCGGTCACTTCAGAGTAACGAGGAGACCGTAGTTTAGGTGGGGCCATTTTATGAAATAATTCTTATGGACGAGCAATGAAGAAGAAGCGGGCATTGGCGCGGGCAGGAGTGCTCGCGTCAGGCCCTCTAACATGTTGGTTAAACATCATCACACGACCATCGAGCATCATCTCAATGTTCTCCTGTTGTCATCGGCTTGCCGCCACATAACATGTAGTTGGGGGTGCGGGGTACTTCATCATCACCCCCTCATCCCGGTCCGAAGCTTCGGCGCCCTGCGACTTCTTGTGCCGTCGGCGAAAGGTTAGGAGGCATCGCATGGCTGTTCCCCAGTCTGCCAGATCCCACAAGACCTTGCCGTTCTTCCGCCCCGTCCCCCCGCCCCGACCACAAGACACGACGAATGAGAGACTGACCCGAGACGCCACGCATGACCCCAAGACACAAGGAGAGACCCGAGCGACGATATGTGACCGCACTGACCTGATGTTCCGACCATTGGCCCCTCGACCCAAGACACCGCTACACTTGAAGACATCCTCCTCTGCCTTTCCCATGCGGTGCATTCCTTGGCCTCTGCCATCGAGTCGTGGCAACATGTGGCCAGAGAGTTTCCTGGGTCAAGGTTTATCGGGAATCATTGTGCCACCAAGCCGTTATATTCTTCCTTCTTTCTCTTCCTCTTCAAGCATCCAGACACACCCATCATCATGCTATGAAATTATCAGCATCGTCAAACTCCTTCGTCCATGATCAGTAAGATCGCTCGGTGGCACCGGGTCATGTTACGGACGAGCATCGACGAAGAAGCGGCAGTGCCGCGGGCAGGAGCGCGCACGCTAGGCCCACTAACATGTTCATTAAACGTCCTTTCACGACCATCGAGCGTCATCTCTCTCTTTACCTATTTTTATCGGCTTGCCGCAATATAACAATAAGCTAGGATTTGAAGTCTAAGCGGATCGCACAATTAGCTAATTCTAACGGTTAGGCTTCGACTCAGCTGCCGCCGTGGCTTCGCGGAAAAACTCTGCCGCAAATCATGACAACCCTGACAGGTTAAGACCCGAAGAGGACAGGCGGAAACGCTAGGTTTTGACAAGGTTACAGAAGCGTTCGGCTCTGGACCATCTTGACAGCTGTCCTTCCACAGAAGAGAAAATCCTCGGCCCATGGCCACAGAAGGCGTCTAACGACAAAGGCTTCAAAGCATTTATGTGTTTTATGAGAGACACAAACTTGATTGAGAAACTGTGACTGTGCTCCTCGCCGCCTTACCTTTCCTATCATTCTCTTCTATCTTTCTCCTTTAAACACCTCATTCCCCTTCCCCAGTGCAGGGTAGCAAACCGGGAGCTTTCCTGCTTAACATCTCTGCCTTCTCTCTCTTTCTCTCTCTCTCTACAGAAGCGAATATCCAGCGCAAGATCGAGGAGTCGGAACACGCATCAGCTCTTAATAACCACTCAGCATGGCGCAAAGGTCCAACGCCAGATGGCCACTTCACGTCCGCCGCTGATACGTCGCTGCAGATGCAGTAATACAAATGCACGAAGATGAAGTAATCATAATCGAGCCTAAAGGATTGTTGAATTTCAGTAAATTCCGTTGAAGCAACACGCTAGGATATCCCTTGCACATGACAGCAGGCATAAACAATGCCTCAGCAGAGCTCAGCGTTTGGCCTATTTGGAAACAAAACATCATCGTCGTGGGGGCTGAGACTCCCAAATAATCAGATATATCCTCGCAGCTCAAGAACTTGAAGTAGGGGACACAGCACACGCAGTGACTCCTATCTCCGGTCCTTTGAAGGCACGTGTAAAGGAGTAATAACGAAGACATCACGCAAGCGCTTCCCTCCACGCACTAACTAGTTGTGACCGTGAGAAAACTAGGTTCCTCCAAAATGGCGGTCATTACATTCGAAGGAACAAAGGCCCGGTTTTACGTCTGTTACTACAATGAGGCGCATCCCGTAGCATGTACAACGCCATACTGTATACTGCGCGGGAACCTTGGACACCTGGAGGATGTCTGATCTTGCAAAGCGCAGTCACGATGTCCACAGTGCAGTCAGGAAGATATTCAAGAAATCTATGACTGCCAACAAAGTGCACGGTCCGCGAAGGCCCACATCCCATGGGATCAAATGAATGCATGTCTAAGCACCAAACGTCACAATCATCCAAGCCCAATCCAGCACAAGTCAGCCACCAGTATAGGGTCATGTTTCGCGACAGGTCCAGCTGCAGAGGTCCATCAGGCAGCGCGGAATGGCTAGCCCACCAGACCCAGTCATAATGCAGCAGCTCAGACCCACCCGGCTCATAGTCATGAAGCATACGACTTGGCACTATCGACAAGGCGTCGCACCCTACCGGCAGTCATCCAGCTGAGAAGACGAGACTCCAATCTAAGGAGCAGCGCAACGACGTCAAGGTGGTTTGGGCAGATGCAACTATCTCCTCCGCGGAAGCGTTGGTTTACAAATGTAAAGCTGAACTGTAAAGTCCGAGAAATAACAAACGAAACAGGCATGTCTGATGGAGATAGACAAGGTAGGGGTACACCCATGTACCCACAGCCGTTAAATACTGCCACCATCCAAAAATCTAAACAACTTCACCAGAGACACCACAGCTGGCAGCAACACCGCAGGTACCCATGCCGAAATATACAGAGCACATCCTAAACCAGGACCGTATCACCAACTTAGAAAACACAGTCCGACAACTCATAAAAAATAAATTACAAATATGACTGAGACGACAATCTAAACCATGCTACAATCAATTATCAAGCACATAATAAAGAGTTTGAACCAATTCAAAATCAGGATGCAAGCACAGGGGATTCGATTTGACCGAATAATTCAGGAATGGTTGGATGTTTCTCAAAACAAGGGCACAAAGCTACAGGGCGAAATGGGTACTCGTCGCCTAGTCAGCACTCAACTTGATCAAGGGCCTGAAGGTACACCAGAGGATCAGACACACCTTTCTAATCCTCAACAGGGCACCATACCGAAGACCTACTCACCGTTCTACAGTAGAATTGCAGAGGACTAAAGCGTAAGAAGGAAACATTAAAATGCATAAATGTTTATGCTTATATGTGCCACAAATAATAGCCCTGCAATAAGTTAATACGGACGCTAAGATCAGAGGATACTCAACAAATCCCACACACCCCTCAACATGCATATTGGTACAAAATCATTCATGGCAACCACTGCAGACCTTGATCTACACAGCAACATTGAACAAACATTTCTAAAGTTGCTAACAGAACGCAAAAACTGAAAGGGCACCTATATACACTTCAAATATAGTCGGCCAAAGCAGCGCAGCGTAGCCTTCGACGCGATCTTTCTCGATGCACTAAGAGAAGCCCGAACTGCTCCCTAGCTATAGTGGGCGACTTTAGCGCTTCCATGTGATTATGAGGATATTCAATGCAAGACGCGAAAGGCAAGAAATTAGCATCCGCCAGCGCTGACATTGCACTTAGCTTACTCACGGACTCGCAGCACCCGGCGCGAGTCGTTACCGGCATAACGCGGGATACGTCCCACGACATAAGTTTCTTACCTTACCTAGAGGAAAAGCTGTGCTGCCGCCTATGGGAGTTTACATGGAGTTTCCAGACGGCCAGTTCAGCCACCATGGGCGCTGAAAGCATCATGGGCCGGAGAGCTACCGAGTGCAGATCTACAACTTTTGGCCAAAACTAATGCAAAGATAAACGTTGTTCTACCGTAAATAATGTCCTAAGATTGAATATTGTGACTATAAATTGAAAAACGAGAGAGAAACAGCATGTCAGTGAGATTTATTCAATATAAGCGATGGCTCTTTCTCCTATTGGCTTAGTTTTCAGCAGCACAAATGCCATTATCTCGCACCTAATACCAAAACTTTGAAATAAAAAAAACGTTATGAAAATATTTATGGTTGTACAATCACTTAAGGAAGTTTTTAGTGGCATTTCGGGAAACAGAAGCCATTTATTGACGACGTCTGCTTTTGCGCCTTCGCTACTATGGCTTTCGCGGTCTATGTACGCACCTTCAAATGATGATGATGACGAAAAAGAAACATTGCAGTAACGCCACTCCATGTACCCGAGAAAAACCAACTGTCCCGCAATAAGTATCACACCGGCCCATCATTCTTAGCGCGCCCATGGTGGCTGAAGTGCAGCGCCCTCAGCTTTCCCTCTAGTTAGTGTAAGGAACTCTATATCCCACGACTTTAATCTCGTCCTCAACGCCCGCAACTATGAATGAATTATTACGGGAGAGACATTAGACAATGATCACTACGTGCTGCTGACATCTTTGAAAGCTGCAAGCAGAGAAAACCAGGAGGGAAAGTCAGAGTTACAGACTGCTGAAAATCGGGAAGGACACCAAATTAGTTACATAGCAACAGTAACTAGCTACTAGTAATTGGCAGTCCGCCGTTCTCTGCCTATAACAAAAGCTCATAAAAACACTTGCCACCACAGAGGATCACCAAACTGTTGAAGTCCATCTCGTTTAACTTTTGGAAGTCAGACATAGTATCATAAAACGGCGGAGAAAATAGTCACAATTAAAAGCTCAGAATTCGAATAGCTAAGCTTAATACTCAAGGCGACCTACGCATGGGGTCTCGCTCGCACGAAGTGGCTGACAAGGTGTGAATCCCTCAGGGGTTCCGTAGACACGAAGGCTACGTGGAATCTTCTCGGATGTCTAATTGATTCTCCAAAATCGAAGAGTGAACAATACAGAAAATTGCATCGAGGCTTATACACTTTCAAGGTGCGGAAATCGAACTCGGGGATAAATTCATGCATTGCAATACCTGCACTTCGTGATACGCACAACCCTCAAGTCAAGAATACTGGAGGGAACCGAACGAACTCCTAGATAGAGACTTCACTTTGAAGAAAGCATAGCAGTACAATAAGATATGCGCGGTGGTGCAGCCCAGGGACAAGCCAGAATTATGGTCGGGCTTCTAACTAACATCGGCAGGGAGGCACTGCAGCAACTTACAGATTACGTAAATGAATGCTAATAAACCGGCACCATTCCTTAAGCATGAAAAATAGCCAATGTACACTTTATGCCCAAACTCAGCAAGAAAATCAGCGTGAAAATCATGCACCGCATATCCATACCGTCCTGCGCAGGCAAACTCATGGAAAATGCAGTCAACGCACCCCTCTCCAACAGTCTAGAGAATAACGAGCTACTACCACACACGATACTATAGCCAAACTGGCGAGTTGGTGGAACATATTCGATGAAAAAATAGCGCCAATGACAAACACCACTGCAAAGACACACAATACGAGCGCATATATGTTGCACCAATATTTTCCACCAACTCGCCGGTTTGGCTATAGTGTTGAACTATATTCCCACACAATGTTTGGATTCAGACCACACCTGTCCACCCATGTGTTTAACTGAAAAGCGAAATCCTTATTCCTGTGACCTAGTGCTTCTAACCCTCGACTTCTCGGCCTCAAAGGAGCACTTGAAAACGTACAGCATTCCACGATACTCAACAGCCTTCAGAGCACGAGCTATGCCCACTGAGCCTACTTGTATTTATACGATTTCCTTTAATACATAACAGTCATCCACAGCATCGGCACAAAACGAACCACGTAAGCGAAGATAAGCACGAGTGGCGCTGCGCAAGGAGAAGTATTATCCCCACTTCTATTTTCCGAAATCTCCCTCTGCTTTTAAATCATATAGAGGGCATACATTGTACCCTGTACGGTGATGATATAACTATCTGAACAATCATGGGAAGCATGGTAATGATTGAAGAACCGCTACAAACACCGGCAACAGTGCAGAGTTATTTACGCGCGTGTGGCCTAACCTGCTCTTTCGAAAATGATAACTCCTAGTCTTCCGTCAGCACCAAAATCAGGCCATCATCGACATCCACGTTGCCAACTACCCCATCAAGGACGTCCAGAACATCATGAAATTGGGACTGTATGTAAATAACATAGGCAACAACATCCTTATCATCCAGAAACTCCGCTTCGTGAGCGAGCAAGTCTGCAGGGTGATCACCAGGAAAACGACGCGAAATCAGGGAGGCGAGTAGATAATACTCACAGACTGGTGCAGGCTTCATCATAAGCCGCAACGTCTTTGCAGCACCCTACCTCCGCCTCAAGAAGCTTCACATCAAGAATCTCAATGTCGTAATCAGAACAGCCTCCAGAAACACCCCGGGCCACCCTCTTACAGCATCGACGGACCGGCTTTCAGGACTGGGCGTCCACAACATGGTAGAAGAGCTGATAGAGGCAGACATCACGGAGCACGTGGTACGGCGCTCCACGACGCGTATTGGCCGAAAGATCTTGAACGATTTGAGCATCAGTTGCCCCGACAGCTAGCGACATCCAAGACCCATGCAAAGGACAATTCAAGGCAACCCCACTTCCCGGGAATATGCACCCCGTATTCCACTAGTCAACACGACAAGCACAAGCGGAAGCTGTACGAGGGCACTGTGACTGGCGCGAGATGCGTTCTATGTCGATGTTTCGGGTCCCGAGCAGGGAATGACGACCGTCGCGGTAGTGAACCAAAATCAAACAATGGTCGGAGTTAATATTTCCTAGCCAAGACACACTGTCTCCAAAAAAAGCGGCGAAAGCCCTAGCTGCAACACACGCTACCTCAGAATACATCCTTACGGATTCACAAACACCAAATCGCACCTCAGAGGAGAATTGCACCGCTAGCAGCAAAACCCCTGGAAGATAGTTACACCCGTGGCTACGAACTCCACACAAAAACACGTAATAAGCATCCCAGGGAACGAGAGCGCACAGGCTTCATTCCGAGCATAGCTTCCAGGACACCCAGTAGAGATCTCGTGAAAAATCCTACCCCTTTACCGACTTACATAGAAATTTTTCAGCACGTAAAATTATCCCACCAGGTCTAGCCTACACCGGCTAAGCCACTAGTCACATGATACGAGCTGCACCTCTGCAAGCTACAGACCAACTCTTTTAACAATCAATTAAGACTATATACACAATAGATCGAAAATCATTTGACTCGCATTGCAAATTCTGCGTCGTGAAGACGGATCTGTACCATATGAGGTGGGCCTGTCAACGAAATCAAGCTTGCTATTAATAACCAGCCAACGCAGGAGGGGTGGAAGGCAGGTCTTACCAGCTCGGGAGCAAGGAGTCAAGAAGTGCTAATTGGAAGAGAGCAGACAGCCTATGCCAGCGGTGTTCGGAAATGGGGACTCCAAAACCCTGCTACAACTACATAAACATTTTTATTAAAATATTTTCACCACCGAAATTGCACAGGGCCGCAAACAGCATAATAATAGAAAGAGCGGCGGTGTCTAGCAAAAATAAAATAACATTTTATAAAGATAATTCTTTGGAACCAACATAACGCAAGCCTCTGGCAAGCATACACTTCACTTTAGTGCAGGCATACATTTAGCTGACACATGTCATGGTTCCATCCACTAAGGCAGACGGGCGTCTCGAGGTGGCACAGTTACTATCAGATGATTTTCAGAAATTCTTCTGTGTTTTTTTTTGCGATGTTCATGTTCGTACAGCATAAAATAATGTTATGAAGGATGAAGGGTATGATTAACTAAGTGAAAAAAAAAGGTTAGCTGAGAAGTGAACGATGATATATGAAAGTCGAGAAGACGGATTATGGGGGGAGAGCCCAGCTGCCACTAGGAGGCAGATCAGCGTCGCCTTCGGCGCTGGACATTAAAACAGCATGTGGGGAATATCGGCTTCTGTATCTCTGGACCTGCGGATGGGGCACAAAGGGTGGGGATACCCTCGAAATTGAAGCCACGTTCGAGTCACAGCAGATTTTACGGCCACCGCGACTCGAATCCTCCTGCACGGGTTAGACAGCGGGGAAGCTTACCATACACGGAGGTATGAGAGCACATGTATGATGTTGGAGGTGCTCAATCGTGTTAAAAGTAGGGTTGCATTATCCGATGTTATCCGATTTGGCGATGACGAGGTTTAGGTGGAAATGCTGGTGACAGCTTCCACATGGCTTTGACCACTTAAACGGTCACGCGGAGGCCATTCAATACGAGCTGGCTGCGGTATGCATGTTGCATGTGTATGCGGTATGCATGTGTGGTTTGGCAGATTTCTGCCATCCTGCTGACGCGTCTAAGCAACTTTGTCCCCTGCAAGGCATCTGCGCGTGTGACAATACGGGCCATGGGAAGCATGGGAATGGCGGAACTGCGGAACTGTTTGCAGAGCAAACAGTTCCGCACTAAAAGCAGGTAGAGGTTCCGGTAATTGAACCTTTCGTCTTTTATTTAGTGAATACTTGCTAGGGCAGCAAAACGCAGTTGTCACTTCACAAACTTGGATGCTTTCGTCGACGTAATTTACGATGAAACTTTGCTGCAAACGGGCGTCTTGTTCCATACATCGGTCGTGAAGTGCTGACACCGATGCCTGTGTTCTCGGTCGTCGTAAATCAGTTGTCTTGTTATCATTAGGCTGTACAAAATGCCAATGGAGACGAAGTGGCAATGGATTTGGTAGGGTTGAATGTTACGAAGCATAAGCCCCCAAAGCGCACGTTGCGTGAGAGATGGTAGCCTTAAGCCTGCAAGATTCACGTCGTTACTGCACCAGTACATGCACTCTGTTCAGCTGTCTATTTTTGTGAAGTTACACGATTGGTGTGATGCGAGCAAGGCAGGTGATGACCCTGATTGCCTCTCGATTGATGGCTTCAAGGCGATCCTATTGAGTTCTTGTTAAATGCTGAAATTGGGCTTTATACACAAGGCGGGGCTGCACAACTGACGTTGAGCATCTGAACGGGTGCCGCCCGTTTTTCGAGCAATGAATCTGCTCAGACTCAGATTGTGTAACGCCTGTATTTTAGTGCGAGACAGCCATGAAGTTCCAGTTCCTGAGTCATGATTTGATAAACACGATATTTTTTTTCTGTTGAACTTTTCCGAAGTGGGGTTCCGAATAGATGTTGACGACGAGGTGTTGCAACTAGTCTACGGTTCCCCAGCGGTTGGCGACTGATGTGAACGTAGCTTTCTGGTGGAAAGTTCAAATCCAATGAAAGAAGCATATGTGGAGGCAATATCAAACTTATTGCAGGCCGGCGGATTGAGTCAGTCGGTCGCTATGTGTGTTTCACACATATCATCAGCGTATATTAAGAAGTTAACATCAGAAATTTTATGTAACTGCCATGCAAGGAAGATACATGCAGTATTGATGCAGGCAACGACACAGATGCTTGGGGTATGCCGCGAAGAGGTAGAGATGATTCTATGGCATCGCCTCTCAGGCGTATTGTAAATTGTCTACCTTCAAGGAAAGGTATAACAAAATTGCGTACTCTTAGTGGTAAATGCAGCATGCCAATTGATAGGTATAGATGGATTTATTGAAAGAAAAAGCAGAGAGGTTGGCCGGAATAATTCAACTCTGGCCTGCTACTCTGCACTGGGAAAGGGGAGAAGAGAGCAGATGATGATGGGTGACGATGTGGGAGAAGGCATATGAAATATATAAACAGGTACACTAGCTTGCCTCACAAGCGCGAATCAAACCCGCTGGCGCCCAAAAAACGGCAAAAAGCACGCACCATCAAGACACCCTTCCCCTTGCACTGCCAATGAGACCAGCAGCAGTTCCTCCGACAAAGGCCTCTTGTCCAAACGCTTCAAGGGCACACTTCTTTCGCCCGCATATACTCGACACACTACTAATATATGGTCCACAGTCTCTGGGATGCCACAAGTTGAACATTCCGGCGAGTCCACCTGTCCAATTAAATGCAAGTACGTGCGCGTGAAAGCCGCGTTTAAACGAAGTCTATGTAGCAGGCATGCCTGATGACACGAAATATCGCGCGGAACGTAAAGTTTCAATGTTCAATCGAGCCTTTTTAGACGTATGTGTCGATATTCAGGCTGGGCCCAGTAAGCTGCTGTAGCATTCTTCATACAACTCGTAAGAAGGCATGTCGTATCCGTTCTTAAAAAAGGCACTGTTTTGAGGCCGTTGCTGAGTGCGCTTTTCGCTTCAACATCGGCCTGTTGATTCTTATGGAGCACGCAGTGAGCATGGATCTATTGAAGCATTATCCTCTGACCTTGGAGCTGGGAAGATTGAATCCAGGATGGCAGCATGACCGATATTATCATATGACTTTTCGGCATCCGTGGCGGGGGCGGTGGGTACACCTATGCGCGGACGGTACGGGTGGATGATAATACTGAGGACGACAAGACAGCCCACCCGTGATCTCGGCCTGTAATTGTCGTAAGCCAGTTTGGGCTGGCTGGTAGAAACTGTGGTGTTCATGCTACCGCGATGTTTGTGTGGCGAGCATTTTCTCAGCAAGTTCGCAAAGTTTTGGCGTTAAGGATATTAGGTCGAAGGTTGCTAAGCTCTTTTGGCATCTTCCCCAACTTTATAATAGGGACCACAATGCCGATTTCAGTTCTCTGGTACATCACCGTCTAGCCATACCTTTGTAGTGAACTACGCGAGGATATTACGAAGACGAGGATGAACTAGGCGAGCATATCACGATGACGAGGAGAAGAACGACGAAGTGCCGCTGCGGTGCTCGAGCTCGCGTGTGGAGGCCTAGACGGGCTGTGTTCTTGTGTGGTTCTCTGTGCAACTTAGAGAGGTCTATTATACCTGTTAAAAGACAGTAAACATCCCCTTTCACTTGGTGGAGGTGAGGATTTGCTGCCGTCCTGGAGCTTCGAAGCCGCACATTCCCGAGAATAGTCATGACCGACGCTAGCACCCCTTGTCCAACCGGGCCCTTGTCCCCCGTCTTCTGCGCTGGAGCTTTGCGCCAGCGGGATCCTCCTATATTCAGCGGAAACGGCGACCATGATGTGGAAGACTGGCTGGCTTCATATGAGCGGGTTAGTACTCACAACCAATGGGACGACGCCCGGAAATTCAATAATGTCATATTCTACCTAACGGACGCGGCCAACCTGTGGTTCCTCAACCATGAGGCCGACGTTCCTTTGACGTCTGCTTTCAAGACCAGTTTTGCCGATATCTTCGGCCGGCCTGCAGTGCGCAAGCTGCGTGCTGAGCAACGCCTGCGCGGCCGAGCACAGCTTCCTGGCGAGAATTTTACCAGTTATATTGAAGATGTTGTAGACCTTTGCAAGCGCATGGACGCTTCAATGCCAGATAGTACCAATATTGGTCACATTATGCAAGGAATTGATGATGACGCGTTCCAGATGCTTCTGGCTAGACATCCAGCAACCGTCGTCGATGTTACTAATGCCTGCCAAAACTTTGATGAATTACGCAAGCGCCGCAACATCACTCGCTCTTCGCCCTCACACCAGGAGCCTCTTGCAGCTTTAACACCTGACGCAGACCAGTCGTCCTTGCTGCCGCAAATAAAACAGTTTGTTCGAGACGAAGTTGCCCGTCAAATATCACTCATTCACCGACGTCCTGACGCTCCATCTCCTTTGTTGCGAACAAGTTGCAGAAGCACTTCCCCGCTTCCTGAAGCTCCCTCTGTTGCTCCTTTGACATACGTCGGAGCACCACTCCAGTAAAGTCAACGTGCTGTTCCAGCCACTTTTACCTACGCGACTGTGGCTGAGCGGCCACCGCCTCAGCCGTCACCACCCATGCAGCCTGTCCTACGCCCTGCACCGATTCCTCAAACGGCTCCGCTTCATCCTTCCACTTCGCGCTATTACAACCCTTGGCGTACTTTGAACAATCGCCCAATTTTCTGCTACTGTGGTTTCGCTGGACATGTGGCCGTCGATGTCGTCGTAGCATGGCCGCGCCTCCCGAGCCGGCGTCTTCTGATTACTCCCCACCGCTGCTTCGTTCTGCCCACTCTCCTCCTGAGTACGCCACAGAACCGCGTTCGTATACAACCCGTCGCTCTCCTTCTCCGCGGCGCCGGTCACTGTCACCAATGCGCCGGCGACCACCACCTGCTGACGAGGGAAACTAAAGTGCGCGGTTCCTGAAGAAAGAACTGCGTGCTCTGCGAAAAGCTCAAGGCCTCATATTTTGCCCACGAACGTTATAGTTATCTCTATCGATGGTCTGTTCGTATATGCGCTGGTCGATACGGCTGCTGCAGTGTCAGTGATTCATGAGCGACTCTGCCGACGATTAAGAAAAGTCACGACGTCATTTGATGGTTTGTCGCTCCGCACTGCCAGTGAAGAGAGGATTGCACCTTTAGCAGCATGTACAGCATGTGTTGCCATTGAAGGGGTTTTGTACAGTGTTAAGTTCGTTGTTTCGTTGTCTTGCTCCCACGACGTGATCCTCGGATGGGACTTGTGTAAAAATAACGCCGTGATCGATTGCGCCAGAGCTGAAGTAGAATTTTCTGCACTATGCGACGCACTGCCCGACAACAGTTCTGTGTGTCCTCAAAAGCTTACCATCGCTGAAGATGTCGACGTAGCACCAGAGGCTTGTGCCTTTGTGCCTCTATCGTGTCCTGCCGTGTAAGCCGTTAGTGTTTCATTTACGCCGTCTGCATTCTTCATCCACCGCAAGCACCTGCCGCTGCCATCTGCTGTTCTTGATGTTCACGGTAGCATCATGAAGCTACTCATCTATAATTCGTCTCCGCGCTCAATTACTCTGCTACGTGGAAAATCTTCCGGTTCTATTCAAACAGCCCACCTTCTCTCTGACCTGGACGCCTCCGAGACCTACCGCAGTAACTACATTGATACTCTGCAGTCCGATCCGGCGCCTGATTCGTTGCCAGACGACTTCTTTCGAAACGCTATAGATGACGCTCTTACTTCCATATACCGCACGCAGCTTGTGACCCTTTTACAGACGTTTCGCTCCGCTTTCGACGCTGCCCACACACCTCTAGGCCGCACTTCCACAGTCGCGCATCACATTCAGACCGGCTCTAACTTGCCTTTTCGACAGCGACCCTATCGTGTGTCAGCGGCAGAGCGTCGCGTCATCAGTGAGCTAATTGAGGACATGCTACAACGTGGTGTAATCCGCCTGTCTCAAAGCCCCTGGACTTCACCAGTAGTGCTAGTATAGAAGAAAGATGGCTCAGTTCGCTTTTGTGTCGATTACCGGCGCCTGAACAAAATAACCCACAAGGACAATACCCCCTTCCGCGTATAGACGACGCTCTTGATTGCCTCCAAGGTGTCGAGTAATTTTGGTATCTTGATTTACCTTCCGGTTACTGGCAAGTACCAATGGCCACCTGTGACAGAGAGAAGACCGCATTTGTGACCCCGGATGGCCTCTACGAATTTAATGTAATGCCCTTCGGTTTGTGCAACGCGTCCGCCACATTCGAGAGGATGATAGATAACATCTTGCGAAAGTTCAAGTGGCGCATCTGCCTCTGCTACTTAGACGACATTGTTGTCTTTTCCACTGACTTTGCCACGCACTTAAAGCGCTTGCGGCAAGTTTTGGTTTGTCTTACTGATGCCGGCCTACAACTGAACCTCAAGAAGTGTCACTTCGGTGCCCCGGAGTTGACCATTTCGAGGCACATCGTCTCTAAGGAAGGTGTCCGCCCTGATGAGGCCAAGCTGCGCGCAGTGGCGGAGCTTCCTAAGCCGGTCTCTCTCGAGCAACTTCGAAGCTTCATTGGTCTATGCTCCTATTTTCGGCGCTTCGTGCGGAATTTCCCTTCTATAATTGCACCCCTTACAAAGCTGCTCGGAGGAAACAGTGACTTAACTGCGTGGTCGGTCGAGTGTGACGAAGCGTTCACCGCATTGCGCCGTCTTTTGACTTCGCCGCCAATCCTTCGCCACTACGACCCAACAGCAGCCACCGAGGTCCATACTGATGCGAACGGCGTTAGGCTCGGAGCGGTCTTGTCTCAAAGGAAAAATGGCTATCACGAATATGTCGTCGCGTACGCGAGTCGCGTCCTCTCCAAAGCTGAATGCAGCTACTCAGTTACGGAAAAAGAGTGTTTGGCCATTGTGTGGGCTCTAACGAAATTCCAGTTTGACGTCGTCGCGGACCACCACGCGTTATGTTGGCTGTCCTCTCTTAAAGACCCATCCGGCCGCCTCGCACGATGGGCTCTCCGCCTTCAGGAAGTTGACATCCGTGTTATATATCGCTGTGGCCGTAAACACATGGACTCCGACACTCTGTCTCGTTCTCCCCTATCCAGTGAACCTGCTTGCTCCGCGTCGGCTGATCCCGTCCTCTCGTCTCTAATCATCGCTGATATGCCTGCGGAGCAGCGCAAAGACCCGTGGCTCGCATCTATTATTGGCATCGTGTCCACTTCTCCAAACGCTGCGCCTTCTCGGACTTTACGCCGTCAAGCACTACACTTTGCCCTTCGAGACGTCTTCTCTATCACCGCAATTATATGCGTGATGGTCTACGGTGACTTCTCGTCATTCCCCGTCATTTACGACAAGAAATTTGCGCCTCTTTCCATGCCGACCCTCAGTGTGCCCATCCTGGTGTAGTCAAGACGTTTCAGAGAATTTCTCAACGCTAATATTGGCGCGGCATGTACGGTTATATTCGCAAATACGCCCGCTGCTGCATCGCCTGTCAGCGCCGCAAGTCATCCCCATCTCGTGCGTCTGGCCCCTTACAACCACTTCCATGCCCGGCCCGCCCTTTTGACCGCATTGGCGTTGACCTTTACGGGCCACTTAGCTGCACGGTCTCTGGGTACCGGTGGATTACAGTCGGCATCGACCACCTCACCCGGTATGCCGAGACCGCCGCTTTACCCGCGGCTACTGCCCGTGAAGTTGCCTTGTTCTTGCTACATCATTTTGTTCTTCGCCACGGCGCGCCGCGAGAGCTGCTGAGTGACCGAGGACGCGTCTTTCTTTCCAACGTCGTTGAAGCTCTACTGGCCGAATGTCGCATCATAAATCGGACTGCAACAGCCTACCACCCTCAAACTAACGGGCTGACTGAGCGCTTCAATCGTACTCTTGGAGATATGCTCATAATGTACGTTGCCGCTGATCAGACCAACTGGGACGCTGTTCTTCCTTTCGTGACGTATGCATATAATACCGCCACGCAGTCAACTACTGGATTTAGCCCTTTCTTCCTGCTTTATGGGCGTGAGGCGTCGTCCACGATGGACACTATTTTACCATATCGTCCCGACTCCTCCGAGTGGACTCTCCTTTCAGACGTTGCCAAACATGCGGAGGAATGCCGCCAGCTAGCCCGCAGTTTAACATCGGAATCTCAAGGCCGCCAAAAGTATCGTCCCGACAAAGATCAGACGCCACACGTTTTCCCTACAGAATCCCTTGTTTGGCTCTGGGTTCCTGGCACCCTACCGGGATTGTCATCAAAATTTCGAACCGAGTACAACGGCCCCTACCGCATTGTCCACCAAACCTCCCCTGTGAATTACATCGTGGAGCCACTCACTCCCTCTTCGGACATGCGTCATCGCGGCCGCGAAACTGTGCACGTGAGCCGCCTCAAAACGTACTACGATCCGCTCCTCTTGTCCTCACCATAAGTCGCCAGGATGGCTCCTCTTCTCTCCGGGGGAAATTGTAGTGAACTATGCGAGGATATTACGAAGACGAGGATGAACTAGGCGAGGATATCATGATGACGAGGAGAAGGACGACGAAGTGCCGCTGCGCTGCTCAAGCTCGCTTGTGGAGGCCTAGACTCGCTGTGTTCTTGTGTGGTTCTCTGTGAAACTTAGAGAAGGCTATTATTCCTGTTAAAAGACAATAAACACCCCTTTTCACCTTGTTTATGGTGCGAGGGATATGAGAAGTGCATCACTGTGGGAGTTCTTGTAAACCGCTTACGCAATGCATTCTGCACCGGGCGTTATGTTTCGGTTGACCTCATCTATAGCTGCAATCAATTCAACATTGAAAATGGGCTCGCTAATCCCTCGGTATTGGCGGCAGATGGCACCTTATCGACATGAACTATCATACCCCACAAGTAAGTTCTTGTAACTGGTGGTGATGGTGTGTTGTTATAATGAATGTCACTTGAGAGTAATATCAGCAAAGAAATACTTGACTGGGAATAGTAAGTTTAGTGTACCACCTCGAATACCAAGATTGCGAAGTTACAAGGTTGTTAGGGTGGTGCGAAAGATCGCCGCTAGGGGCCACCTGTTGGATGAGCAGTGCCATTTGCGGCAACCAACATTCATTGCAATTTTGTTCGAATCGCGTTAATTGAACCAGAGGCGCTGTCCAAAAATAGCCTTTTAGTCCGCTACTACTCTCCTCATTCTTAAATTACCATTTGTTTCGTTTTGCATATCCCACTCCCCCCGTTGTAGTGATGCTGCGGTTAAGATGCCCAGCTGCTGTGCCGGAGTATCCGGGTTCGATCCAGTCCGCTGGGGGCTGTGTTTCGATTGAGGCGAAACGAAGAGGCATCCTTGTGTTGTACGACGTCAGTGAACAATAACGATCCTGGGTGGTGGAAATTACTCCGTAGTCCTCCAGTACGACACATTTTTCTCTATTTCCAATTCCTCTCCCTCCTTCCTCTCTTCCCTTACGGCTCTGGTCAGGTGTGCACCCCCGGCCCCGCCGGGGTGGTGCAGTGGTAAGACGCCCGACTACTGTGCCGGAGTACCCGGGTTCGAACCCAACCTCGGCGGCTGTGTTTCGACAGAGGCGAAACGGAGAGGCGTCAGTGTGCTGTGCGATGTCAGCGCACGTTAAAGATCCCCCAGGTGGTCGAAATTACTCCGTAGCCCTCCACTACGGCTCCTCTTTCTCTCTTACCTTTACTCCCACCTTCCTCCCTTTCCTTTCGGCGCGGTTGAGGGCGCGCGTCTTTCTCTCCCTCTTCCTTTTCTTTCTTCTCTATTTTGTCTTCTGTCTGCACGAGGCAGCGGAGGTGGCTCAGCTACAGAGCCAGTAGCAGGCCCGTGCATTTTCTTTTCCTTCTTCCTACAGCCACAACAACAACAATCCACAGAAAACAAGTGAGACGGTTACCACGCCTTTCCCTTCCTATAAAAAAATCAATCGTGTCATGGTTGCCAGTAAAGCAGCAATGACGCCACGTGAACAAGCTCTGCAGAAGCTTTGCTTGATTGTCTACAGAAGCAGGCGTAGTACAGCGGGCATCAGCGTCATTTAGGAATTTTTACATGCATACGGGCACTGAAGAAGGCGTTGTAAATTGTAGTCATGACAAAGCATGGCCGAAGAGCTTTCCGACAGTTTCCACCCCAATACGAAATACTGCGTGTCGCACAATTACATGCCATAGATATGTACACAGAAGTAGACTGGGCTAATGTCACCTTCGCCGCATGCCGGCTTCTCGGCCTACTCGGCGCCATGCCGATGTCTCTGGAGCATTCCTGGAGGTCTTGAAGGGTGCCAGTTCCTGGCCCTGCGTGGCTGGGACGGTGGGTAGGCACCGCTTGCAGTGGGGGCTGGCTAGCCACTGATTTTTGTCTGTTGTGGGCCGTCATTGCACCTGCCACCGCTTCGGTGGTGGTGGACGACGGCTGTTGTTGGGGCGCGCGTCTTTCTTTCCCTCTTCTTTTTGTCTTAACTATTTTTCTCTTCTGTCCAACAACAGCCGCCGTCCACCCGTCGTCTTGACTATTTTTCTCTTCTGTCCCACGTTAAAGATCCCCAAGTGGTCGAAATTACTTCGTAGCCCTCCACTACGGCTTCTCTTTCTCTCTTTCCACTTTCATTCCTCTCTTCCTCCCTTCCCTTACGGCGCGGTAGCGGTGTCCACAGAAAACAAGTGAGACAGTTACCTCGCCTTTCCCTTCCTATAAATAAATCAGATCAGATCTCTTCTGTCCGCACGAGGCAGTAGCAGGCCCGTGCAGTTTCGTTTCTGTCTTCCTACAGCCCCAACAACAACAACAACCCGGTAGCAAGCAACAGGAACTATGTTGTATCCTTATGGTACGCAGCAACTGGCACGCAGCCTATATAAACAATGGCTTCAGAGTCCAGCAAATCTAGCATAGCCGCGCTACCTCTCGGCAGAGGTAGCGGCTGCGTGCATTCATGGGGCTTGAATTGGGAAAACCACGTTGTAGAAGTATCCTAAAGAACCAAAATTTCAACCAATTGAAAGCACAAAACTAATATTCTACGTAGTCAATCGCTACCTTACCTTCGAGCATTCAGAATTACCGGGATATATTAAGAGTAGCTACCGAGCAATATAGTTCTGGATAAAGAAAGTAATGAAATCCCCATAAAAACAGGTATCATGGCAGGAGACGCGACTTCGCACGCATCATTTACAGCTTGCTTAGAGGAAGTAATCTGACTTGGAATGCAAGCAGTTACAGATAAAATACTGATGGAGAATACCTAAGTAATGTGCGATTCGCTGATGACATTGCATTGCTAAGTAAATGAGCGGGTGAACTACAGAGAATGATTACCTAGACGAGAAAGGAGACAGGGCTAAAACTGATATGCACAGGAACAAGGTATTTATAAGCAGTTCTAGACGAGAATTTCAGTTTACAATAGGTCAAAAGGTTGGCAGTCGAACACGTATGTGTGCTTAGGACAGGTAGTAACTGCAGGTACGGACCATGAAAAGGGAAAAAAAGCTCGAAATAAATCAGGACGGAACACATTTTTAAGTACTTGTAGACTTGGCCTAGCAGGTTGCCGTTATTGCTGAATAGGAAAGTATATAATAATTACTTTTTACCTTTACTCAGCTCCACAGCACAAACACGGATGGTAATGAAAGAGTTCTACTTAAGCTGAGAACAATGCAGAGAGCTATAGAACTGCAAACAGTACATGAAGCCTTGAGTGGTCGGCAGCGTGCAGAGTGGCACAGAGAAATAACTCGAGTTGATGACATTCTAATGAAAATCAATAGATAAAAATGGGCATGGGCCGGACATATAGTGCGAAAATAGAAAAACTGATGGCCGCTAAGGACGTAAAAATGGATTCCAATGGAATGGTAGCGCTGCCAGAGGTGGAAGATATGTGGAGGGATATGGATCAGAAGTTCGTAACAGTCAAGTGGATGTAGCTAGCGCAGGACCGGGTTAATTGGTGGAGAACGGGAGTGGCCTTCGCCTTGCAATAGGTATATTACGGCTGATGATGATGATGAAGGTAACGGGCATTATTTTAGAACAAGCAATCAATCTCCCGAATAATAACATCTCTGTTGTGCTCGTAATTAATGAATGAAAAAGTTAACATCTCATACGATGTAGGAAAATACAGACTGATGCAGAACTGAAATAGGTAATAAAGGTAGCTCAGAAAAGTAAAAGTAAAATCTCAATCAGCCCTAAAGATAAGACCTGTAGAAAAGCTTGACCAGCAGAGCATCACAAGATGTATGCTTCTGATTTTAGGCAATGGCTTAGGTTGTCTGTCGGCAATTTCAATACATGGCTTTACTGTCTGAAAAAGAGATTTTTAACAGCTGTAACCTAATTGGCTTTCTAATCAAGCCTTAAAGACGATAACAATTTTGCCGCCCTCAATCACCTTGTGCGAGGAAGCTACTAGTCAAACAACAAAGCAACAAAAAAAACGAGCAATGAAGAATTTACATTGGAGCAATGCGAAAGCACGGATACTGTTGTTGGTTGCTTCTGGTTGATTCTAGTAGCTTAATTTCCTTCTTGTTGGCTCATTTTAGGCTTTGCTACTTTCTAATTGCGCGCCAATTCCTTTCCTACGCCCTCTATCGCTTCAACTTCCACCTGCCGCTTGGCCACCTCCTATAGTACCCAACCTTGCACCCCGGCGGTAGCTGCGGCTGCAGCCCCATAATTCTTCTTAGCTTTAGGAGCATGTGACACAAAGGCAGCTCTGCCCTGGCCGTAGATCAACGTTGGGCTTAACTCTCGGTGTGTAAGGGCGTACCCGAACCGGCGCCCGAAACGTCATTCTAAACGATCTCACAACAGTCTCAGGGATGACGTCAATCCGGCTGTAGCGCTCCCTCATGAAGGGAGCGGGAGTTAGGCCGCGGCTGGTAGCTACCGCCTCGTGAGCCGACGGAGCGTGTTGGGTCATAACACCTGTGGTGTTCCTGACGGAGGGAGTGGGAGTTAGGCCGCCGTTCATGCGCACCGCCGTCTCTCATGGACGGCGCGAGCTGGTCGCCCAGCTTTGAGGCGTGACGTCAGACAGAGGTCGTGCGAAAGGTCATTTCATGTGCACCGCCGTCGCACCGCAAAGGCTTGAAAGTGAAAGTAGTATTGCTTTCGCAATAAAAGCGCGGGAATGCTGCCTACTCCTTTACGCGGAGCGCATAGAGCTTGTTCAGCGAAGAAGGAACTGCTGTCTCCTTCGCGATACTCTAATTTTGAGAAAAATGCATCGGTAAAAATAAGCTTGTGATTTCGTATCGTGAGTGTGACCCAGCCGTTACGCGTGCAGCGTACAGCATCACACGATGTCATTTCGTTTTCCGTATAACATCCATCTGCTAGTGAATTTGGAGGCAAATGCGTGATAACGATTCGACCCGACGGCATATCTACCTGCACTGTTGGCCATTTATGTGCATACCGAAAGTAGAGACAGATGCCGTGGCTTTCTTTCCCTGAAAATCAAACCAATACAGAAAACATTATTGAAAGGTTGGTTGAAGGAAAAGGCAGTGCCAAAAGATATATGGCTTCTATTAAATGCAACTGTTTTCAACGCGCTGAAGGACCAAAGTAACACGTCTTATTCCCTGCAATGCATAGGTATGTTAGCCACGAACGACTCACGCCACACTGGTGACAAAACGAGAGGAAAATACAACCAGAAAAACAAGATTACTGACAATTGTTTGCTATTGACCGATCCCCGCTGATTATCTTTGTCAAATGGGAGCACGACAATCTGGAACGTGTAAATTCTTTTCTAAGAGCGCTGTACATCTCCGCAATTGCAAGAAAAACACAAGTTCAATAAAATGTAAATATTCAGTGGAAAGGAATTACACTTCCTCGTTTTCGTGAATACAGGAAATTAAAAACAAGAAGTGATTTATTATCGCTAGACCGAAGAAACCTGAATAGTACCCTGTGCTGTTTTAGAAGGAGTTTATCATATAGTACAATATCCATGATTGAGAGGCTTTCTGCACAAGACCAAATGGTGACGCATATAGTCTTCTATC
Organism: Amblyomma maculatum; assembly: GCF_055883805.1. NCBI lineage: Eukaryota > Metazoa > Arthropoda > Arachnida > Ixodida > Ixodidae > Amblyomma > Amblyomma maculatum. The sequence continues at coordinate 71,875,547 of NC_139346.1, forward strand.
TACTCTTCCGAGTCGTGACAACCTTACACTGCTCAACCGTAACCTTAGTATGCCCCGCATGCAAGACAACTATACAACTATTAGATGTCCCTGTGCTGTGAACAAACCGGGGTTGGCGTTTTCTTTTACGTCAATTTTCGTTTCTTTCCATCCGTCCATTATAAGCGCGTTTTTGAAGGATGCTCCCGTGGTTTCGAAAGCGTCTTTCTATTTCACCGCTTTCATCCTGTTTGTCGTCATTCGAGGTTGGCGAGTCATAAGCTCCAAAAAAGCACGTGTGAAATGTCACGCTCCCTGGCATCTATTTAACTCTTCAGCTTTGTTTCATCTTGAACGCTTTGTTCAAGAACGATGCTGTCTATTGCTCCTCACGAGCGCACGCACATTCAGAGCTTTCGTAAAGGCTACTTTTGAGAAACGAGTATTGCTTTCTTTGTCTGTACAGTTCCATTTTAACTATCCCTAACTCTGCTCTGACCTATGCTCTTAATCTATCACTTACCCTTCAGGGTAGTTGTATCTATTGATGACAATGGGCTCAACATGGAATACTTGTGTAGATACCTGTTAGTATTTGCGATGGATGTTAATCTGTTCTATAAGGAACGAGGAATTTGCAGTTATTATCTGTCACTGATAGCTTCCAAAAATTGATCATAAATTTCTAAGCCTGAATCTAGAGCATAGAAAATTCGCTTCCCAATGCTTCCTGAATTATTCTTCTGGCATTCAGCACTAATTGGCATTAACAACAAAGGCTAATGATAAAGTTCGTAATGTCTGAAGCAGTTTACGTAAAAGAAGAAGACATCTCGAGCTAGTTGGTTCATCACAGAGCAAAAACAGCGCAAACTTCACAATGGACAGAGAAGGGCAGACGAGACACAGGCGCCTGTGTCTCGTCTGCTCTTCTCTGTCCATTGTGAAGTTTGCGCTGTTTTTGCTCTACGTAAAAGAAAACACTCCCCTTTGTTCATTCTTTGCACTGGCTGTAAAAATGTTGTGTGTGGTCGAGAACTTACGGGGACATTGAACTGTGAATACTATTCGTAGTATAAGTAAAGTATTTGTCAATGTACCATATAATATCATTCATTGCCACAAAGCGAGAACCTAGGCATTGTTTGAGCCGGATGTAAATTACAATATTACGGTACTGTCGCCCTTCCGAGCATTTTTAACTCACACGATTAATTTTTAAAGCGACATTCTTAAACGTGTCATGCAGCGCAGAACATGTAGGAGGTAATGATGGTTACAAAAGAATCATGTGACTAGAAGTGACGTCAGGATTCAAACCTGGACTGTGTAATTAGGTAGAAAGCGGGTAAGAGTGTAGCATGTCGTAAGGCGAATCAACAAAGCCCGAATATATCGTTGGGGCTCGCTCGCATCCGAACGGTCATACCATTTTCGACGCCAGCTGCGTCGAGCTACTAAAGTTGCGACAAGGACAACGATTGTAAGAACGTTTTGTTGGGCTAGTTGGGGGCAGTTCATCGTGACATTAAGGTACGAAAACGCCCACGAACACAAGAAAGGTAACGAAACGGAGCGCCTTCGTACCGCCTCCGTCCTGTCACCTTTCTTGTAGCCATGCGTGCTTTCGCGCCTTGATCTTACAATGAAGGATAACGCCATGCGGGCACTGCTGAGAGAAGACCCTTCGCCCCTTATCACCTCAGGCGCGCCGTTTGCTATAATGCAACATGAAATGAGATTCATACGGTGCAATATGTAGGCTCTTTAGTATAAAATTTGTGAAGAAACTGTTTTTGCAGCAGCGTAGCGGAGGATATCATACCGTTTGGGAGCCTATTTGACATGCAACTGTTTGTAAGTCCGCGAAAAAAATTGTAGCGACACATCATCTTGTATAGCTAATTTCTTCAAAACTCAGCATGGCCTAGTGCGTTGAGCGTTGTGCCAGGAGGAGGAAGAGCGTTGAGGCATTCAGAGGAAGGGAACAATAGCGGAAGGCCCTTTCAAAGGAGCCGGAAGATTACAGAGGGCATCACGCTTCATACTTTGCGGTGGCGTGCAACACATAAGGTAGCCTCACCCGATTTCCTCTTTGCTTCTGCTCGGCGCTGCTGTACCGGGTGGTCGGCACTCGCGCACTACTTTTAAAAAATTGGCAGGGTCTCCTTTATTGATTTATGTGTTGAACGACTAAAATTGCTACTGATGTACCTAAAGTAATTGCGACGCACAAATTTGCATGCAAAAAAGTGAGGAGTGGTTAGGCTCAACCAGGCAACGCAGAATGTATAGAAAGCACATTAGCAAGCCAGGGGACACTGCAGCACTTTTTGCAGAAACCGAGATTTTAATGTCTTGTAACAGTTTTTCACGAAACGAACTCAACTATCTAATTACATTTAGGCAGAAACAAGCCTCAATTGTCTCTTTTTAAGTTGACATATGCAACTGGCACTGCCGGCACCTCGAGACGCGCCGCGGTCCGCGCCGCCGCCTGCGATTGGTCGAGCTCTCGTGACGCCGTCGTGAGGAACCGAGACGCTGCCGATGTGCTGCGAGGCATGTAGATCGCAGCTGTCACGGCTCTCTCCGACGTTGTAAAAGCTGTTGCGGCACGCTAAACTCACTATCTGGGTCTCGTCGTATGTCCCCGCACCAGATACGGCCGCAGACGACGCAGCATCGACGAAGCGAAGGCCAGCCATCAGCGTCTACTGGCATCGAAATGTGGCTCTGGCATGTAGAACGGCATTTTGCAAAGCTGCATATGTTTTTATTAGCCGAAATTAGATATATGCGTGGAAGCGTTCAACGACAAAGCACTTCTAACATTACGTTCCGACTCGGAAGCAGATTCTGGCGTCCCTAATGCTCTGCCTAGTAGAGAAGAATTCCGTTGCGGTGATTGCTTGTTGCCTGGATAGCTGCGTGCGAACCGAGTACTCGGCGTATTCCTGATGGTGGCGTAGAGTGTTTTCGATTCTCTCGAGACATGGTGAGAGCGATGATTTGGAACTGCATGTTCTAGCCACATATTTTGAACCTCATATCGCTTCCCCCGAAATGCTTACATACAAATAAGATTCAGTTACCAGCAAAATAGTGTCGTCGCTGCTGCGCTTGCCTTTATTGAAGCTTGGTCGCGCTTTTTTTCTTGAAGGTTTGTGCTACAGCCCCGTGTTGAGCGAGAATTACGCTCAAAGTAGCATAGAACCACGGAACAGCCGGCGTTGGTAAATTTACCAGCGATGCCAAGCTCGACATGTTAAAATGATTCCAGTGCACAAAATAGTGCGCGGAAGCATGCAGAACATTAGGTGCAAGTCGGGGGGGGGGGGGGGGGGGGGGCAGGAAGCAAGCTTCAATGTCCAAGAATTTGTAATTGTTAGAACGGCAGCAATGGCCAATACACTTCAAAACATCAAGTCAATTCTTGTGAATGCTATCAAGGCATAACACGCATAAATATTTCGTAGCTTGCCTGTTTTCGGCGTGGCCGAGTGGTAAGCGTAGAAAGCTTTGGAGCACTAGGTACCGAGTACGAAGCCCACAAGTGCTGCTTTAACTTTTTTGATGTAGTTGATGTGCTTCGTTACACTTCAGTGTTACTTTTTATCTGAGGCATTTTTTTTTCTCCGGGCGACCAGTGCTACCAGCACCAGCGCGGCGCGTGCCATTATGCCGCGCCCCAGTACGCACTGTCTCCAGCACGGTGGAAGAATAGACTGGTCTTCAGCGTCATACTGGGCCCATAATCAGGTGTGACACTGGGGCGCTTTTACCCACCGACATTGGCCTTTGCAATAGTGATGCGGCAGTGGAATATGCTATTTTAGCTTTGACTTGTGCGTTGATTCACAGCAGTATATTCGCAGTATTGCCTTGTTTGGTTATGCTCGAATGGTAACAATTTGGGAAGCTTGACGCAACAGATAGTCGAGACTCGCAGCCGCTGGTGGAAATCCTCCTTCCGAAAGGGAACTGCCCAAATTCGCCCGTGGTCAATAAAAAAAATCGCGTACATGCCCGCTGCTCGTCTGCGATGTTTCTCGCGCGAATAATCGTATTTTCGCCTAGGGCATTACATTCTTTCACAATAGGTGTTTATATATTGGTAGAAAATAGCTCTGCCAAGTGCATGGCAACTGCGCTCAGAATACAACATACTGAATTCAGCAGCTATTGCAATTTCCATTGCCCGGTAATATGGTCGGCGTAAACTTATCGCTTTTCACAGAAACCACCCACTGCGCTCGGAGCTTTTTGTCTGGCGGGAACTTGTGAAACCTGACATCGTCGCGGCCGAAGATCGTACACCAGAAGGCACAGCCGTACCGCATGTTGGGACGGGTGTTCAACTCAAGCAACACGTTCAACCTCCGCAACCTCGAAACACGAGCAACAACACAGGCTAAAAACGCACTCTGGCCTATCCCCACGGTGACGTCACGCACACCGGCGCCCGGTGAGGGTCCTCTCTTCAATCTCCTTCGCTCTTGCGCCGTCGCGGGGTGCGGGAAGTTTGAACGAGGGGCTTTCAATCGGCGAATTCTCTGGTGTTTTCGCAATAATCGTAAAAAACACTTCCCAGACGTCACAAACAATGAGTCTGCTTCAGTACAGTGGAAGGTGAGCAAGCTTGAAAACCACTGCAGTTTCCCTTTAAGGCTGCGGTACATGAAACGCTTCCACGGCGTCAGACCGTCCCTTAAAGAGGGTAGTGTGATAACGGTTCCTCTTCTGCTGCTCCAGCGTGTCCATCACCCTCGCGCAGTGGTCTAGTATCATCAGCTGGTCACAGCTAGCCAGAAACGGTACGCCATCCTGAAGGATGCAAAAGAAGCCCAGGCCACGGAGAAGAGAGTGGAAGAAGCCAAGCAGGGACCCATTCCTCAGCAGCCTGCAATGCATCATGTCCCCATGGTTCAGCCAGGTGGGCTTTGTGCCAACTCTTTTTATGTTCTGACTGCACGAGAGATTATTTGCATGCAGCTATGAAAATGCGGTGAGAACCTCCCATCAGAAGAGCCTCTGAAAAGGCCGTATGAGCATATGAGCATAAAATGCATATTCAGAAGGGTAGTTGCTTGTTGCTTCATGATACCAAAGGAAAAACCGAAGCACAGAAAGACATGGACACAGGGAGGGGACACGCATCACTAACTTCCAACAAATTATTTCAGAAAGAAAAGGGGGCTTTATACTCGCATTTCTGGCAGTTTTGTTAGCGCATGCCTGATGGTTCACTGTGACATTATGGTACATACTTTTCCTTTCTGAAATAAACATTTGTTGGAAGTTAGCACTGTGTGTGTCCCCTCCCTGCATCGGTGCCTTTCTAAGCTACATTTTTATCTTTCTTAAATATATACTGAACAAATATACAAGAATATTGAGAAAGCAGCACAATTGCATTCTTAAGACATGATTACACTAATACAGACACATAATTCGGGTTGGTTTTGAGCGGATGGCTGTATTTTTGACGTTTTCTGAGCGGTCGCCGGGTCAGAGGCAGCGCGCTCCCGACTGTGAATGTCGGTTCCCTCGCGCAGTGTCGGTTCCCTCGCGTCGCGCTGTGCACAATGCTGCGAAGTGTAGAATGCTGCAAACGAGGGAGGTTGAGGGGAAGGGGGACACTACGGAGGACACGTATTGAGGACATTTGTTTGCGCGCTGGGAGGAACGATGAATTGTGCGCAGGAACACGAACAGAAGGAAAAAAGAAGAAAACGCACGTTCGTTCCTGCACTTTGTAAGTGCCATGGGCGAAAGGAAAAATGAACAGGTGCGACCGGCCGCGATGCGGGTAGTTGTGACGTGATATCCGGTTTTGTCAGAGCTGTCACAGGAGCCTGCTAGGTGCGGCGATTTGAAAAATATTCATTAAAATACTTACTTTCCGCTCATTTCTGTTCATAAAGTGGATTGTTTTGGTCACTCCCAATGCGATAGCTACCATCTGAGCTGGAAATCTCGGCGGTAATTTTTTTTATTCAGAGTACCTTTAAGATGCATATAAATGCATTTTATGGAAGAATATGGATCAGAATTACTTGGAGCTGTATGTCAACAGGCTTTCCTTGTAACATATAGAAAATGAAGCTGCATAGTAGGAAAACTTTGGGTGTAAAGTAATTCCGAATAATGAGCAGTGGTTTGATTTATCGAGTTTACATCCCAAAGCGACTCAAGCTATGAGAGACGCCGTAGTGGAGGGCTCCTGAAATTTTTACCACCTGGGGTTCTTTAATGTGCACTGAGATTCCACAGCACATGCGTGCCTTGCTTTTAACCTCCATAGAAAATCGGTGGTTGTGAATCAAATTATTTCCTAATTCATGAAAGGCCCTTCCCTGTCTGGTGTGTGTGCTGAAACAGGAATCCCTTGGAGGCGATTTGCAGCTTTTGTCCATCATCTTGATTCCGTCTCCACATAGGTAATACCAACTGCGGTGGCTCAGGATTGGGGTGCTCAATTGATAAACCCAAGGACACAGAATGAAATCCTGGTTGCGGCAGGCCCCTTATAATGGAGGCGAAAAGCAATGCCGTGAACTGTGCGATGTTGGCACACATTTGAAGACAAGGTTGTAGAACTTTCTGGAGGCCTTTACTAAAGCATGTATTTATGTCCCATTAATATGGAAACAGTCTGTCCGGGCAATGGAGAGGGAGAAAATCCAATGAGGTCATTGAGAGCATATTTACCACGGTAGCAGAGGTGGATCCAGGTTCCTGCTCTGTTGGGGGGGGGGGGGGGACAGCTAGTATTATTGCGACATACCTGTAGTGCTTCCTGATATATACTTTTTTACATAGTGGCCATGCAGACCAGTTGGTCCAAACCTAACTTGCTGGACATGGACATGGGAAGCCAAGGACGTGGGAACTCAATACAAAGAAGTACATGGGACAACATTGTTTGGTCTGAGACCCATTTCCAAAGCATTTCACCCCAAAAAAGCGCCAAGCATCAGGTCAGGGGCAATCCTGTACCAGTTGCAAAACTGTTTGCTACCTGGCGGAACCTGGAATCGAACCTGGTACCTTCTGAATGCACAGCAGATATTGTTCCTTATATTTCTTTTTCTTGTGTTCCTGTGTCTTTGGCTGGTCCAATATGTTAGATTTAAGTTTAATACAATACCCCAAGAAAACAAAAATGACAAAATATTTTTGGTCAGTACATAATCTAATTGCCCACTGTTCTTTTAGTTTTCATATCATTGTTTGTCTATAAAATATATATCCATGAAATTTCTTGCCGCTTAACTAAATTTGTGTAGGGCTAAACACAATATCACCGATCTAGTTTTTTTTGTGTGTGTGTGTTTGTGTGTGTGTGTGTTCAGTAAAGACTATCAGTGTTAAAGAAACATTGTTCTACATGCATATTTGACAAAGGCTAAGTTTCAGAAATAAAAAGCACAGCTATAAGGTTCCTGAAAATTTTCAGACAGCTTGTCCCAGTGTATATAATTTTTTTAAGAACATGGTGAGTACGCTGAGCACTGATGTCTTCTTGCAATGAAATTTTTTCTAGCTTGTTCAGTTCTTTCAAGACAAAACTTATTATCATTTAACCATAATCATCACGGATCTGGTGTGTGAATCGACCCTAAGCGCTCTGTAAAAAAAAGAAAGACGAAAATGTACTGCATACACCAGCGCACCTTTGACCACGGCCTTTCTGAATTCATGAACAATCATTAAGCTTTTTTTAGATATTCTAAGGCCACGTTGAACACCATTAGAGCGAGAACCCGAGCAAAGGCTACTACCCCACCAAGACATGATGGCCTCGTGACAGAATCTGCCTCGCATTCAGGAGGTACCAGTTTCGATCCTGGTGCCGGTGGGTACAAGATTGCTCCTGGTCTGATTCTAAACTCTTCTGGGATAAGATGCTTGGGAAAGGTATTCTAGTTCACTCCAGGAAAAGGGCCATGAACCAAAATTCACAATTCGTTCCACCATTAGACAACCCTAAGTCCGCTTCGTGCAGCAGAAGCCCATATGCAGTCCCTTTTTCCTCCTTTCCTAAGCCATGAGCCCTGGTAAGCCAAGCACCAGGCTGGGCCATAGCTGGTACACATTTGAGAAAATTGGGAGTGGAAGTTGAACCCACCACATTGCTGTAATGTGGAATGATGCTGAGATAAGGAAATAGTGAGCCAGCCCAATTACTAACCATTCAAGAAAGACTACTGATTGCTCACACTGTGGTTCATTAAAGGGATGCACTCAGGGGTGCAAGAGCTCAAATAAGATTTGTAGCGATTTTTGGTGCAGCAAAATCTTCGTTTTAGAGCAGTAAAATTCATATTTGGATCAGCTCACAAGGAAAAAGCCTGCAGCGATGGCGTAGCGGTAGAACATCCGCCTCGCATGCAAGAGGACCGGGGCTCAAATCCCGGTGCCGCGCAATTCTCCACCGGATGACAAAAAAAAAATCCGCGTGTCGATGGAATTGCATATACAGGTTTGGGGTGCGACCTGATGCCGGTGAACACCTCCGGCAACGCACTCCCACTTGGCCACCCTGGTGCAGTAATTGGCCACAAACTCCTATGATAAGCTCCATAAAACCCCGGCCCTCATTCACCAGCGGCTGCGGAACAACTGACCACGGCGGCGGTCAGACCTGTGACGCAGCAGGGGGTGCTAAGAAAGCCTGGCTCCGCTGGACAGGCCGCCATTGGAAACTGACCCTGGCAACGTTTAATGTTAGAACCCTAGCTAGTGAAGCTAGTTTAGCAGTGCTGGTAGAGAAACTAGAGGGCATGAAATGGGATGTCATAGGGCTTAGTGAGGTTAGGAGGCCGAATGAGGCATATACTGTACTGAAGGATGGGCATGTACTGTGTTATCGAGGTTTACCAGAGAGGCGACAACTATGAGTAGGTTTCCTTGTCAATAAGTATATAGCGGGTAATATAGATGAACTCTATAGCATTAATGAGAGGGTTGCAGGCATCGTAATTAGGCTTAATAAGCGGTATAAACTGAAGGTTGTACAGGCTAATGCACCTACATGTAGTTATGATGACCAGGCAGTTGAAAGCTTCTATGAAGATGTAGAATCGGCAATGCGAAAAGTAAAGACGCAGTATACTGTACTAATGGCCGACTTCAATGCCAAGGTAGGGAAAAAAGAGGCAGGAGACAAGGCAGTAGATGACTATGGCATTGGTTCTAGGAATAGCAGGGGGAGTTACTAGTTGAGTTTGCAGAGCGCAATAACTTACGAATCATGAATACCTTCTTCAGCAAACGGAAGAACCGAAAATGGACATGGAAAAGTCCTAACGGAGAGACTAAAAATGAAATCGACTTCATAATGTGTTCAACCCCCGCCATTGTGCAGGATGTAGAGGTAATCGGGAAAGTTCGATGTAGTGACCACAGGATGGTGAGGTCCCGAATTAGCCTAAATCTGAAGAAGGAACGGAATAGATTAGTAAGAAAGAAACCCATCAACGAATTAGCGGTGAGGGGGAGGGCAGAAGAGTTCAGGATCTCGCTACGGAATAAGTATTCAGCTCTAACTGAGGATGGCGACATTACCCTAGAGGCAAGGAACAATAATTTCAGAGATATCATTACTGAGTGCGCGGTAGAAGTAGGCGGTAGGATAGTTAGAGAGGATACCGGTAAGCTGTCTAAGGAGACGAAAAATTTGATTAAGAAACGGCAGAGTATGAAAGCTTCCAATCCAACAGACCAGATCGAATTGGCCGAGATATCAAAGGTAATCAATAAGCGCAAGGTGGCCGATATAAGGAAGTATAACATGGAGAAAATTGAGCATCCTGTAAAGAACGGGGGAAGCCTTAAAGCGGTAAAGAAGAAATTGGGCATAGGCAAAAACCAGATGTATGCGATAAGGGACAAGGCCGGCAACGTCATCACTAATATGGACAAGATAGTCAAAGTAGCCGAGGAGTTCTATACAGATCTCAACAGTAGCCAAAGTAGTCAGGACCGTAATGAGATTGGCGGTAGGGAAAAACAGTCAGACGTTCCACCAGTGACGAAGGACGAGGTCAAGAAAGCACTAGAAACTATGAAAAGGGGGAAATCAGCTGGAGAGGATCAGATAACTACAGATTTGCTGAAGGACGGGGGGAATATCGTGCTAGAAAAACTGGCCACCCTGTATACGCAGTGCCTGGTGTCATCGACGGTACCGGAAACATGGAAGAATGCAAACATTATCCTCATTCACAAGAAAGGGGACTCTAAGGACCTTAAAAATTACAGACCAATCAGCTTACTGTCTGTTACGTATAAGGTATTTACTAAGGTAATCGCTAATAGAATCAGGACAACCTTAGACTTCAATCAATCAAAGGATCAAGCAGGGTTTCGAAAACGGTACTCTGCTATCGATCATATCCATACCATCAATCAGGTGATAGAAAAATGCTCGGAATATAACCAGCCCTTATACATAGCATTCATTGATTACGAAAAAGCATTTGACTCAGTTGAAACCTCGGCGGTGATTCAGGCATTGCGAAATAGGGGGTAGACGAGCCGTACGTGAAAGTGTTGGAAGATATATATAGTGGCTGCACAGCAACCATAGTTCTGCATAAGGAAAGTAACAAAATTCCCATAAAGAAAGGTGTTCGGCAAGGAGACACAATCTCCCCAGTACTATTCACAGCTTGTTTAGAGGAAGTATTCAGAGACTTGGAATGGGAGCAGTTAGGGATAAGGGTAGATGGAGAATACCTCAGTAATCTGCGATTTGCTGATGACATTGCCTTGCTAAGCAACTCGGGAGATGAACTGCAAATAATGATTGATGACCTAGACAGGAAAAGTAGAAAGGTAGGCTTGAAAATCAATATGCAGAAGACTAAGGTAATGTTCAACAGCCTCGGGAAGGAACAGGAGTTTACATTAGGTAGCGGAATACTGGAAGTAGTAGGCGAATATGTCTACTTGGGACAGGTGGTGACCGCAGATCCGGATCATGAAAGAGAAATAACAAGAAGAATAAGATTGGGATGGAGCGCATTTGGCAGGCGCTCGCAGATTATGACTAGCAGCTTGCCGGTGTCGCTCAAGAGGAAAGTGTACAACAGTTGCATCTTGCCTGTACTCACCTATGGGGCTGAAACGTGGAGGCTAACCAAGAGAGTTCTACTTAAGTTGAGGACAACTCAGAGGGCTATGGAACGAAAAATGGTAGGGGTAACATTAAGAGATAGAAAGCGTGCAGAGTGGGTCAGAGAAATAACTAAAGTTAACGACATTCTAGTGGAAATTAAGAAGAAGAAATGGACATGGGCAGGACATGTAGTGCGAAGATAGGATAACCGATGGTCGCTGAGGGTAACAAACTGGATTCCAAGGGAAGGAAAGCGTAGCAGGGGGCGGCAGAAAGTTAGGTGGGCGGATGAGATTAACAAGTTCGCAGGGGTCAAGTGGATGCAGCTAGCACAGAACCGGGTTAAGTGGAGAGATATGGGAGAGGCCTTCGCCCTGCAGTGGGTATAATCAGACTGATGATGATGATGATGATAACGGTGTGCTCTGCATCCACCGTGCGCGAACAGATGTCCACGAAAACTACGGCATTTGCAGTACACAGCTATCTAACGCAGCGCCCCTCAATGCAGAAATGCCCGCAGCGCCAAACAGCATAGTCGGATGATTAGTGCCCACATACAGAGGCATATTATTAGTTTCGAATCCCACTCGCTTAAACTAGAAATACTGCATAAGCATGACATTTAGCTTGGTGAATGGTAATACACCACTGTGAACGTTGCACGAGAAACGGTTGCGTCACAATGTTGAAAAGATGGCAAATAAGATACGTATTGAGTTCGGTTAGTGAAGTCTTGAGATAAAATGGCACACCAGAGGCGGCAAGTAGGGGAAGAACCCTTCTGTAAGAGGATGCAGCTGTCCTACTTGCCTCTGAACTAGCCGGATAAGAACTTGCGTCACAGTTGCCATGAGAGTAAATAGCAAGCTAGCCCTAGTCACTACCGATGTGGAGAGAGGTGCGACTCTATATCTACGGAGCTTATTAGTTTATTACCGTGTAAAATGATCATATCCACAAATACTTGCCGTAACGTGTGTAGTTCAACCTCAAGGAAGGAAAGGATATCATTTAGGATATTTGCGCTGAATCATTCGCAATGAATAAAAGCTTCTGTGTTGTGTTTCTCTACGCGTTGGGCTTTGTTGCGCCGCCGCTAGGGGTGTGATTGGCAGGGGTTTTTCATTAATTTCTATTCTTTAGTTTGCTTATGCGCAAGAGTGAGAAGTATGAGCCATATTGAAGGAGAAAAATAAATTTCTTAGTAATAGATTTTTAGGCTAACATTCTGCTGTCCATAATGTGTATAAAGCACGTATGAATGGTGCGACGTTCTAAAGAATCTTTTTAAAAGTGCGATATTCCAAGTTAAACCTAATATTTCTGTGAGCGCCTTTCACGATATTCAACTGTATATTTATCTATTTATTACATCTCAATATGTCGATAACAAGAGTGCCCCTAATAGAACTTTAATCGAATTCATTTTGATAATAAATCCAGCATGAAAGAAAGCTTTGCATCTAACTTGAGAAACATGCAAGCTACTTCGATTGGATTGGGTTATATTGGACAATGTGCAAAATCTCATAACCCATCTTTTGTCATATTTATTCCCAGGTGATGACAAAATGAGACAAGTGTCTCTGATTTTTATTCTGCGGGGGTGCAGTGGTAAGACGCCTGACTTCTGCGCCGGAGTACCCGGGTTCGAACTCGACCTCTGCGGCTGCATTTCGATGGAGACGAAATGAAAAGGTGTCCGTGTGCTGTGCGATGTCAGCGCACGTTAAAGATCCCCAGGTGGTCGAAAATACTCCGTAGCCCTCCACTATGGCTCCTCTTTCTCTCTTTCTAATTTAACTCCCACCTTCCTCCCTTCCCTTGAGGCGCGGCTGAGGTGTCCACAGAAGCAAGTGTAACAGATACTGCGCCTTGCCTCTCCTGTGAACCAATTATTGGTATCATTTATTAATATTACTTGAATTCCACAACACTTTAGGAAGAAAACTGCGAGCTACACAAAATATTGACGTGTTTAGTTCATTTCTAAACAAGAAGGAAGGAGCATAAAGGCTACGCACATCGCGATCGCAATAATTCTTGTTGGGGCGATTAGGCGAATAATTTTTGAATAAAAATGTCAGGAATAAAGTTTTCAGGCAATTTCTGACAACTGCTACAAAGTACAGTCAACAGAGCAGCTGTACGTGTCATCACTCTAATATAATCTTCCAAGTTTGATTTTGTTGGCTGCTTTCATCGACGCGTGGTCTTTGAGTGTGAGTTTAGGTTTACTAGACTGAAAGCACAAACAAAACGATGACATGACGTCCGAGAGTAGAGTATAAAACCGAGGAACGAAATCTGCTAAGCTGGCCGCACTTGCTAGAAACGCTGCAGCTCACAATATCGCAAGCTGTGCTTAACAAAGCACTTTACAGGTAAGACTTTTTGTGTCTATGCAAAAGCGGGTACGGGTTCCTAGATTAGCTTTTAGCAAAAAATAATATATGCGAACATATTCCACCTACATATAAGCCGCACATTCACCGTGTTCTCTTTATACTAGGAATCCAAGGCAACTACGCCGTTGTATTCTTGTTCTCGTTCTACTTCAAGCCTGTGACACAAGGTATGATACGACATTTGCCTATGATATATAAACCTGGACAGTTATCGCGACTAAATGGTATTTTCTTAACAGAAAAGAAGAGAACAGTGCTCGCGCTTGTAAAACCAAGTATCGTTCTTGTTTTTTTGTTGCTTAATTTTAGACGATGCTATTCCTTTGCAAGTTGACGGCAATATGAAGATGTAGTTACCCTCAACATAAAGGACACCAAGTATTTCATAGAACAAACCATGTATTAATATAAATTATATTGTAATAATGCTCCTTATTAGATAAGAGGGCCCCAGAAACACATCGTAAACCTACAGTTCTAGCTTTCAGTGAACAAGTCGATCTCGCGCTGCGCGCACGCGGTGCGGCTGCTGTTGTTGTGTACCTTCCGGGTAACAATGTAAACATCTACTTGAAATATTAATGTAACAAAACGTGCAATCTTAGAAAGCAACGCACATTGAGTCTATTTTGATAATTTTCTCATTAGATTTATTTTTTGCGCAGCACTAGAGAAGAAAATCTTGTGAGACATTCGCCGTTTTTTTAGGCCCGTTTAAAGTCATTGTTGTTTTCTTCATATTATATTTAACAGAAATAGTGAATTGAGATAGGCTGAAATTATCCCCATTAAATATTAGTGGATGCGAGCTTACATATTTGAACAGCCCTTGCACAGAGAAGGGCAGGCGGTGCCTCATCTCCTTGTTTTCTTCTAAAATACTTCCATAACCTATACAGCGTCTTCATATAAAATATCGCAGACATTTAATCTTTTTTACTTGCTCCAATGCGAAACTATTTCCCTCCGTAGCACGAAGTAGAGTGTGTGTGTGTGTGTGAAAAACTTTATTAGGTATATTTAAGGGAGGGGAATGTGTAGGTGGGGTCCCTAGTCCGGGACTCCAGCGGCTGCCGCTGCTACCCGCGCACATGTCACGAGGGCCCGCTGGGCCTGTAGTCCAGAGCTGGATAGGGCAGTCTCCCAGCCCTCAATTGTTGGCACTGCATTCGGATCATCTGGAGGATTGTGTGGGCAGGTCCACACCATGTGGTGCAGAGCCGCCGCCCTTCTAAAAGCGACGCCTGGCGTGTTCAGACATGTGTGGGCATGCAGTGATGCCATCTATATTGAGCTGTATACGTCACTGTTATAATGAATATGACTTGACTAACCAAAGTTAACTATGGCTAACGATAGTATTGATATGCATACCCATATTGCGTTAAGTCATAGTCATATTTATAGATAGTGATAGTTCGTCATCGCCATATTCATGTTTATTTAATTCCTCCGTAACAATACTTACCGCGCCGGCTCCCTTCGCCAGCGGGACCAGGTTATCCAGCGGGACTAACGAGCAAGGGGTCAATGATTAGCTCACTTCTTACACTGTTATAGCATATACATGTTGAGTCATTGCCAAGGTCAGCTATGGTCGTTGTTATTCTTTGTCAAGGGTATTTATATTTTTGTAAATGGTGTAAAGCTGAAGACGTACGTGAAATGGTGAAGACGATTCAGTGCACTTTCTCCAGTGGCATCGCCATCGGTCTGTGCGCCGGACCTGCTTGCACTCGAACTCTTCTTGCCATGTTTCTAGATCTAGTCTCAGTACCTCTATAAACCCCCATCCTACATTTGGTGGAGTCGCGGATTAAAAACATCAGTTCCAGAGCTCCGTAGCCGCACTCTTACTACGCCTGCAATGCCAGACGACGTCCAACATGAAGGCATGCAGGCAGGTTCAACTGTCATCTGCGCCGGCTCCCTTCGCCAGCGGGACCAGGTTATCCAGCGGGACTAACGAGCAAGGGGTCAATGATTAGCTCACTTCTTACGAGTGGGTGAGCCTCTACAATAAATGGAACGACTAAACGAAATTGAACCACCTAACTTTATATCTCATCGGCGTGGCAAACCTGTGCTACCGTAACCATGAAAGCGACATCCGTACGTAGCCTGCATTTAAAACGACGCTCGCTAAAGCCTTTGGTCGCCCAGCTAGCGGGAAATTGCGCGCCGAGCAGCGCTTGCGCAAACGGTCACAGCAGGTAGGCGAAAGCTTTACAAGCTACATCAAAGAAGTCGTCCAGCTGTGCAAACATGTGGACACCAACATGTTAGAGGCTGCAAAGATCAAGCAAGTCTTGAAGGTATTGACGATGACGTGTTCCAGATGTTGTCACCCAGCGACTTGCGTATCGTAATGAAGTCTTCACGCTTTGCCAGAGTTTGTTGACGAGTCAGCCCCTAGCAAAGGTTGAATCGCTTGCCGGACTGACGCCTGCAGCCAAACCCCATCGTTGCTAGAGCAAATTAAAGCATTTATTCATGAATAAGCGGCACGTCAGCTTTCACTGCTTCCTAGCCTTGAGGAGCGACCACGCTACTTACCCCGGCATTGCGGCAGGCTATTCAGGAGCAGGTTGCTGATGCGCTTCCATCTGTCCATTCGCCATCAATTGTCACTGTTGCTCCTCTGACTTACGCCAAAACCGTTTCAAAACCTGTGGCCGCTCCTTTGACATATGACGGTGACATCTTATGCCCTGTCGCTGGTCCTTTGACTCACGCTGGCATCGTTCGACGACCTCGGCCGCCAACTTACACTCTACCGTCACGGCCTGTACAAGCGCCAGCACCCTATTTTCGACCGGCTCCAAGACTACGCAATTTCTGGCGCACGACAGACAACCGGCCAATTTTCTATTCTTGGGAACTGGATGGGCATATTTGCTGTTATTGCTGAAACCGCCTCCAAGTGTCACCGCCACCTACCAAAGATTCTGTGATAGTGGTCTTTGACGCCTCGGTATTCCGCGCCTACTGAGCCTCCAACAAGCCGTCATTTCTCACGATACCACTCAGCTGTCTCCGACCGCCGTTCACTGTAGCCGCGACGCCGCTCTATCTCACCGATGTGGCGCCGACCGAACGCTTCACGTGAAGAAAACCGGAGGCCGCAGTTCCTGAGGCGATAACTGCCACCCCGTCGAACTTCCAAGTCCTAATCAATCACCAGCTGACCATATTAATGCTTTGGTCGAGGGTGTTTCTGTCACGGCCTTATTTGACACTGGTGCGGCGATTTTAGTAACGGACGCAAAACTTTGTAGCTCTTTAAACAAAGTGAAAACGCATATTGCAAGACTCCTTGCGAACGGCCAGTGGCGAGCAAATGAAGCATTTATCAGCGTGCACCGCTCTTTGCCTTCATACAATTGATTTCGTCGTGCTGCCAAGTTTCTTACACGCTGTTATTTTAGGCTGGGGTTTTCTGTCCTGTCATGCACCTATAATCTATTGGGCTCGCACTGAAGTCAGATTTTCTGCGCTCCCGAGCCCGTGTCAAACAACACTCCTCCTAGCACATAGGCTAAAGCCCTCGTCGCCGAAGACATCGACATTCCCCCCTCTTTTTGTTCCTGCTTGTAAATATCGATTGTCACTGTGTGTACTATCAAACTGTCCTCTTCACGCCATCACATATATTTTATGTGCCGAAAGTGCCTTCTGTTGCCCTATGCTCTATTCACTATTTCCGCTGGCTCCTCTGTGCTGTGGGTCTCTAACCCGTTTAAGTACGCCACTGCTTCGCGCGACGGGGAATGTCTCGGGAGCCCATCACGTCTCTACACCGTGGAGACAGACGGCGTGCCATGCCTCGCTATGACTGCGCTGGGCCCCACAATTTCTGTACCAGCTCCCTCGTCCACACACCTGTTCCGCTACTCCATCCGTGCCCGTATTTCTGCGCTTCAGCTAGCGCAAGGTTTTCCCTCCATCAACACTTCAGCTCCTCCTTCGACTCCTATCAAAATTCCCTGGGCCAAAGTTCAACTGTCATTAATCAGATCGACACTGGAGCCCACGCACTACGACGACAGAGGCCCTACCGTGTCTCGGCAAAAGAAGGTCAGATTAATGAATAGCAAGCAGACCAGATGCTACAGAACGACATCATTCCGCCGTGAAACAGCCCTTTGGCTTCGCTTGTCATGCTCGCTAAAAAAGGATGGGTCTTTGCGCTTCTGTGTAGATTACCGCCAACTTAATAAGATTATCAAACAAATTTATATTCTCTTCCATGCATAGATGACGCACTGAACTGTTTGCAAGGGGCTGACTTTGTTTCCTCCTTAGAATTGCGTTCCAGATACTGATAGGTCCCAATTGAAGCGGCCGACCGCTCTAAAACCTCTTTTATTACTCCTGATGGCCTGCACGACTTCATTCCTCCTTTGCAAACCTCCTGCGACCTTTGAAAGTATTGGACACCAGTTTACGTAGGCTGAATTGTAAGACCTGCCTCTGCTATCTTGACGACAGCGTCGTCTTTCGTCCTGACTTCGGCAGTCCTCTCTACCGCCTCCGCCTGACGCACGTCTTGACCTTCTCTTCTGATGCCGGCTCGTAGCTCAACTTAAATAAACGTCGTTTTTGCCACCCGTCAAGTGACCATTTTAGGGCACGTTGTCTCCAAAGGTGGAATTTCTCAGACCCTCATAAACATCGTGCTGTCGCTGCCTTTCGCAAGCCGAGATCGACCAAAGACCAGCGCAGCTTCCTAGGCTTGTGGTCCTACTTTATTTGGTTCATTCGAAACTTCGCCTCCAGTTTTGCCCCTTTGAGACAGCTTCCGTTGGGCTGTTCTCACTTTTCGCTCTGTCCACCGTCATGCAACGCTGCCTTTGATACGTTGAGCCGCATCTTCACGAAACCACCCGTCCTGCGTCACCTTCGACCAGATGAGCCCTAATGAACTACACACTGACGCCAGGGGTGTCGCTCCCGGCACTCTGCACACTCAGCAAAAATCTAGCTTGCTGCGTACGTCGTCGCATGTGCAAGCCGAACGCTCATGAAGAAGGAGTCAAATTACTCGCTCACTGAAAAAGAGTGTTTGATAATAGTTTGGGCTCTGACCAAATTCCGCCCTTATCACTAAGGCCGCAATTTTGAAGTTGTGATGAACCACCATGCGCTGTGCTGGCTTTCGTCCTCTAAAAACCCGGTTGGACTTGCCAGTTGGGCTTTTGGTTTACAGGAATTTTATGTCAACGAAGACTAACCGCCGCCGATTGGTCTGACCGCAGTTGTGGTTAGATGCTTCGTGGTGGTGGTGAAAATGTTTATTTTATAATTGGAGGTTTGACGCGGAGCCTTAAGGTCCTCGGCCTTACAATACTGGGTGGAGACCCTAGTCAGGGACACCATTGGCGGTTGCCGCCACCCGCGCACGCCGCGTTAAGGCCCTTTGGACATGTAGGTCGCAGCCGCCGAGCAGGGTCACCTCTCAGTCCTCCCGGGAAGGGTTAGGGATGGGGGAAGGGAGGGGGGAGGAGATGGGTTTCGTTGGCAGGTTCATACCATGTGGTAGGTGTCAGCCACCTCCGCACGGTACTGGCGCTGGCCATGAATTGTTGGCAGGTTCATACCATGTGGTAGGTGTCAGCCACCTCCGCACGGTACTGGCGCTGGCCATGAATTGTGAGTCCAAATGTTTGAGTACGGCCGGGCACAGCATCGTGTTAGTGAAGAGACGCAGGAGCAGCCTCTAGTTTGCTTTTCGTAACCCTTTGCAGGGGTTAGAGTATTTGTGATGAGAGTATTGACAAAAAATACAGTATCTTTGAATATGTAGGCCGGATTGGAATCGATGTCCTCAGCTGATTCGAGTCCGGAGGAAACTGCCCGGAGAGAAAGCGCAGGGTGGCTGCGTCAGCTGCCTCGCTCCCTGCAAGACCCTGGTGGCTAGGAGCCCAGGCGAGATATCGGCATGCGGGGTCCGTGTCCCGACTGCAATTTTGAAATATTCTGTAGGCTGAGGAGGTGGTCCATCTTTGGGCGACGTTCCGACAAGCCCCTCGTGAGTCGGTAATGATATGTTTAGAAGTGTGGTCTGAGGCGGCGAGTGCAATGGCTACCTCTTCAGCATGTGTTATAGATTTGGCCTTGAATATAAGGCCATCGACTGTGTTCCCGTTGTGAACGACTATGTGAACGAATACCAGCCCCCAGGATGGGGGCCAGAGGTATCCACATAGAACATTCCTGATTTGTTGCCATAATGGCGGGCCAAGGCTTCCGCCCGCGCCAGGCACCGCCCATTTTGGTCTTCTCGTGACATGTTGGCAGGGAGAGGCCGCAGTCTAAGGGGGCGTCTGAAGAGTTCTGGGATGCGGAGCCTCTCCTCTGTGAACTGTTTATGTTGAATGTTCAGCCGGGCAAGAAGTCGGCGATCCGACACTGTCTGCGTGAGGCGAGTATATTGGTTCATCAGATGAGCTTCCCGAAGCTCCCAAAACTGTTCACCATCCCTAGGGCCATGGGCCGACTGTTAAAGGTGGAAATTGGGAGGTGGAGGGCACGTTTCATCATTTTTCGGAGGATCACCTCGAGGGTATCCTCCTCGTGTTTCCGCAAGTGGAGGTAAGGAGTCGAATGCAGGATTCAACTGGTTACGGAGGCGTTTGCCAGCCGCAAGGCATCCTTACTTCGCAACCCCCGCGTTTGTTAGACACCCGGCGGACCATACGGCCCACCTTGTCCCCCACCTGGCGGAGCATGGCTAGTGGTGTGTCAGGGCATCTTTGGTGATGCATGAAGAGACCGAGAACTCTGATCTCTTTTGATTCATGAACTGGACCGCTCGCAAGCGAGAGCGAGATCTGAGTACTGCATCTGAGAAAGGGGCGGAGATGCACAAACTGTGATTTCTAGGGGGAGCATTGAAGACCATAGCCGCTAGTGACTGAGGTCCGGGGTTTCATAGGGCTAATCACAGGAGGTTGTGGCCAATTACTGCAAAATTACTCAAATCGTGTTCTGGTGAGGGAGTGCGTTGCCGGAGGCGATAGGCGGCACCAGGTTGCACCCAACCCTTTTTATACAATTCCATCGACACGCGACTTTTTTTAACCTAGTGGAGAATTGCCTGGCACCGGGATTCGAACCACGGTGCTTTTGCATTGACCGCGGCGGTTCTACCTCAAAGCCACCACTGCACCTTAGATATGGCTGCCTTAATTCAATACCAAATCTCTGTGGCGAGGATCTCCCATTTGGCGTAATTGTTTTCATGCATTGCACAGTTTCATGCAGGCGCTTGCTCTGAGCGCTTATTTACACCTTGTGAAGTTGCTGGAAATGGGAAAGTTCCCCAAGCACCGGTTAGTTGGTTGTACAACTTTTAATTTCATTGGAAATGGGCGTCCTCTTTCCCGCCCCGGCACGCGTGCCGGGGAAGACGGGGAGTCGTGCGCTCGCGGATTAGAGGCTGACAGGTAGCCCTTGGCTTGTTGCGGCCTCTTCTGCCAGATGGACTGGGCGGTGCTGGATCGCAGGGTCCGCGCTTCGCAACAGGATATCCCAGGCTTCTCTAATTGTAATATAATGTTAAGGTTTATTTACAGAGTGGTTCTGCACCTTAGCCAGATGTGCTAACCAACAGATGGTGAGCTTCCACTTCTTAAACTTCTATTCCAGAGAGCCTCTTTTCGCACTTTCTTGTTCTCTTCTGTTCACATGCCTGACATTTTCCCCTTCGCAGACGAAGCCCCTGGGCTGTCATTCACAGTCCCGAGCGGTGGCAGCGCTTCATTCTTGCGACATGAACCACCTATGTTTTCCGAGAGGGGCGACCTTGGGAACATTGGCGAGACACGATGAAATTCAACTCATTGATGCGTTTGAGCACAATAAATGGGCCTGTGTAGTGCGACAACAGCTTCTGGGACAAACCGCGCTTGCGGAGAGGTGTCCAGAGCAACACTAAGTCGCCGGGAAGGTAGGAGACATCCTGATGCCGACGATCGTAGCGCTGCTTAGAGCTGTCCTGCGAGGCCAGAGTGCGTAATCGGGCGACCAATCGAGCCTCTGCAGCGCGGCAGACGGCGCTCGAAACAGAAGGCTCGATGTCGAGAGAGAACGGCAAAATGGTGTCGAGAGAACGTCGAGGCGGACGGGCGTAGAGGAGGAGAAATGGACTATAAGAATTTGTCTCATGCTTCGAGGTGTTATAGGCGTAAGTAATGAAAGGCAGCATGTCATCCCAGTTCTTATGCCATGAGTCAACATACATCGCAAGCATGTTCGTCAGTGTCCGGTTTGTACGTTCAATGAGGCCATTTGTCTGGGGATGGTACGGTGTAGAGTGACGCAACTGGCAAGTACAATAGCGCAGACGCTGTTCCACAACATCTGCCGTAAACTGACGGCCTCGGTCACTGATAATTACACGAGGAGGTCCATGACGGAGGACGACAGCGTGAAGAAGAAAGGACGAGACATCAGCGGCGGGGGGAGGAAGGGATGGCGGCAGTTTCGCAGTAGCGCGTAAAATGACCAACGCACACGATGATCCAGCGATGGCCTTTGGACGAGCGGGGAAACGGGCCTATGAGGTCAGCACCCACTTGCTCATATGGTGTGGTCGGTGGTCTCACCGGATGTAAGTGGCACGACAGAGAAGTCGTGGGGAGCTTGAACCGCTGGCACTGCACGCAGGAGTTCACGTAACGCTGAGTTTTTCGACGCATATTTGGCCAGTAAAAACATTCCTTAATGCGGGTAAGAGTCCTGGCAAACCCCAAGTGCCCAGCTCTAACGTCATCGTGCATAAAGAGTAGAACAGAGGAGTAGAGGCTAGCCGGAACTACTAGCAGAAAGCATGCACCACCAGACGAGTAATTTTTTCGATACAGCAAAACCATCGCGAATGCAGAAAGGATTCGCAGATGCCGGATTACGAACTTTTTCAAAAAGTGATACCAAGTCTTGACCTTTTCGTTGTTCTCGCTGTAAAGTGGCAAGATCCGGAAATTGTACGGAAACGGCGGCAAGATAGTCGTCAAAGTTGTCATCGCAGAAGGTAGTTGCGAGAGGCAGCCGCGAGAGGCCGTCAGCGTCAGCGTGTTGGCGGCCACTTTTGTACGACACTGTAAAGTTGAACTCCTGAAGGCGTCATGCCCAACGGGCCAGCCGACCGCGGGGGTCACGTAGATTCACCAGCCAGCAAAGCGAATGATGATCGGTGATGTCTGTAAAGGAACGTCCATAAAGATACGAGCGAAAGCGCTGTACGCCAAAAACGACGGCAAGGCACTCTTGCTCCGTCACGGTATAGCTGCGTTCAGACTTGCTAAGGGTGCGACGTGCGCAAGCGACAACGTGTTGGTTTCCGTCATACCGCTGTATGAGCACAGCACCCACGCCTATGCCACTTGCGTCAGTGTGGAGTTCAGTGGCAGCTGTCGGGCTGAAATGACGCCGTATGGGCCGCGAGGTAAGAAGAAACTTGAGCTGGCGAAACGCAGAATCACATTCAGGATTCCATTTGAAAGGAATATCCTTCTGCAAGACGCACGTGAGGGGGTAGGCTACGTCGGCAAACTTAGGAATGAAGCGTCGAAAGTGAGAGCAAAGTCCCAGGGAGCTCCTGAGTTCTTTCACAGACTTGAGCTCTTTGACGCAGCCGACAGCTTCAATCTTCTGTGGGTCAGGCCTAAAACCGTCTTTGTCAACCAAATGCCCAAGCACAACGATCTTGCGGTTACCGAAGCGGCACTTCTTAGAGTTCAGCACGAGACCCACTTTCTCCATGCAGTCAAGGACCACAGCTAAACGGCTGTCATGCTCGGTGAAGGTCCTCCCGAAAATCACTACGTCATCTAGGTAACACATGCAAATTTGCCACTTCAGTCCACGCAAAAGAGTGTCCATAAATCTTTCAAATGTAGCCGGAGCGTTGCATAGTCCGAAAGGCATCACGTTAAATTCGTATAACCCATCGGGAGTCACGAATGCAGTCTTCTTCTTGTCTTTCGGATGCATCGGTATCTGCCAATATCCGGACCGTAAATCAACAGATGAAAAATAGGAAGCTGAATGTAGGCAGTCAATGGTATCATCAACACGCGGGAGCTGGTAAACATCCTTCTTGTTGACAGTATTGAGGCAGCGATAGTCGACGCAAAATCACCAGGTGCCATCTTTCCTTTTTGCGAGAATCACAGGGGCGGCCCATGGGCTGTTCGTCAATTATCTTACGTTCTGAAGGTGAAACACGGTATGGTGTCGGTCTAATCGGGTGTGCAGATCCAGTGTCGATCATGTGATCGGTGCGGGAAGGCGGAATCGGTGGTGGCTGATCTCGAGCAAAGTCGAACACGTCCGCATGTTTCATAAGAACCTCCATCAATATTCGGCGGTAGTTAGTGGGTAGCGATTCATTTATCATGGACTGAAACTGCCAATCAGCATGATCGGGACGTCTAGTTGAACGCGCAACGCCGTCACTGAACGCGGCAATGTGCATCGAAAGTTGTTCTTCAAAGTCGGCGAGTTTCAAACCACGCGGCAATAGACAGGTTCGGTGGAATGGTTGACAGTCCAAAGCGTGTCACGACCCTCGTTCAGTCG
Source organism: Amblyomma maculatum (assembly GCF_055883805.1). Classification (NCBI taxonomy): domain Eukaryota; kingdom Metazoa; phylum Arthropoda; class Arachnida; order Ixodida; family Ixodidae; genus Amblyomma; species Amblyomma maculatum. The sequence continues at coordinate 71,899,649 of NC_139346.1, forward strand.
AACATCGCTGCGGGGCACCAGCACACTCTTTTTGGCACCGGAAAGGGAAGCGGGTTCTACCAGAGTGTCGAAGGCATTGGGAACCGCGCCCGAAGACACAACTGGGGCGAAGATGGCGGACATCGCCGGAACGACGGTATCCTCGAAGACAGAAAACACTTGGACCGCCCGCGGCGATTCTTCTATGAGGGCCGATCGAAGGCTAGGGCTTATTGATATCTCGCCACTGTTGAAGTCGAGAGTTGCGCCACACTGCTGTAAAAAGTCAACTCCTAGAATAACGTCGTGCGTAGAGCGAGGGAGCACCGTAAATTCAGTTCTAAACTCGTGTCCAGCCATCGCTAAATTTACATACCAAATACCAAGCGGAACTAACGATTCTCCCCCTACACCTCTAAAAATGACAATTCTATCCCAACCAAACATAATTTTGCGGCCGAGACGGTTCTTAAAATCTAAGCTCACCACGTAAACTGTAGCACCCGTATCCACTAAGGCAAACACACACAACACCATCCACTAACACTTCCAAGCGGTTCTTCAGCATAACGAGCGGTAGGGGAATTGACAATATCGATGACCTAGCGACCGCACCTCCATCGGCCGCACACGCTAGTTTCCCTGTGGCGAAGGAGAACGGCGGGGAGAAGGCGATTGTTGGGAGCGGCGGGCAGGAGGAGTCAAGCTGCGATCAGAAACTGGTGAGTCGTTGCGTGGTGGTACATAGCGGTAGGAGCCCGAAGGAGGGGAATAAGTCGGGTCACGGACTTCTGGACTCACGGTGGAATGGCGATTTGACCATAGGGAGCCCAACCTTAAGTTTCGCCGCGCGACGGCAGCGCCGCATTCCTGGCGTGGTGGCGAAATGTGAAACGATGGGGCTTCGCTGGAGCAGACGCTTCGCTAACTTCCTGTGCACGCGTGGCGATCGCGTTGCACCTGGCGGTTATTTGGCGATACAAAAACGCTTCCACTGATGCGAAACGGATGTACTAAGTAGCATTGTGTCATAGGAAGCCACAACAGTAGGCGAAGCGTCAGAAGACGTGGCTCACGAGTGAAACTTTGCAGATTCCTTTGGAAGCGTGTCCGCAAGACCTGTTTTCCAACCGCATGACAGTGTTTTGGGAAGTCTCGCGTTCTTTGTGGAAACGAAAAACCCAATTTCCCCTTTCTTCCTAAACTCAGAAGTGTTGACAGTTGACAAAGACGTCTTGGAGAGGCATCAAAAAAGTACAATGGTTTAACACCATGCAGAAAAAAATGAAGAGTATGGAAGATTATCCTGCTGTTCGCTCCCCGCGTATCTAGTTTTGCCGATTTTCTGTGCTCTCTCCTTGCTTTGTTAGTGCTCTGAAAGCAATCAAATCAACAAATGCGGCGTCCACGATCGACACTGATGTATGAATGTGCCCTAAGTGTCCACAGCTGCCTTTTCATTTTTATATTGGCCAAGAAAATATATAGGAACAATTCCTTTTTTTTTCCGGGGTGGGTGCGGAGTTGGAAAACATGCCTTGCTGAGACGCTTTTACAGATTTTCGCAAATTAGAGAATAAGTGAATCAATTATTATTATTATTATTATTATTATTATTATTATTATTATTATTATTATTATTATTATTATTATTATTATTATTATTATTATTATTATTATTATTGTTGTTGTTGTTAATAATAACGAAGATATGTCGGAAGAGCAGTACAAATGTTATCCTAGCTACGGCTCGACTGACACTCCTCGTACGGAGCACCCCATTTGCGTCACAGAGTTCGTGAGCGCAAACCAAATATTATCATAATTGAAGCACAACCATTTTATAAGAACCGAAATAAAACACAATGTAGTACAAGCTTAGATTTCACCTGCCTTCCGAGCTAGCGAGCCAGTTATGTCGCGTGCAGCGCACGGAGCAAGCATGTGCTTATGAGACTGCTAGCGTTCTTCTCTTTGAAGAAACACCTCCTTCGGACTATATACTTATTCTTCTACTGCAAGATTTCCTTTGGTAACGTCGTAATAATAAAAAACAGATCAGTGTATAGATCGCATGCTACAAGAAAAAACGATGGTCAGCGAGCGGACCACTTTATTTCGCAGTACTGATGATACTTTACTAGTTTTTACACATATTATATAAGACAGTGTAATCACATAGTCTAATTATCTCTAGATGCACTTCCTACGTTTTTGCTAACGTGGGATGCATTCACAATCAATATTTACTCGTCCCCGTCTGTTGTCTGCTCTACAGTGCAGACGTGAATAAAATGTTTGCCGCCTATAATTAGGTGTCCTTCATGGAAATACGCCTCAGGTTGCCCAATAAAAACGAATGCAGGTGGCCTGTCGCGGTGCGCCTAAGAGGGCGCGTCAAGGCGCGTGCTCGTGCGAGAGAAAGCGGACGGCGCACGCCGTGAAGGCAGCGAGCTGATCCGGCGGCGTCCAGTGTGTGCTTTTCTGTCCGCGCGACAAAGGAGAGCGAGACGTCTGCACGCGCGCGGAAGCGAGAGAGCGAAAGGAGGTAACTTGCACGGGATGCCAAGGTGGTGCCGCCGCGTGTATCCCCAGTTTCTATTTTTCTGTCAGAGATGGCGCTCCCTGTCAGGAGCAGCAGCGCCGCTCGAAGGTGCTTTGGAAGCCTATTGGCGCTGGTAACTTGGTACCGGGCTCCGGCGGCGGCAGAATCCGGATATGTGGCCGAGCATACCACAGCGTAACAGACGGGTGGTTCTAGAGCACGATCCAAATAATAGTCCTCGGTAACAGGATCGAAGCGATCAGCAAAGTCCAGCCGCTGGGGTTTTTGCGGAGGAGGTGGCGCCCTATAGTGGGTACGAGCTAGGGGAACAGCGCCGTATGAGTCGTTTTCGTGGTCACGGACGGGAGGAAGAGCGGTAGAACCCCAAGAAAAGAGCTGGATGGGAGCTACCCGCAGGGAGCAGCTGTCACAAGGGATTACACTGCGCTTCACATCTTGATGGCGGGAGAGCTCATCACGGACAATTTGTCGAATCATGTCGGCCAAATGCGGAGGCTCATGTGAGTGCTCGTGAGAATCAACGCTTGTAAGAGTGGTCACGTTAGGCAGACGGCCGAATTTCGGGGTTATGCGACGCAGCTAAGTTTCGAACGTACGACAGTGCTTGATCATGGCCGTGGGAGAATCTAAGTTTTCTTTTGTAATTAAAAAGTTATATACGTCCACCGCGATGCCCTTTAAGAGGTGGACAACTCAGTCTTCGTCAGACATGCTCGGATTCACCGCTTTGCAGAGTTTTAAGACCTCTTCTATGTACATTGTGCATGTTTCACCAGGCCCTTGGGTTCGCTGGAATAAAGTCTGCTCAGCGAATTTCCGTTTTGCCGTGGTATCCCCGAAACAATTTGGAATCTCCTCTTCAAAACGATCCCAGCTCGTTAGGGGCGTTTCATGGTTCTCAAACCATGTCAGGGCTGAGGAGTCTAAGAAAAAAAACATTTGCCAGCATTACAGTGGCATCCCAGCGATTGTACTTTCTCATCCGCTGGCAACTGGTGAGCCAGTCGTCCACGACTTCGCCAGCCTTGGCAGAAAAGGTCCGCGGCTCACGGTAATGATGCGATGCGGGTGCCGCTCGACCTGGCTGCCGTGCGTCGCCGTCTTGGATCATTGTGGCGGTCAAAGGGGGAAGCCCAGTGAATCGTCGGCTCGAACGAGGTAGAGAGGAATCCATGGTGATCGTTGCAGCACCTTCCACCACACTGTAAAGTTTATTTACAGAGTGGTTCTGCACCTTAGCCTGATGTGCTAACCAACAGATGGTGAGCTTCCTCTTCTTCAACTTCTATTTCGGAGAGCCTCTTTTTGCACTTCCTTGTTCTCTTCTGTTCGTATTCCTGACAATATTATCCGATCCCTGGAGATTGTGGGCATTCCCAAATTATGTGGTCGAGGGTCCCTCTCGCCCCACAGTGTTTGCACAGACCATTGTCCCTAAGGTCTGGTAGCGCGTGAAACGCCCATTTGTAGCCGCCTCCACGCGACAACTTCACTGTTATTTAGTCTAACATCTGGCGGGGGTACCAGTCTACGCCCCAGTTTATAATGGTCTTTGATTTCCCGGTAATTTTGCAGACGCTCGTCGTATGTCCAGTGTTGATCTCGATGGCTATCCGGAAGTAGAGAGCTCCGGCTAGCTCTTAAGCCGCCTCGTTAACAGGGGCAGCAGCGTGAGCGGCTGTCCAAATTAACTGAATTTTCCTATTGAGCGTTCTTTGGGTGAGGCTTTTGGCCGCCTCCAGCTATATCCTCCCCTTCCCAAAATTTTCAATGGCAGTCCAAATTAACTGAATTTTCCTATTGAGTGTTGTTTGGGTGAGGCTTTTGGCCGCCTCCAGCTATATCCTCCTTTTCCCAAAATTTTCAATGGCAGTTTTGCTGCCGCTAATTATGAACTTGGATTCCGTTCCTACGCAAGCTATCGCTATCGTAACTTCCTCCGCAGCCTCGGTGTGGTGGCCTCTGATGGCTGCCGCGGATACAGGTGCCCCGCGGCCATCGACTACCGAAGCTACCGCCGCACCTGTTCTGCCACTTGCCGCATCAACATAGACTACTTACTTTGCTCCCATGTTCCTGAACAGTCGCTCTAGAGCTTCGGCTCGTTTGGCCCTTCTTTTGACATTATGTTCTGGATGCATATTTCTAGGGAAGGGGGGACTACCAAGGCATTCCTGATTTCACTTATTATTGTGACTTTTTTGAACTCCTCTGTCTGGGTTGAGTTATACTTTTGCAAGGATTACCCTGCCCTTCTCGGTCGTGCTTATAGTCTCTCTAATTGGGAGGCTCGCACTGCCTTTGGCAATTCTGCCCATGTGTTATGCACCCCGAGTTCGAACAGTCGTTAGTTCGAGGTACCCATGGGCAGTCCTAGCGCCTTCTTAAAGCATCTTCGAATCAGGCAGTCTAACTTCTCTTTTTCGCCGGCCTTGATGTCTAGGTAGGGCGTGGCGTAACGGATTCTGCTTATTACGTACGCCTGGATTAGATGACGCGCCGATGCGGTTCCGGTGCCTGGATTGGCTTTACTAAATTTCTCTCCTAGAGTAATTTACAACTAATTCAAGCACCGAAACCGCATCGCCGCGTCATTTGTGTTATTTTTGAAACCAAAAATGAATAGATGTATAAACTCTTTAACTGTGAAGCGGTGGCGCATGCCTCCTAGCCCTTACTGCTAATATATTATCAATTTATTCCTACCTTCAATTCAGCAACCAAATGACCTCTATTAAGGTGTTAGCCTTTAATGTTTCATACTGTCGTGGACAAAGAGTGTCCTGCTTTTGGGGCGTTCTGATTGGACGAGGCAGGATGCGTCCACCTGCAATGCCACATTAAAACGCGCACCAAGGAACGCCACGTGACAGGCACGATGTTGTACCATTGTCGTTGTTGTGGCTGTAGGAAGAAGGAAAAGAAAATGCGCGGGCCTGCTACTGGCTCTGTGGCTGAGCCACCTCCGCTGTCTCGCGCAGACAGAAGAGAAAATAGAAAAGAAAGAAAAGGAAGAGGGAGAGAAAGTTGCGCGCCGCAACAACAGCCGTCGTCCACCACCGAAGAGGTGGCGGGTGCAATGACGGCCTACAACAGGTACAAACTCGGACAGGCTAGCCCCCGCCGCAAGCGGCAGTGACCTACCTGTCCCAGCCCAATCAGGGGAGATGTACCGTCCAAACACACTTGTAGCTGTTGTTGTTGTGCATGTATGAAGAAGGAAAAGAAAATGCACGGGCCTGCTACTGGCTCTGTAGCCGAGCCACCTCCGCTTCCTAATGAGGACAGAATAAAAAAAATAAAGAAGAAAGAAAAGGAAGAGGGAAAGAAAGACGCACGCCGCAACAATAGTCATCGTCCACCACCTAAGTGGTGGCGGGTGCAATGACAGCCTAACCAGATAAAAAATCGGTGACAGGGTAGACCCCGCCTCAAGCGGCGGTGACCTACCTTACCAAGATACTTTGGTGGGCGAGTTGGTACTTATTCATTATTAATATAAACAGCGCGAACACGAAGACAAAGGACAAGATAAAGAAAGCCACAGTACAAGCGCTGACTCACAACTATGACTAAGCCCTTTACTCCAAGGCCCAGAAAAAACAAACATGAAGAAAACGAAACAGTCACGTGAAACAACCCCTGGGTTCACCTGCTGCACAAAAAATCACTTAAAAAAAGACACCTCTGCTTGAAAGAGCAAGAGAAGTCTTGCTGACGCACTTATTGTCCGTTGAAATAAAATATGATTCCACTATATTTCTCATCATCTTCTCTTTGTGGCGATACAAAATCCTAACCTTGTCAAACTTAGGAGTGCACTTCTTCTCCTTCATTATTTCACATGAATGGCAATGTGATACCAGAAACGTTTTGTCCTTTCCACTTTCCAAGTTGTTCCGGTGTTCCTTTAGTCTCTTATTAACACATCGTCCTGTTTGTCCTATATAACTGGCTCCACAAGAGAGTGGAAGAAGGTACACAACACCTGTCTTGCGTCCAACATATGGGTTTCTATGTTTCACCTCACATTCTTGCTTGTTCGCTTCTCTTTCCCTTTGAATAGCGGGGCAGATCCTCTTCATCTTGAGCGGGGCGGTCATTGCGACTTCAACACTATACCTCTTGCCTACATTTTTGAGGCCATGCGAAATTCTGTGCACATACGGTACCACTGCAACCTTCCTCTTCCTCTCACCCATGCTGGGCAGGGATTTCAGTCTGTGCGTTCTTTTAAGGCTCTTCAGTACACGGTAACTGGCCTCAATAATAACCGACTCCCGATAACCGGCCTTTGCAATTCTTGTCACTTGTCTTTCAAAACTCTTGCCAATGCCGTGGTAACAAGATTTCTTCAACGCATTTAATAAGCATGTGTTGATTATCCCATTCTTCACTAATTTGGAATGCCCTGAATTGGAGCTTAGCAACGGCGTCATCGATCTCGAGTTGTATTCGAAGCAAACATGATCATCACCGAATTGAATCAATAGATCTAAATACTGTAACCGTTCGTCCACTGGTTCTTTAACAGTAAATTCCAGCCCGGATCCACACTCAATAAAAGAATCCATAATGTCCTTCATTCGTTAATTGAATCCTTCACGGTCTGTGAATAATAAAAAGTCGTCCACATACCTGAAGGTGGAATAATGTAAGCCCTCCAAGTTATCCTTCAGGTGTCTGCCCACGTACATTAAGAAGATGTCACTCAAGACTGGTGCAACACTCGACCCAATGCATACTGCAGCCTTCTGCGTATACAGCTTGTTCTTCCAGCCTATGAAGGTGGACTCCAGGTAGAACCTCAAAAGTTCAAGAAAACTTCCAGCACTTACACCTGCGGCGTCAATGAAGTCACATTCATTATTGTCTTCAGTAATGCACATTTGAACACGCTTAAGGATGCAGTCATGGGGGAGGCTATAATACAAATCCTTGACATCCATGCTGAAGCCAACACATTTTCTCGGGTTGTGTTCTTTGAGGAATACAACAAGGGCTTCAGAGTTTGGTAGCCTTAGGGGGTCTGATAAAGTCAACGAGGAAAGGTGTTTCTGCAAATATTTGGACACCAGGTGCTGCCACGTGCTCTTCTCTGATACAATGGCTCTGAATGGAACATCTCGTTTATGGGTTTTTGCCGAAAAGAATACTTTCAAATGTAATTGCTTGCATTGTTTCACCTGTTCACGTATCCGTTCAAGCACAACATCATCTAGTAGAGCCATAGCCCTCTCTTTTATCATGGTCGCTTTCATAGGAAATCTTTTGAAATTCTTCTCAACAGCAGCCTCGGCTTTTTCTTGAAACTGATTCTCAGAAAAAATAGTAAAATACCCTTCTTTATCTGATAGTATAACTCTGAGGTCTCTTGAGGCCATCCATTTTGCAATATAGTTAATAGGGCACTGTTTCCCCTTTAATCCTTCTTTTGTGTGCTCTAACACGTCCAAGCACTCATGGATGCACCGCGACCTATCAGAATCTTCAACTCTATTTGCAATACAGCGTGACATGGTCACCTGTTGAGCCTCATCAACTCTAGGCTCAAAAGCATGCTTAGGACCCAGCTTCAGCATCTTATCAATATCTAGAGGTATCTCTTTATCTGCGAAATTCAATACCTTGCCTTGCTGATCTTTGTTCATCTTCTTTTTTCGTGGAAGCCGAGGTATAACCACCTTCCAAAGAAAATCTGTCAATCTTTCACTCAGGGCACTCCACTCTGTGTACTTCCGACATGCATGCTGCTTGCTATACATGCACTCACACACGAGTCGTAGACAATCCTTGAGGTGGCGAGCTTGCCTCCACATCTCAGACACCATTATACGGCAGAGTCTTCTGCATTGACCAGTAGACGGCCTCAGGAACCCAAGGGTCTTCAGGAATTCCGGAGGCACTGTGCCGAGCTTGAGGTACCAAGAGGCCTTTCTTGCTTGGCAGACACAAACGGCGATGGCAGGCTCTAACACCTCAGGGTCATTAAACGAAAGGTTCTGTAGGACCCACAAAGTTCCCGTTGCACAAGAAATATGGCTTACCAAAATACTTTGTTGGGCGAGTTGGTACTAATTCATTATTTATATAAACAGCGCGAACACGAAGACAAAGGACAAGATAAGGAAAGCCACAGTACAAGCACTGACTCACAACTATGCCTAAGCCATTTACTCCAAGGCCCAGAAAAAACAAACATGAAGAAAACGAAACAGTCACGTGAAACAACCCCTGGGTTCACCTGCTGCACAAAAAATCACTTAAAAAAGACACCTCATTGCTTGAAAGAGCAAGAGAAGTCTTGCTGGCACACGTATTGTCCGTTAAAATAAAATATGATTCCACTATCTCTCTCGTCGTCTTCTCTTTGTGGCGATACAAAATCCTAACCTTGTCAAACTTAGGAGTGCACTTCTTCTCCTTCTTCATTATTTCACATGAATGGCAATGTGATACCAGAAACGTTTTGTCCTTTCCACTTTCCAAGTTGTTCCGGTGTTCCTGTAGTCTCTTATTAATACATCGTCCTGCTTGTGCTATATAACTGGCTCCACAAGAGAGTGGAAACCTGTACACAACACCTGTCTTGCGTCCAACATATGAGTCTCTATGTTTCACCCCACATTCTTGCTTCTTCGCTTCTCTTTCCCTTTGAATAGCCGGGCAGATCCTCTTCATCTTGAGCGGGGCGGTCATTGCGACATCAACACTATACCTCTTGCCTACATTTTTGAGGCCGTGGGAAATTCTGTGCACATACGGTACCACTGCAACCTTCCTCTTCCTCTCACCCATGCTGAGCAGGGATTTCAGTCTGTGCGTTCTTTTAAGGCTCTTCAGTACCCGGCAAGTGGCCTCAATAATAACCGACTCCCGATAACCGGCCTTTGCAATTCTTGGCACTTGTCTTTCAAAACTCTTGCCCATGCCGTGGTAACAAGATTTCTTCAACGCATTTAATAAGCATGTGTTGATCATCTCATTCTTGTCTAATTTGAAATGCCCCGAATTGGATCTTAGCAACGGCTTCATAGATCTCGGGTTGTATTCCCAACAAATATGATCATCACCGAATTGAATAAATGGATATAAATACTGTAACCGATCGTCCACTGGTTCTTCAACAGTAAATTCCAGATCCGGGCTGGAATTTACTGTTGAAGAACCAGTGGGCGATCGGCCACTGGCCACGATCGGCCACCGTATGTGCACAAAAATTCGCATGGCCTCAAAAATGTAGGCAAGAGGTATAGTGTTGACGTCGCAATGACCGCCCCGCTCAAGGTGAAGAGGATCTGCCCGGCTATTCAAAGGGAAAGAGAAGCGAAGAAGCGAGAATATGGGGTGAAACATAGAAACCCATATGTTGGATGCAAGACAGGTGTTGTGTACAGAATTCCAGTCTCTTGTGGAGTCAGTTATATAGGACAAACTGGACGATGTATTAGTAAGAGGCTGCAGGAACATCGGAACAACTTGGAAAGTGGAAGGGCAAAACGTTTCTGGTATCACATTGCCATTCATGTGAAATAATGAAGAAGCAGAAGAGAAAGTGCACTCCTAAGTTTGACAAGGGTAGGTTGGTTCACAGGAAGGGAAAGGCGCAGTATCTGTCACACTTGCTCTGTGGACACCTGAACCGCACCGTAAGGGAAGGGAGGAATGTGAGAGTGAAAGTGGAATGAGAGAAAGTGGAGCCGTAGTGGAGGGCTACGGAGTAATTTCGACCACCTGGGGATCTTTAACGTGCGCTGACATCGCACAGCACACGGACACCACTTCGCTTCGCCTCCATCGAAGCGCCGCCGCCGAGGTCGGGTTGAAACCCGGGAACTCCGGCACAGTAGTCGGGCGTCTTACCACTGCGCCACCCCGGCGGGGTGACAAGGTTAGGATTTTGTATCGCCACAAAGAGAAGATGAGAGAGATAGTGGAATCATGTTATTTCAACGGACAATAAGTGTGTCAGCAAGACTTCTCTTGCTCTTTCAAGCAAAGAGGTGTCTTTTTTAAGTGATTTTTGTGCAGCAGGTGAACCCAGGGGTTGTTTCACGTGACTGTTTTGTTTTCTTCATGTTTGTTTTTTCTGGGTCTTGGAGTAAAGGGCTTTGGCATAGTTGTGAGTCAGCGCTTGTACTGTGGCTTTCTTTATCTTGTCCTTTGTCTTCGTGTTCGCGCTGTTTATATTAATAATGAATAGGTGGCCTAGCTGTCTCAGCCCCACCAGGGGACGGAAAAAGTGATAAATACTTCGCTTTCCCTTTCCAATAGACCAATTATTATTATGGTGAAAATCTTCAATGGCTCATACTGTCTTGGACAAAGTGTGTCCCGCTTTTGCGGCGGCTGTCGCTTGGCGTTCCTTGGTGTGCTTTCAAGTGTCGGATTGCAGATGGCAGGAAAGCTCGACAAGATGAGACTTCTGGAGGCAAGGCGCAGTAATTGTCACATTTTCTCCGATAAATGTGCGTTTGGATGGAGCACCATCGCGCCTGTCGCGTAGCGTTCCTTGGCGCGCGATCAATTGTGGGATTGCTGACGACAGGAATGCTAGACAAGATGATACTTCTCAGGATTTCGCCGTTTACTACTTTAGTCGCTAATGTTCCTCGTAATTGTTTGGTTATATACACCGGTCGATAGCCTAAACTTTCACTGTTGATCTTAAGTCAAAGCAAATTTTAAATGTACTAGGCATGGGCCGTCTAACACTGCCGTTAAAGTTGCCCGAGTGTACCCTGTAGTATCTGTGCTTCAGGTGATGCAGAGTGCGCCTGGTAGCAGCGTTCGGCACGTTCTTGTCACGCCGACAGGAGTAAGAGGTTTTTGTTGGCGGCGAAAGCATAAAGTGCGCCTTTGAACTCTTACTTCTTCCTCTCACAGATTGATTGATTGATTTATAGGAATGGAAAAACGCGGTAACTGCCTCACTTCTTTTCTGTACACTTCAACCGCTCCGTAAGAGAAGGGAGGAATGTGGGAGTGAAAGCAGAAAAAGAGAAACAGGAGTCGTAGTGGAGGGCTACAAAGTAATTTCGACGACCTTGGGTCCTTAACGTGCGCTGACATCGCACAACACACGGACGCCTCTTCGTTTCGCCTCCATCGAAACGCAGCGGCTGAGGTCGGGTTCGAGCACGGGTACTCCGGCGTCTTACCACTGCACCACCCCGGCGGGGCCCTCTCACATAGCGCGTGCGTGAGTGGCATACTTGAGTGAAAGAATAGGAAGGGTCTCCGGATATCAACATGTAAACTGAGACGTAAACTATTTCGTGGCACTGTCATATATTCCGCTAAACAATATTTGTTTTGCTAAGTTATGTGCGCATGTTGGAAATATAGTTTTTACCCATTAGGAAGGCGGGCAGGTAGAAAAGGCAGGCTTTTTGTGTTTCCTGCAGAAATTGTTTCTTTGTTAAACATCAGATGGTTTGCTGTCGCAGTAACTCGAAGTGGTCAGTACTGAGCACAACAAAGGTTAATCTATGCTTTAACTTTTGAATAGTTTCTATCGCGGCAGCTTATCGTGGTTGTAGAGAGCTCTATGCAATCACGATAGATTTTCTCCTCGGTGATCATGTTGTAAATACTTCCATTCACAATTCTTCTCACAAATGTTTATCATATTTGCTATATATGCTTTCAGGCATAGGCTGTAAAAGGGACTGGTTTTGGAGGGACAAGGGAATGCAAAAGGAAGTTTTTTCAAATGCATCTTGAAAAGGAAGAAGTCCGAACTTAGTGGCCCCTGAACAGCAAGAAATGAGCAACTGCGCTACGTGTCGTTGTTTTGGATGCATTTACTGACGTTTTTCAAAAATGATACCATAAGGGCGCTTACAATCAATGCTCGACTGAAAAAATGATTCAATCTTTACACCACACAGGATGGTTACCTCCGTGCACTGTGCTACCTTTCTCGTTCTTGTCAACTTCCTGTGGCCTGTCGTTGAACGTAAGTACGTTTTTGTAACGCATAAGCTACACCACAATGACAAGTTCAGAGTGCTACATTTCTTGATTTGAACTTAAGTTGAATGCTGCTGCAGGCTTTGAAAATCTCAAAAAGGCGAAGGAAATGCACAGCGGAGCGAGACTATTTTTTTTGCGAAGGTTATTGCCTCAGGGCATAAAAGGAATGTTATGATGGATGAAGGGTGTGGTTAAATAAATGAAAAAAGGTTGGCTGATGCAATGAAATCGAGGAGTGAACGATGATGCGATCCCACTGTCCAAACAGCATATGACTCCGGATTATGGGGAGAGAGGCCAGCTGCCACCAGGTGCCGGATACGCGTTGGCTTCCACGCTGGGCAATCCCACAGTAGGTGATGGATGTCAGCTTCTATATTTTTAGACTCGCAGATGGGGCACCCAGGGCGTGGATATAAATACCGAAATTGTGGCCACTTTCGGATCACTGCTGGTGTAGGGGCACCCCAACTCTAATCCTCGGAAGCGCCACCTCCTCTGCACGGGTTAGACCGCGGGGGAGGCTTACCGTACACTGAGGTATAAGAGCACGTGTACGGCGCCGGAGGTGCTCCTTTCTTGTTAAAAGCAGGGTGGCATTGTCCAATTTTATGAGGTTTGGCGATGTCGATGTTGAGGTTGAAAGGCGGGTCGCAGAATCCACTTGGCTTTGAGCACTTAAAAGGTCACGCGGGGTCCATTCAATACGAATTGGTTTTGGTATGCGAGCCGCTAGACTGTGTATGTTCTGGCAGGTTTCCGGGCTACTACTAACTCGTTTAAGTAGCTTTGTCACCTGGAGGGCATCTGTACGTATGATAATACGGGCCGTGGGAAGCATGGGAACGGCGGTCACAGAGCGAAGCGCCTCTTGCACTGCAAGCAGTTCCGCACAAAATAGGATGGAGGTTCCGGTAATTGAAATGTTGACGTCTTGTTCAATGAAGATTTGCTGGGACAGTAAACTGCTGTTATCACTTTACAGGCTTTGATGCTTGCGTCGACGTAAATTATAATGGAACCATGTGGCAAGCGGGCGTCTTGTTCCATAATTCGGTCGCGAAGTAACGACGCCGTTTCCTGTGTTCTTGGTCGGCGTAAATCAGTCGGCTTGTTATCGCTCAGCTGTACAAAATGCCAAGGAGGAAGAACTGGCAGTGGCGGTGGTAGTAGTGAATGTTTCGAAGCATAAGCCTTCAGAGCGCACGTTGCGTGAGAGAGTGTGGCCTTAAGCTTGCGTGCATCACGTCGTTGCTGCACCAGTTCATCTACTGTGTTTAGTTGTGCTTTTTCTTGGAGTGCCACGATTGGTGTAATGTGAGGGATGCAGGTGATGACCCTCATTGCCTCTCGATTTATAACCTCAAGTCGATCCCATTGTGCCCTTGTCAAATGCTTAAATTGGGCTTGATAAACAAGGCGCGGTTGCACAACTACCTGCACCAACTGTCTCGCAACATCTGAGCGAGCGCCGCCCATTTTTGGAGCAATGCGTCTAATCAAACCCAGTGTCTGTAACGCCTGTTTTTTAGCGCCAGACAGCCATGCAGTTCCAGTTCCCGACTCATAATTGTTAAGCCCAATATTTTTACTGTTGGAATTTCCTGAAGTGGTGTTCCGGATAGATGTAGACGAATAGGAGTTGCCGATAGTTTACGGCGGCCCCAGCGGTTGGCGACTGATATGAACGTAGTTTTACTGGCGGAAAGTTCAAGGCCAATGGAAGATGCATATCTGCACGTAATATCTAAAGCTGATTGCAGGGCCGATGATTGAGTCAGTATGTCGTTGTGTGTGCTCCACACCGTGATGTCATCAGCGTATATTAAGAATTTAACATCAGAAATTTCATGTAACCGCCACGCAAGTGAGATAAACGCAATATTAAATAATGTTGGTGACAACACCGATCTATGGGGTACGCCGCGAAGAGGGACAAATGATCCTATGGCCTCGTTATTGAGGCGTATTCCAAATTGCCTACTTTCAAGGAAAGATTCTACAAAATTGCGTACTCTAAGAGGTAAATGAAGCATGTCAATTGAATCCCGAATGGCAGCATGACTGATATTATCGTAAGCCTTTTCTACATCCATGGCGAGGACGGTGCGTACATTGTGGCTGCGTGTTGACGATAATACATAGGACGCCAAGGCAGTCAATCCGTCTTCTGTGCCTATAGATGGTCGAAAGCCAATCTGGGCCGGGTGGTAGAAACCGTGATGTTCAAGCCACCACGAGATTCGTGTGGCGAGCATTTTCTCAGCAATCTTGCAAATTGTTGCCGTTAAGGAAATAGGCCGAAAGTTGCTTAGGTCTGTTGGTGCTTTCCCCGGCTTTGGAATAGGGATCACAATAGCCGATTTCCAGCTGTCTGGTACATCGCCGTCTAGCCATACCTTGTTAATGGTGTCAAGGAGTTGAGGAAGTGCATCACCACTGAGGTTCTTGTAAACCTCGTACGTAATGGAGTCCGGACCGGGCGCTGTCTTTCGGTTGGCTTCATCTATAGCTGCAAGCAATTCGGGCATGGAGAATGGGCTCGCGATTCCCTCGGTGTCGGCAGCAGATGGCAGCTTGTCGACATGGGCTGGCATGCCCCACAAGTAAGTTCTTGTAACTGGTGCAGGAAACACGTCGTACTTGGGGAAAAACTTGCGTGCTGCTTGTCTTGCGAAATCATTCGGAGACAAGTTTGCTGCAAAGCATGCTGTGGCCGCTGCATCAGGACCACGACAACAGTGCTCCATGGCATGGAAAGTTCGCCAAAGATGAGCATTCGATGACTGTGTGGAGAACTGCTCGCACCACAGGTACCATTGTCGCCGTGAGAGATCACGCTCATACGTTCTAGCCTTAGCAGTAATGTAATTTAGTCTTTTACGTGCATGCGCAGAAGTTGGGTCTCTGGTTGCAGTCAATTCCGCTTGTCGACGAGCAGCCCACAAGTTGAGCAGAGGCACCTCCGGTGTTGGTCGACCAACCTCCACCCAGGTAATGGTTGTAGCCTCATTTAGTGCTCTTTTTATGCGGTCTAGAAGCGATGGTGCCGACTCCACAGAGTGATTTTGAAGAATGGCGCGGAAATTGTCCCAATGAACAACTGTACACTTGCGGCGTAATCGTCGGGCCTGTGATGGATAGAGACCGATGACAATAGGATGATGGTCACTGTCCCAGGAGTCCGGCTCTAAGTGCCACGAGGGGGTGCCGTTTCCTGACCACCACGTAAGATCTGGAGGGTATGTTCCACTCCTTGTATGAAGCACAGTCCTTGTTGGTGTATCTGGATGGTTCAGGAGAATAAACAGCGCATCCGTAAAGGCGTCCCGCACTCGTCTGCCGCGAGGACTTAAGGTAGGGTATCCCCTGTCCGGGTGAGGCGCATTGAAGTCACCAACTAAAACTGGACATCCCGGGTATTGTTGCCTAACATTCAGTAACCATCCCAGGTTTATGCGGGAGGGAGAGCCACCACCAGGTCTTAAATAGACTGACACAACTACAACAGTTGCCTTACCAAATTTGACTGCCACTGCAACAACCTCCTGATATGAAGTACACCAATTTTCCAGAGCAAGGCGCACCTGAGGAAACCGTGTGTCAACATGCACAGCCACCTTTCCCGGAGGAGTATCCGTGTGCACACGTCGATCGTCCATGGAAGGAGACACGTATCCACTGAAACCGGGAATGAGTGGCAACGCGCTGGTCTCCTGCAGTAGCATGGCCCACACATGAAGCTTGTTCATGCGAAGACGGGATTTGAGCTCTCCAACCTTTGTGGAGAGCGCTCTACAGTTCCACTGAAGCACACCGCGATATCTTGTAGTCGCCATCTTGATTATGAGTCCAGATGTCGCAAAAGCACAGATGTCAGGTTAGATAACTGAGTGACCATAAACCTCAGTAACAATTTCGAAGAGTTATCAGGCAGGGCAGCAGAAGACTTTTGGGAATCAGTGAACGGCATGGGAGTATGGGACATAATCGTTGGCGAGGCAGCTTTGATATTCGCGGTCTGAGATTCCGTTGCTCGCCTACGACGAGCAAGCAGTTCACGATGTTTGCGGAGCTTATACACCTCCGCTAAAAGCCTTTCAATTTGGTCGTCAACTGCTGTCACATCGTCCTGCGGAGGTTCCGGCATGTCCTTCACGTTTGTACTCTGTTTGTGACGACGTTGTGCACTCAAATTAGCGCTGTAAGCATGTGGTGTACAGATTGCCGGTGGCTCTGTCTCAGATAGCTGTGGCCATTCATCGTCGTCCAACTGGAGAGCCTCGAATCTGTTGAATGTCTGAATCGGTGGTGAAGTAACATGTTGAGACCATTGCCTTTGTATTCCACGACGGACCTTTTGAGTTGCTTTCTGCTTTGTTGGGCAAGTTGGAGAGGTGATGTCATGGTCATTAGCTTTGCAAAGTCCGCATCGGTAAGATACTGTTTCTTCTGGCATAGCGTCATCTGGTGTTGTAAAAGGACAGGACCTATGCATATGTCCTGGTCGGAAACAGGTATAACAGTAGACGACACTTGGTTTATATGCGAGGGCGTAGAATGCAGCCATAATAGTATAGGCGAGTTGGGGGAGTCACGGGGCCTTGCAAGGTGACGATGCAAGAGCGCCCCTTTCCCATGCGACGAGCTTGAATCACACGATGAGTAGGGCAGTAGAGCTCACGCTGAAGTGTCGCCTGGTCCTCGTCAACGTCTACGTTGTAGACAATGCAGCGTTGTAGGTCGGAACCATCAACAAGATAAGCCTGGACTGGAACCGAGACTTCGCTTGTTACTGAAATACACTTAAGTGTTTGAAGACACTCAACAGCAGCCAAACTCGGGAGCCACACAGCAATTGTATTCGACTTCTTCCTGGCCGTGAAACCACGGAAACCCTTGGTTCCAAGACATGCGTCCAGATTCGCCTGAATAACTCTGTTCGGTATCTCAGTAAGGCACTTGGTTGTCAGAGCCTTAATGGTCACTTTATAGGCACGACCTTGAGATGAAACTGGCCGTCGGAGATGAGAAAAGCAGTTTTCTCACGGTGTCCAAGATGACAGGCGCATGCCACTAAGCGGAATGCAGATAGATGGAGGAAACGCAAGTGTCCCCATGCGGGCAGTCTGGAGGGAGTTGAGGGTAACCTTTCAGTCGCTAAAATAAAGCTCTTGTTCTGTCTCTACTACCATATTCCTTTTTTGCGCTAACTTCACTATGAGGCAGCTGTGCCTAAAATTATTTGGCGATGGTAACGTTTATTTCCTCGTGATCCTATTGAGTTGGCGGTAACCGGCATAGACCCCGCAGCTTTGATCGCTCTTGTCATTCGTGCTCATTCTTGCTCCTTCTTGGTTATTCTTGTTGACTAGGACAATATGGAGCGGCAAGCGGAAGCTCAAAGGCGTATCATGTTGTCCGCCCGCACCTTATTTATCTCTTCTGTATTGCGTGGCTGTGAAATACTTAGGGTAAATATATCTCGCCGTCAGCCTGAAAATCCAATCGCAGAGGCCTCGAGATCGGAAGTAGTAGTAACTTCAAAAGTTACGGCAGAAAACCTGTAGACAGACAGCAAGGTAAGTTCGTGCAGTGAGAACATGGCTGAAGTTGTGGGCTAGGATGTGTGTGCGCTATTCCGATACTATAAAAACGATGTGGGGTAGGACGACAGTCGCTGCAGTGTAGAAAGTATAATAGGGCAAAGTAGCTATCTCCGTGCAGAACCGGCAAAATGCGAAATAATGACGTAGAAAGTGTGTTTGATGGCACGCGAGCACATTCGGTCGAGCAGTGTCGAATTGTGCTGCTGGCGTCTTCAGAGGATCCGGTGTAGATGCAAGATGCGAAGGCCAGAAAGCTGGATATGAGCAGATTTGTCAGTCAAATATCAAGCAGAAGGAGTATGTTTTAGTGCAAAGGTGTAGGACGGTACAAAACCCATAATGTGGCGGTCGACATTGTTTACTAGCGCAGAGAGCACGGAAGTTACAGCGGAAGGGTTGTCACTGGCAAAACGAACTGCGCATGTGGAAGGTCCAGTGAATATTTTCTGCAGGTGGGGCCGAAAAACGGAGCGAAAGACAGTCTACTGAGCTCAACTATAATGAGGGCAGTGACCGACACACAATACACATGCATGTTGAACAACTTGTGTAATCAGCAACTGTCTAGAAAGACTCTATAGAGAGGATGCCATATTGCATCTAGAGGTTGCATAAGCTATTTTCAACAGAAATCTGCGGACCGTGGCGTAGGTGAGGCGGGGGGGGGGAAAAGGTGGATAGGGCATGGAAACGACGAAGAGAGGTGACTTCTTTGCGGAAGTGAGCTGCTGTGTATGAAATGAGGAAGAGGGCTTGCGCGAGCCGGATTTCAGGGCGAGGCGAGCAACGGCGCGGTTAGTAGTCTTCCCTATGGTCGTAGGCGTAGCTTCCAGTGGAGAGGCTCAGACGCACAGTAGTGACGGGAGAAGTGTCTGGTCCTATAAAAGAGTTGCAGCCAGGCAGCCAGGTTTGCAAAACATTAGCGAGATAGAAAACGCCCTTGGGGTAAGCGCAGTAGCCACGGTAGCGAGAGAGTGTAAGATCGGACACCGGGACGTGATTACCACGTTCGCGAACTCCTGCTCTGCTCCTATTTGACTAATGGCAATTATAACGCCACTAAGCGGAGAGCCACACGTTAATACATTAGATGTCAGAATTTGCATTTCACATGAGATGATCAGAGTAAATTTTGCTGGACCAGTGGGCAGACGCATTATTGGCAGGTGAAAGGATTATGAAAGCAACCGCATTCAGAAGGCGGTCTAAGCGATGCGCCACGCAGTGTTCGCCGCCAATCTCGATCTGTGGCGCAACCGCACAGAGCAGCAGAATATTTTTCTTGAACGAGCCGGGCATTAAAAAGTGCAGAGACACAAAAAATATCAATAGTAATTATTCCAAGTGCATATCAAATTATGGCATTAAACTATACACCAGAAATTACTTATATCAGCTAAACCAGAAGAGGATCGTGTGACAAGGACTGCGCGGACGAATACATATTGTACAAGACAATCAGAAAAGGCAGGAACAAATTCTTAACCACTTAAGAGCACAAGTGCTGCGTTATAAGTGGTTTAGTTTCAATAAGCGTGCTAAAAGTATTTAATGATGAACTATGAATAAGTGATATGTTAAAGGTCCTCATTTCGCGCAGGATAAAAGCAATATTTGAAAACGTCAATACGGAACGAAGACTCGTTAGTGTGTGTACGTAGTTATTACGGGTTTTTCGCGTTTCTGATTCTGATGTCTATATTGATGTATCGACCTTTATTTAGGTTTGTAAAATTAGTGCATGGTCTTAAGGTGCTCCCTTTTTTTTGTCTTGAAGGGCTAGTAGTCATCCGTGCTTGAGACTTCGTCGACAGTGTCTTTCGGGATGTAGTCCGAGAAAAACGGCTAAAGCATTCGTCAGTTATTAGTAACCGGTTGGTATAGGAAATTAACTAAACGTACCAGTAAATTTTACTTTTCGCTTTGGAAATCTTTCCGGTCAAGTTAAAAGACAGCCATTCCAACCCCGCCATATAAGTCCCAGATATGATAACCTAAACTTTTGAATTAGTGTGTCGGTACAGATAGTTGGCACTTCTGAAAAGTATTATTATGTCATTTGAAGGTCTATGAACTCCTTTTAATAGTGTACCCCTACCACAATCAGCTATTTCCCACTCCACACTTCCTGTTCATCTATTTCCTCTGGAACAAATATTGCATGTTTTTTCACAGACATATACATCTCGCAATATCCATTTTTTACATAGGTGTTTATTTGAGGAACGCATGAAATCGCAAACAAGTACCAAACACATCAGCGTGTTTCCATTGAGATACGATAGGAATAGGATGGGCCATATTGGGTTTATTATGGCCTAATTTGTTTCTAATCTTTCCTGCATTAGTAGATTTCTTGCTTTTCGTTGGTCAGTTGCTTGCGCTGTTCGGGCTGACCGATGAGTTTGATACAAGCTGGATGTGTGTTGTATTTCCAGCTGTTGCTTTTTAAAACGTGTTTTATTTTATTCTAAAGTAATGTGCGAAAGCCTGATATAATATTTAAATTGTAACAGAAGCTGCACGTTCCTCACTCGCACGCTTATGTACCCCTGAGTGCCTGAGCACTTTTTCAGCCGACCCATTTCGTTTTTTTTTTTTTGTTTTCAACTAATTTCGTTCTGAACTTGACAAAATCGAAGTATCTTTTGTTACAATTCTATATCTGGCCAGCTGTTTCAATGTTCGCGTTGTTTTTCTTTTTTTCCTTTTTAAACCTTCTGTAGTAGTTAATTGGCAAGATTAAAGTGAGTGCGTCTGTTCTGGGCATCACACTGAGATCCCAACACCGCCTATCAGCAGGCAAAACATATTAGCTCCAAAACAATCACAGATAATGTAAGTAGAAATTGCGGACCTTCCCGCATTTAGTTACATCATCATAATTTCAAACTTAATGCAGATTATTTTCAATATACATGTTGGACATGGAAGAAATAAGAGATATGCCTTCAATCTGTGCCGCCAAGCCTAGATTTTACTCCCAGGGCACGACTGAGATATACAAGACACAATCAAATGTACCACATGAAATCATTCCAATCTTACACTACAGTAACGATGGATCGCTACGCGTCCGTCCTTTCTTCTGCAAACATGTAAAGTAAAACCTCTATTTACCATGAGGACAAGCACGAAGGTCCCTTAAACACTGGAACAGAGAACTAGCTCCCCTTGCCACAGTTCATCATATTGCCATTTTAGGGTGGCAAAAAATTCTCACATGCACTGTGAAGCTATCATGGGCTGGGAAGGGAGAGATGTGCGTCCCTTTTTATTTAGTCGGCTACTATCCATCCCCAGGTGAAATGTTACGCCAACGCGAGATGGGGTACATAGTTAATGATAGGTTTCACATCGTGAAAAAGTTGTACGAATTAGAATTTCTTTTAGCAGAAAATTTTAGCAAAGAGATCTGAAGGTGCACTTACCATATAAATTTGCCTTGCAATTCGGCCTCGCAAGGAAGATGTGGCCGTGTAATTAATATTTTCATGCAGACAGGCATCGACAAATCTTCTGCCCTCCAGCCACGGTGAGAAAGGCTGAACGAAGGAGGAAGTGAAAACAACTAACGTGTCAAAGAAAGAGCGCTATAGCAGACGACAGACCAGGAAGACCAGGTACTAACGTGGTCGCTTAGGACTTTTTCTTATTGCGAAGAAGTTGTATGTTTCACGACGAGTAGAACGTATAGAATTCACGCTCCCCAACATTAAACTGTCTCAATCTGCACTTCAGTTATCAAAATATGTATCTTCCGCATGCTCTTTGGACAGCGGTTACGGCTAGCGACATATCGAGCTTCTCTAGCGTCTTGCGCTGGGGCGTATTGTCTCGGGCTTCGCAACTTCTGACTAGGGCCTCGTGTGTCGTCACTCATATCAATTGGAACTCAGTCGAGTCTACTAAAGAGGCGACAGCGTTATCAGCATACGGCCGCCGTTTCCGAGATGTTCTACCATTTCCAGACGTAACCGTTCACATTTCCTCCGAGCGCTGGCGCCCACCGGCGCCGCCCCTGGCAATTGCCTCTTCCTCCTCAGCGCTGTGGTAATGCTTTCCCTTAAGCTCCCTGGTCCGCCTCGGTTAACCCCAACTTGCCTATTGCGCTCCGTCCCTTTGCTAAAAATCCTTCTCCAGCGCGTAAATTTTACCTTTCCCGGCGGGCTCCGTTTTTCTCTGTCTCACAACGCGACCATGAACCATAACCTAAACCTTTAGCCTAAATGCAGTACTGGACGCAGTGCACTCAAATTAGATGAGAATTGCTAACTCGTTATCAGGATGTCGGCGTAGCCTAGTGCTTTATTTAACTATAGAGATAGTAGTGCGTAAATTAATGGCTATTGTGCTCTGTTGGGAAACTGAACAATGGCGATTGGAATCCTGGGATGAAGGTGTTCATTTTTCTTTGTGCACCTCGCAACGCGACCTTGAAACCTAGACATTTAAGACATCAGATGATTTGGATATTTAAATTGTAGCATATAAAACCTGCTTCATGTAGGGCTTAGGATAAATATCTGTTATCTGGCTACATGTGACGCTCCAAAAAAAGTACCATCCTGCGTACCGCGTTTCCTAGGAAATCAAAAGACTCTTAGGAGGTTCGAGCATTTCTCGCGCTTTTTGTTGCGTTTACATCTCCCTCCTTTTATTCGCTTCCGGAATTTTTCCATCAGGATGTGATGTTGGTTGACACAAATACAGAAGCTCCTACTGTGACCATTGTTGGCTAGAAATTTTCTTCAAACGCTTTGACGGTTCAGATAATTATGATTAGGGATTCAGGGGGAAAACATTGGCCGGTTATAACCACTTCAAGCAACTCCTACACAAAGCGCCTCACCGTACCTAATGATTTTTCACGCCATGGGACTGCAGAATCCAGTTTGAATTCTAGTATCGAGGATGGTCGATGCTGCCAGCTGCTACTCTACAAGCCTGGGTAATCCCACAAGATGTGCCTTAACGCAGGGGCAGCTTATGCCTGGAGTACTAAAATTTAAGGGTCTCTTAGCTGTCATTTAGCGAAAGCCTACCCTTTCTCTCCTATTTATTTGCTTATCCTCTTTTGCATCTTATCGACGGTCGTTGCAGTGCTACATATAATTATAATTGGTTTTCAGGAAAGAAAAAGCTCAGTATCAATCATACTTTCTCCGGAAAGTCTGAGTTTGGACGGTACACCATCGCTGCTGTTGCGTGATGCTCTTGGCGCGCGTTCAAGTGTGGGATTGCTGATGGAAGAAACGCTAGACAAGAACACATCTCGCCGAACCTCGCGGGATATGACAGATCGCGTGAACAAATATCGGGCACAACTGCCATGCACAGACTTTTGTTCCATGAGCCTAGAAAATATTTCACCTTAATAATCACAATTGTGGGTATGCTTCTTACCCGCGTCTACGGCAGCGCATAGATGAAGACGCTCGGCTACCGATCCTGATTTCCCGGCTTAAAAACCGACTGAGGCCGCTTCTTTTGGGCAGAAATGAAGTGTTATGACTCCATGGGCTGTGCGACGTCAATGCACGTTACAGATCCACAGTCCGTCAAAATTATTCAGGACGTCTTCAGTAGGGCTCCCCTGTCTCTTCTTTCTTTGAATCCAACCTTAAACATTCACTTGGGAATGTTTTCATTATTAAGATCGGCAAATAGTGCACCTTTTCTTTTCAATAAATGGCATTTATACATTTATGCTTAACAGGGACCGTTGATGTAGTGCTTTGCAAATTGGTCTTTATGCACTCACAGTGGTTCCAGCAGGTGACTCTCCCGAAACCCATCGCCTGTGTGTGTTCGGTAATGTGGGGCGTTGCAGCGAGAAGAAGGGCATAACAGAAGAGATTGTTTTAGCTATTTTGAATAATATAATAATGAGACTTCGGATATCGGGCTAATTTCCGTCCAGCGCTGTGTGGAAGAGATCAATAGCAGATGAAAATATTCACGCCGGCGGACATACTGTCGAGGAGTGGAACTCGGGCTGCAATGACCTCAAACACAGAACTACACTCATCCTCAAGCTTATAACGAACCTCTCTATGGCTATGCGGGCAGTAAAGCTGCATGCCTAAACATACGACATGATCGCACATATTGGGCAGACAAAACACGCTACCACGACTAAACATCAGGAGAACCATAGAAGCCATCACAACATATGGACCTTCTTTGCACGCTCGATAAGCATCAGCGTATACCTTGGGCAAAGCCGTAATCACGGAATTGGATGTTTTTCACAAGAATTTATGCATCTAATCCTGCAGCTTTAATGTGATGCACTGACCAAGCTAGTAAAAAAATAGGAACTGACGGAGTGCTGTTTGGAATATAAAACACGTCCTGATAGCAATAGAAGCTCACTCTCCGTGATTAAGCTCTTCGTGACAAGGTTTGACACCGTCGGGGATATATCTACAACGCCACGCCGTCACTTCAGTCGAAGCGGCGGGACAGTGCGAGAAGGCGTGAGAGCAGCTCCATATTGCTCTCCTTAACGCGCACTCATCATTTTGGTGTACCAACAATGATAACGGAAATATTCTTTATTGAAATAAAACTTAGTTGTCGGTCGCCTTGAATCTTCGCCTTTAAAAAATGTACACAATGGTGAAGAACCTCGAGCTTGTTTCATGGGTTTCCTTGGGAAGGCCCTCGTGGTTTTCTAAGCAAGCGATTGAAAGTGTAGACTGATGGGCGAGTTGGTACGACATTCCAGGAAAAAAGCAGCGCACGTGCACGAGCACGAGGGAGGAAGAGACGAGACACACCCAGGTAGCACAGAATGTGGGGCCCCAGTAGTTCCGATGTAGGCAAGGGGGCTGGGGAAACCATCATAAAACCTGCATCGGTTCCCGAATGGGCAAAAGTGGGCGAGCCCCATTTGGGCTTGCCCCTGCTCCTCCTGCATGGGTCCCATAGCGGAGTTTCTAGGCTAATGCAGAGCACATTCCTGCATCCAGACCCGCAAGGGTCCCTTGCCGGATATTTGAGGGCAATCCAACCTAAATGTGGGCTTTTTATGGGAAAGCCCTCATAGATCCGAAATGAGGCCGCCAACATTGGCCGTAGTGGGGCAAGAAAACGGATGTACCCACATGTTGCCCCAATCGGCCCCTTGTAGGTTACTTGAGGGCATGTGAAATATAAATAAGGGCTCAATTTGGGCAAACCCTCGTCAAGGCCAAATGAGGCAGCCTTAGTTAAACCGCTTTAGGTCCCACGTAGGCTGTAATGGGGCTGGAAGGCGGGCGTGCCCGCATGGTACCAAAATCGGTCCTTTGTGGGGACTTTGAAGGCCCGTGCAACAGCAGGGGGGATCTAGGTTAAAACCAACGCCCAGCCCACATAAAACTGTTTTATATCCCACATGGGGCGTAATGGGGCTGGAAGGCGGGAGGGCCCGCATGATACCAAAATTGGTCCCTTGTGGGGAATTTGAAGGCACGTTCAATAGCAAGTGGGCTTTAGGTTTCAAACCAACACCCAGCCCAATTGGGGCTGCCCACACAAAACCGCTGTAGGTCCAACATCGGCCGTAATGGGGCTAGAAGGCGTGCATGCAATTGCGTAATCATTGTTTCCAACCTTTATTTGCATTAGATGTTGCCCTAAATTACTATTATAGATGATTTGTATAGCAGTTGTTGCTATGTTTAGTCGATTAGAAATTTGCATGGCTTTAGTTCTCGCGCTCATTCAAATTGCGCTACAAATACTAAAACAAACTGATTGCTAACTGTTACCTCTTATGTGGTTGCTTTGGACAGCCTGCAACTCTCAGCACAATATTGCTGTTCA
This sequence comes from Amblyomma maculatum, assembly GCF_055883805.1. Lineage (NCBI taxonomy): Eukaryota > Metazoa > Arthropoda > Arachnida > Ixodida > Ixodidae > Amblyomma > Amblyomma maculatum. The sequence goes on from NC_139346.1 coordinate 71,925,596, forward strand.
GAACACACATCTCCATAGCCTGAACAAGACGTACAAAAGTAATTTCGGCGAGATGAATGTTATGAATTATTGTAAAATTTAATATTGTGGCTGTTTTTAGAAAGTGCAGACATGTATAAAATGATTAATTATGTGCATAAATATTGATTGGTAAAACTTGAACTAGGGCTTTCCATCAATTTCCTGCGTCGGACCCGTATGAGAATAATGTGAGCAAGCCCAAGTGCGGCTAGCGCTATAGAACCCGCAATGATCCCATGTCATTATCTGAGGGGCTAACTGAAATTAAAAAAAAAATGTTCCTCCAAAGCGGCTGCCCAAATCGGTCCAAAGTAGGCCCATCGCGGGGAGTTGGCGGGATGTGCCCTTTTAACAATGCCTGTAAAATGTGGGCAGCCCCGCAAGGGCTGCCTGCATCGGCCCCTAGTGGGGCCCATTGGGGCTTTGTCGACAGCCCGCTTCGGGCCTACGTCCGCCCCTCTTGCAGCACCGACATTGAGCCCACCGAGGCTGTCCTGCATTGCCTACATCGGGCCCACCGGGGCCCACCCTGCATAGCCTACTTTGTGCTACCTAGCTGGGCAGCGCTAACAACTCAGATATTAGTCAGCGCTGTCTCTCTTCGCTTCCTCTATCGCGTTTGTGCAGGTGCGCTGTTTTCTCCCTAGAATAAGCAAGAGATGACCCTCAGAAATGAAGTCGTGGTATATTTGCTCCGAAACGTTATGCGGCGTCCTTTATTTGGCATGGCGAAGTGCTCCATCTCATCTATTAAAACATGCGACTGTATTTTTGCTTCTCCCAGTCGAAAAAATCTACAGAAACTTGTCAAAAATACGAAAAAAAATTCTGTAGTTGTGTCGTAAACGTTAAATTTTTCTGTAGTTCTGTAGTTTTTATGTAGTATATTTCTATTGTCTGTAGTTCTGTAACACTTTCCTGTTGTAACTGCAGAAAGTTCTCATGTTACTGCAGAACGTTCTGTTGTCACAACAGATTTGCCGTCAAACACCGCAGATAAATTCTGTCGTAACTACATAACCTTTTTCCGACTGGGTGTTTTCACTAAGTATTTTAAACATTTCATTATCATAATCTGGGCGCCCTTTCAAGGCACCGCTGTAGTTGATATCACTGGCAATACGTTTTGTTACGCGTTCGGTAACGAGTACCACGCCATGGGACCAATGTGCCTTTTGCGCCTAAACGTTTAAAAAAAGCAAGCATGTGGCCACTGGATAACCAAATTATGGATCCCGGATGAAGGTGAGAAGAAGAGGGTGAAGAAATGCACAACTAAATGCCACTCTCGCGCTCCGGGAGTAGCTCTCTGGAGCTGCTACCGTAGGATTCCCTTCCTACATACCTGCATTTTTAAGTCACACAATAATGGAAATCGCTTAGCTACGAAATTCATACCTACCGCTTTGGCAAAACGTTTCATACGTTCAGGAGGTTTACAAAACCAAGAGCCCACGCTTGCTGCGATGTGAAATCACGCAAAGCATGCCATAAAGAATACGTACTTGATTTCATATGGAACTGGTGACGCAAGGGTTCTATATGCAGCTTTCCGATTCATATCATATATTTTTCTTTCGATTTATCATTCTTCTCCTACTCATAGGGGAGGCTAGCTTATGGTAAGTATTGAAACCGATTACATATGTAACTCCAACAGTATGCCTGCCGTTACTTGCAATTGTAGGTGTCTGTAGGTGTCTTTCCATTCCGTACGACCGAACCAACTAAAGGATTTTAACAGAGCCAAATTATTACTATTAGAGATATTTATTAGAGATCTTTAGTTTAGCGCTACCTCTTATCGCTACCACCCACATCTACCGCGCTGACGTCAGTACGCATGTGCTTATCACCCTCAGGGTGACAGACGGCGCTACGTTCCCGTCATATGCGGCGGATTCCGCACGTGGATTCCAGTCAGCGGCTGTGCCGCTGAAGACGTGCCGTACTGGTAGGTGGTAGCGAAGAGCAATAGCGCTGAACGAAATGTATCTCTACATGCCAAACTACCAAGTAAAACAATATTAAGCGATATCAAACAGGGCTTTCCCACCTATTAGTCGTCAAAATTTTTATTAATATCAGGGCATGTTTATCTATGCTGTATATATATAGCTGGAGCAGGTTCCACCAAGTGCGCCGTTGCCGAGGTCTGGCATCGTGTCAACAGAGTAAAATTTGTCGAAAAAACATGCAGGCTTCCCCATTAACTCCTATGCATTGCCTATGTGCCTCCGTATGTTTTTATTTCATCTTTTTGCCCGGAAACCCTCTAGGAGCAAGTGTCCCGACCTCTCGCCCGCACCACTCTATTTTCTTCATCATTCTTCCCCCGGACTGCCAACGACTGGAACGGCCTTCCCCGAGTACTTGCTTCTATCACATGTCCATCTTTATTTCTTGGACGAATCACACGTGTACTTGCGCAGTGAAAATCTTGTATTTGTATAACCTACTTACACATATATGTTACCTATTCTGTTTTTCATTTCTGTGCGCCCCACCCCTTATGTGATACCCTCTAATGAGGGTCTTTAAGGTATTAAAGTGAAGTGAAGTGAAAGAGTGCTGTTAGTCCAAACACCAGTGATGAAATGAGGTAAATACCACTGAAATTCACAGAGGAAAGCACTTATTGCTCCGATACGCATGTTTATGTCACATTCAAATCTTTTTCCCTTAGCATGCTGTAGAGGGGAACACGAAGTAAGTACATTCTGCTCGCAAGACGGATATACTAATGAGCATACCTGTGGAGATGCACCACACAGGATGTGCGCATATTTGAGTCTGCAATGTACTTGCAAAAAAGGCACGCGTCGAAATCGTCTCGGGAAGTGTGTGCTTCCGCGAAATTGCGGCACTGGTAAGTAATCCATTGCGAAAGACACACCTCTTCATTGAAAAACGTAGGGGGTGATGGCGTACATGCTGAAACTACTGATTTTGAGCGCACCATGATAAGTATGCACAAGGCAAAACTAATTTTTGGGCGACGAGCAAATAACAGCGCGCACAATATTAGCCCATATATAATCAGATCACCTCGGCGAAACGTTCTTTAGGGGATACATTTTCTAGAATTAAACTTTTTAGCGCCTGCTTTCAGCACAGCGCCGGAGAACACGGTGCCGAACAGGAGGAGACCATACGTGCACCGAAGGATTACCTAGAAATTTGTGCAAACATATACGGCCAATATTACAGACGGTAAGCCGTCCATTGCATGGAGGATGCGGGCCCCCTTGCAAAGCATATGTGCAAAGGTGAGATATTAGGTGGCTATTGAAGAAAGTGCTAGGATATAGTGCTCTTGCGCTGGTCCTGATTGGAGGTGCTGGTGAGTAGGTGACCTGGGGCCACCTCTTGCACCTGAGAATGTGGGAATGAGAGGAAGGGAAGCAGTGTGTGTAGAAAGTCGCCAGGTTTGCCACAGAGCTGGCAGGCGGGCAGAAAGTTATCAAGAAAGCGGACATGGAGAAGAATGAGGTATGGGGCTCTGCTCCTTTGTAGTCAGTGCCAGTGGGTGGCTTCTACGAATGGGACGTGGTAGTGGTTGTGGAAAAAAAATATTCGTGACGATTTACAAGAGACTTGCAGATCCGGACCATGAAAAGGAAATAACAAGAAGAATAAGATTGGGATGGAGCGCATCTGGCAAGCACTCGCAGATTATGACTAACAGCTTACCGGCATCGCTCAAGAGGAAAGCATACAACAGTTGCATCTTACCTGTACTCACCTATGGGGCTGAAACGTGGAGGCTAACCAAGAGAGTTCTTCTTAAGTTGAGGACAATGCAGAGGGCTATGGAACGGAAAATGCCAAGGGTAACATTAAGACATAGGAAGCGTGCAGAGTGGGTCGGAGAAATAACTCAAGTTACTAACATTCTTCTGGAAATTAAGAAGAAGAAATGGCCATGGGCAGGACACGCAGTGCGAAGAGAGGATAACCGATGGTCGCTTAGGGTAACAAACTGGATTCCAAGGGAAGGAAAGCGTAGCAGGGGGCGGCAGAAGTGTGTGTGGGCGGATGAGGTTAAGAAGTTCGCAGGGCTGAAGGGGATGCAGCTAGCACAGACCCGGGATAAATGGAGAAATATGGGAGAGGCCTTCGCCCTGCAGTGGGTATAGTCAGGCTGATGATGATAATAATGATGATGATGATCTAGAGGAGGGATTGTGAAAATCGTGCCAGGGTGGGAGGGGAGGACGAAGGGTATGTTTCCCTGTTTTTGCGGCTGTAAGTAAGGAACCACGTGTCACGAAACGAGCGCAGGAATGGCCAGCTTACGAGCAAGGTCTTTCCTCCCTAGGCAGGAGAGAGAGACCTCGGCCGAGGAAGCGAGCCTCCTCTTTACCGATAACGTGTGTATGTGCGTAAGTCCAATTAAGGCTAAATGATTGTCGTGGATGAGAAAAAAAACGAAAAGAAGGGTTAGTAGTGGAGGACACTATGCCGTTAGGAAACTTACGGCAGCAGTTCTAGAGCCCGAAATAACTTTGGCAGTGGGCGTGGAGATAGGGGCTAGTGAAGTGGCTGGTGCCTCAGTTGCGGTTGTAGAATCGAAGGGAACTGAGCAAGCAAAGAGAAGTTTTGGGGGATTGTTTGTGACAACTGGTGTTTTTCGACGGCCGGTTGCATAAGGACCGCATCGACATAAGATAGAGTGGGGTCTTGACCATATTATCTGTGTAAGGCTTGCGCCCTGGCGTTTCTGCGGTTCCCATCCCGTTATGGGTTCAGAATTGTAGGGAGGGAAACTAGAAATTTGCAGAGAATAGCTTGAGGCTGCGGTGTGCCCCATAGAAGTCTTATCGGCGATGCTGTTACAGAACAGATTAGTATGCGGCCGGCCTGTATACACGAAAGGCGAGCTATCTGTTCAGTCCGCCTGGCCTCAAAAAGTTCTGAGGTATTTTGGGCTCGAAACTTGAGCAGTGGAGTTTAAAGGTGGTGGGAGGAAGGCAGAGGGTTGTTTTCCAGCAACCGTGGAGTAAAGCACATACTCGAACGCGATGTAATACTCGCCGGATAAGTCCACTAGTTTCTTGAGCGTGAGTCTGGAGGTCATTGAGTTAATAAGGGTAATGGACTTGGAAAATGGAAATGATAGGTTAACTATAAAAGCTAGATCAAAACAATTTTGAAGTGGAGCATTATAGGACTCGATTCCTAGCATGTATATCACTAACGTTGAGGGCTGTTCGGAGATTGGTCTCTAGGATGCGACTTGGACAGGGAGGTTTTAGAGTATCGGGGAAATTGGGGAGACGACCACTCCGTGAGGAGTTCCCCGAGCACCAAGCTGTATGTACGAGGAGCGTATTGATATCTAGTGTTATGGTTGCCGTTCGATAACTGAGTTAGGGCACTCATATGGGTACCTACATATAAAGGTTCAAGAATAGCAGAGGGAGGCAACATTATTTACGGCATCATTATTTCTTCGCCCTGTAACCTCCTCTCCCTTTTCGTGGATGGTGTTCCCGTCTCTGCCCTCACTGACACTGGTGCCCAAGTCTCGATCATGAGCTCATCGTTTTGCCGCCGCCTCAAGAAAGTACAGACCCCCGCCGCATCGCCCACCGTTCGTGTTGCCGATGGCAGTACTGCTGCCATCACTGGGCTGTGCACTGACCGAGTCACCCTTGTCGGTCATCACATCCCTGTTTGGTTCACCGTCCTCAACCAGTGCCCTCACAATGTGATCCTCGGCCTTGACTTTTTAACGGCCCCCTCTGCCCTTATCGACTGCTCCAGGCCTTCTTCGTTTGGACCTACCTGTCTGCTCAGAACATCCTCCATCTACACCCTGCCTTCGCTCCACCGAGTTCGCTCGCCTGCCCCCTGACTCTGCTGTTTACCTACCTCTGTGTCCTTTCCCGCCTGTGCCCGACGGTGACTATGTTGCTTGCCCTATCACCGAGGTCTTCTTGACCGCAACGTCGTTCTTCATCATCTCATCGTACATGTTACACAGAACAGCACCTACCTTCCTATCCTGAACTTCAGTCTGCCACCCCAAGTCCTCCCCGAAGGAATATCCCTTGCTACCTTGCCCCTCTCACAGACTGCACCATTTGTGCACTCACTCCTGGCCCACATTCAAGCGTCCTTCCAATACCCGTACTCCCCACCACAATTACCGACCCTATTTCCGCAATGATTGCCTCTGACCTCAGCCCCGAACACGCTCAGGACCTGCACAACCTTTTGTTATCCTTCTCCAACATTTTTGACTTTGCTGCCGGTTCTCTGGGCCAAACATCAGTTGTGACTCACCGCATTGACACCGGCGATGCAAAACCTGCACATCGGAGGCCTTATTGTGTGTCCATTTCTGAGCGCCAAGTCATCCAGCAGGAGGTCGACAAGATGTTGGGCAACGATATCATCGAACCTTCGAACAGCCCCTGGGCATCTCCTGTCGTGCTCGTTAGAAAGAAAGACAACAGTTCGCGCTTTTGCGTCGACTATCGACATCTGAACACGATTACAGGGAAAGAAGTTTACCCGCTGCCGCGAATAGACGATGCCTTCAATCTTCTACTCTTTCGGGACTGTTCCACGGTTGACTCCATTCTGCAGGTTTGTCCATCATTTCGAGCAGGCCAAACACAAACGCATTGCACATCGTTTCAATCGGCTCCCCGACACTGCCCCTAGCTCCACGTGCGAGGATCTGCCGACCCTAAGGCAACCTTCCAACACTGAAAATGTGACCCGCAACGTGCGTCGTGAACTGGAAGCGCTCGCTCCTGCTGCATCCAACCCGCCCTCCTCGGGCAGCAACCTAGCGACAATATCCCTCATTCAAGCCGTTGTTCGTCAAGAGGTTGCCAAATTGGGCGCCCCCTATAGCCACACCGTGGAACACCACAGTTCGAGCCGCGTCCCTCCCATGGTCGCCACCGCTACGCCCCCCAACACCTACGCTCTACCGTTCTCGAACAAATGCATGACGCCCCTACAGCTGGTCATGTTGGCCTCTCACGCACATAAGACCGCGTGTGCCGGCGTTTCTTCTGGCCTGGACTTTACTGCTCTGCCCAACGTTATGTAGCCGCTTGCGATCTCCGTCAACGCGGGAAGAAACCCCCTGTGCTACCACCTGGACACCTGCAGCCGATTGCTATCCCGACTGAGCCATTTTCTCGTGTTGGCCTTGACCTCCTAGCGCCCTTCCCCGAGTCCTTGTCAGGAAACAATTGGACCGCTGTGGCAACCGATTATGAAACGCGGTACGTGATCACTCGCGCCATTCCAACCAGCTGCGCCACAGACGTTGCTGACTTCCTTTTGCACGACGTCATACTTCACCATGGTGCTCCCCGTCAACTACTTACCGACGGTAGCCGCTTTTTCCTTTCCCGAGTTGTTGAGGAAATACTTCGTTCTTGCTCCGTTCGGCACAAGTTCACCAGTGCTTATCACCCTGAGACGAACGGCCTTGCGGCGCGTATTATCCGCACACTCACCGAAATGCTCGCAATGTACGTATCCGGCAGTCATCGCGACTGGGATATTAGTCTGTCATTTGTCACATTTGCATATAACTCTTCGCGTCATGACACTGCTGGGGACTCTCCATTATATCTTCTCTTTGGATGAGACCCCTTACTGCCCTTTGCTTCCCGTCGCTGGCTCCGTCACAACCTATGCCCGCGATATCATCGCCGACGCTGCTCGCCAGATTGCTCGTCACAATCTCACCATCTCTCAAGAAGCTCAAAAACGCCGCTACGACGCTCACCACCGCGATGTGCACTATCCTCCCGGATCTCTAGTGTCGCTCTGGCTTCCGTGCCGTCGTGTGGGGTTGTGTCAAAAACTTCTGCCCCACTACACAGGTCCTTACCGTGTACTACGCCCAGTGACCGACGTGACCTATGAGATTGCACCGCTCCACCCAAAGTCACCGACTGCTACACCCACTTCCGACATCGTACATGTCGCCCGCCTCAAGCCATACTACTCCCTCTCCACACAGCACGCCTAATACGCACCGAGACGTTGCCTTTTGCCGAGGGGGGTAGTGTTACCGGGAAACGCGGGACCAAAGTGATGTGCTCACTGACAAAGACGACGACCGAGGAACGCGGGCACGACGAATCGTTGAGAAAGAGGACGACGCTGACAGAGCGAATACTGCACGGCTACTGAAGTCGTAGCGTCGAGTTCAGCCCGTCGCAGTGCCGTTACATTAAGTACATCCCCGTAACAATATTCAGGACCAAGCAGAAGACCCAGATTGTTTTCGGCCCAGTGAATTAAAACGTGTTTATCTGATTGATAAATGCAAGAAAAAACTTGTTTTATCGCACAGCATGTTGTTCTGAAGGCTTAGGTGAAAGCGCACGTCCACAGATGACGTCTTGGAGTGTCTACAGCGCACAGTTCTGAACTGCCCTTTGTATTAAGAGATAAGAAAAAATATGACTAAATGCATAGTATTTCATTCCCACTATGCACAGCTAACGAATTCGAGGGACATTGTTCTATTGAGCTGGTTGTTTATAATCGTCGTTGTAAACAGAGTGCGCAAGGCGCTCTTGAAGCAAGGATGTAATAAACATTTAGCAAAACTGCAGTTTGGCCGGGTCGGCAAATTTCTCGTGATTTTGCAGAATCAAAAAACTGACGGCCTAATCCTATTGTTATGGTCTCCATCACCTTTGCCCTCTGACGCTGTCGGCTCTCGAGGGCGTCCCTCCTTGTTCCTTCAATGCCCGTTGTGAATTCTATCAATACGACACACACGGACGCTTGCTCCAAGAGCCCAACGTCAAGGTTCGATAGCCCTGGTCACCCGCCTCGCTACGACTCGCGCCAGACTAACTTCTTGTCTACTAACTTCTTGTAACCTGGGATCTGCACGGACGCTCTATTGCATCCAAGAACGTTTCTACTGGCCCCGGATGCGTGAAACCACTGAGAAGTATGTGGCTAGCTGTGCTCAGTGTGCTAGTCACAAGCGCCCGCCGGCACTCTTCCTGGTCTCCTTCATCCGGTGACGCCTCCAAGATCCCCTTTTGAGAAAGTCGGGGTAGACCTCTTGGGGCCCTTTCCCAAGTCTCATTCTTGCAACCGCTGGATCGTCATCTGCACTGATTACCACACTCGTTACAGTGAGACGGCAGCCCTTGCTGCACAAAGTGCTGCACACGAAGTCTCCCTCTTCATGCTGCACTTTGTTATACTGAGCCATGGGCCTTCCCGAGTGTTGATCAGCGACCGAGGGCGTCAGTTCACCTCTGATGTTGTCGAAGAACTTCGTTTGTGCGAAACGCGTTTCCAACATTCTACTCTGTATCATCCGCAAACAAATGGGTTGACCAAGCGAACCAACCGGACACTCACCAACATGCTTTCAATGTACGTCGCCGCCGACCACAAGGACTGGGACTGTGTGCTACCATTTATAACATACGCATACAATACCGACCAACAGGAAACAACAAGTTACAGTCCATTCTTTCTCCTCTATTCCCGGTCTCCTCGAGGCATTTTCGACACCATCCTCCCGTTCTCCACAGACGACGGTCCTGGGATTGCTGAGATCCTCTGCCGGGCTGCGGAAGCCCGCCGGATAGCCCGCCTGAGAACTCTCGCCTCACAAAAGCGCTCGAAATCCCGCTACGACGACCATCATCGCCACGTTATCTACCTCCCTGGCAATATGGTCTGGCTTTGGCGTCCACAAGGAAGCGTGGCTTAAGTCAGAAACTGCTCCCGTACTATATCGATCCCTATGATATCCTCGAGGCAATTAGCGACCTCACCTATCGGATTGCGCGCTTTACCAAAAGTGGCCGACGTTCTTCACAAACTGAGCTTGCCCACGTCGCGCGTCTGAAACCCTGTCATCCTCGTGTTGACGATTGACTCGCCCGGAGGGCTTCGCCTGCGATGGGAAGTGTTACGGAGTTGTTCTCAAACAGAGCACGGAGAAAGAAAGAAGGAAGAGGAAGAAGTGTGCGCACCCGTTCGACCTTTATCTTTTGGCACCTGTCTCGTTTCCGCTGGCCGTGTGTACCTAGCGTACTGAACCGACTAGAACATCTCGGTCGCGACGCTAAGGGCGTAGCAATATTTATCGCTGAGCCCTGCCCGAAAAATCCAGTTAGGTATTGCTGGAAAGAGGAAAACGAAGTCGTTATCGTTAGCGCCGTTTGTGTTGGTCGAACGGCAATGACTCCGTTTACGACGTTAGAATGCCACGAATCAGTGTTACGGAAGGCGGCACGAATTTACAAATTGATTGAACGTTTTGAACACTTGTATCTGAAAAATAAGAATTTCAAACTTATAAAAAAGACTTGAAATATCTGGCGCATGAAAATCTAACATATGTAATTTTGGCCTAAAAAAAAGACGATTTTCCCTCCAAGTGAAGAGTTCGTTTTTCCTTCTTAAGAATCGCCCACCAAGATACGAAAGCTATGCAAAAAAAGGCAACTTCATGATGTAGGTAATTACAGGACGAGCAAATGCAGTAGAAATTTCAGAATTTCTTAGGCTGCTTGGAAACCTATGTGAACGTGATAGAATGTGTTCAGCTCAGACCCATTTTATTCCTGATATTCTAAATACATTTTCGTTGCGTTAAGAGCGCAGCAAACACCGAAAAGTGAACATAAAGGTACGGGCATTTTTCTGTCAAATTGGGAATTGTAAAACATGGATTCTAGTTTCGTGCAGCCTCTTTAACACGATAGACAAATCGGCGTTGTTGGCACTGTGTTCAAGCCCGTGTGGCATCACGATACGGCATGGAATAACAGGTTTCTCCTTTAATTTCATAAGGTGGCATGTAAAGCCGGTCGCTAATCGGTTAATGAACAATTTCATTGTTTCTGCTGCATAGTCTCAAAGCTACTCATTAACACGCAATAGCAAGCGGCCCAAATATATGAAATGCAGCCCGAGATGGATAAAGAGCTTTTATTCAATCAAACTTTGTACAGCCGCGCAATGTGTCTTCGAGAACAATATTAAAAATGATCATATGGCTATTGCTAAGACACCCCACTTCTAGTCACCCGTGATTGTGTGTATACAGCTTTATTGATGCGGGGCTTTTTATTTATCTAGGGCTGCATTTCATATATCTGGGTAGGTTTCTGCTGTGTGCCATTGAGTACCTGTGAGGAATACAGCCACAAATATCAGATTAGCCATTACTAGAATAGCACCCTGTTCCTACTGTAACCTCTGGACGCTCCGCATGCGGAAGCCAATAAAGCTATCAGGGCATATTCTGATAGCGGGTGAAAACGCTGTTAAAATGTACTTTGAGCTGGTGTTTTATTCACATCTGCTTTGTTTGCTATAACGCGGTAGCATTAAAGGTCCATTTACCGGCGTAGCTGTTCTTGCGTGGTAACATAACAAGATTGTCTTTGGAAGGTGGTAACTGACAGCTGACAGAGCCGCGCCATGTTTGGAAGTGCAGTTGCCTCACTTTCAGTTTGCCGACTCGGGCTCTTCTTCTGTAACGGAGAGTTATATCAGAATCAAGCTGCCACGACACTTGCATTCAAATTACTGATAGGGCACGCAGGACCGTTTATACGGCTTTTTTATATTGGTGTTTTATATGCCGGGTGGTAACCTACGCTATCCGGTCACAGTCTTAAAGGCGGATCTTAAATGTCCCCCATAATTTGTGTTGCAAAGCGCCCATCAACTGATAAACTTTTATTCATGATTTCTTTTGTAACAGCCGATGACGACAGCCCGACAAAAAAACCCGACTTTCGGAGCTATTCGACGAGACGAAAACCATCGCTTCGCCGCCGCCGAGGATGAGGACGAAGGCGGCTCGTATTATTGACTTTTCCTTATATTGTATGTACTCAGGTAATAAATCTCTAGTAGAGCATGTGGAAGCAAGGGCATTTTCATGTTTATTATTTTATTTACGCAGTGTACGCTAAGAAAAAAATACCTGTTGTAACAAGAAAGTTTTAGGAAGCAGAGGCACTCGCTTTTTTGAAAGCACAGCACAAAGCACACAGAATTATAGTGCAACCCCGTCATATTCAAAAAATATATTGGTTCCCGCCGCTGCAAAGCTGACAAAATTTTGTGAAGTATTAGATATAAGTAGGCATGACTCAAAAGAGACCAATTAAAATCTTAAGGTCGTAAGTAAATTAGCGCGGGCCGTTCAATAGAATCACTCAGCAAATTTTCGTGTATTTATTTATTGGTAGCCAAGACTCTTGTACGTCAAATCAAGGCTGTTGCACCGCCGCTATTATGAAAAGATCTGAGACTGTGCCAAAACGTTCTGGCATGCACTTCGTGGTAATTATTTTACATATTTGCGCCATGTAAAATTTACATCGTACTACCGTTTTACTCCTACTAAGACTCTGCTTTCTGAAAACCGCGCAGCACTTCCTGCATAAATGTGTTCTCATGCAAGAAGATTTGTGTATGAGGGTGAATTAAATATTATCCTCGACACGGATGTATCTTATAGTGCTACACAAAAAGGAAAGTGATCTTAAAGTCATTTCTCAATACTATACCCTTGTTTTTCGACACACTCAATCCAACGCTGCCTAAGCTTCCTGAGGATGTCAGGAAAGAAGTATGGTGGAGGCGTTTTCGATCCCCTTGCTACAGCTCCTCGTATTTCCTCGCCAGAAACCTGGGTTTGCGCAGTGGACGCTATCTCGCCGAGCTCATCCCAGTGACTGCCACAGTAAGCATGGCATCCAAGGACGCACCACCCGCTACGCATACTCCGCCTGCCTCCATGCTGGTCATTCCTGCGCTCGTTTAGTGACGCGTAGTTCCTTACCTACCGCCTCAAAAACAGGAAAACATACCCTTCGTCCTCCCCTTCCACCCTTGCCCGATTTTCACAATCCCTCCTCTAGATCATCATCATCATTATTATCCTTATCGTTATTATTATCGTTGAAGTCAGAGTTGAGCGATATGCATTCGGCAACAAATGAGTGCGTGGCCCAGGTATCTGCCCTGTCCGCCCGCTTTGTAGATGCTGAAAAAAGGTCCTGCCGCAACAATCTAGTATTTTACGGTTTGACGGGTAGCCCAAATGAATCTCGGTCAGAAAGCGAGAAGCTAATCATTGACCACTGTCATCAGTTTCTTGACGTTGACTTGCAGTCACGTGATATTGAACGTGCTCACAGATTAGGTACTTACTCAAATGGCAAACGCAGGCCGATCATTGTCAAGTTTGTCCATTACAAGGACAAAGATCAGGTGTTTTCTTTGTGCAAAAATTTGAAGGGAACGAATTACAGTGTCAGTGAAGACTTCACGCCTGAAACACGTCTTGCACGGAAAAAGCTGTATCAGTTTGCAAAGGAACACGACTATAAAATTTAACCACGACAAGACAAACTGATCGCGAACAGCATGACATTCATTTATGATCATATCGCACAAAAACTGGTTGAAAAATCATAGCGCGAAGTGCAAGTACAACGCAAATTTCCCAATGTTAGTCATTTCCCTATAAATTTTTTGTACACTAATATCCGCAGTATTATACCAAAACGTGATGAAATTTGCAGCCTGATATCTTCTTCTTGTGATTTGCTGCTTCTTGCAGAGACATGGCTTAATTCGATCATTCGATCATCATAACTGACCTCGAGGTTTTGCCTTCATTCCCTCATTTAGACATATTACGCATAGATACACGTGACGGCGGTGTTCTTATCGCAACTAACCCATCATTGCGTTGCACACCGGTCAGTGTTCCTACCCCCCCCCCCCCCCCCCCCCCCAGAAATGGTTTGGATTTGTTGTAATGCTACCTTTGCGCGCCTGCTAATTGGTGTTTGTTACCGTCCTCCATCTAATGACGACTCCTTTATATCTTTATTTCATGACTCACTGCAAGCGCTAACGACTATGTATCATAATACCTCCGTCGTTATTTTCGGTGATTTTAATTATCTTTCCATAAACTGGATCAAGCCCGCTTCTACCACGTCAAAGTGCAGCAGTGAAAGTGAATTCGTGAACACGTGAACACGTGCATGGCTTTCGGTCTAACGCAGCTTCTCAAAGAGCCCACTCGTATTACACAGCACTCGTCTAATATTCTTGACCTAATTTTAACAACACATGCCGATATCTGTTCTTCCCTTACTTTTCTTCCCTCCCCTTGCGATCACGCTGTAATCAATGGCTCGCTCCACTGCAGCTTGGTCAGGACTAAAAAAACTAAGAATTACCTAACACTCTATGATAAAGGTGAATACACAAGTATGAATTCTGAGCTAGAATCTTTTTGCGACACTTTTGCAGCCACTTATCAAGAGAGGCCTGTTGACGTTAACTGGCAACTTTTTAAAAACAAAATACTCCGTCTAATCGCAAAGTACATCCCCACTATCACAATAGCAGAGAGTGCGCAGTCGCCGTTGTTCAACTCGGCACTAAAACGTTTAAACAATAAGAAAAAAAAAAGACTTTTCCGATCTGCTAAGCGCTCAAGCAATGCCTCTGCATGGGATAAGTATTTCTGCTCCGCTAAACAGTATAAAAGACAATTACACTCCCCTAAACAATTTTTTTTCAATAACACTCTGTCATCTATGTTACGTAATGACCCCAAAAGGTTTTGAAAGGCAATCAGTCCTTCCGTCTCAACCAATATTTCTTTGCTTCGTAGTGACGGCAGCAATGCACAAGATCACGAAGTCGCTGGCATGCTGAATAATACTTTTTGTGCTGTTTTCACTAAAGAGACTTCTGTCGACCTCCCTTCGCCACCAGAACATGCTCATCCACAAATGTATCCTCTAACTATTGACCCGAACGGAATTTCTAATATCATTGATAAACTAAAGAATTCATCCTCGGCGGGAACCGACGGCATTAATGCTAAGGTGCTTAAGAACACTAAACATGTCAGTAGCCTTGTTTTATCGCTCATTTTTCAAGCAGTCGCTAAGAACTGGTACCAATCCCATGGACTGGAGGATCGGGAAGGTCGTTCCTCTCTTCAAGAAAGGTAATCGCTCGTCACCCAGCAACTACAGACCAAGATCCCTCACCAGTGTTTGTTCAAAAATTATGGAGCATGTTATTTATTCCCAGGTTGCAACACCCCTTTCATCCATTGGCTATTTCCATCCTAATCAACACGGCTTCCGTCAAGGCTATTCTTGTGAATCTCAGCTTGCTCTTTTCCTTCACGATATTCACACGGACCTCGACCTTAACATACCCACAGACTCCTTTTTTTTTTAGATTTCGAAAAAGCCTTCGATAAAGTCCCACATCGCCATTTGCTGCTTAAGTTATCTACCTTTAATTTAGACTCTTGTGTATTGAATTGGATCCATAATTTTCTAACAAATCGTCTCCAGTTTGTTGTCGCCAACTCCCATTCATCTACCCTTTCCCAAGTCCGGTCAGGAGTTTCTCAAGGTACTATACTTGGCCCCTTACGTTTTCTAATTTATATTAATGACCTGCCAAATTGCATAACATCTAACATACGGCTGTTTGCTGATGACTGTGTAATATACCGCACCATAAATAACCAATCTGACATCGCCATCCTACAGAATGATCTGCTTAATGTGCAAGAATGGTGCGACACCTGGCTTGTGAAATTAAATGTTAATAAAACGTTTCATGTCTCTTTACACCGTCGGCGTAACTACTTACCTTCTACCTATCATCTTTACGATTTTCCTATAACTCAAACTGACACTATCAAATATCTAGGTATTCATATCTCCAGTGACCTATCCTGGTCGAGTCATATTTCTCATATAACCAACTCCGTTTGTCGCGTTCTTGGCTACTTACGCCGCAACATTTCATTAGCTCCCTCTTCTGTCAAACTAATTGCTTACACTTCGCTTGTCAGACCCAAACTTGAGTACGCACAACCTATATTCGATCCTCACCAAACTAATCTGATCAATTTACTGGAATCTACTCAAAATCGAGCTTCACGTTTCATTTTTCAGATTACTCCTATCGCACCAGTGTTACCGTACTAAAATTCAAACTTGAACTTCACAATCTAGCTTTACGCCGGAAACTAGCTCGCCTTTCTCTTTATCATAAGTTTTATCACAGCTTGCCACCTAACAACGTGTTCATCCGTCCAGCCCATTGGTCATCTCGCCGTCTCCAATCCAATGCCGTCTACCCCCAGCGCGCCCATACGATAACATTCCAAAAGTCATTTTTTCTCCGCACTGCCCTGGACTTGAACGACCTTCCCGACCACATCGCCTCACAAACCGACATTCATCATTTCAAGACTGCCATTGAAAGACATTTTTTATTGTAACCGCCGTACTCCAAGCCCACCCCTCATGTAATACCCCTTAAATGGGGCCTTTGAGGATTCAATAAATAAATAAATAAATAAAAAAACCAAAATCAGCCATCCGCCGATTTTTAACGGCGAAGACAAGACGGATATTGAAGATTGGCTCGATGAATACGAGAGGTTCAGCAAGAACAACAGGTGGGATGCTAGCATAATTCTTGCCAACATCATCTTCTATCTAGCGGGAACGGCGAAGACTAGGTTTACCAACGACGAAGAGGAGATGCCTACTTGGGACATCCGCAAACAAAAACTTCAGGACTTGTTCAGCAAGCCGATTGGGCGAGCTGTAGTAGCCAAAAAAGACCTAGCTACTGGTGCAAAATCGTCAACAGAATCACACCTCGCCATCATACAGGACGTTCTCGTCCTGTGTCGAAAGGCGAACACCTCCATAATCGATGATGATGAAGTGAATCATATACTTAAGGGTATCGCTGATGACGCATTCAACATACTTCTCTGCAAAGACTGCTGTACGGTGGACTCAGTCCTGCAAGTCTGTGCCGTTTCGAACAGGCGAAGCAACGCCGCATCGTCCATCGGTTTGAGCGCCTTCCCAATATGGCGACTACATCCTCATGTGACGATCTGCCCACTTTGCAGCAGCCTTCAAGTCAGAGTAACCTCACTACCATCGTCCGCAGAAAAATCGAGGCCTTGACGCCTGTTACACTTACATCACCTCCTACAGAGGCAACAATTGCTATGACACAGGCTGTCGTCCGCCAAGAATTCGCGAATGTGGGATTCGTCTCCAATCCTACCACGCCACCCCCTGCACCACAACCAATACCAGTGGTTGCTGCTGCTGCCACAAGCCGCCCTAAACACCATGCCACCCTACTTGCAATCCTGCGGAGTGGCGCACTTCTGACGATAGGCCTATTTGCTTCGTCTGCTGACGGGCTGGCCATACGTCCCACTATATCCGCAGCCACCCGGCTTTCCCCTCTCACCCCTATTACAACTCTGTCCGCCGTGACTACTATGTACCACGGCGCGTTTCTGTCACCCCAGCACAGCTTCGTACCAAGACATTGAGCAAGCGCGTCGTCCTAGCCGTTCGCCATCGCCTCAAGGCCACCATTCCCGATCACCTACTCCTCGCTGCAGCTTGTCCCCAACGCATCAAGCCACCTACTCGGCAAACCAGGCAACGCAGCGGCCGGACGTGACGCTGCGTTACCAACCCGGACCGCCAACTGTGTTTCGACCATATGCCACCACGCCGCAACCGGACAAATGTCCTCGTAGATAGAGTCCCTGTGGCCGCTCTCATTGGCACTGGAGCCCATACTTCTATCCTTAGTTCGTCGTGGCGCCAGCGCCTCAAAGACGTTCTTACGCCCACTAACACCTCTACAGCTCGTGCTACTGATGGAAACACTGCTACCCTCATCGGAATGTGCACTGTGCGCGTTAACATCGCCAGCCACCACGTCCCTCTGCTCTTCGCCGTCCTTACTAAAGTCCTCAACAGCCTATTTTTAACAGCCTATACCGCTCTCACTGACTGTTCCTCCGGACTTCTGTGCCTTGCCCTACCCTATTGTGTTCATGAGCCTAGTGCTGACCGTTAGCAGCCGCGCCTCTTTTCCAGTACATTTACTCGCCTACCTCCCGAGGCGGCAGTATACGTGCCCATATCACCTTTTCCTTTTCTTCCTGACGGTGACTAACGTTGTCAACCCCATCACCGACGTCACTCTACAGCGCAACATCGTCCTACCTCATAACATTGTGCATATGCCAGTGCCTTTGGCGGCCTTTTGCGGTCATACAACAACAGTTTTGATTTCGGTCACGGATACCTGGGCCAAACATCCTTCTTCACGCATCGCATCGATGCTTGAGATGCCCGCCCTATTCACCAACGGCCTTACAGAGTTGCTCCTTCCGAACACCAGATCATTCAGAAAGAAATGGAGAAAATGTTGGCCAGCAACATTATCGAGCTGTCGAGTAGCCCCTGGGCGTCTCCGCTTATACTCGTCAAAAAGAAAGACAATATCTAGAGGTTTTGCGTAGATTATCGACACCTAAACAAGATAAAAAAAAGACGTGTACCCGCTTCCTAGGATCGATAACGCCCTCGACTGCCTGCATGGTGTCAAATACTTCTCCTCCATCGACCGCGGTTCTGTCCCAGGTAGCACAAAGTGGGCTATGAAGGGTGGGCCCCGGTGGGCCCGATGTAGGCAATGCAGGACAGCCCCGGTGGGCTCAATGTGGGTGCTGCAAGAGGGGCCGACGTAGGCCCGAAGCGGGCTGTCGACAAAGCCCCAATTGGCCCCACTAGGGGCCGATGCAGGCAGCCCTTGCGGGGCTGCCCACATTTTTCCGGCATTGTTAAAAGGGCACATCCCGCCAACTCCCCGCGATGGTCCTACTTTGGACCGATTTGGGCAGCCACTTTGGAGGAACATTTTTTTTTATTTCAGTTAGCCCCTCAGAAAATGACATAGGACCAATGCGGGTTCTATAGCGCTAGCCACACTTGGGGTTGCCCACATTATTCTCATAAGGGTTCGACGTAGGAAATTGATGGAAAGCCCTAGTCCAAGTTTTCCCAATCAATATTTGGGCCCATAATTAAGTAATTACTTTATACATGTCTGCACTTTCTAAACAGCCACAAAATTAAATTTTACAATAACTCATAACATTCATCTAGCCGAAATGACTTCATGTACATCTTCAGGCTGTGGAGATGTGTGTTCTGAACAGTAATATTGTACTGCGAGTTGCAGGCTGTCCATAGCAACCACATAAGAGGTAACAGTTAGCAATCAGTTTGTTTTAGTATATGTAGCGCAATTTCCACGAGCGCGAGAACTAAAGCCATGTAAATTTCTAATCGACTAAACATGGCCACAACTGTTATACAAATCATCTATAACAGTAATTTAGGGCAACATCTAATGGAAATAAAAGATGGAAACAATGATTACGCAATTGCACGCACGCCTTCTAGCCCCATTACGGCCGATGTGGGACCTACAGCGGTATTGTGTGGGCAGCCCCAATTGGGCTGGGTGTTGGTTTTGAACCTAAAGCCCACTTGCTATTGCACGCGCCTTCAAAGCCCGCACAAAGGACCGATTTTGGTACCATGCGGGCACGCCCGCCTTCCAGCCCCATTACAGCCTATGTGGGACCTAAAGCGGTTTAGCTAAGGCTGCCTCATTTGGGCTTCACGAGGGCTTGCCCAAATTGAGCCCTTATTCATATTTCACCTGCCCTCAAGTAACCTACAAGGGGCCGATTTGGGCAGCATGTGGGTATGTCCGTTTTCCTGCCCCACTACGGCCGATGTTGGTCCCACAAAGATTTAATGGGGGCGGCCTCACTTCGGATCTATGAGGGCTTTCCCATAAAAAGCCCACATTTAGGTTGGATTGCCCTCAAATATCCGGCAAGGGACCCTTGTGGTCTGGATGCAGGAATGTGCTCTGCATTAGCCCAGGAAACGCCGCTATGGGACCCATGCAGGAGGAGCAGGGGCAAGCCCAAATGGGGCTTGCCCACATTTGCCCCATCGGGGACCGATGCAGGTTTTATGATGGTTGCCCCAGCCCCACTTGCCTACATCGGACCTACTGGGGCCCCACATTCTGTGCTACCTGGGGTATATTGGCGGATCTCTGCTGGCGAAAGAGGTCGTGAAAAGACGCTTTTGTCACCCCGGATGGCCTCTACCAATTCACGAGGATGCCTATCAGCTTATGTAATGCCCCTGGGACCTTCGAGCTCATGATGGACTCATTACTACGCGCGTTCAAATGGTCCACATGTCTGTAGTATCTCACTGACGTCATCGTATTTTCATCAACCTCTGGGGCCACCTCCGTCGTGTTTCCGCTATTCTTGGCGTCTTCTGGCGGGCTTGCCTTCCCTCAAACTCCAAGAAGTGTAGCTTTGGTCGCCGGGAACTCAAGGTCTTAGGAGATTTGGTCAAAGATCAAGCCATTCAGCCGGACCTCGACAAAATTCGCGCTGTGAGTAGTTTTTCTACACCGAAATGTCGCAGCGACGTGCGTAGCTTCCTCGTACTTTGGTCATATTTTCGGCGATTTTTACCAAGTTTCGCAGAAATCGTCCGTCGACTGACGCAGCTTCTGAAATAAGAGGTCTCCTTTTCCCGGGGCCACGAACAATCGGCTGCCTTCGCCGCTCTTATTGGCCACCCCACCGGTCCGCCATTGTTGCCTCACATAAGAACGCACAACGCAAGTGGTCATGGAATTGGTGCCGTTATCGCACAACATTAGCTCCGTTTCCCTCGCGTCATCGCCTGTGCCAGCTGACTTCTCTGTGTGGCCGAACAGAATTATTCCATAACTGAACGTGAGTGCTTGCCCTAGTTCGGGTCATTAAAAATTTCCGCCCTTACTTGTATTGGCGGCCGTTCACAGTAGTCACTGACCACCACGCATTTTGCTGGCTTTCTACACTCAAACACCCTGCTGGCCGCCTTGGACGTTGGCCGTTGCGCCTTCAAGAGTACAATTTTTCAGTTGTTTATTAGTCTGGCCAGTTGCATCGAGACGCCGATTGCCGGTCCCGTGATCCAGCCGACCCGTCAAGCCAACCTGAATCTGAAAATGACGCTTGAGTGCTCTATATTTCTCGCATTTCCAACATTCGCCGTGAGCAACGCCAGGGCCCTCAGCTTCGCGTAATCATCAATCGCCTCAGCTTCGATCGCCATGACCCTTCCCGTCGTTTGTTAGTGCTCCACGACGGCACGTTATACCGGCACAATATGCGACCTGATGGCTCCAACCTTCTACTAGTAGTCCCTCAGCACCTACGCGCAGCCGTCATTGAACAGCTTCACGACGTTCCCACAGCGGGTCATCTAGGCATCTCTCGCACATACGACAGTTAGCCGTCGATTCTTTTCGCCAGGCCTATACCGCGCAGTCCGCCGTTACGTGGCTGCTTTGACCGCTGTCAACGCCGGAAAAAGGCCTGTTTTGCCAGCTGTACTTCTGCAGCCGATCGACATCCCCATAGACCCATTTTCTTGAGTGGCTCTGGATCTTTTAGGGCCTTTTCCACTGTCCGCATCGGGGAATAAATGAATTGGGGTGACCACTAATTACACCACACGCTACGCGGTCAAAGGAACAATGCCAAACAGCTGTGCATCTCATGTCGCAGCTTTCCTCCTCAACGACGTTAAACTCGTCCATGGAACTCCCCGCCAACTGCTCAATGACCGTGGCCGTTGCTTTCTTGCGTGTATACTCGACGAGATCCTACGGTTGTGCAATGTTCGTCATTCTTTCATAGCTGCCTACCATCCACAGACGAACGGACTTACCGAACGCCCTAACCGGACACTGACTGACATGCTGTCTATGTATATTTGTGATGACCACCGCAACTGGGTCATAATGCTCCCGTTTGTGACATTTGCATACAATTCGTCGCGTCACGACACTACCGGCTACTCTCCCTTCTATCTTCTATACGGCCCTGAAACTCTGCTTCCTTTTGACAGCCTGCTTCCTTCGGCCGCCACTTCCAGCTCATATGCTCGTGACACCATTGCCGGAGCTGATGCTGCCAGCGTTATTGCTCACAACCGAATCCCATTCTCCCAGCACTCCAAGAAACGTCGCTATGATTTCTGTCAACGCAACACCCAGTATTTTGGGGGGTCTCTCGTGCTGCTTGAACCCTAGCTCGCCGCGTTGGCCTATCGGAAAACCTTTTGCCCCGTTATACAGGACACTATCGCATTTTACAAGTGACGCCAGTGACATACGAAATTGCGCCCTTGCATCCCGCACGCCATACCTCTACACAACGCACTGAGACTGTCCATGTTGCACACCTACAGCCGTACTACACGGATCCTGGTTTGGACGCTAGTACGCACCGGGACGGTGCTTTTCAGCCGGAGTGGTAGTGTTACATTAGGCGACGGTGCACTGATATGCGCATAAGAAGGAAAAAGAAGAATCTCGGGAGTTTTGGCAAAGACGACGACGACGTTCGAGCTGTGTCGGCTGGTGCCTGCAGGAAAGGCCTGTTGCGTGAAAGCCTTGTCTCCCGTCTCCGCTCTCTGCGACCTCAAGCTCAACTACACCCGTAACAATATATATATATATATATATATATATATATATATATATATATATATATATATATATATATTATAAACTTGTTTTCGCATGCATGTACGCTTCATGGAGGAGACCGACTCATTAAGAACGCAATGGCCTCTGAGCTTGCACCATTGCTTTGCTCAGTCCTCGTTGTTAGTTATAAATAGAAATTTGTCACAGTTTGCGTTCTATACAAAGAGATATATAACTGCATAAACATCATTCTGTCTAGGTAGGCTCCTTTTAAAAACAGTTTAGAAAAATATCAACATGCACTTTGTTCTGTAAAATCAAGACAAAATGTGTATTGCAGACAAGTGTCTTTTGGCTGTTGTTCTGCTTTTATAGAACTTCGCTTCAGTATAAAATGCAGACTTCTTGTAAGAACACCGTCAAAAGTATCTTATTTCTTATTCTGACAGAAGAACACTGTTGTGGCTCTTTGTGGGTGTGCTGATGTTCACAAAAGAACAGCAGTGGTACTTATTGCTAAGAAATTTGTATTGAGTGCTTCTTCTTCATATGTGTACACATTTAACTCTGCAGTGAAAAGTAATCATTGATAGTCACCTATATGTATATGGCAATGTAGAGTTTTCTCCGAGAGCGTTTCCCCTTTAGCCGTGTTGAAGCACCATGCCCCATTAAAGAAATTGAGTGCTGTGGGCTTTAGGAGCAAATCACTAGCTTGCCCTCTTGGTCTAGATGCCCGTAGGCAATGAAAAATAGCATATAGAACGTCGAGACGCCGTATTGTACTTGACAGTCTACTAGTTATACTTAGCTTCTATGTAACTCATTTGCGTATTGTAACTCATTTGCTATGTACAGAAGCAAAAACGTTTCCTACCGCATTTGATTTATACTTTTTATCGCGCAATCTTTGGCAGTGCTAGATGATTGAAATACTTCAGATTTGTAAAAACGTTCCTCAATGCCACATATAGAGGATGGATCCAAGAGTTTTTTTCATAGACCAAAGGACAAGAGAAACAGATCATTCTGACTGGTAGAACGAGACATTCGGAATGTTATTTCTTGCCTCTGAACTTTTGAACTGTTTCAAGGACATTAAAAAAGTACTGATCTTTTTTGACGTGGCGTAAAAATAGATTATCATTAATTGGGAGAGTTTGGTTTGGTTTGTGTTCATGACGCCGGAAAGCGACTGAGGCTATGATAGACGCCGTTGTGGAGGGCTCCGTCAATTTGGACAACCTGGGGTTCCTCAACGTGCACTTGCATAACACAGCATACGGGAGCCTAGCTGTTCACCTCAATGGAAAAGCGGCCGCCGAGGGAGGGATTCGATCCTGCATCCTTGGGCACAGTAGTCATGTGCCCTACCACTGCACCACACCGGCGGGGCAATTGGAAGTGCATACAACTATATAGATAAAAGCGTTCATTTCTTACTAAAGAGGCACTGAAAGCAAGGTATACCGGAAAAGAATTAAGTTGGCGGTGTGATGAATTTATTTGGTGAAGAAATCATTCTTTATTTAAGAGAATTCAGGTGGGGCGGTATTGCACAATTACAATGGTAGACCATTGTAATTGTGCAATACCGCCCCACCTGAATTCTCTTAAATAAAGAATGATTTCGTTCCCGGAATTGCCCGGGTGAGCCGAAACCCATACTCGTTCTACCATCCTACGAGGGACGGGACGGTAATTTTTAAGGATATACTTGGCGGCAGCCGATAGACGGCCCCTCCCGACATTTTGTATGGCTGTTTAGGAGTCACTGACTATAATATCTGCTTCGGTAGATTGTCACCCGTTAATAATTAGAGGGATTATTAACGATGCGCCCTTAATGGTGCTCACACTCCCAGACACCCTTAGAGTGAGGGGGGGGGGGGGTAGCTGTTCCGGTGGCAAAGGAGATGCCCTCGACCTGTGTGGCAAGCTCAGCCAGAATTCTACTACCTTGTAGCGACGGAAGGGGTGGCCGTTTGGTGCCCAGCTGTCGCGGGTTTAAGCCAGAGTAAGGGTTGGAGTCAGAAGAAACAAACAAAACAAACTTTATACACAGCAAGAGGCGATACAGAGGAATACACAAACTAAAATTGCACTTACGAGAAGTTCACTCAAAACAAACGCTAAGCATAGAACTACAGAGGTATTCAATAACACAGAGGCTTTACAACACCGATCAAACACGAGAGAGACACATACACAAACACCAAATTGTTGACCGGGCACTGTTGCAGTCTGACGCCTTGAGAGTCACGATGTGGCCGCCAAACAAGACGAGCTCCGCTCCCTCGCAGGTCCGTGGGCTTGCCAGCAGCGGGTGATTCCCGGGAGTCCAGTTGTCGCACTTGCGAACACGCCGGAATCACTGACTGACTGACTGACTGACGTACTACACAAGCGGCGCGACCTCAATAAATAGGGCGTGCCGCGTCTGTCTGTTAAGGCGCGCTAAGGCCAGCGCGCACACATACTTAGCTTCGCTGGTTAAAACGCTCCCTTCTCCTCCCGTCCAGCCACGCGTCTTCATTGGCTAGGACCCGTATAAAATTCTGAAGAGCTCTGGCATATTCCAGACTGATGAATCACCGTCATCGCCGGGTGATGAGAAAGAGGGTGACGGCGACGCGTACAAAGCTATGCGCTCTCTCGCGCGGGGAAGGAGGCTTTTCTCGAACTTTGTGAAAACTTACATGCGGTGCAGCGGCTGCCTCGCGCCGCGCCGGCTTGATAACAATGTGCGCCGATTTCGTGACAACCATGTGGTGCGGTCGTAACATTTGTACTAAAAAAGTTTCGCGAGTAATCCAAGCAATCTTTCCTGATTCTAAAGAGAGATCCTTCTATTCAATGGATTCATACATTACTTTGTGCTCTGAGCTTCTGAAGCAAGAATCTCGAATTTTCAGAACAGTGAGTTAGATAAACTGACGAAGCAACTCGCTTACTGTCAAAATATTTCCACTGTGCTCTCATGCATCGCACACTATCTGAAATAATTTTTTTCTCTTTGCCCCTACAGGATACAATAAGGTTTAGCAATCTCCCAGGCCTTTGTTGACTAACCAGGGAATGAAGAAGTGCCTTGGTGAAATGAAACGTTCAATGGAATGCTCAATATTTAACTTATGAAACACCGCTAGCGGACAAACGCATGTGGCAAGTGCCACGAGAGCACTAAAATTATTAAATAAATGGTTGGTTCTAAATTTCACATTCGAGTTCCTGCCCTACCTCTTTTCTTGCCGTATAACTCCGCTTCATCAGGCATACGACCCCTAGTCCTACATCAAAAGATTTCTTCAACAGTTTCACCACCATTTCACAACGGCGAGCTGGAGCGTGTTGTTTGCGCTCAACTTCAGGCAGCCACCCGTTGACCAAACGCCATTAGCAGTCACCACGAGGATACAAACACGGCCTTCATCTAAACCGATATCAGAACTTCTACTTTGTGCTGAAAGGGAGCTACCGGAAAAAGGCTCCGTAATGCAGCCTCCCGCATTTTCAATGAGAAAATCAATAAAATTGCATTCATACTATTTTTGAACCCGCCTAGAAAGCCTAAAAACATAAAAGCAGCATTTACAGGTTGATTCAGTCTTTATTTTGTGAAAATATGCGAATAAAGTACTGCACATTATTGTTCGTATGTCGTGAAAGATTAGGAAAGATCTCATTGTAGGGAAGGTATGCTAAAGAAAATCGCTAGACGGAAGTGTATTAATTTGTAGTTTTGAATTTTATTTGTTGTAATGAGCAATATTGACAATAAAAGCGTATTTATTTCGATATCAACTTACTCAATGTCAAAATCCAATGCAATCACTCCCCTCTGACTGATGCCAGCCACTGATGCAGGGCTTTCTGCTGCAACTGTGGACACAAAATTAATTTTGTTTTTCAATGCTATGCAGCTGATGTGTCTGCCTTTTGCATTAAAGAGACTATGAAATGACTAAAACGATCCCTGACAAACATTTCGAATGTGTAGAACGAAGGTTATCGAGCTCTCCTCCAAAGTGTAATTCGTTTAAAGACATGATTTATTATTATTCTAAAAACTGCGTGTTTTAAAATTAGGGGGTTGCTCGGTACTCGCGTTGCAGTGAGGTTTGGAACTATTCTGCCGTGAGTACCTACGTCACAAATACCCAGAGTGACAGGCCACGACAGGCTGCCTTTTGTTGCAGCCGCGACAGCCACTACGTCATGGGCACACTTCCGGCAGCTATAAAAGTCGGCTGTTTGTGTGCTGCATGCTTTGCATACGTGAACCCCTGAACTTGGCGCTTCGGTTCCCGATGTTAACCAGGAAGGTTGTGGCGTCTGACTGACAGTGCGCGTCGGCGCCAGAGTGTAAAAAGAGAACGGGCTGGTCCTATTCAACACCGTACCTAATGTACACTTCGACTGTATAGGATATTTTAGGAGCAGCACGCAAAATAGCCAGTGTCAACCTTCGTGTACCGGCCGATAGCGCAGCAACAGGGTACTGTAGTCCCGTCTCGTGTTTGCAGTACACACCATTTGTGCGGCGTGTTGGTATACAAATAGAGCGTGCGTCAAAAGCGGGCTGTCCTCAGCTGCATCGAGAAGGTACACAAATTCGCACCTGTAAAGTTCAGAGCCGGATGCCGCCTGCTTACTGCCGAGATGTTGCCTGCGAGCGCTACCACGGACGGCACTCCGGTCGTGCGTTGCTCCCTGGTCGTCTCTTGGCCTTGTTTGTTTGGCATCGAAGACACGGCACACGGCGTTTTGAAAACGGCCGATTCACTGCTTCTCTATCGTAGCCGCTCGCGTGCTCCTGTGTGCGAGTCTAGCATGTAGGTGAGGAAATAGGTGAACACCTGTGCTGCCGAACTCTACGTGCCGAGCTGCTTTGCTGATGTTTTGCGCCGTCGATTCTGGCTAAGGCGATGTGTGCACACGAGATAAAACACGCGTTCGCGTTACTCATTGGCACTTCCTAAATGATATGCGAAAGTAGAAAGAGAGATAGAGGGAGAGAGGGAAATAGAGAAAGAAACATTTACTCAAGTAATCGTAAAATATTCGCCCTAGGTGGGCAGCCTCCCCAGTCCAGGAAGCCGTGGATCCACGCCACCTCCGAAGTGCGGTCGACCAGATATGCTAACCGGGCACCACTTCCATAGGTATTGCGGGGAACGCAGGATGTACCCAAGAAATATGTGAAACGACTAGAAAAAAAAAAACACTACTCTACTCGTTGTGTTAATTTCAATTCTCAAGATTCGCGGACGAATAATTCGTGCTCACCTGTATTCCGATATCCAAGGTTTGTAGCTATCATTTGTCCGGCTCTCGCCGATGATACGAGTACATTCTATTCATTATGCACCACAAGAGATGTCTCTTGCTGACTATCATGTAAGCGCTGCTGGATAAAACCGACATGTTTGCACGCGTGCAACTCGCATGCTTCTCTGCCAGAATCCATGCAGAGTCGTTGCTACCACGTCAACGCAGCCAGAAGACCGGCCGCAGTTGGTCAAACCGCTGAAAACGGTACCAAAGCTATTGACACCAGAGACTGACTGACGGGCAGTGTGAGAGTAAAAACGGTCTTGTAAAAAAACCGTACTCGGTAGGAGTGCACGCTAATTTGCGCTGAGTGGGACAGGAATATGGAGGCAAGGGCTCCTCCGCGGTGGCCGCCGGTGTGCGTGGACAACAGCCTGCCCACCTGCAGGCATGCGAACCAACCGGGTCGTTCGGGCTGCTGCTGCAAACAATTGCGAGAGGTCAAGAGACCGCAGAAAGCGGCGGCCGAGGAAAGTTATGCAAACGCAGACGGAAAGAAAAGGCAGAGACCGATGAATACGTGGGCAACGCTCGTGTAAAAAGGCGCGCCAACCGGAAGTCTGCGAACCGAGCGTCACCCGGTGACGTTTCATTTGCGGGGAGGAGTTTCTGAACTGTTTTCTTTCTTTGTTTTTTCTTGTATCTCAGAGTGTTCAATTGAGGGGAAAGAGGAGAAGCGCCATTTTTAACCTTCAATATCTCCGATGTGGAATGGAGCTAGCTGAAAAATTATGTCAATGAATTAACTTGTGGGCGTGTATACCTATCTCTCGACCGCTGTTGCTTTGCCTCATTTTAGGCAATTTATAGTCTCGTTAACTACGAATTAGACCCCTCTATTTAAAATACAATGCCAGTGTCTCAAAGCATTTTAAGTTTAGTTCTTCTGCCATTCACATTTAGGCTATAAAGGACTCAAAGATGGGACACTAACGTCATTCTGTAATGCTGCGCGCAAGTTTTGTTCTAGCACAACAATACTTCGATCAGGTAACACAGTATTTGGCACAAGAATGAAATCGTTTGGGATCACAACACTCACTTACTAACCCAGTGGTGAGATAGCTCACACGGATTTTGCGAATTAAAAACGAAACATTGGCAGTGGTTTAGCTCTACTATGCCTAGATATACGTATCGTAAAGTTGCGGTCATGCTTGGTGCTGAGTTTGCACTTTCACTGAGTTTTATCGTGTGTTCAGTGCACCGACAAGCCTTGGAATCACTTTCTTCTGCCTTCTTGTTCTATTCCTGACTTTCCTCCGGCCGCTGTTGCTGTTGTTTAGCGGCGGCCAATAGCACGTCGTTGAGATTCCTGGCGACGTCTTTTCACTCGGCGTTCTTCTCGTTCTTGGCAGTTCAGTGCCGCTCTGGGAAAGCGTTTTGTCGTGACGGTACATCGCGCACCCTTTGTCGGACAGAACTAGCCTTTCATTGAACGCTTTTAAATTCACCGGCGTTCTATAATTCTTCTACAGGAAAGCAAAGGCGCCGTATCTGTCACTCGTGTAATCCCTCTATCATTCTCACTAGAGAAGGGCAATTATGAATAGCGTTATATAGTGTACCAAAGCCAGGCAATAAATGAAAAAATCCGTGGCGTGGCGCTGAGGTAAAACGCTGTACTGGGTGGGGATCCAAGGGATGGAGGTTCGATTCCCCGGTAGAAGACAAGGTTTATTAATATTTTTTATGTATGGATTCAACGGTGATGAAGCATGAGACTTCTGGGTGGCCGCTTCATATTTGGCGGCTCTCGCGCATGCGCATAACGAGCGGCCCAGACTCGTGCGAAACAATGCTCTGATTCGCGTAGGGTAGCTTTACGCTACAAAAGCATTACTTGGTTCAAAGCTGCGGAACCGAATGGGGAGCGAAAGGTCTGACTACGGCCGACCGAGCGCTGCATCGAATACGCAAATTTCACCAGCTTTTTATGGGGTGGTAGTAAAGCATTTATTGCATCTAAATATACGGGACATATAAGGTCCGTCTTTAAGGGGATGACGCGATAACGTAGGCTACCAGCCCACATGTAGAACCCCGTATTAATCAAGCCTTATGAGCGTGTCTTAGTGGACTATAAGGGTAACGTGAATGCAAAAGTCCTGGCAGGCTCATTCTGGCAACCGCTCGATCTGTTTTCGAAAAGTTAATATTTATTGCAATTAATAAAAACACTCTGTGATGAAACATATTCGCAGCTAACCCCTGCTGCGAGCGAGAGATTGCCAACCTTCTCACGTTGAGAAGTTCGGCTGACTCGTGACTCCCAGTGTCAACAAATGTATATGTCATTGCTGTCACGGTAACATGTGGCTAGGTTAAAATTATTGTAAAATGCAGCAGAGGCAAACAATAGGCCTCATGTCACTTTCAGTTTTTTGCTCTCCACCGTGATGCGTAGGTGACTCGACGAGCGGGACGTCAGCAATTTTACTTTCCATGTTAACTTTCCTCTTTACCTTCAGCCTTCAGTGTCCAAAAACCTACAGCGGCGTTTTATTGCATTGAAATGAAGCCGTGAGAGTTTACGTGTTCTTATCGCCATAACAAGTCGTTATAAAAAAAATTAATACAGTTTTCTTCGCTTTTCTCTATATTTACTGTAACATCACTTTCTGAATGTCTTTCTCTCTTTTGACCTACTAATCGCACTCTTCTTCTGTGATCAGTCGTACGCTGAAGGCGTGCATGCAGTGCTGGTTGTTTTGTCAACGAAAATGGTGCCACGTATCTAACGGCATATGTTCTGCCTATCATTTGTAGTGAATTTTTTATAGCGAGATTTCGAGACACATCCGTTGCCCTTCCGCCCCTAGCCTATACTCGAGGACTGCTTTTTAAATGTTTGTCCAATTTGTATTTTTCTAGCAAGCATTGTTGTCCCATTAACGCCAGCGTTCTCCGTCGGGGTTACACTGACAAAAATTATCGTCTCATGCTCAGAAAATCACCCTAGAGTAGTGGTCTGAGCACTCGACTGGGGAATGAGGGTGGTAAAACAATTTTGTTTCATACTAACAATTGACAGTTCGAGAGGACGCGAGCTGCCGTAATTGAGTGAAGACAGGCTCCGCCGACACACTCTGTGTATGCTACTCGATAGATAAGAAATATTCTTGCAAGGAATATGATGTCTATTATAATGATTTTAGTGCCACATGCAAAACGGTAGCCAGTCTACTTCGCTGTTTTGAAAATATTTCAATGGCCTTATGCACGTGAGGCCTATTTATTTTCTGCTTTGAGGTTACAAGAAAACCGTGTGTTAAGCACACACCTTGAAAGGTTAGCCGGTACTTCTGTACCAGCAGGGATATTCACCTCAATCTATAATGACTGTTTTTTATATGCGCTGCCCTACAATATATTCCTTTAATTTTTTTATCAATAAAACTGAACCCCTTTTGTGTGACTTCTATTAGGCTACCCCTTATATATAACAATACTGAAGGTTATACCTAAGCCTAACGTTGCACTTCATACAAAGATAAGGCTAGTTCAGGAACATGTATTGGTATGGCATGCAGGCACACATAAATGAATACCTCGGCAATGGGCGTGCAAGAAGCGCGCTGAGCGTCCATCGAATAAACTATATAAATGAATTCCCATTGTTCAGGATACGCCGAATTTAAAGCTTTCAAAAGAACATTCTAGATTAAACATTAAATTATTACGACAACCTGGAAAAGCCTATAACCAGACTCAATTTTTTGCTATAATTTCAGGGAAATCCGCTCAAATATTAAATGCAAAAAAAAAGAGATAAATCTGCGTGCTTGAGCAACAGATCATGAAGAAACAAACATTAGAAATAGCTGTCACATTCGCTGGTCCTGAAGACGAAGTGCGGCGTGATACATTAAAACCAATATGAAAGGTGTTCATAAAAAGCTATCCCCTTTGTACAGCTATCTGAAAATAAGCACAAATCGTCCATTAAGTCGCATATAACAGGCATTTGCAGACAACGCATCAAAACATGGCGAAATGTGTCATCCCTTATGTGAGTAAATTGCCATAAAATGACTTCATAGATTAGTTCAGCTAACGTACGAAGTACTGCTAGCAGGCAAGTATACAGGCCGAAATGCTTTTCTCTCAAACTGCGGTGGTGAATCAGTGCCAAATGTAAACTCAGTTACCTGGTATGCATACTATTTATCGTCTTTATTAATTAAAATGCGTGGTGCGCTGCACTTCTGGTAGTTGCTATCGATTCTATGCTTAGCGGCATCTTGCGGCTGTCACTCTTTCCGCGCCCTTACTATCTGGAATACGATTGACCTGAATGTCTCCTGGACGTTGGTTTTGTCCCAGAAGATTACGTGGAGCAAGGTGGGGTTGCATATCTTTTGTTCAGCGTCGACGTGGAAAGAACGTCGACGATGGCTTTGTTTTCATGCTCCCCGCTCTGCGGATGGCAATGTGGTCATTCGCCGGTTGCTTGCGTGACTGTAGTTGGGTATGACTGGGGCTCCCCTGAAGATGCTATTCTCATATCCGCAACACAATAACTATGTATAGCGGGAACAGAGAAATTGGTCAGACAAAATATAATGCAAATTCCGCAGAAGTATTGCTCAGCCGGGCATTCTCGGCGCTGAGGATCAAACAGTCGGTAGCCGCGATGATTCACTTGTTTGATCTTGGCGTCTCAAAGGAGCTGAAGCGATAAGCACTAGACGGCGGTAGGTGCTCGGTAATAAAGCACGGCGGTGGAGCATTATTTTTGTCGTTAATGCCGATGCCGCGTTTTGACGTAGCACGCGATATCAGCCTCTAAGTGCGGCAGTAAAACTAGTACGTATGAAGTTTCAATATCCTCCTGCCAGTTCTTCATGAGAAGCGTGCACAATGATGCATAAATGTATTGAGGCACAACAAATATGTTTCCTGCTTCTCAGAGGATAAGTCCTTCTCAAGGTCTTTTTTTTATAGAAGAAAGGCAAAAAATGACGCTTAATTGTCAAAGGATGAAGAAAGCATTCTTGCCTTGCATGTACCTACTCGAGAAGGCAATGATTTTTGAAGCTCAATGGTTTCATTCGTGCAAGGAAGACAAAACCGAGAAGATGATGCTATGAAAAAAGATTTTTAAACATCCCATTTCATATTACTGTAAATAAATAGAGAACTCAGTTTGTCCAAAATTTCGGAGCACTATGTTCTGGTCTAATATGTATCAACAAACGCTATTACATAGAGTAAGGCCAGTTAAACTTAACCTCTGCCATCATACCTGTCTCTACCACGCACTGAATCGAGAGCTTCAAAAACCTGGGCTGCTTGCCATGGCTGCGAAATGTGCTGTAAGAGAACCTCAAACACACGAGGGGCTGCTTGAAATTGTTTCCAGATATGCGCAGCACACAGTAATAATTTTTCGTGCAAATAGCTTGGTTGCTATAGCTTCAAATCTAGTTTTCATTTTCAAGTCGTGCAATGGAAGAGCACATATATCTATCCACATATCTAGAAACCATGATCGCATGTTCTTAGTCGTCTAGGAAGACTTTCTTTGAAGGGCATTTGCAGCTATAAACGAAAATTGGATGCTGGCTTCCCATTTGTGGGAATATATGCTCCAGAACGGCTCAGGCTTTGACGACTACTGCAGTGGTAAGCCCCGAATATTATCTGCCAGATGTGGTTTTTTGATGTGCACTTCCCTTACGCCGTACACGGGTGTCTTGCGGTTCGCAATTCATTGAAGCGGGGCCGCGATGCTTGGGAATAAAGGTATACCTTGGCCGCCTGTGTAGTTGCTTGCCATAGCTGGGAATCGCGAATTTCCTAGCCGTGGAGGAAACAAACATTTAGTTTGTTTGTGAGAATCTTGGCGATCTACCTCCTAGACAGTTGGAAGGTTTTATCAGGTTATTGATGTAGCAAATTTTTTTTATTAGCATTGTGGTATTTTAATAAATGATTCAACCGGGGTTGCTTACTACAAATCAGTGCCGAGTCATGCGCAAGGAAGTTACGAATATTATTTACAATAGGGAATCGTGAAGACCCTTGTGGACATCTCAAGGAAATAGAGCAGTAAGCAATGCTCACACAACTGCTTGCGGTGTCGGCACCATGGTTTTGATTGGTTGCATGCTCTGTGCCGAACGAAACGCTTCATACGGGAAACGTGAGTAAATTCTGTCACAGTATATCGTCGGTGAGTCGCGGGGTTCGTAGCATTAAGACGGACATTATAGGCGGAAGTTGGAAAATGTGCAATGAAAGGCCTTCGAATCATGTCGCAAACTTTGTAGCATGTAAAGGTGCCCCGAGCAGCCCTGTCACAATGCCGGCACGAGGCAGCCCATTTCACCTCGCAGTGATGTTCGCTTTCTTCGTTATTTGGGGCGAACAATGTGGCGGCACCGGGTCACTGATGAGAGGAAATGATCAGAAACGGACAATCAAGCTACGGGCATAGAGGAAAAAAAACGCCGTGATGAGTTGTAGAGAAACGGACGTACACGAGTAAGAGTAATCGATAGTTCATTGCAGTGATCTACGTGAACGTGACGGAAGGATGAAACGTGTCCCATTTTCCGCGGTCGCTTTCAACATAAACATAGATCACACAAGATTGTGCGTGGCATAAAGAATTATTCAGAACATTGGTCTGCTTATGTTAAAATGGGGTCACTGTGGGAATTCTGGACAAAGCATCAAGAACGTGTGCTAAAACTTTTAAAACAAACATCTGATCATGGTCACTGTGAAGCGTCTAAGGTTCACTGTGGCGCCGACATTTAACTCTCTCAAGATAGTTACACCTTTGGGTGCCTCTAAATTAGCAAACCCTTCTTTCTCTGCGTGGCGGATCAGATTGTAAATGGCCCTAGCAAACGCACACCATGCCTATAAATTGAAGGTGGACGGTTCCTTCGGTACCGAGGACTGCAAACGACCCGTGGTACAGGGAAGATTCTGCAGGTATGCCTGCGGGAAAAACATTTATCAGCTTTCGGATCTGGAATAGTGACCAAGACGCGACTTGCTGAGCCATTCTTGAGGAAACACCGTACCGGAAGATGCAGCTTTCAACGCTTATTATAGGTTTTAGAGAATCCTATGTGGGGAGGCATAGCGTCATCGTCGAAGTTATGGAAGATATGGCTGAGAGGATTTCGTGGCACCAATAGGAGGCATCGGGTGCTGCCAAATCAATAAACGTGGTGGCATGCAAACTATTGTCATGTAAGAATGGTGCACCTGCCCCCGCTTCCAGACATTAGGACAGCCGCGTATACCGGTAATGTGTTCAGTTAAGAAAATACCCTATTCATCGTTACAGCGGCAAAATGTTTCGTTAATGTTTCGTTAAAAATACCAAGGGAGGACAGCGCTGTAGCTTTGAGAGCCAGGAGCGCGGATGCTCTCGGAACGCCATTAACCCACGTGCTGAATATGATGGAATTGCTTATATGACGCTGACACGGGGTGATTGAGCTGTTCAAGACTGGAGCACAAAACATGAATGTGGTTCGCGGTATTACTGTCATCATATAAAGACCATAACATCATTTTGAAGTAGGAAATGGTGAAAAACAAGCATGCATCTGAGGGGTTTAACTTAAATCATTTGAATACGCGACACGACAACTAAATACACTAGGGGAGCGCATTCTCACTCACACAGTAATTACAGTACAAAGGCTGAGTGGAGTACACTGTCTTGATTCACTGAAGAGGAGCAGCAGGCTATTCTTTCGTTTGAACCCAGGGAGCAAATAGATTTAAATTGTAATTTAGCTGGAAACGGCATTACTCCGTGCCAGTAGCAGAAAATGTGTACCAGTATTCACAGCGTGCAAAAAACACGGCTGATCTCTATTGAATTAAGCTTATGTTATTATTAAGAAGGGAAATAAAGCGCACATGATAGGCGTTGTATTTCACATCTGCTGTGAAGTACTGCGTCATCCGAACGAAAGATCAATCGTTCGTCGCATTGCTTGCTTTGTTTCATAAATTCTCAAGTTCTCAGAAAACTTCACTCCATAAATTCAAAGCTGTGCGTTAGCATCCCCTTTTTACATCCTTGTTCGTCTCACATGCGTCCATTTTTCAAAGTAACTTGTTTGTTTGATGAGCACTTTTTTCGGCACGCATTATCAAGAAAACCCATTAGCGGTTTTAATAGGTCCTGTGAAATAATATTCGAGCATGTAGGAGCCGAAATGGGGCATAACGGACCCATAGAGAAGCATTCAGGACTAGTAGGAGGACGCTCAGGACATGCATATAGGTCCTGTTTCTCCTTTGCAGACTCCTTTACCTCCTGTATATCACATGTGGGATATATATTAGGAGTTGTCGGAGTTGTGAATAGGTCCTGTGTACCATGATACAGGAGTTGTTGGGGATCTTTAATCAGGATTTGTTTATACAAGGTTGAAAAAGCAAAGATTGATATACGCATGCGGTGTCCAGCTAAATTGAATCAAGAATTAAAAACAAGAAAGCCTCTTTCAAATTTGAATGAAATGAACATGAACGTTTATTTTTCATTTAGATCTCTGCATGCGCTCTTGTGAGCGCATGCGGTAATTACAATCAACAATCGCTCCACGTCTTTCAGCCTTATAGCGCAGGTTCATATCTGTAACTAATGGCAAGTCTGTGCAGGGAATAAATTCGCCTTTGCAATGAACATAAGTATGCTCGAGCATAACTCAAAACACACGTCACAGCCCACCGAACTATTCATTGATAGCTGCGCATCAACAACGATGTTTATTTAAGGTTTTGCGTATGCAAAACGCGTGATGGAAAATGAAATACTGGCAGCATGTGAAGTTAAAAGGTGATTTATGACAAGCGGATCCGTACAAGTTATCTCTGAAGTAGAAATAAAAATGCGCTCTAACACGGCGAAAAAATAGCCAGTATGTAACATGTTCGCATATTCTTAAGAGTATGTGCAAAAAACTGACACGTTTGAAGGATAGATGATATCGCCTATCTGTGGTGATAGAAAAAAAAGGTTCAGCGTGTTTACATGAAAATCGTCGAAAGACGACTGCACTTGAGAAAAAATGCCAAGTGCAAAACAGCAAAGTAGCTATGGTAAATGACGTATATAAGCACATTAACCATTGGTCGCCTCGTTGTGGTGGTTACCGTGCTGGGCTGGTACGCGGTGTACTCCTTCAGAGCATGGTTCGATTCATAGTGCGGCAAGTTAGTTTTTTAATATTTTTATTTCCGTACATTTTTTATTTACCTAAATGTCTTTTTAGCATTCATCCGCATTTTTCCCACAACGACGGGCGCTGACCACATTCTACAATGCACATACCCTGCGACTCCTACTACTCCTACCACTCCCACAACTCCAATGCCCAATAACCCAATATGAATAGGTTCAATGTATATAGGTTTTTCAATAGAGTGCTGCAGTGCAGCAACAACAGTTAAAGTCGAGTTGACTAACAAGCAATTTGTAATCGTTGAATAGTAAGCTTATCAACGGTTGCTTATCAACGGTTGGGCTCATCAGGTAATGAGAGGCTCATAGCCCAGACTAACATCCACATCAGAGTGGGGAATTTCTAAACTCGCAACCTTGTTAATGCTGCATCGCAAACTAATATTGCGGACGCAATGGGCGAAACCAAAGCCACGGGCTCAGGAAGAATGCTAATCGCGCCTCCGCGTACCACGGTGATGGTCTAACAAACAGACTGCTTGATCGGTATAGCTTCCTGTAGCTTGCTGACAGGCAAATTACACTGTTAAGTGTTCTACAGGCACGTCGGTATTTATAAAAATAACATCCAGTACCTTTTGCAGTAGGGGACCATTGATTTGGCTAAGCCAACATGTTAAGAGAAATCAAACTTGAAGGTGGTTATTCACGTTTCTGAATCGACACGAATCACGAGGCCTCATGGAAGCAGACAGACCAGATTCCAAGTGAGAAGAGGGTACTCTAAAGAGTTCACGCTTCATGTTCCGATACTCTGTCCCGTATCAGTTTCATTCATATCGGGTTTGTCCGGTTTCTGTTAACCCGGTCATGATCTGCCCTGTATATGAGCTCAATACAGGACTGGTCCGCCCTGTTTCATATCCATACAGGACTGGGATGTCATGTATAAGATGCATACTGAAATGGTTTGCCCTGTATTAACTCTATACCGGACTGGATCAACGGATTGAGATTCATACCGGACATGACCTGTCCGATATAAACTCGTTTAAGCTTCATGCAGGACTGGTCACGCCGAAATGAAATTTATACGGGATAATACAGGACCGGTTCAAACCCGTTTGTCGCGATACGGGATTTTTCACTATGGTTGTAATACACGTACTGTTTCCGTCCAAACATGGAAATAAAAGCGGTGCGACGAAACTAGCACAATAGCCAAAGTGAGGCATTACGTCAAGGTAGAGCACAGACAATTGTGGCTAGCATATATTCACAAATCGCGCCATTTAAAGAAAAATGAGTGGACCAGGGGCTTCTGGGACCGCTTGGTGCACTGGAGTCGAATGGAACATGAGGCTATATGGTAGTGCACTCAGTTATT
The DNA here is from genome assembly GCF_055883805.1 of Amblyomma maculatum. Taxonomy (NCBI): domain Eukaryota; kingdom Metazoa; phylum Arthropoda; class Arachnida; order Ixodida; family Ixodidae; genus Amblyomma; species Amblyomma maculatum. The sequence continues at coordinate 71,963,959 of NC_139346.1, forward strand.
GAACTTTAACTTTGGTAATACCTCCTTTGCATCAACGTGGCATGGTTTTAGGGCTATGGTTTGTGGTCGAAAGAATTATCAGCGGTTTTTATTTAGTGGCCGCAGTTAATTCAGTTGCACATACACTGCGTACATACGTGCTTGGAATTTCGCAAAGCCTCTGTTTCCACCTGCTATGCGCATCTGGTAAACAAAATACATCTCCGGAAGAAAGGTCCCCAGAAAAAGGTCCCTATTTCAGAAATAGGATAAAGGTGTCCTACACGATTCCAAACGTACCTCAACGACCGGCTCTAGCTCTATCACGGCATATCAGGAACGAATTTAGTGTCATTAAATTTTACTAATTTTAGGCTACATTCTTTTTATTGCTTTAGCTTCGACCTAATTGTAATTTCGTTGACAGCGTATTTATTGCATATTTGATGTAGTCTTTGCGGTATATGGCATGGACTAGGCTTTCCCGTGGCGAAGTGGAAGGATGTTTATACTCTGTTTCAACCTGTCCACTTGGACAGAGCATTGAACTAATGCGACCAATGATTCATAGTAATAAGATGAATGCGTTAACAAAATGACAGCAGCTCATTTTTATTTGTTTGCTAGGGAAACATTGCGCTAATAACCTTCGGTAGGAGGATGCTTTGAACGATGATTTAAGGTGGCCATAGTCCCTGATCAGTTAATGCTTAGCCTAACTTCCCTGTAGAATTTCTATTGCCACTGGATATTTAGCAAGAATTCTACATTCTTCTCTCAGGAATCGTAGACCTTCGTCACCGGAATGTCTGGGATGCTCTTCTAGCGCACTTTGTGTATTGGGTGGGCCCAATCTACCGCGTACCCAGGCGGTTATTTCTTTCTCAGTTCTTAATATTACCAAGCCAATTAGACCTATTCAAGCGATTGCCTAAAAAGCTTCGTAGCTCAGGATCGCGGACCCAAAAGCTGCCGAGATCGCATGTTATAATGAGTTTTTTCACCCTACCTTTTCACGGTGCCTTCTGCAGTGCCTGTAAACGTGTCAGCTGTCCAGACATCTAGGACCAAAATGACGGTTGCACCTATTGTCAAAGTCAAGATGGATGCAATAAAATGTGGAATTGTTTACAATTTGAATTCCTGATGAAATCATTCTTAGAGAAAATGTTAGCTAAGGGACGTTTTCTCCTAACGGCGGCTTCCTCGGGGGCCATTTATTGCGTCGACGTTTTTTCCAGGGCCATTATTTCCGGGGACTTTGTTTCTGGGACATATTTACCTAAACCCTTTAAATATACCCCAGAATTGTAACCTGGATACATACCTTACCGTTCATTCAGGTATTCTTCGGCATAGCTGACTGAAAGAAAGCTATTTCTGGTTCCTGATAATAAATACCTGACAAGCGTGCATGTGGTCCTTGAGGTGTTTATCCCGAAGTTCATTTCATTTGCTTACCTTTATTAAAGACCGTGTTTACTGTACCATCCGGCTACCAAAATCGTAAGCTTATTCTTGTGTTAACTCGAAACATTTATGATTTTCTGGGCTACAGCGCGTTGAGCGGCTAGGCTTGGATAGCTTTAGGGAGCCTGCACTGCACACGCGCATGGCTGGCTGCGACAATGACATGTCTAATTCGCGATGCTTAGTACTCTCCTGGCTTTAATAAATAGTGGTCCTATTGTCCACTCTCATCCTTCGTCCGCTGCGTCACAGTTCCGGTTGGCGCCTCAACATCTTGGGGCCGACTGACACCATTTTGCAATAACCTCAACATTAGTTTGGTGCCGTAGATTAGCTGTAAGTTAACAATCAATTTATCAAAAAATTCATGATTAATTTACACAAGAATAAACCGTAGATCCTGTCGTTGTAATGTGCACGTCAGTTTTCCTGTTTCCTTGTTGTGTCTGTTTATAGAGTTGCACTGAAATTTTTTTTCGTAATAAACCGTCGATACTTGGTCCTTTTTTGTGTGCATAATGGAAAATTATCGAGCTCTTTTATGAGACATCTTAGGGTGTAATGCTCGTGTACGTCTAACTTAAGTGAATTATTATCTTGCTTTAAACTTTCGAAAACAATCGTAATCCATCACCGGATAATTTTCTGAAAGCGTCCCGTGTCTGTTTCAATCTTCGCATCCGCGAACATCGAAAACGGAAAGCTTGAACGCATACAGTTACATGTACGTGCTGCTCGCTTTGCATCAGATTATTATGTTTCTTGAAAATATTCTGGATACATTTAAAAACACAAAGGATAGTACCATACGTAAACATTATGGCGGCACTTTCCGGTACATTTTCATGTTTTCTATTCGTAAACAGGCATTTACAGTGAGACCTACTAACCAGTCGCAAACATGAAAAAATTCTGTAATAAATGGGGCTATTATCTCTATTTCTTCAGCATCCCTTTCAGTTATGCTATAACAGAACGGTTGGAAGATGCTACTTTGTGATAAATGATACGCATCGGTTTCTGATTGTCAATTGGTAAGTGAGGTGGGACTGTCTCCTTGGCTATAACAATATTCCAACCGTCTCGCAACAAAAAGAAATATTCTATCGCTACCATACTGGCCACGCCCTTTAAGTGAGGTAACTTAAGGGTTATTACAAAAAATAATCTGGAAAGAAAACACGGCACAATTGTAGATTTCTGATGGGATTATCAACAACGCGAAACTGTGCCTGTCATCCAAACGACGTCTACGTCCCAATCACCCCTCCGTTCATCGCTTCGATAATCAGAGAGCTGTCATTCTATTCTTGTTTTTCTTGTGAACTTCCGGCGCAGGTTGACGCGTGATTTATGACTTTGAGTGCAAATGTAGAAGGTGAGGATTAAGGTGAACTGCTAATGTTCGGCATGATAATTATAAGAAGAAGCAGACGTATATCTATATTTCACCATAGAGAAAACAGCTGACTGGGGCGCACTTGTGGAAACGTTAATGGTAAAATCGAGAGAAGCGCGCGAAAGGCACTTAGCGGGTGAGTACCGATCTACTAGCACGACGCCGATAATCGGTTCATAGGGCAAGAGTGCTCAAAAACCAAGATGGGTGTTTCTGTACACCTCGAGCTTAGCCCTAGAGTCGAGCAATCGTCTATACGCATATAATCTGCGATGCCATGCCATCATCGTCTATATTCTTGTTTAAGGAAAGCTTCTCCCATTACAGTTCCTAAAAAACTGCTACAACGACTTATCTAGCAAATTCTACTGTGTGCATAAAAAATGGCCAACGCTTGCAGTTATAAAGGTGGGTGTAGCGTATCCTTACTTTCTATGCTTTTTCTCGTCTGTAAGCCGCATTGCAGTGAAGGCAATGTTTATTACAAAAGAACATTCATGTTCCCAAAGTGCCAGAATTGGCTGGAATCGTTGTGGTTTGGAAAGTGAAGCCTTATTGGCAAAATACATAAATAAACATTGCTAGAAACATTACTTCTAAGCCCGGCGATTTCCATTAAAGAAAGCTGGCTCAAGACCCTTCGTGTTAATATCATTGAGTACTTTCGTTACCCACATACGCTTCATATCAAAAGATTTTGTGCTCATGGATATTTGTACGACGAACACAAATCGGTTTTTACAGCGCGCAGCAGGATGACGACAAAGCATGCCGGATACAATAGGCCATATGCGAAATTGATAGCGCCATCTGGTGAACCCGTTCTAAACTACATACGCCATCTTGTGTTGGGCGAGGGACCCATACTGCCCATACGCCTAGGTGTCATACGGACGGATTGAGCTGCGTGCGTGCGCATTAAAGCGGAATGTTTATTTAGTATTTTCTACCGGCAAAACGCCCGCACACTGCTGTCTTCCACTCTGCAAACAACGGGGAGTGATTGACGACTGTGGAGTCAAGGTAAGACTCGCGGGATTACTTTTTAATCGAGAATGGTTTCACGCAATACCGACCGTCTTCAAGCGCAGTGTTTTTAGCGTTTGATGCGCTGTGCTAGCGACGTTTAACAGCTGAATTTATTACGAGTTTTGACTGTAGTGTGCGAGTAATTTTAAAGCCAGAATCCAATACGCTTTAAAGCGACGTACCATTAATACTTAAGAAAGGCTTGCAAAATTTGCGCAATACCCACTGGTCGTAAACACTGCTGCTGCGATGATTGAACTGGTAGTGTGTTAGGGGAGTGTGACCCAAGCGCTTGGCAGTTATATGTACAGGTTGTCCACTCCTAGTGTGAACATGTGAGTGTAGCCATGCTCATTGAAGGACGACTGCGTCCGGCTTGGCCGCGCATCGAAGCGAAGTGGCAGATTACGCAAAGCCACGTCCAGGTCAATCCTCTGCGCCACTTTGATGCGATGACGGCTGCGCCGCACGCAGTGACCCATTATATAGAGCACGCCTATGCGGTCGTGTGTTCACACTAACAGTGCATGACCTGTACATAACCCTTTAGAGTTTACCTCTATGCACTTTCTGCAACCCCCATGCAACACCTCATTCATCGTTTACGCGTGTGTGGCGCCCAACATTGCGTGATCTGTGCCGTTCCTTCTGCTGATGTAGCCTTTTCCGCTACGACTGCCGCTTTGTGTCTGCCCACTGTAGTATCCACAAACCGCCTATTTCAGGCCATTTTAAGAAGGTCCTTGCAGTTAGTGCAGCACCATGGCAAGTTTTTTTTTTATTTAATGCCGGAATATGTGTGTGAGTTTGGTGCATTAAATGTTGAATGCCATCTTTTTTTTTAGGTGTCATTTCATGAATTCCCAACTGATCCAGCATTGTACAAGAAATGGATCATTGTAATCCGCAGAGATGACGGCGCCAACTTTACTGTTGGCATATCAACAAAAGTTTGCTCGAAGCACTTTCGTGAAACTGATTATGTGCCTGGTGTGGCAAGTGGCTACAGGCTTCTTCGGGACACTGCTGTGCCATCAGCGTTCAGCTTCGTTAAAGATAAAAAGATCCGGAAGTCACCAAAACAGCGCGCACCACGAGCAACAAACACAAATCTGAAGCAAGCACGTCACACAGTGAAGGCATCAGGGTCGACTGAGAGTACCGGCAGTAGCAGCATTACTATACCTGTGGATGCATTCATGTGCAGTGATGAACAGGACACCGAAAGCTTATGCGAGCGGCCACAGACTGATTGTTCGACACGAGATTTGGAGCCGGTCATTTCCGTTGCAGAAGAAAAGGAAAAAGAAATAAGAAGACTTCAAGATAGGTGCACACAGGTGGAATAACAGCTGACAGCCGCCAGGGAGGATGCTCGCCAGCTGCAAGCTGAGAAAGAGGACCTAGCTAATGAGCTTGCTGAAGAAAGACGTAAAGCAGCCGCCTTCTGCATCGAATCATTTAGGGACTGTGATGAAGCGGTCACGTTTTATACTTGTCTGCCCGATCACACCCGCTTCATTGGCCTTCTGCTTTTCTTGAAACCAGAAGAGAATGGCTGTGATGCTTTCTGCACCGACACTGTGGGTGATAACAAGTCCGGTAAGGGTCGCAAACGAAAACTGATGGGGAAAAATGAGCTGTTTTTAGTTCTTGTGCGGCTTCGCCTTGGCCTGTTTGAAACTGATCTGGCACACAGATTTAATGTTTCGCAGTCCATGGTCTCAAGAATATTGCCGCGAAACCTTCAAAACAGTATTTGTTGTTTTTTTGAGTTGCTTAGCTCTTTTGCGGGCGCAAGTCAGCCCCAATAAAGAGTTTCTTCAGTGAATCATCGACCCCTCATTTGTGTCGTCGACCTGGTCATCCCTACGTGACATCTGGTGGAGGTGCTGCCTTTGATCCTTCAAGCGAAGACCCAAGCCGTGTTCCTGTCGCCCTGGAAGACCAACCTACAGGTCACCGAGCCAGCCGCCGACTCCAAGGTCTACAACCCGAACACGGTCTGCTGCCTGACCCCATTCGATCTCGGAAGGCATCGACGCTGACAATGGCCCAGCTTCCAGCACCGGTTGTTTTCGTCCAGCCCCGTGAGCCCCTCTGCTTCCATGGACGACCGGATGAAGATGCGGGAGACTGGATGGACCTTTTCGATCGTGTGGCAGAATTCAACGGCTGGAACGACGCCGCGAAACTTAGGCAAGTCTACTTTGTTCTTCAAGGACATGCCCGAGTTTGGTTCGAAAATCATGAGGCAACTATGAAGGATTGGGAGACTTTCAAGGAAGCGTTTCTGACTGCCTTTTCAAACGTCGTCCGAAAGGAAAGCGCCAAGGCCCTCCTTCAGTTAAGAGTTCAACTCCCTAATGAGCCTGTTCTGGCGTACGTTGAGGAGATGAAGCGCCTCTTTCGCCGCGCCGACCCTAATATGACCGAAGGTGAGCGAGTCAAACTTTTATTGCAAGGCGTTAAAAAGTCGCTTTTTGCGGGTCTTGTGCGAAATCCGCAAAGAAATGTGGTGGAATTTGAAACGGAGGCGTCTACTATCGAGAAGACGATGGCCACCTGGATGCGCCACTACGAGCGACCACTTCAGCCGGACTGCTCAACCCACTACCCCAGCGCATCTGCAAGCGGAGAGAACCTTCGAGACCTCATCCGGGAGATCGTGCGAGAGGAGCTCTGCCGATTGATGCCATCATCGCAACAACCCCAGGTGGCGACGCTCGCGGATGTCGTCCGTGAAGAAGTCCAGCAGGCGCTGGGCGTTCCTCAAGCGACGGCTGCGACTGTTCCAGCTCAAGAGGCAACAGCGATGGACTACGCTGGTGCATTACGTCGCCCTGCGCCCCGACGTGATGACTTTCCGAGCCATCGCCGCTACCGTCCTGTTCCTGAAAACCGCCCCTTGGCCCCCGCCCGCCAAGCTTACCAACAGCCCCCAAGCCCCAGGAAGTGCGACGCCTGGAGGACAATAAACAACCGGCCATTATGTTTCCATTGTGGTCAGGCAGGATACATCCTCCGTCACTGCCCGTACAGGCGGATCGGCCTCCGCGGTTTCGCTGTCGACGCTCCACGACCCCGTCCTGGCGAGCGACCGCAAGAAATCAATAACTTCCTGCGCAGCGGAGAGCACTCGTCGCCAAGGCGTCTGTCACGCTCGCCATCACCGTACAATGCCCGATTTGCGTCGCCGGGCCGCGGTTATGTGCAAGGACGGTCTCTTAGCCCCCGTAGGGGAAACTAAAGGCAGCAACCTTTGGAGGTGAGGTTGCTCAACGGCGAAAAGACGAAGATCCTCCGCCGCCGACGACCACTAACAACGACGCAACCATTTTATCACCACTCCACACGACGACATCGACGACAACACGACCAGAGTGCAAGCAGACACCGCCGCCCAGTGAAGTAGCAACAGTATGCCCCGGCCATACCTGAACAAACGACTGAGCCGAGATCGGACACTAAGGCCCACGTGCAATGCGAGGACGCGAGCAAGTGACCTTGAAGTTGATATCGACGGTCGCAGAGTCACTGCCCTAGTAGACACCGGAGCTGACTATTCAGTCATTAGTGGACCGTTAGCCTCTCAGCTCAGAAAAGTTACCACCGCATGGGATGGCCTGCTGATTTTCACCGCAGGTGGCAACCTGATTACTCCATCGGGACGATGCACTGCAAGAATAACCGTAAATGGGCGTACTTACCCCACCAGCTTTGTGGTCTTGCAGCAGTGCTCCCGCGACGTGATTTTAGGCATGGACTTCCTAAATGAACATAGGGAGCTCCTATGTTCCTAAATGAACATCGACCTGCGATCCAAGCTCATCAAGCTCTCTGCAGACAAAGCCATTCCTGCTACGACGACATCGATGCAACACATCGCTCTAAACGTCCTTGATGAAGAATTGACCGTACCGCCCCGATCAAGCATCGCAGTCTGCGTAGGTAACGCAAACATCGAAACCGCTGAAGGAATCGTCGAAGGAAATATCCAATTGCTCTTAGAACGAGGTGTCGGTATCGCAAGAGGCATCACGAAATTCCGGAGAGGTCAAGCTCAGGTTCTGGTAACAAACTTCACCGAAGAATACCGGCATCTCATCAAGGGTACGACGATCGCTGTTTTCGATGAATTAGCGGACGTCAAAGATGTATTCGCCCTCCCCGACCAAACGCTGGAAGACGCATCGGACCAATTCCGTCAGCCCACATTAGACATCAATCCAGCATTGACCCGCAGCAGGAAAAAACAGATTCGCAGTCTTCTTTGAAGCTACAGGGCGTGCTTCTCGTCATCATCGAAAGTACGACAAACACCACTGGTCAAGCACCGCATTATAACGGACGAACACGCCCGACCACTACGCCAAAGCCCTCATAGTGTATCGCCGCGAGAACGGCAGTTGAGGAAATGCTGCGTGATGACGTAATCCAGCCATCGAACAGCCCCTGGGCGGCACCAGTCGTTTTGGTCAAGAAGAAAGACAGCACACTTCGCTTCTGCGTTGATTACCGCCGCTTGAATACCATAACGAAGAAGGATGTCTACCCGCTTCCCCGCATCGACGACACTCTCGACCGGCTCTGCAATGCAAGGTACTTCTCATCGATGGACCTGAAGAGCGGATATTGGCAAATTGAGATCGACGAAAGAGATCGCGAGAAGACCGCATTCATCACACCGGACGGCCTTTATGAATTTAAGGTGATGCCATTTGGCCTCTGTTCCGCACCAGCCCCGTTTCAATGAGTAATGGACATAGTACTGGCAGGCTTGAAGTGGCAAATTTGTTTGGTATATTTGGACGACGTTGTTGTCTTCTCGTGAAACTTTGAAGGCCACCTAAAACGACTACAGACAGTGCTGGAAGCCATCAAGTCATCGGGGCTAATGCTAAAAGCAGAGAAGTGTCATTTCGCCTACGAAGAACTCCGATTCCTAGGTCACATCGTTAGGAAGGACGGTATTCGCCCAGACCCGGAGAAAACAGCTGCAATCGCACAATTCCCACCGCCTGCCGACAAGAAAGCTGTGCGCTGATTCCTTGGGCTGTGCGCTGTCGCGACGCCGGACGCACAGGACCGGAGCCGAGGGTAGCGTTGACCGGTGAGGCGTCGAGGAACCTCGGAGACGTGGAGCTTTCATTAGAGCTGAGTACAAGTAGTTTATTTACATGTTTACACGCTGGAGATTTCAGAAGGAAGCCCTCTCCAGATGTCGGACGCCAGGTTTTCTTCTCTTGGGTCTCCCTAGATCCCTAGGCAGGGAAAAAGTTCATCTTTGGCACGGGCCAATCGCAAAGCGCGAGGTGACAGTTTGCGCACTGCATCACTGAGCCCCGCCCCGCACATTCTTGCACGTGTGCCACTACACTTTAACAAACACATCGCCAGTTCACAAGCGACCCCCCATCGTTCTATTCTCACGGCTGGCCTCTGTTTTTCTCCGTTCGGTCCGGTGCCCTGTGGGTCTCCCCCTCAGCAGCAAACACTTCAGCCAGCAGGCCAGACCTCGCGCGAAGCCGACGATGGCTTTGTCCGACGTCGAGTACCGTAACCCGACACCGCGCGGTTCCGACGACGGTCGCTTGCTCCGCCGCCGCCCCTCTGTAGGTCATTAATCGGCCAGGCTCTTCTTGGGAAGTCAGGCCGTTTCTTCACAAAGCGACCAAATCGGCGCTTCGAAATGGCCATGGGTGAGGACAGCGGCTGTTGAGGCGTGCGTGCAGACCGGGTGGGCATCTGCAGACGAAGCTTGCTGAGATGCCCGTGGAGCGCACGCAGACACACCGACGCCTTCTGAGCAATAAATTAGCTCGGACACAACAGCTCCTCCGCCGACGGGAAGATCTCGGACGGCGAGGAGTTTCCGCTGCTCGACGTTAGAGATCAGCTTCTTCGTACGGTGGTTGGACCACTCCTAAATCGCAAAGACTGGCGCCACAAACCAAGCAAGCGCCAGCAAAAGCTCTCAAGCTCCCAGGCTGTTGCATGATAAACAAAAATCTCTGCCCAGTATCATATTTGCGGACCCTGTCACACTACTGCCACCTGTTTTCTGCCTCACTCCCTCTCTTCTGTTCATAAAAAGAGCTACAAATTCACTCACTTATGAAAACTGCTAAGAAACATTCAGTGCAACAATGCCTAAATTAAACACTTAGAACAGTAAAGGATATATTTGTATCTTCCTCGTTCACTGAAGCGGTAAAAAGAGCATTATGCACGGCTCAAGCCATCGACTTTAGCATTTGTCTTTCCCTTTTTGTACCGCACACTGAAGCTCAAATCTTGGAGCGCAAGGCTCCCTCTCAATAGTCGAGGATTTTTCCCTGACATTTGCGAAAGCCACGTTAGTGGACAGTGGTCTGTCACAAAGACGAACGGGGTTCCGTAGAGGTAGCAAGCCAGTTTTTGGGATGCCCAAACCAGGCAAACTTTCTTTTTCGCGTGCGCTATAGGCCTCTTCTCTTGCTGCTAGCTTTCTGCTGGCGAGGTTGTTCACCTCCGTTTTCATCTACCTGACAGAGAATCTCTCCCTCACATCGTTTCATTAGGTGGTGGTGATAGATCATGAAATCTCGGCGCCCTCGCTTCCGCTCGATGACGTAGTTCGTCTCTGAAAGCTTTTTCGCCACTCGGAACGGCCCTTCCCATTGACCTTTGAGCTTTTTCGCTCGCGATGAGCACAGGACAAGGACTTCATCGCCCTCTCGATACGACTGCAACTTTGCGTTTCGGTCGTAGTAACTTTTCGCCCTAGTCTGTGCCTCAATGTTGGCTGGGTCCCACACATCTTTGAGATTTCCATCTTCTGTCTGCTCCTTAATGAGCGTTTCTCTGGTCACCTTTCCGACATTTCGATCTGTCGACACTGACAACGGAAGCACTGACAACCCCTCACTATCTCTTTCCTCACTTTCCGATTGCCCTGCATCATCTGGACTGACTCCTGTTTCTCTCTCATTGGAGTGCGATGGGGCATGTTTGTTTTCCATTTCATTGAACTGCCCGTTTGACACCTCCTCACTGCTCCCTTGTTCCTCGCTCCTCTGCGATGTCGGAGCCTGTGCACCCTCAATATCTCTCTCCTCCTGCCCTGAGTCAGCCTCATTCCTCTCTAGCTTGGCAGCAAGGGAACGCGCCTCAGCTCTTGTGAGCGCCTGAACGACTTCCTCTGTCAAGCTTTTCCCTTGAGCTCTCAGAAGCTGGTCCGTTCGGTTAGAAAACAAGTAGGGGTACTGCGGTGGCAGCTTGTTTGAAACTGCAGCCTCAGTACGAACTTCACCGAAAGGTCCAGTGATTACAACTTCCGCTACTGGAAGGCAAACACTAGATTCCTCCAGAATCGGCTTTATCCACGCACATTTCCCGCTGAACTGCTTTTCTTCCACGTAATCAGGATGTACAAGGTCAATTGTTGCCCCACTATCACTGAGCACTCGGCATGTTTTTCCGTTGACAGTCAAATCAAACAAATAAGGATTGAGTAGTTCCTCATTCTTCATCAAATCGCAAGTGTATGCGAACGTAACTTTTTGTTTTCGACATCCCGCGGCAATGTGCCCAGATTCTTGGCAGTTATAGCAAACTGGCGGTTTTCGCGCTTCAAAAATCTTCCTCTGTAACCGATTGTGCGCCCCCTCTTTTTCAGGCTCACTTTCTGACTTTTCAACACTAAGCGTTTTCGTAGTGTCCGTTGTCACATTTCCCAGCTTAGATCCTGAACTCCACTGGCGCTTTTTCAGTCCTGACCCTGTCACGCTATTTCCCTTATCAGTCGGCATAGCGGAAGAAAGCTCCTCTCGCACCCCTCGGCGGGAGACGTATTCGTCCGCAAGTTCTGCCGCTGCCTGCACCGAGCTGACAGTCGCCTTGTCCTGAATCCAAATTCTCATCGCCTCTGGAACTTTAGAAAGAAATTGCTCGATAGCAATTATTTCCAAGGCCTTGAGGTACTCATTATTGGCTTTGGCGCCAACCATCCATTCCGTCCTTTAACTCATAGGCAAACTCTCCATAGCTAGCACCTTGCCTTTTTGTAACGCTCCGAAATCTCTGTCTGAAAGCCTCTGACGACAGACGAAATCTCTTGAGAAGGCTCTCCTTAACTTTATCGTAGTCGTCAGAGTCCTCTGCAGAGAGTCGAGCAATTACATCCGCTGCCTCGCAAGGCAACAAACTTAACAAACGCCGCGGCCAAGAGCTGCAACCAAACTGTGCCTTTTCGCACGTTCTCTCGAAGTTCACAAGATAGAGGCCTATGTCCTGCCCAACCTTGAATGGTTGCAATAACTTTGATAGATCATAAAGATCTTGTCGGACCGCTACCTCTACTCCTTGAACAACGCTCGTCTTTCCGAGTTCAACTTGCAGGCGGAGTTTCTCTACTTCAAGCTCTAATTGCTTTTTCTTTTCCGCCTGGGCTCTCTGAATCTCCAACCATGTCTCTTCTACTTGCTCACTCTCGGCATCCGAACTTTCTATTGCCACCATGACCTCATGCTTTGTCATTTCAGGGCCAACCTTGATGCCTAGCTCCTCCCCCAGACTCACGAGTTGAGACTTGAGCAGTTTTTTCAAATCCATGACAGCAGTGTGACAATGCCCTGGCCTCCACCCAGAAGTACTTTAATTTACGCTTCTGCGGCTGGCCTCCCCAGAAATAAGATTACACATCTATCTTATTAGCCTGGGAACACAAAAGCAATGCCAACACTCACCAGTCCGCAACTGCCAGTCTCCGTGATCTCGGTGTGCTCTTCTCCATCAGTCAGCCAGGTTCGATCCCACCACGCTGCCAATCAGTTGTCGCGACGCCGGACGCACAGGACCGGAGCCGAGGGTAGCGTTGACCGGCGAGGCGTCGAGGAACCTCGGAGACGTGGAGCTTTCATTAGAGCTGAGTACAAGTAGTTTATTTACATGTTTACACGCTGGAGATTTCAGAAGGAAGCCCTCTCCAGATGTCGGACGCCAGGTTTTCTTCTCTTGGGTCTCCCTAGATCCCTAGGCAGGGAAAAAGTTCATCTTTGGCACGGGCCAATCGCAAAGCGCGAGGTGACAGTTTGCGCACTGCATCACTGAGCCCCGCCCCGCACATTCTTGCACGTGTGCCACTACACTTTAACAAACACATCGCCAGTTCACAAGCGACCCCCCATCGTTCTATTCTCACGGCTGGCCTCTGTTTTTCTCCGTTCGGTCCGGTGCCCTGTGGGTCTCCCCCTCAGCAGCAAACACTTCAGCCAGCAGGCCAGACCTCGCGCGAAGCCGACGATGGCTTTGTCCGACGTCGAGTACCGTAACCCGACACCGCGCGGTTCCGACGACGGTCGCTTGCTCCGCCGCCGCCCCTCTGTAGGTCATTAACAGGCCAGGCTCTTCTTGGGAAGTCAGGCCGTTTCTTCACAAAGCGACCAAATCGGCGCTTCGAAATGGCCATGGGTGAGGACAGCGGCTGTTGAGGCGTGCGTGCAGACCGGGTGGGCATCTGCAGACGAAGCTTGCTGAGATGCCCGTGGAGCGCACGCAGACACACCGACGCCTTCTGAGCAATAAATTAGCTCGGACACAACAGCGCTTATTATCGACCATTTGTCCAGGCGGGAACGCGAGCCTCACAAACTACAAAACGTTCCAGCTCGACCCCCTAACATGCATCTTCGTGCACAAAAATTTCACAGCAAATTTGATAGATCTGCAATTACAAGCCAGCTTTTCATACGTGATGGTGACTCTCCTGCCCATAAAAAAGGATGATCCGCCGCTTCACATCCTGAACGTGTACTGCCCACCTAAAGCAAAAAATGTAACCTTCTCCACATTCCTGAGTAGGGCTGTCAGGGAAGCGGGACGAGATCCGTTACTACTGTTAGGAGATTTCAATGCGCAGAGCCTCTCATTGGGCTAGAACCGAGAGGACATACGAGGACGGAAGCTAGCGGAGGCAGCGTCCACATTAGGCCTAACCCTACACGCCGACCCGGCGTACCCCACGCGAATTGGGAACTCGGCGCAGAGGGACACTTGTCCGGACTTAACTTTTTCAAAAAACGCGAGGCGAGTGGAGTGGACGAATACGGAGGAAACATTCGGTAGTGACCACTGTCTGATCAACATAACGATTCGCACTAAACCCCTTACCAGACCGACGGGCCAGACTAGGATGCCGGACTGGGCAAAATTTAGAAAAGAGTATAATGTTAGTTCTATCCAGGAGCAGGGATACCAAGCCTGGACCAAACAGCTGCTGACCAGTCTCCGTTCGACGGAAACGCGGATAAAGCTCTCTGAGGCGGTGACGGATGTGGACACCCACCTCCTCCACCTCTGGGAAGCCAGACGCAGCATGGTTAAGAGATGGCGCAGGCAGAAACATAACCGCAAGCTAAAAACTCGGATCGCGGCGATAACAAAAGAGGCGGCAGAATACGCGGCGCAACTCGCGGACGCAAACTGGGTAGAGAGGTGCAACGCTGCAGCTAGGCAGATGTCTGGCAAAAACACATGGCGTCTCTTCCGAGCTCTCATAGATCCAAACCAGACGCGCATCGAGTCGCAGAAACACCTGCAGAGAGCAATACACGCGTTTCAAGGAAATACGGCCCAGTTAGCGCTGAAGCTCCGAGATCAGTACTTGAGCACGACCCAAGACCCAAGGGGAGAAGCTTATAGGTACAGTGGAGACGAAAATGTTGAGCTAGATGAACCTTTCAAACTATACGAGATCAAGGCAGCCCTAGCGAGAATGAAACGCGGGACTGCTCCAGGAAGGGATGGGATCACGGTAAAACTCCTAGCAAACCTACCAGACCACGCGTACCAATCCCTGCTAGAACACTTCAATTCGATCTGGACGGGCGAAGTTCCTCTTCCCACCGAATGGAAGACGGCACTCATAACTTTCATCCCAAAGGCAGGCAAAGCCATAGATACGGACAACCTCAGGCCCATTTCTCTCACGTCGTGCGCAGGCAAATTGATGGAAACAATGGTCAGAGACAGACTTTCCGAGTACCTTGAAAATAAGCGAGTCTTCGCCGACTCGATGTATGGCTTCAGGCCAAATATATCAGCTCAGGACGTCCTGCTACAGCTTAGCAGAGAAATATTGAATCCAATAGAACATCCGAACGGGGATAAGATAGTGCTGGCCCTAGATCTGAAGGGAGCCTTCGATAATGTGACGCACGAGGCCATCCTGACACACCTTTCGGAGACGGGGTGTGGAAAGAACGCGTTCGAGTATATAAAAAACTTCCTCTCAGACAGGCAGGCCTACGTGACGATCCAGAACGCAGACCACGGTCCCTTTCTATTAGGCACGAGAGGTACACCACAGGGAGCGGTGCTATCCGCGCTTCTTTTCAACATGGCAATGAAAAATCTCCCAGTCCACCTGGAGAAAGTCTCGGGTGTGCAGTACGCACTGTACGCGGACGACATCTCCATATGGGCCACGCAGGGCTCTCTCGGAGAAGTGGAGGCCAGCTTGCAGGAGGCAGCCACCGCTGTAAATGAGTACGCGAAAAAATGCGGCCTTCAGTGCTCACCAAAAAAATCCGAATTCGTCCATATTCGTCCCTCCAAAAAATGCACAGACAAGATAGAATTGCGACTTGGATCAGAACCGATACCCGAGAGAGAGGAAATTAGAGTACTGGGCCTTTTCATTCACCAGCGTAAGCTAGCGACGACCACACTCGACAAGCTAAAAAAGGTGGGAGAGCAGGTGGGCCGAATGGTCCGCAGAGTCTCAAACAAAAAAGGGGCACTGAGAAGCAAAGATGCTCTACGGCTGGCCAATGCCTTTGTAACAAGCAGAATCCTGTACTCGACCCCCTCTCTCCACCTCAAGAAACACGACGAGAACATCCTCGAGGTGATCACGCGCAAAATGGCGAAGGCCCTCGACCTCCCTATAACCACGTCGAACCTGAGACTCCAAGGTCTGGGTATGACGAACTCGTTCGAGGAGCTGAGAGAAGCCCACCTAACGAGTCAATACATGCGACTATCGCAGACACCGTCGGGGCGTCGCCTATTAACCCGTCTACACATACAACACACGACTGTAACCGAGGAAAGAGTAAGGCTTCCCCAGGAGTGGCGATACGCCCTGCACGTAAAACCACTCCCCACTAATATGTCCAAGGACGACCACGAGGGTAGGCGCATGGCCAGGGCAGAGGCCTTAACTCATCACTACGAAGTGAAACCCGGAGTGTACTATGTGGACGCGTCCGGCCCGCACCAAGGCGGGTGGTACACGGCGGCAGTGATCCACAAGTCCAAAACGTTAAACGGGCTCACATTTAAAGCCCGAAGCGTAACACAGGCAGAGGAGGTCGCCATCGCGTTAGCAGTAACACATTCTGATTCCAAAACAGTCATAACGGACTCGCGAGGGGCGTGTAGGAACTTTCAACAGGGCTGGGTCCCGTACCTAGCCTACCGGCTACTAAAAAACAGCTCGGACCTGACCTACCGACTACTGCAAAACAGCTCGTACGTGGTAAGTCCATCCCGCCGCTTCATAGTCTGGGCTCCGGCCCATTCTGGGCTAGAAGGAAACGAGGCAGCAGATGCCGCCGCCCGCGCGCTTTCTAACCGGGCAACCTCGTCTCCTTCCTCCTCAGAAGAATTTACACCAGCCTACACTTTCAGAGAAATTACGCAGCTGTACCAAAACAGGCACAATATTTACCCCCACCCGTGTAAAGGGTTAACAAGAGGGGAGGAACGCGTGTTTCTTCGCCTCCTTACGAAAACTATGATGTGCCCGGCGTCACTTAAACACTTTGACAGTGCCTTCTCCGGGGAGTGCCCACACTGCGGGGAAATGTCCTCGGACCTTTTCCACATGGTGTGGGCGTGCCCCTCCAACCCTGCCGTTGCACCTAACCAAAATACCACCCGGGAGGACTGGGAGGCGACCCTACTCGCCTGCTCAAAGCCCAAAAGGCCTTGGTCAAAAGAGGAATGGCGGCAGCGGAAGCCACTGGGGTCCCGCACTAGGGACTCCACCTAGTGTTTGTGAGGGGAAGGGCACTAAGCCTGACCCCACAGCAACCTTCATGTAACCCCATATTTTATTAAACGTTTTCGCCACCACCACCTCCATTGAAACGGAGCCACCGACGGTCGGAATCAGACATAAGCTGTGATTTGCTTTATACCTTTTATCCTTATACTTTATAGCATCTGCCCTGAAGGTTTTTTGAAAAAGGCGACCAGAGAAATAGCGCCAGAATTATGATTAATAGATTTATCACGATTCGTTGAATGAAAATATACAAAATCAAATAAAACAAAACCTTTTTTAAACAATGTTGACCACCAGATGAAAACTTGCAAAAGAGCAAAGAGTAGCTCGACAAGGTTGACTGATTATGAAGAAATGAGAACAGTTATTTACACAAGCAGTTTTGTAGTGAGTGCTGCAAAGAGAACTGCAGATGTTTTGTGGAAGCTCCGTGGGTTCTTGAATATTGTGCACATGCCATTGCTATTGGCCTAAATCTGGAAGGCAATCATGTAAATGGTATAAGGGTTTGATAAAAGTTGAAGTCGTTGCGACGTTGCAGGCATGAACAGTACGCTTGGCTTATGACGAGCGGAATGGAAAGAAATATTCACGTTGTATATTGAGTGCCAATACAAGAACCTAAAACCCGAAATATATACATGTATATATATATATATATATATATATATATATATATATATATATATATATATATATATATGTATATATATATATATATATATATATATATGTGTATATATATATATATATATATATATATAAATATATATATATATATATACACACATATACATATACATATATATACGTATATATATATATATATATATATATATATATATATATATATATATATATATATACATACATATATATATGCCCCGCCGGGGTGGTGCAGTGGTAAGACGCCCGACTACTGTGCCGGGGTTCCCGGGATCGAATCACGACCACGGCGGCTGCGTTTCGATGGAGGCGAAACGAAGTGGCGTCCGTGTGCTGTGCGATGTCAGCGCACGTTAAAGAACCCCAGGTGGTCGAAATTTCCGGAGTCCTCCACTACGGCGTCTCTCATAGCCTGTGTTGCTTTGGGACGTTAAACCCCACAAACCAAACAAACCAAACCATACATATATATATATATATAGTGGCGCTGGTGAACACTCTCAAGGTTCGTATACAGACAACATAAATACCCAAACAAGTAGTAGGGGGGGCAGCGGCCGATGTAGCTCAGTTGGAAGAGCACCGGACGCGATATTCGGAGGTCGTGGGTTCGGTTCCCACCATCGGCACGTTGTTTTTTCTTCTACTTTGTGTTTAATTATCTTTCCCCTAAACAAGATTACATTACTAATTTCTGTGGTTATCCAAGTAAACATTAAAAAAAAGACAAAGTAAAACCCCCAACGCTTTCCTTGGCCTCGCCGACTGTTGGCTTTCTTTCCTTCACATATATATATATATATTGTAGTCTGGTAATTTTCGTCTTCATAGCCACTGCCATGCATCGCGTGCTGGCGCGCTCGAGGACGAAGAAGTTGGTCGCTGCCTTGCTGATTCGCCACGCCTGAGCATAGCATTCTATTGCAAAAATTAAAATCTCTTCAGTTTCCACATAATTTAGTAGCCTGGATATCTGAATTCCTCCAAAACCGAGAGTTTTACTGTGCATTAAATGGCGTTCATTCTGGCAGATATAAGCAAGCCAGGGTAGTGCCGCAAGGAGCAGTCCTTTCACCAGTCCTTTTCAACATACTACTCAGCTCAATACCAGTTAATTATGATGTTCGCACGTTCGTATATTGGATGATATTGCGTTTTTTGCATCTGCATCTGATATTCAATCCCTTTATCTCTCCTTGCAAACGTACCTAAACTCTATTGAGAATTGGTTGTGTGGCTTGCGTCTCACAATAAATGTGAACAAAAGCGCAGTCCTCGTATTCAATATAAAAGATTCTGTAAGTCTGTCTGTAATGTATCAGCAGCAAATAATACCACAGGTTAAATCATTAAAGTATTTAGGGGTCACTTATGATGATAATCTTTCATGGCAGCCCCACATTAACCATATTGCTACGAAAGGGGCTCGGGCCATGGGCATGTTGCGCCGAATTAGTCGTCCCAGGTCTGGAATGCGGAGAGAAGTACTTTTAATGATTTATGTTATGTATGTGCGTACAATTTTAGAGTTCGGTTCAGTCTTGTTTTCTGGATCAGCAGCTTATAAAATTCGACCGCTTGTTCTCTTGGAGCGAGAAGCGCTTCGGTTGTGTCTTGAACTTCCAAAATTTGTTGCCAACAATGTACTCCACCTTGAAGCCCGGATTCCACCCTTGATATATTGATTACAAATTCTAACCGTTCAGATGTACTTAAGGATATATGAATCAGTTTCACCGATCTGTGTCTATTTTTTGCTGTCAACCGACCTCCTTTTACGGTGTCCATTGGCCTAAATTTCACACCCCGCAGGTTGTTATGGTAAAAAATTTGCCAGATCCTTTAAATGTTTCGCTTCCTAGTATTCTACCCATACAAACCATCGGTTCATCTATTGAAATTGTCTTTGACGACATATTCCCGAATAATGCTAAAAACTTATCATCTGTTATTCTAAACAGATTATTAGATCATTTAAGAAGCCTTTCTGCTAGTTAGTTGTAGCTACTGACACATCTCAAAGTAATGAAAAGGCGGGTGTGGGTATATATTGTCCACATTTAGACTAGTCTTTTTCTGTCCGGCTTCCGGACTTCATCTCAATTTTTGAAGCGGAGTTTCTGGCGGTGGTATTCGCTTTACGGAAATTAGACTCCTCATTTTCTAAAGGGGCTGCAATTTCCGACTCTCTATCCTTGTGTTCATCTCTCTCTTCGTCGGTGGATTGTGCAATAGTAAAAACCTTTGTCTCCCTGATCCCTAGACATTTGAAGATTGTACATATGGTATGGGTACCAGGATACAGCAATGTGACTTTAAATGAATATGCTGACAATTTGGCAAAAGAGTCCCTTAATGGCCCCATATTATCTATCCTTCCGGCGACCACGTACATCACCGCAGCGAGGTTTCGAAGAAACGTTCTATTAAATATGAAAAATGGACATCTTTTCAGATCTGATTACTACCTGCATCTAAATTATTCTTGGAATAGAAAATTATGTCATTCACGCAAGTTGAGATTTCACTAACAAGGCTGCGATGCCGTATCCCACCTTTAAATTTTTTATCTTTACAGGTCTGGTTTGGCACTGTCTCCCGTCTGCGCATTTTTCGGTGAACAAGAAATATTAGATCACTTTTTATTTTTTTGCCGCCGCTTTACTACGTTGAGAAAACATTTGATGGAAAGGCCATTGCAACAGTTTGGCCTTAGTTTAAGCAGCCCGACATTGTTATTATTTGGCGCCACCATCCTTGGGCGCAGTCACAGGTCTGTTCTTACCGCCATGCAAACTTTTTTACTGGACTCAAATCGTTTGCCTTGCTAAATATTTAAACATCACTTGTTCTACAATAGTAGTGTCAATCTCCCGTGAGTGTTACCACTTTTCATTTTATATTTCACTTATTTCCCGTTTTGTTTCCTTTCCTCTACCCCTCAAATCATTTTTTATGCAAGTATATTAAAAAAATATATATATTCTTTGCTACCCAATTCTGGCCGATCCCCCTCTGTGGGTATGTGCCATAAGTTATTTGGACAACAACAGCAACAACAACGCTCCGCTGCGAGTTCCTCCTGAGCGGCTATATCCATCTGCATAAACACACCCCTACAACTGGTGCAGATGCTGCTGGGTACGTTCCCAACCACCCTGGAACTTAGAAGCCGCACATTGACCTCTGCTTCCACCATGCTGGACGAGACCGCCTCGACATCGGCGCCCGTACCAACCATGGTACTGTGTTCTGGCGTTCTACGGCAGCATGATCCATAGCTCTTCAGTGGCACGGCTGAACAAGACGTCGACGACTGGTTGTCGACATATGATTGTGTCAGCAGTTATAAGAGAGGGGACCCTATTGCAAAAACCAATGCCACTGGGAGCCAGCGCCCCAGCGCCATACCTGATTATGGTCCCAGTATGACGCTGGACACGGGGCGCACTGGGACGCGGCATACTGGGACGCTCCGCGCTGGCGGCACTGTTCGCCCGAAAAAAAAGGCGTGGGATAAAAATTAAAAAGTAAAAGGTAACGAAACAAGTTAGGTACATAAAAAAAACTAAAAAAAAATGGTGCACCAAGCGTGCCTCGAACTACGTCCCTAGGTAGTACATACCAATCACTAGCTCAGCACGCTAACCACTCGGCCACGCCGATTTATTTTTTCTTTATTTCCTGACCGAGGACGTACACAAAAAAGACACATGTGACATCAATAACATGACAAAATAAAAGATCAAGCATTGACTTAAAGCTTCGGCCTTCCTTAGCTGAAGTTGTCGGATTAAAAATCCCTCATATGTGACAACCCTTCAAAACTAACCAACCATTCTGACTCTAGTTTTAACGCTTTCTGTTCATCCACATATGCCCGTATGCTCTCTCTAAAGAGCTGTCTCGCTGAACGTGCATCGACGTCACCATGCTCTACAGCCATTCTGCTTTTCCATATGCTGTGGAGAGCCAGTAGCATCAAAAGATCCAACGGTGTATCATTGTTCGCTTCTACTGGCAAGAATCGAATACCATGTGGGCTTATGGGTAGTTCCTTTTTAAGCGTCCTCTGGAGCCCGTCCCATAAAAATACGGCGTCCCAGCATTCGAGAAACACGTGTTCAATCGTCTCCTCTTTCCTGCATATTATGCAGTGTACACCCCAGGGTACAAAAAGCCCTTTCTGTTCCTTCCATTTCTTTACCTCCAATGTTCCAGTGTGCAGCTTAAAAAAGAACGTTTTCATCCCTGCCGGCACCATCATCCTCTTCACTTTTTTAAGAACATTTTTGCCCCCGGTAGACGAGTACACAGCTCTGTACAACGGTTCTGGAAGCACCACATCGCACAAGTCTTTATACAGTTTTTTCCGGTTTACACTCCACAGTCTAAAGTAAACCGCACCATTAAGAACCTGTACGCCAAGACCACTTCCCTTAGATACCCGTGGACACCTCCTGACATGCGGTCAGAAGAAACGACAATTCCCGGGAGAGCTTGACCCAGGCGTAACTGACAGACCGTACGAAGAAATGGATTTTTCACATTCCTCAAAAACATGAAACGATTGACTAACTGGCGCAGAAACAGATGTGCCAAACCAAGCCCGCCGTCCTTCACCCGGCGGAAGAGATTTGTCCGACTTGTCCGTTCCCACGAAGACCCCCACACAAAGACGGCAAAGATACGATGCATCTTTTGGACTTTAGCTCTTGAACAATATAACACTTGAAGCACGTACCAAACTTTTGTCACTAAAAACAAATTACAAATCGTGGCCTTCGCAAACACCGACCACTGCCATCCATTCCATTTGTCCACACTATCTTTCAATTTACCGACTTGGTTTTTCCACTATGGGTCACTGTCCCGATACGATTCAAGAGGGGCACCAAGGTAGCTGACAGGGTTGGTAACGAATTTCATGTTAGCAAAAATGCCTGGGGTCGCTGGCCAGTCATCGTGCCAGAAGCCCAGGCACTTGCCCCAGTTAACAGCACTGCCGCTTACAGCGCAAAAATCTTTTACAGTTTTCACAACTTCTACGATGCTTTCGTAGTCTACACAAAACATCGCGACATCATCGGCATAAGCCAAAAGCTTCACTTCTGCTTGATGCAGCTTGAAGCCCCGCATTTTCTCATGCTTGATAATGCTTAAACATAAGGGTTCAAGATAGATACAAAAGAGAAGAGGTGAAAGGGGGCAACCTTGACGAACTGAGCGTTGGACAGCAATACTGTCACCGACAGATTTGTTCACAATTAGTCTAGTTGTACAAGCACTGTAAGCCATAGCCACTCCTTCTCTGATGGCGCATCCGACCTTGACATAGTCTAATATACACAAAAGCAAGTCGTGGGGCACTCTATCAAAAGCCTTTTCAAGATCTATTTGGAGCATTGCTACTCCATGTCCACCAGCATCGCAACATTCAAGAATGGCCCTCGCGATGTGAATGTTCGTAAAAATGGACCTGTCTTTAATACCGCATGTTTGGTGGTCTCCAACAATATCTTTAATAACTGTTTGCAGTCTTTTAGTTAGTATTTTCATAAAAATTTTTTAGTCGACATTGGTTAAACTAATCGGCCGGTAAGAGGTAACACTGCGTAATTGACCTCGGTCCTCCGTTTTGGGAATTAGCACAGTATGAGAAGATGCAAAGGACGGCGGCAGCACATTAAGGTCATATGCTTCATTATACACTTTTTCCAGTACCGGTGAGAGAAAATCCTGGAAACCTTTATAAAATGCGGCGCTAAGTCCATCAGGGCCAGGCGATTTGCCGGGGTTCAAATTCCCAATAGCGCATTTCACTTCGTCCTCCGTGATGGGGGTCTCTAGCACACGTGTCGTCTTTTCGTCGAGTTGTGGCATTAAAGGCAAATAAACTCTCTTGAAACTCTCGATATCAACTGCACACCGTGCGAACTGCTGACGATAATGCTCGAAGAAAGCTTGCTGGATTTCTTTCTTTTCATTGGTAATGGTCCCTTGGTATTCAATTTCATCTATCTGATTCCTTCGAGCGTGCCACTTTTCTGTGCCTAACGCCCTTTTTGTCGGACCTTCCCCCCTTATCAGTTCGGCTCTAGCTCTGACAAGGGCACCGCGATATCGGTCAGCGTCGAGTAGTTCAAGCTTGCCCTTAAGGGCTCGTATGTCATCTATGAACAAACCGGGGTTATTGCTTTCCACATCGATTAGACGCTGTAGATTCACGCGAAGGGACCTTTCTTCGGCCCTTTCTTGTCTGGCTATAGCGCTCGATCTTTCCAATGCTGTCATTTTGACATTCTGTTTAAAAACCTCCCATTTAGCCCCTAACTTTGTTACGCCTTTGTCATTCATATTTGCTATATGCCTTTCAACGTCGGCTTGGAAACTGTCATCAGATAATAATTTTGAATTTAACTTCGACATTTGCCAGTCAAATCCTTGACTTTTAGTTTTGTTCCCAGCGATAGTGACGGTGACCAAGCAGTGATCACTGAACGATACTGGCTTAACGTGGTATTCGTGGCATACAGGCACCAGATCAAGAGATATGTACATCCTATCGAGTCGAGCGTGGCTAGAAGCCTGGAAATGAGTGAACTGTGCCGCTCGTCCACCCTCCAGACACCCAGCCACATCAACAAGGTTAAACTCATTTACCAATTCTGCGAGAACACAGGTGCTGGTATCACTATGCGGCCTTCTACTCGTTTTATCTGATGCGGAGAGTACACAATTGAAGTCTCCCATTATCACAGTTAGCCTTTCAGAGTTGCAATACTGACGAATACCTTCAAAGAAATCGCGCCTTTCGCCCACGCTGTTCGGTGCATAAACACAAATGATGCGCCATTCGTATGAATACAGCACGAGATCGCAAACAACGAAGCGGCCATACGCACAAGTCGTGACAGCTTGAATTGTGACACCAAGGCACTGACGCACAAACAGCACACAACCAGCCGCTGCTCCAACTGCATGACTTACAACGGCATTGTATCTTGAAGTAAAAAGGCTAACCATTCTCCCGGTTTCTTCTTCACCATCAACTTTAGTTTCCTGAATCGCGATGACGTCTAGCTCCAGCTCGCTAACCAAACGAAACAGTTGATTTTGCTTGCGCCTTGCTGCGAGCCCTCGAACATTAATAGTCGCGAATCTAATGGCTTTGTCTAGACAAATCATTGGGGATGAACGAATACTCGGGAGCATGGTCATACCTTTAGTGATGTCTGTGGCCGAGCACCCCTCCATGGTGTCAGGTGTTAAGTCTGAGGTGGGAGCGATGCAGCCCCCCCTCTTTTCTCTAACAAGTTCGACCTAGTCCGATAGGACGCCCGCCGTACCGCCGTGGAAGTCTTTGTCGGCGGTCCTTCGACGTCTGCATTCTCGTGACCTGGTGTTCGGTCCTCCGTATCGTCGTGTGTCCGCTTCGCTACCGCTGCCGAGTTCGCTGCCTCAGATTCGACCATGCTGTCTGTCTCATGAATGAATACTGTGCTGTGACTGACCTCCGTGTCCCCAGTTGAGTTGCTGCTGCTGGCCACCTTAGCGTCCGCGACGCCGACGGAACACGCTTGCAAATTCTTGACACCCTGTTCCTTGACCTCGTCCGCGTTTGGGGAGGGGGGAGTGACCGTTGTTTCTGCTGAGCTGGTGCCTGACTCCTTAGCTGCTTCTTCCGCATCCGCCTTGTCCATGAGGTGTTCCGACATGTCGTCGTTCCTCACGGGCCCTGGGACGTTTGCATACGTCTTTACACACTGCAGTTCGTCGTGGCCGAAACGACGACAACGAGCGCAGCGCGGAACCTGGCACTCCTTCCGGATGTGACCCGTCGTCTTGCAGCGAAGGCACAGGGGAGCCCTGCCCGGAACGACGACGAGCGCTGGCTCACCGGCAACTCGCAGCTGGTGTGGGATGTCATCAATTTTCACCCCTGTCTTCAGCTTTAGGGACACGGTGCGCGTAGTTGACCCTTTGTCGGTGACGCCTTGTGCGCGCCACCTTTCCCTTGCGATGTCAGACACCGTCCCATACGGCAACAGTGCGGCTCGCACGTCTTCGTCAGGAACGCCATGCAACAGCCAGTGAATCTTTAACCGGACGCCCTGGTCGTTGGGGTCGACGATTACACAGCGATGGTCCTTCACTTTCACATCACTGACAGCGAGCAGCTTACGTGTGGCCTCGGCGTCTTTAAACGTCACTGCCCAAACGTGGTTCATTTGGTACGCCCCCAGGGCGACCACCTCTGGGAGCAATCCAAGACGAACCAACGCGTCCCTGAAGTCTTCAACTCGGTATGGTCGAGCCTTCACATCACCATGCATGAAAACAGTATTAAGCACAATGCGCCCGGTTGGCAAACTTGGCAGAATCACCTGATACTCGTCAGCCGAAGCGTCAAAAAACCTGTTTCCGCGGCCGGCCTGGGCCGCAAACGCCGCTCCGCCGGAGCTCATGCTTCTGCGTCCGCACACGCCGGTGGCCGGAAGTAGAAGTGACTCGGCCACGCCGAGAACTGGGTTTTCTATAAACATTTTTGCATTTTATGTCATGACCCGCATTTATAAGGTTGGGACTTCATGTTTCGCAGTCTACAGGCCATTGCTACCGCTCTAACAATTGCAACTTCTTGATCATTTTAGCTTGCTGTCTGCTCTCACGACTTGCAACTAATGTTCTGGGTGCCTATGCGCGCTATTTTGTGCCCTGGAATCATTTTAACATGTGGAGTTTGACATCGCTGGCAAATTTGCCAACGCCGGCTCTTGGGTGGTGCTCTGCTACCGTGGGCGTAATTTTCGCTGAACACGGAGCTTTAGTAGAAGCCTTCAAGAAAAAACGTGCGACCAAGCTTCAATACCGGCAAGCGCCGCAGCGATGACCCTAATTGCGTGTAACTAAACCTTATTTGTATGTAAATATTGCGGGAAGCGTTGCGATAACCGAGGGCTCGGCGGCTTAATAGGCAGAGTAAGAAGGAGCGCAAAAGCTTGAGAAACACGCCAAATATTATGTATTACAAGCGCTGTATGTTGTTGCTTTTTCTCTCATGAACCCATCGCTCGGTAAACTACTCTCTTCCTCGTTTTAGTTTTTCATTCTGCTGTTGATACTGGGCCGTGGTGCAGGCTACGCTCGCCTGCGATTGAGCCCGCATTGAACATTTTGGCAGTAATCATTGTGTTAGAGTGCCCATAAGCTCAGCTGTGAAGTTGGTTATGCATGGTAGCCCACATTATTCAATTCCAGCTTTAGTAGTGCGTTAATCGTCAGTCTGTTATGAGATCGAGGCGCGGCGATCGTTGTCGCTCTCGAAACGCTCGAAACGACCTATCGAAACATGAAACTCTAGAAAAAAGATTTTGCCTTTGTTTTCTTACAAATGCGCAACGACTTCGCAGCAAAAAGCGCTTGCTTGAACCATATTTTTCGTATGCCCCCCGATGGTCGATTGAAAGTACGCTGTTGCCCTGTTGGCCCCTGAGGGATGCTACTACGGCTGACGCCGCAGGCCGCACCGGCTATACTGGGGCACTGGGAGCAGTTTGGCCCCAGCGCACATAAAGCGCTTCTCCCAGTGCATTGCGGATGCCAGCGACAGAGCCAGCGTCAAAAGTCTAATCCCAGCGTTTTTCTCCCATCGCACCAGTGCAGCCAGTGTCTTCCCGTTACTGCTCCAGTGAATATCGCAGACGTCCAGCGTGCCCAGCAGATCCAGTGCAAAACCAGCGCGAAAATCTTACTGGTTTCGCACTGGAGACGCTGGTTTTTGCAATAGGGTAGTACGCCCTGCATGCAAGACAACTATTAGATGTCCCTGTGCTGTGACCGAACCAGGGTTGGCTTTTTCTTTTACGACAATTTTCGTTTCTTTCCAACCTTCCATTATAAGCGCGTTTTTAAAGGATGCTCGCGTCGTTTCGAAAGCGTCTTTCTATTTCACCGCTTTTATCCCATTTGTCGTCATTCGAGGTTGGAGAGTCATAAGCTCCGAAAAAGAACTGTTTGAAATGTCACGCTCCTTGTCATCTATTTAACTCTTCAGCTTTATTTCATCTTGACCGCTTTGAGCAAGAACAATGCTGTCTATTGCTCCTCATGAGCGCACGCACATTCAGAGCTTTCGTGAAGGTTACGTTTGAGAAACGAGTATTGCTTTCTTTGTCTGCACAGTTACATTTTAACTGTCCCTAACTCTGCTCTGACCTATGCTCTTAATCTATCACTTACCCTTCGAGGTAGTTGCATCTATTGTAACAACGGGCTGAAAATGGAATACCTGTGTAGATCACTGGTAGCATTTGCGATGAATGTTAATCTGTTCTATAAGGAACGAGGAATATACAGTTGTTATCTGTCACTGATAGATTCCAAAATTTGGTCATATTCTAAGCCTGAATCTAGAGCATAGACAATTGTCTTCCCAATGCTTCCAGAATTATTGTTCCGGCATTCAGCACTAATTGACATTAACAACAAAGGCTAATGTAAAGTTCGTAATGTCTGAAACGTTTTACGTCAAAGAAAACACTCCCCTTTGTTCATTCTTTGCAGAGGCTGTAAAAATATTGTGTGTGGTTGAGAACTTACGGGGACATTGTACTGTGAATAGTATTCCTTGTATAAGTAAAGTATTTTTCAGTGTACCATATAATATCATTCATTGCCACAACGCGAGAACCTAGGCATTGTTTCAGCCGGATGTAAATTGCAATGTTACGGTCCTGCCGCCCTTCCGAACATTTTCAACCGACACGATTAAAATTTTAAAGCGACATTATGACACATGTCATGCAGCGCAGAACATGTAGGATGGAATGATGATTACAAAAATCATGTGATTCGAAGTGACGTCAGGAGTCAAACCTGAAGTGTGGTAATTAGGTAGAAAGTGAAAAAGAGTGTAGAATATCGTAACGCGAATAAATAAAGCCCGAATATATCTTCGGGGCTCACTGGCATCAGAACGGCCATACCATTTTCGACGCCAGCCGCGTCGAGCAACTAAAATTGCGACAAGGACAACGCTTGTAAGAACGCTTTGTTGGGCTAGTTGGTGACAGTTCATCGTAAGGTTGAGGCACGAAAACACCCACGAACACAATAAAGGAACGAAACGGAGCTCCTCCGTCCCGCCTCCATCCTGTTACCTTTATTGTGTCGGTGTGTGTTCTCGCGCCTTGATCTTACAATGAAGGACAACGCCATGCTGAGAGACGACCCTTCGTCCCTTATCGCCTCAGCTGCGCCGTTTGCTATAATGCAACACGAATTGAGATTCATACGATGCAATATGCATTCTCTTTAGTATGAAATTTGTGAAGAAAATGTTTTGCCGTAGCGTACCGTAGGATGACATACCGTTTGGGAGCCTTTTTGACATGCAACAGTTAGTAAGTTAGCGAGAAAAACTGCAGCGACACATCATCTTGTATAACCTAATTTCTTCTAAACTCAGCGTGGTCTAGTGCGTTGAGCGTTGTGATACGAGGAAGAAGAGCGTTGAGGCTTTCAGAGGAAGAGAACAATTACAGAAGCCGCCTTCAAAGAAGCCGGAAGGAAGATTACACAGGACATCATTTTTCATACTGCCCGGTGGCGTGAAACACATAAGGTAGCCTAAGCATCGCACTTCACTGGGCGCGTTAGCTATCCTCTCCGTAAATGTACACTAGTATAGAAAACTGGGCGAGTTGGATTGGACTCATCTTAAAGCAGCGCGAAACAAAAGACGAAAAGGAACAGGGGACGACACGATAGCCATAAAATAAGCAGTTCACTGCTTTTCACTGCTCTTCACCCGGCCAGTGCTTTAACTGCAGCGCGCGAGCATCGAATTCCCGACGCTGCGGCGACGGAAGACGCCGGAGATTACAAAGCAAGCGAGAGTGAGGGCATGCCCACAATTCCTGCTGCTGCAGCCGAAGCAACCCCTGCCACAACCGGCTGGTAGGCATATCGGTGCCCGAAGAAGCTGTCACTGCTTGTTTGTATGCAAAATATCTGTACATAGTGCAAAAAAATTATTCGGAGTAGATGCATTTGCAATAAAAAATCTAACATTCGGAATACCTCTTTGACATCTTTAAGAAAAACAATTGTCGAGCACATTAAATATCCCCGCCCCTCCCCCCCCCCCCCCCAACACATTCAAAACTTAAAAAAAAAGCCTCCTCGAACAGTACTCGCATATGGAACAGGGAAAAAGTGTAATATTTGGAACGGTAGAAGAGTGCACCAACTGAAGCCACAAGCACACAGCAGAGTTAACAAGCGTTTCGCAACTCGGACATGAAACTTGATCAACAGGTTGCTCACAAACGGAGAACAGGCAAGCAGTTGACGCTAGCTAAAGCAGCGTGATTACGCCTTCCTGCTCGTTCCCTGACCCAATTTCCGCGTTGCTTCTGCTCGGCGCTGCTGCACCGGGTAGTCGGCACTCGCGCAGTACTTTAAAAAAGTGGGCAAGGTCTACTCTATTGATTTATGTGTTGAACGACTAAAATTGCTACTGATGTACCTAAAGTAATTTTGAAGCACAAATTTGCATGCAAAAAAAGTGAGGGGTGGTTAGGCTCAACAAGGCAACGCAGAATGTAAGGAAGCACATTTGAAAGCCACGTTAAGGCTGCGGTACATGAAACACGTCCACGGCGCCAGACCGTCCCTTTAAGAGGGCAATGTGATAACTGTGTGCTGTGCATCCACCGTGCACGAACACATGTCCACGAAAACTACGACATTTGAGGTACACAGCTATATACCGCAGCGCCCCTCGATGCAGAAATGCCCGTAGCGCCAAACTGCGTATTCAGATGATTAGTGCACACATATGGAGGCATATTACTAGTTTCGAATCCATCTCGCTTAAATTAGAAATAATGCATAAGTCTGATATTTAGCTAGGTGAATGGTAAACCACCACCGTGAACGTTGCACGAGAAACGGCTGCGTCACAATGTTGAAAACACAGTAAATAAGATACCATATGGAGTTGGGTTAGTTAAGGCTTGAGAGAAAGTGGCGCACCAGAGGCGGCAAGTAAGGGAAGAGCCCTGCTGCAACAGAATGCAGTTCTGCCACTCGCCGCTGAACTAGCCGGATAAGAACTTGCGTCACAGTTGCCATGACAGCCAATATCAAGCAAGCCCTAGCGGTGTGGAGATCAGATCCACAATTACATGCCGTAGCGTGTGTAGTACAACCTCAAGAAAAGAAAGGATACCATTTAGAAGATTTGCGCGGAATCATTGGCAGTAAATAAAAGCTTGTGTGTTATGTTTCTCTATGGCATCCAGGAGATCCAGCATCAAGTGTTGGATCCCCTGGATGCCATATTTCAAGCGGTAGGATCATTTGTTCGGATCTTTACCGGACTTGAAAGTTCCAAAGCGGGCGCCGGCCCGCTAACCCTGACGGGGCGCCCAGCACGACATCGGCAGAGCATGGGACGCTAGGCTTATTGACGACGGCGGCGCCTAGCACCGACGCTTCTTCAAAGAGAAACCATATGGCAGGGCCAGGCCAAGCCCCAAGTGCGTCGCCACAACCACCAAATGCCCTCCTTGTCGAATTCCAATTTATGGATGAAGACTACTTTGGAGACGCCGAGTCAGGAAGCGAAGACGGAATCCCGTCAGATTCCTTATCGGAGCGCGTCGGGTACAGCAACGATGGCAGTTGGGAGCTTGTTCATTCCAAGCTCTAGAAAATAAACTTCAGAGACAAGGACAACGGAAAAGCACGGGAACCGGCCCGGACGCATAACCTCACGATGGAAAATCACTGGGCAATGCGACCGGCTTCAACAAGACTGGACAGGGGGAGCAGAGGATGCCTAGGCGAAGACTGCCGCCACTCCCCAAAAAAGGACATCAAAATAATTTTTCGACCCAAGAAAGGACTCGTGGTGAAATCACTCACCACACACCGAGTAGCGCGCGCCGTTATCATGGCGTGCGGCCAACAATGCAAGGACGACGACATACTTCTAAGGCTTCGTGCTGGATCCAACATCATTATCGTTAGCACCCCACATTAAGAAACGGCTCACCTGGTGCGGCGCATTACCCGCCTTAAATTTGCCGGAACGTCGTACGAGGTAAACGCTTAGTGGCAGCTCCGGAGGACGTCTTTCGCGGCGTAATATACAGTGTTGACCCAGGTACGTCTCCCGAAGGGCTCAAAGCACACCTACGAGTCAGAACTCAAGGAGTGACCATTCTCCAGGCAAGGATGCTTGCAAAATCCAAGACCGCAGTGATCACGTTCGACGGTCCGATCTTGCCGTAATTCGTAATATACTACGGAGATGAACTACCGTGCTACCAGTACCGCCCCCACGAGGCAAGTGTGCTACGTCTGTTTCCAGCAAGGACACCGCTCCGACATGTGCCCCACGCCGGACATTATTGTGTGCGGACTGTGCGGAGATCAAAATCCGACGAAAGATTATGTGTGCGAGCTCAAGTGCCTAATATGCGGTGAGGCACATCGCACCGGATGCAAAGAGTGCCCCGAGAGACTTAAAAAAAACAAGACCAAAGCGCAGCGGGGAAAGCGGACGCACTAACCAACGCGCGCGACCACGCAAGCGATGGTACAGCTCACAAGGAGAGACCCCCACCTCTGTCGCCGGCCGGTTCACAGGAGGGGAACAAACAAGAAAAGCAGAAAAAGAAGCTTTCCCAGAAAGGTGGCAGCATGGTAAACTGGGCATCTAGCATTGATCCGCACTCGGTAGAAAATAGTAGTAACACAAACAATACAAACAACAAAAATCTTCCTGTCAAAGAAGCTAAAGACGTGAGCAGTGATGTACTCAGACGCGAGCTTGAACTCGCTCGACTCAAACAAAATGAGCTCGAACACAAGGTCGAGGAACTAACAAAAACACTAAAGGCACAACAGCGGGAGCTTGAAATAACTAGAGCCCTTCCAAAAGAGTCACAAGCATCCAAGAATGGAGAACTTAAAACACGAATGCAACAGATGATGCAGCAGATGATGCAGGATATGATGCGGCAAATCCAATCTTAAATGCAACAGATGCAAGCACAATTTCAGGGGCAGATCTCAAAAATCAAAAGTGCTTTTCGAAAACAAAGACATAATGAAAACATTAGGGAAAGAGCATACAACCGTCCAGCTTTAACGGCGTTCGCTGTCGAACAAGGCAACAGCACGAACACGTAAACATGACCAAGACGCGTCAGCAAGACCAAGAAAACTTAGAAATTTGGCAATGGAACTGCAGAGGCAGCCGCAAAAAACCGGCCCTACTAAATTAATACATAAACACACAGCTTACACCCGCCGATGTGATTGCGCTCCAAGAGACTAGAACCATCCCCTCTTTACAGGGGTACGATGTTACGAGAGCCAAAACGGAGGTAAAGCAGCCGTTCTAGTCATCAAAGCTATCACCGCGATCAGGCACGATACCATCTCCGACAGAGACATTGAGCACGCGCTTGTCGAAATCATTCCGAAAAAGCGAAAGGAAAGAAGCACATTCGTACTAAACGTGTACAGCCCGCCCAGACAAAGAAAAGCCATGTTCTTCGAACTCTTCCACGGAGCGCACAAGCTGGCCAAAGAAAAGGCACTCATCGTAGGAGTTTTCAAAGCCATGGACACGAGTTGGGGATACCGGAAACAAGATATCAAGGGAAGAACATTAGCGGACGTAGCCGCATATTTTGGCTGCAGGTTAATCACAGATCCCGCGACACCCACAAGAATCGGTAATAGTGTGAGCACGGACACTTGCCCGGACCTCACGTTCGTAAGGAAGAGCAAGGAGTCACAGTGGGAAAACATGATGGAAAACCTATGCAGCGATCACTTTATCCTCTGGGCCCGAATAGCATCGGAAAGGGTAAGATGCCACATCGGACAAGCGAAACTCACGGACTGGAACGCGTTCCGCGGGGCTTGCAAAAAATCTGAAGGCGGCATTCAATTACTAGAACAATGGAGTGGCATGTTGACAGAAACGCAAGACAAATGCACAAAAAGTGTAAGAACAGCAACAACAACAACGCCCGAAGTAGACGGGCACCTTCTGCGACTATAGCAAGCCAGACGCAGTCTCACCAAAAGATTCCGGAAGAAAAAACACAACAGGAGACTAAAACTAAAGATAGCAGAAGTTACGGCAAAAGCTGAAGAATACGCAGCGCAACTCGCTAGACAAAATTGGTAACAATTCAGGGCCTCGCCTAACGGAACCTTAAGTACGGCCAGAACCTGGAATCTCCTAAGAGCACTAATCGATCCGACCAAAACAAAATCAGAAAACAATAAAAGCATCCACGGATTCATCCACTCCTTCGAGGGTTCGGACACCAACCTTTTAGAGAAGGCGCGAAAAAAATGTTTCGGTAATCACAACCCCTCACGATACCAAGAACCTATCGCCGAGCCGAAAACGAGAGACTCGACCGCTCAATAATTGTGGAAGAAGTTTATGTGGCCATAAGGAATACAACCAGAAACACGGCAGCAGGAGGCGACAGAATCGACAACGCCCTGATCCGAAACCTTAGTGACGACCTCATACAAGAGCTCGTAAGCTTTCTAAACAAACACTGGGAGGTGGAGACGGTTCCCGAAGACTGGAAACACGCCGAAGTAATTATGATTCCTAAAACTGGCAAACAGCTCCAAATAGAAAATCTCAGGCCCATCTCGCTCACGTCATGCCTCGGCAAGCTTTACGAGCGGGTGGTGATGCTTAGAGTGCTAAATTTCATGGAAGATAATGACCATGTACCCAATACCATGTTCGGCTTCAGAGCAAAGCTCTCGACGCAGGACGTGCTGCTTCAAATACAAGATGTGCTCCGCAACGTACCCCGAACGGGTTAAAATGTCATAATGGCCCTTGACATCAAGGGATCATTTGATAACGTGAGTCACGAAACGATCCTTAGAGGCCTAGATGACCTGGACTGCGGACGCAGAATCACGGGTACGTCAAAGCCTTCCTGTCAGATAGAACTGCCACCATCGGCATGGGAGACCTTCGATCGAACAAACTTCACGCGCCAAACAAAGCAACACCCCAAGGATAAGTCATTTCACCTATCCTCTTCAATATAGCTATGATAGGTCTAGAACGAAAACTAGAGAAGAACGAAGGCATCAGGCACGCCATGTATGCAGACGACATAACAGTCTGGACGAGCACCGGTTCCCTCGGGGAGGAAGAAGAAAAACTACAGGAAGCGGCCTCCTGTGTACAGAAATATTTCGGAGAAAGAGGACTCGCATGCTCGAGTGAGAAATCGGAACTGCTTCGAGTGTGGAGAGGCAAACAAAACTGGACCGTCCCAAC
This sequence comes from Amblyomma maculatum, assembly GCF_055883805.1. Classification (NCBI taxonomy): domain Eukaryota; kingdom Metazoa; phylum Arthropoda; class Arachnida; order Ixodida; family Ixodidae; genus Amblyomma; species Amblyomma maculatum. The sequence continues at coordinate 71,998,909 of NC_139346.1, forward strand.
CAGTGAGAACCTGAAACTCAACATCTACCTGGAAGGAATGCCAATCCCAGAAAAGACAACAATAAGAATATTAAGTATCTGGGTTCAATCGAAACAACACAGTAGTCACACTTTTACCATGCTCAAAACAACAACGATACAAGTGACACGCATGATCACCCGCATCACCAACAGGCAGCATGGCATGCGCGAAGAGGAAACAATAAAACTAGTTAGAAACCTGGTAGTGAGCCGAATGATGTACAGCCTGCCATACCAGTGCCTCAACAACAGTGAAATACAACAAGCGGATGCCCTGCTACGCAAAGCGTATAAGACGGCGCTCCGATTACCACGCAACACGTCTACAGTAAAGCTCATGGCGCTTGTATTGCAAAACACATTCGAAGAACTACGCGAGGCGCAGATTGAGTCGCAAAAACTCAGGCTGCTGCAGACAACGACTGGAAGAGCGCTCTTACAGAGGCTCGGATACCGTGAGCAGATGCGAGAAATAACGAGGACGGTAACGATCCCCGACGACCTTCGCCAGTCCCTCAAGGTATCTCCAATCCCGAGAAACATGGACCCTAACCTCCACCAAGGTAGAAGAGAAGCAAGGGCCGATTTTATTCAAAAAACATACGTCCTCAAGATACGACCGTGTATACAGACGCGTCCTCGAGAGGAGGACACAACAAAATTGCAGTGACCACGGTGGTCGATTCGTCTCTACGTGAAGTGACCAGCGTCTCTATCCGACAATGCACATTAGCAGAGGCCGAGGAAGTAGCCGTTGCTCTAGCCGTGGCGGAGGGCTATAGAGCTGGGTGGTTGCTAACGATACACACGGATTCTCGAACAGCCTGTCGAAATTTCATGAATGGTAGGATTGGTCGTCACGCGCTCCGTATACTCCTCGAAGCGAGCGACAGAATTAAAAACCACGAAGAAAACAAGGCCAGACACAAAATTATGTGGGTACCGGGGCACATGGGGGTGGCAGGGAACCTAGAGGCTGACAGGATTGCTCGAGCATACACTACTTTCCGAGCATCCGACGAGCCCGCGGAACGTTTGCCAGCGCCCAAGGCATCCCATTGGAAAAAACTACAGAAAATTTTCTGATGTTACGACAGTATTTCTGTGCGGTTTTTGACGGGAAACCTGTTGTGTCAACAGAACACTCTGTAGTAACATCAGAAATTTCTGTAGTTACATACAGAAAAGTGCTACAGAACTACAGACAATAGAAATATACTACAGAGAAACTACAGAAATACAGAAAAATCTGCTGGTTACGACAGAACTACAGGATATTTTGTCGTATTTTTGACAAAGTTCTGTAGTATTTTTCGACTGGGATACTCGGCTATACTAGAATACTACAGAGGAAGAAGAATGCGATATCCCCCACCGCACAGTTCTCGCACCAGAGAGGAAGCTGTCATATAAGGACAATTACAGACGCGTTCATTCTCAAACCTACACATACTAAACAAAGTGCACCCTACCATATACGCTGACAGATGTCCGTGGTGCGATGAAAAACCAACACTATATCACATCACATGGGCGTGTCAAAACATAGATGTGGTCCCCAAAATTTGGAACTCGAGTGCGGAGCAATGGGAGACTCTGCTGTCCAGCGACCGCTGCGAAGACCGGCAAGGTCTGGTACAGCGAGATTAAGGGGCAGCGCCAGCGGAGCCTTGAACTGAGGGCAACCGACCATTGTGCAAAAGTGGGCGATGTCGACGGAGAAGACTTGTGGATTCAACAAGCAGAGATCTCTGAAGAAGTTCCAAAAACCACCAAGAAATATAGGGCTATATAAATTTTTTTCCTCCTCCTCCTTCTCTACGCGTTTTTTTCGTTGCGCAGCAGCTAGGGCTGTCGTTGGTAGGGGATTTTATTATTTTCTATTCTTTAGTTTGTTACGCGAAAGAGTGAGAAGTATGAGCCATATTGAAGGAGAAAAATAAATTTCTTAGTAATTTATTCTCAGGCTAACATTCTACCCTTCATAATGTGTATGAAGCAGGTATAAATGGTGCGACTTTCCAAAAAATATTTTGTAAAAGTGAGGTATTCCAAGGTAAACCCAATACTTCTGCTAGCGCCTTTCATGATATTTCCCTTTATGTTCATCTATTTATTAGATCTCAATATATCGATAATAAGTGTGTCACTAATAGTATCTTTATCGAAATCATTTTGATACTAAATTCAGCATGAAATATAGCTTGGCTTATAACTTGAGAAACATACAAGCTACTGCTATTGCATTGAGTTATATTGGACAATGTTTAAAACCTCATAACCCATGTTTTGCCCGGGAGGACTGGGAGGCGAGCCTACTGGCCTGCTCCGACCTGAAAGCCCAAAAGGCTATGGTCAAACGAGCAATGGCAGCCACGGAAGCCACTCGGCTCGCGTACTATACATACAAAATAATATAATAAGCCTTGTCTTCTATCGCGGAATTGAAACTCCATCCCTTGGATCCCCGCGCAGCCCATCGTTTTACCTCTGCGCCATGCCTCGCATTTTTTCCTTCATTGCCTGGCTTTGGTACACGATATGACGCTCTTCATAATTGCCCTTGTCTACTGTGAGAATGATAGAGGGATTCTACGAGTGACAGATACTGCGGCTTTCCTTTCCTGTAGAAGAATTATAGAACGCCGGTGAACTTTTTTCCGTTCAATGAAACGCTGGTTGTGTTCGACAAAGGGTGCGCGATATGCCGTCACGACAAGATGCTTGTCCAGAGCCGCTGCGAGAGAGGCCTGGAAGACTGAACTACGAAGAACAAGAACCCCTAGCGAAAAGACGTCGCCAGGAATCTCAACGACGCGCTATGGTCGCCGCTAAACAACAGCAACAGCAGCAGGAGGCATGTCAGGAATAGGACGAGGAGGCAAAGAGGTTCCAAGGCTCGTCGGTGCACTGAACACACGATAAAACTCACGTGAAAGTGCAAACTCAGCACCAGGCATGACGTACCTTTACGCTACGTATATGCACGCATAGTAGAGCTAAGCCACTGCAAATGTTTTGTTTTTAATTCACAAAATCCGTGCGAGCTATCTCCCCACTGGATTCAGTTCAGTTCAGGCGTTCAGTCGTGTCCGACTCTTCGTGACCCTATGGACCATGTCACGCCACGCTTTCCGGTCTCTCACTATCTTCTTAACATCACATAGCTTCATCTGCAATGCCTCGAGAATGCCATCTAACCATCGCGTTCGCTGCCTACCCCTTCTCCGGCGACCCTCAACCTTTCCCAACATCTAAACCTTTCTCCAGAGACTCCTCTCTTCTCATCAGATGACCAAAGTAGCTGAGCTTTAACTTTAGAATTTGACCCTCCAATGAGCAGTCAGGGTTTATGGTCGACAATATCGACTGATTTGATCTTCTGGCAGTCCAAGGAACTCTTAAGAGTCTTCGCCAGCACCACAATTCAAACGCGTCAATTCTTCGGCGGTCAGCCTTTTTCACAGTCCAACTCTCGCATCCATACATCACAACTGGAAAGACCATAGCACGAGTTATACGGATCTTGGTTGGCAGACTAATGTCTCTGCTCTTTACTAGGCGGTCAAGGCTAACCATTGCTCTCTTTCCCAGAAGCAGGCGTCTCCTAATTTCATGGCTGCAGTCTCCTTCCGAGGTAATCTTGGCGCCCAAGAACAGAAAATCTGTCACAGCTTCCACTTCTTGTCCATTGATGCTCCAGGACTTGATAGGGCAAGACGCCATGATCTTCGTCTTTTTAATGTTCAGTTTAAGCCCAAACTTCTCACTCTCTTCTTGTACGCGCATCAGAAGTCTCTTGAGATCCAATTCACTTTCTGCCATTAAAGTGGTATCATCCGCATATCTAAGGTTGTTGATGCGTTTTCCAGCGATCTTCACTCCAGCTGAAGACTCGTCCAGACCGGCCTTCCTCATGATGCACTCTGCATATAGGTTAAATAGGCAGGGCGACAGTATGCAGCTTTGCCTCACCCCTTTCTCAATCGGAAACCAATCAGTAAGACCCCCACTGGATTAGTAAGTGAGTATTGTGATCCCAAACGATTTGATTCTTGTGCCAAATACTGTGTTACCTGATCGAAGTATTATTGTGCTAGAACACAACTAACGCGCAGCATTACAGAATGACGTTAGATTCCCATCTTTGAGTCCTTTATAGCCTAAATGTGCATGGCAGAACTAAACTTGAAGTTTTTGGAGACACTGGCATAGTGCTTTAAAGGAAGGTGACTAATTCGTAGTTAACGGAACTATGAAATGCCTAAAATGAGGCAAAGCAAATGTGGTCGGGAGTGGGGTATACGTGCTCACAAGTCAATTCATCGAAATAATGTTTCAGCTAGCTCCATTCCACATCGGAGATATTGGAGAATAAAAATGGCCCTTCTCCTCTTTCCCCTCAGTTGAACACTCTGAGACACCAGAAAAAAAAAAACGAATAAAACAGTTCAGGAACTCCGCCGTGCCCATGAAACGTCACCGGGTGACGCTCGGTTCGCAGACTTCCCGCTGGCGCAGTGTTTTACCCGAGCGTCGTCCACGCATTCATTGGTCTCTGCCTTTCCCTTCCCCTCTATGTTTGCATTACTTTGCCGCCGGTTTCTGCAGTATCTTGACCTCTCGCAATTGTTTGCGGCAGCAGCCCGCATGACTGTAGGTGGGCAGGTCCACACACACCGGCAGCCACCGCGGAGGAGCCCTTCCCCCCATATTCCCATTTACCTCAAATTAGCTCCTACCGAGTACGGCTTTTTTACAAGACCATTTTTGCTCCCGCCGCTCAGTGAGGCTCTGGTGTCAATAGCTGTGGTACCGTCTTCAGCGGTTTGACCAACGGCGGCCGGTCTCCTGGTGGAGTTGACGCGGTAGCGACGATTCTGCATGGATGCTGGCAGATGAGCGTGCGAGTTGCATGCGTGCAAATATGTTGTCGGCTTTAGCCAGGAGTGCTTTCATGATAGTCAGCGAGAGGCACCTATTGTGGTGCATAATGAATAGAATGTACAAGTATCATCGGCGAGAGCCGGACACATGATAGCTGCAAATTTTGGAGATCGGAATACAGGTGAGCACGAATCATGCGCCCGCGAATCTTGAGAATCGCAATTAACACAACGAGTAGAGAAGTGTTTTTTTTTTCTAGTCATTTCGCGTATTTCTTGGATACATCCTGTGGTCTCCGAAATCCTTCTGGAAGTGGTGCCCGGTTAGCATATCTAGTCGACCGGACTTCGGAGATGCCGTGGGTCCACGGCTTTCTGGACTGGTAAGGCTGCCCACCTAGGGCGAATATTTCCCGCTTACTCTGAGCAAATGTTTCTCTTTCTTTCTCTATTTCCCTCTCTTACTCTATCTCTCTTCCTCCTTTCGCATATCGTTTAGGAAGTGCCAATGAGTAACCCGAATGCGTGTTTTTTCTCATGTGTACGCATCGCCCTAGCCAGAATCGACGGCGCAAAACATCAGCAAAGCAGCTCGGCACATGGAGTTCCGCAGCGCAGGTGTTCACCTATTTCCTGAGCTACATGCTAGACTCGCACACAGGAGCACGCGAGCGGCTACGATAAAGAGGCAGTGAAGCGGCCGATTTCAAAACGCCGTGTGCCGTGGCTTCTTTGCCAAACAAACAAGGCCAAGAGACCACCAGGGAGCAGCGCAAGACCGCAGTGCCGTCCGCGGCAGCGCTCCCAGACGACATCTCGGCGGTAAGCAGGCGGCATCCGGCGCTGCAATTTACCGGTGCGAATTTGTGTACTTTCGCGATGCAGCTGAGGGCAGCCCTCTTTTGACACGCGCTCTATTTATATACCAACACTCCGGACAAACAGTGTGTACTGCAAACACGAGACGGGACTATAGTACCCTGTTGCTGCGCTATCGGCCGGTACAGAAGGTTGACACTGGCTATTTTGTGTGCTGCTCCTGAAATATCATCTGAAGACGAAGTGTACATTCGGTACGGTGTTGAATAGGAACAGCCCGTGCTCTTTTCACACTCTGGCGCCGACGCGCACTGTCAGTCAGACGCCGCAACCTTCCCGGTTAACATCGGGAACCAAAGCGCCAAGTTCAGGGGTTCACGTATACAAAGCATGCAGCACACAAACAGCCGACTTTTGCAGCTACCGGAAGTGCGCCCATGACGTAGTAGCAGTCGTGTCTGCAACCAATGGCAGCCTGTCGTGGCCTGTCACTCTGGGTAGTTGTGACGTAGGTACTCACGGCAGAATAGTTCCAAACTTCACTGCTACGCGAGAACCGAGCAGCCCCCTAATTTCAAAACGCGCACATTTTAAGAAAAATAGGTTAACCTACCGTTAATTGAATTGCACTTTGGAGGAGCGCTCCAAAACCTTCGTTCTACACGTTGAAAACGTTTGTCAGTGATCTTTTTAGCCATTCCGTAGTCCCTGTAATGCAAAAGGCAGACGTATCAGCTGCATAGCATTGAAAAAAAAATTATGTGTCCACAGTTACAGCAGAAAGCCCTGCATCAGTGGCTAGAATCAGTCAGAGGGGAGTGATTGCATTGGCTTTTGACGTTGAGAAAGTTGATATCCAAATAAATAGGCTTTTATTGTCAATATTGCACATAACAACAAATAAAATTCAAAAGGACAAATTAATACAATACACTTCCGTCTGCCGATTTGCTTTCGCATACCTTCCCTAAAATGAGATCTTTCATAATCTTTCACGACATAAGAACAACAATGGGCAGTAATTTATTCGCATATTTTCACAAAAAAAAAATAAATCAACCTAGAAATGCTGGTTTTATGTTTTTTTAGGCTTTCTAGGCGGGTTCGAAAATAATTCTAATGTAATTTTATTGATTCTCTCAGTGAAAATGAGGGAGGCTGCATTACGCAGCCTTCTTTCTGGTAGCTCCCTTATCAGCACAAAGTAGAACTTCTGATATCGGTTTAGATTTATGGCCGTGTTTGTATCCTCGTGGTGGCTGCTAATGGCGTTTGGTCAACGGGTGGCTGCCTGAAGTTGAGCGCAAACAACACGCTCCAGCTCGCCGCTGTGAAATGGTGGTTAAAAAGTTGAAGAAATCTTTTGATGCTGGACTAGGGGTCGTATGCCTGATGAAGCAGAGTTATACGGCAAGCAAAGAGGTAGGGCAGGAACACGAATGTGAAATTTACAACCAACCATTTATTTAATAATTTTAGTGCTCTCATGGCACTTGCCACATGCGTTCGTCCACTAGCGGTGTTTCATAAGGTATATAATGAGCATTCCATTAAACGTTTCAGTTCACCAAGGCACTTCTTCATTCCCTTGTTAGTCAACAAAGGCCTGGGAGATTGCTAAACCTTAGTGTATCCTGTAGGGGCAAAGAAAACAAAATTAATTAGGTTGTGTGCGATGTATGATAGCACACTGGAAATATTTTGACAGTAATCGAGTTGCTTTATCAGTTTATCAAACTCACTGTTTTGAAAATCGAGACTCTTGCTTCACAAGCTCAGAGCACTGAGTGATGTATGAATCCATTGAATAGAAGGATCTCTCTTTAGAATGAGGAAATATTGCTGGGGTTACTCGCGAAGCGTTTTTATTACAAATGTTACGACGGCACCACATGGTTGTCACGAAATCGGCGCATATTTTTATCAAGCCGGCGCGGCGCGAGGCCCCCGCGGCGCCGCATGTAAGTTTCCACAAACTTCGAGAAAAACCTCCTTCCCCGCGCGAGAGAGCGCATAACTTTGTACGCGTCGCCGTCACCCTCATTCTCATCACCCGGCGATGACGGTGGTTCATCAGTCTGGAATATGATAGAGCTCTATAGAATTTTCTACGGGTCCTAGCCCATGACGACGCGCGGCTCGACAGGCGGAGAAAGGAGCGCTTTAACCAGCGAAGCTAAGCTTGTGTGCGCGCTAGCCTTAGCGCGCCTTAACAGACAGACGCGCACGCCCTATTTATTGAGGCCGCGCCGCTTGTGTAGTCAGTCAGTTAGTGATTGCGGCGTGTTCGCAAGGGCGACAGCTGGAGTCCCCGGGGGTCACCCGCTGCTGGCAAGCCCGCGGAGCTGCATGGCGGCCACATGGTGACTTTTGTGGTGTCGGACTGCAACAGTGCCCGGTGAACAATTTGGTGTTTGTTTATGTGTCTCTCCCGTGTTTGATCGGTAGTGTAAAGCCTCTGTGTTATTAAATACCTCTTTAGTTCTATGGTTAGCGTTTGTTTTCTGTGAACTTCCCGTATGGGCAATTTTAGTGTTTGTGTATTCCTCTGTATCGTCTCTTGCTGTGTATAAAGTTTGTTTTGTATGTTACTACTGACTCCAACCCTTACTCTGGCTAGAACCGGCGACAGCTGGGCACCAAACGGCCACCCCTTCGTCACTACAAGGTAGTTGAATTCCGGCTGAGTGTGCCACGCAGGTAGAGGGCATCTCCTTTGCGACCGGAACAGCTACCTCCACTCACTCTAAAGGTGTCTGGGAGTGTGCGCACCGTTAAGGGCGCATCGTTAACAATCCCTCTAATTATTAACGGGTGACAATGGTCTACCATTGTAATTGTGCAATACCGCCCCAGCACAATTCTCTTGAAAAAAAAAGAATGATTTCTTTACCAAATACATTCATCACAAGGCCAACTTAGTTCTTTTCCGTAATACCTTGGTTTGAGGGCCTCTTTAGTAAAAAGCGAGCGCTTTTATCTATATAGTTGTATGCACTTCCAATTGCCCCGCTGGTGTTGTGCAGTGTTAGGGCACATGACTACTGTGCCCAAGGATGCGGGATCGAATCCCACCCTCGGCGGCCGCTTTTCCATTGAGGTGAACAGCTAGGCTCTCGCGTGCTGTGTTATGCCAGTGCACGTTAAGGAACCCCTGGTGGTCGGAACTGACCGATCCCTCCACAACGGCGTCTATCATAGCCTCAGTCGCTTTCCGGCGTCACGCCCACAAAGCAAACCAAACACTCGCAATTAATAAAAATCAATTTTTACGCACCGTCAAAAAGATCAGTACTTTTTTATTGTCCTTGAAACAGTTCAAAAGTTCAGAGGCAAGAAATAACAATCCGAATGTCTCGGTCTACCGGTCAGAATGATCTGTTTCTCTTGTCCTTCGGCCTGTGAAAAAAAAAAAAACTCTTGAATCCATCCTCTATATGTAGTATTCAGCGACATTTTTACAAATCTGAAGTATATCAAGCATCTAGCACTGCCAAAGATTGCGCGATTAAAAGTATAAATCAAATGCGGTAGGAAACGTTTTTCCTTCTGTTGTTTCTATATTACGCACATGAGTTACATAGAAGCTTAGTAAAGTACATTACGGCGTCTTGACGTTCTATGTGCTATTTTGCATTGCCTACGGGCATCTAGGCGTAAGAGAGCAAGCTAGTGAAATGCTCCTAACGCCCACAGCACTCAATTTCTTTAATGGGGCATGGTGATTCAACACTGCTCCTGGGGAAAAGCTCTCGGAGACAACTCTACATCGCCATGTACATATAGGTGACTATCAATGATTAATTTTCGCTGCAGCGTTAAATGTGTGCACATATAGGAAAGAAGTACTCAATACAATTCTATTAGCAATAAGTAGCACTGCTGTTTTTTTTATGAGCATCAGCACAGCCACAAAGTGCCACAACAGTTTTTTTCTGTCAGAATAAGAAATAAGATGCTATCGACGGTGTTCCTACAAGAAGTCTCCATTTTATACTGAAGCGAAGTCCTATAAAAGCAGAACAACAGCCAAAAGACACTTCTCTGCAATAAACATTTTGTCTTCACTTCTCAGAGCAAAGTGCATCTTGATATTTTTCTAAACTGTTTTTAAAAGCAGCCTACCTAGACAGAATGAAGTTTATGCAGTTATATATCTCTTTGTATAGAACGCAAACTGTGACAAATTTATATTTGCTACTAACAACAAAGACTGAGCAAAGCAATGGTGCAAGCTAGAGGCCATTGCGTTCTTAATGAGTCGTTCTCCTCCATGAAGCGTACATGCATGCGAAAGCAAGTATATAATATATATATATATATATATATATATATATATATATATATATATATATATATATATATATATGAAGTAAAAATTAAAAAAGAATAAGACAAAGTACAATCCCCAATGCTTTCCTTGGCCTCGCCGACTGTTCCCTTCTTTCATTCATATATATATATATATATTGTTACGGGTGTAGTTGAGCTTGAGGTTGCAGAGAGCAGAGACGGGAGACTAGGCTTTCACACAACAGGCCTTTCCTGCAGGCACCAGCCAACACTGCTCGAACGTCGTCGTCGTCTTCGCCCAAACTCCCGATATTCTTCTTTTTCCTTTTTATGCGAATATCAGTGCATGCATCGCCTAATGTAACACTACCTCTCCGGCTGAAAAGCACCGTCCCGGTGCGTGCTAGCGTCCAAACCAGGATCTGTGTAGTACAGCTGTAGGTGTGCAACATGGAACGTCTCGGTGCGTGGTGTAGAGATATGGCGTGCGGGATGCAAGGGCGAAATTTCGTATGTTACTGGCTTCACTTGTAGAATGCGGTAGTGTCCTGTATAACGGGGCAAAAGGTTTTCCGTGAGGCCAACGCGACGAGCTGGGGTTGAAGCAGCACGAGAAGCCCACAAGAATACTGGGTGTTGCGATGACAGAAATCATAACGACGTTTCTTAGAGCGCTGGGAGACTGCGAGTCGGTTGCGAGCAACAACGCGGGCAGCATCAGCTCCGGCAATGGCGTCACGAGCATATGAGCCTGCAGTGACGACCGAAGGTAGCAGGCTGTGAAAAGGAAGCAGAGGTTCACGGCCGTATAGAAGATAGGAGGGAGAGTAGCCGGTAGTGTCGTGACGCGACGAATTGTATGCAACTGTCACAAACAGAAGCGTTATGACCCAGTCGCAGTGGTCATCAGAAACGTACATAGACAGCATGTCAGTCAGTGTCCGGTTAAGGCGTTCGGTAACCCCGTTCGTTTGTGGATGGTAGGCAGTTATGAAAGAAGGACGAACGTTGCACAATCATAGGATCTCGTCGAGTATACGTGCAAGAAAGCAACGGCCACGGTCATTGAGCAGTTGGCGGGGAGTTCCATGGACGAGTTTAACGTCGTTGAGGAGGAAAGCTGCGACATCAGATGCACAACTGCTTGGTATTGCTCGTTTGACCGCGTAGCGTGTCGCGTAATCAGTGGCCACCCCAATTCATTTACTATTTCCCGATGCGGACAGTGGAGGAGGCCCTAAAAGATCCTGATCCACTCGAGAAAATGGGTCTATGGGGATGTCGATCGGCGGCAGAAGTCCAGCTGGTAAAACAGACCTCTTTCCGGCGTTGACAGCGGTCAAAGCAGCCACGTAGCGGCGGACTGCGCGGTATAGGCCTGGCCTAAAGAACCGACGGCGCACGGTCGTATGTGCGAGAGATGCCTAGATGACCCGCTGTGGGAACGTCGTGAAGACGGCTGTGCGTAAGTGCTGAGGGACTACTAGTAGAAGGTCGGGGCCATCAGGTCGCATATTGGGCCGGTATAAGGTGCGATCGTGGAACACAAACAAACGAAGGGAAGGGTTATGGCGATCGGCGCTGAGGCGATTGATGATTGCGCGGAGCTGAGGGTCCTGGCGTTGCTCACGGCGAATGTTGGAAAAGTCAGAAATATAGAGCACGCAAGCGTCATTGTCACATTGAGGTTGGCTTGGCGGGTCGACTGGATGACGGGACAGACATCGGCGTCTGGATGCAACTGGCCAGTCTTATAGACCACTGAGAAATTTTGCTCCTGAAGGCGCAAGGCCCAACATCCAAGGCGGCCAGCAAGGTCTTTTAGGGTAGAAAGCCAGCGCCATGCGTGGTGGTCAGTGACTACTGTGAACGGCCACCAATACAATGGCGGAACTGTTTAATGGCCCAAACTAGGGCAAGCACTCACGTTCAGTTATGGAATATTTCTGTTCGGCCGCAGAGAGTAGTCGGCTGGCATTGCGATGCCACGAGGGAAACCGAGCTAATGTTGTGCGATAACGGCACCAATTCCATGACCACTTGCGTCGGTGCGTTCTTCTCTGAGGCAACAATGGCGGACCAGTGAGGTGGCCAATAAGAGCGGCGAAGGCGGCCGATTGTTCATGACCCCAAGAAGAGGAGAGCTCTTTTTTCAGAAGCTGCGTATGTAGACAGGCGATTTCTGCGAAATTTGATAAAAATCACCGAAAATATGAGCAACGTCCGAGGAAGCTACGCACGTCGCTGCTAGATTTCGGTATAAAGAAACCACTTACAGCGCGACTTTTGTCGGGGTCCGGCTGAATGGCTTGGGCATTGACCAAATCTACTAAGACCGTGAGTTCCCGGCTACCAAAGCTACACTTTTTGGAGTTCAACGGAAGGCCAGCTCGTCGGAAGACGCCAAGAATAGCGAAAACACAATGGAGGTGGCCCGCAGAGGTTGTCGAAAATACGTTGACGTCATCAAGGTAGTACAGACATGTGGACCATTTGAACGCGTGTCGTAATGAGTCCATCATGAGCTCGAAGGTCCCAGGGGAATTCAGTTCAGTTCACTCGTTCAGTCGTGTCCGACTCTTCGTGACCATGTGGCTTGACCATGTCACGCCACGCTTTCCGGTCTCTCACTATCTTCCTAACATCACATAACTTCATCTGCAGTGCCTCGAGGATGCCATCTAACCATCACGTTCGCTGCCTACCCCTTCTCCGGCGACCCTAAACCTTTTCCAACATCAAATCTTTCTCCAGCGACTCCTCTCTTCTCATCAGATGACCAATGTAGCTGAGCTTTAACTTTAGAATTTGACCCTCCAATGAGCAGTCAGGGTTTATGGTCGACAATATGGACCGATTTGATCTTCTGTAGTCCAAAGAACTCTCAAGAGTCTTCGCCAGCACCACAATTCAAACGCGTCAATTCTTCGGCGGTCAGCCTTTTTCACAGTCCAACTCTCGCATCCATACATCACAACTGGAAATACCATAGCAAGAGTCATACGGATCTTATTTGGCAGACTAATGTCTGCACTTACTAGGCGTCCAAGACTAACCATTGCTCTCTTTCCTAGAAGCTGGCGCCTCCTAATTTCATGGCTGCAGTCTCCTTCGAGGTAATCTTGGAGCCCAAGGAGAAAAAATCTGTCACAGCTTCCACTTCTTGCCCCTTGATGCTCGAGGACACTATAGGGCAAGACGCCATGATCTTTGTCTTTTTAATGTTCAGTTTAAGCCCAAACTTCTCACTGTCTTCTTGTACGCGAATCAGAAGTTTCTTGAGTTCCACTTCACTTTCTGCCATTAAAGTGGTATCATCCGCATATCTAAGTTTGTTGATACGTTTTCCAGCAAACTTCACTCCAGCTGAAGACTCGTCCAGACCGGCCTTCCTCATGATGCACTCTGGATATAGGTTAAATAGGCAGGGCGACAGTATGCAGCATTGCCTCACTCCTTTCTTAATCGGAAACCAATCAGTAAGACCATGCCCAGTTCTGACTGTGGCCTCTTATCCTTCATACAGGTTCGTTCTTGAGGAGACAGACGAGGTGAATTGGAACTCCTATCTCTTGGAGAGCTTGCCACAATCTGCTGTGATCTACGCAGTCAAACGCCTTTTAGAACTCTTGCTTTTTCCATGATCCAGCGAAGGTTGGCAATTTGGTCTCTAGTTCCTCTGCCCTTGCGAAACCCAGCTTGCACGTCCGGAAGCTCCCGATCCACATACTGCTGCAGCCTACCTTGGAGGATTTTCAACATAACCTTGCTAGCATGTGAAATAAGCGCGATCGTGCGGTAGTTGGAACAATCTTTGGCACTGCCTTTCTTTGGAATGGGGATGTAAACTGACCTCCTCCAATCCTCTGGCCACTGCAGGATTGTCCAAATCTTCTGACATAATGTATGCAGAATGTTAACAGCGTCATGGACGAGGTTTTGAAGCAACTCAGCTGGAATGCCATCAATTCCGCTAGCTTTGTTCTTAGCAAGGCTGGCTGAGGCCCATTCAACTTCACTCTTCAGGATGCCCGGCTCGAGATCTGTAATCGCAACCGTCTTATGTTGGGTTTGCACATTCGGGTCCTACTTGTACAGTTCTTCTGTGTATTCTTGCCACGTCTTCTTTATCTGAGGCTTCAGTGAGGTCCTTGCTTCGTTTGAACTTTATCACGCCCAGCTTAGCACAGAAGCTTTCTTTGATACCTTTGATTGTCTTATACAGAGCTCTTGTGTTCCTTAATTGGCTATTGTCCTCAACTGCTTGGCACTGTATGTTCAGGAAGGCATTCTTATCTCTCCTTGCTATTTTCTGAAAATCCGCATTGAGAGCCTTGTATCTTTCTCTTTCCCCCATAACTTTTGCCATATCCTCCTTTCCTCAGCTATTTGCAAAACCTCTTCAGATAACTAGTTTGCTTTCTTGAATTTCTTTTGCTTTGGAACTACCTTAGTAGCAACTTCTTGTATTATATCACGAACATCAGTCCACATCTCTTCGCGCTCTCTGTCTTCTAGATATAATTCTTGAAATCGATTCCACACTTCCACAGCATATTCTAGTGGAATTTGATCCAGATCATACCTGAAAGGCCTTCTAGTTTTCTGCGTTTTCCTTAATCGAGGGTTAATTTTGGCAACAAGAAGCTGATGATAAGTGCCACAATCGGCCCCAGGCGTTGTTTTTACTGCTTGTATAGCGCTTCTTTATCTCTACCGGCAAATAATATAATCGATCAGATTCCTGTCCAGACCATCCGGTGAAGTCCATGTGTACAGGCGCCTCTCGTGCTGTTGAAAATGAGTATTCGCTATGGTCAGGTTGTTTTCTTGACAAAACTCTGCTAGCCTCTGCCCAGCTTCATTTGGCTCGCCAAGACCGAAGTTGCCTATATTTCCGGATATTTTTTCACTCCCAACCATAGCATTCCAGTCTCTTATGAGAAAAACGACGTCTGATGATGGGGTGCGGTCTAAAAGGCATTGTAGGTCCGCATAAAATCTCTCAACGTCAGCTTCTTCAGCAGTAGTGGTCGGTGCATAGACTTGGATAACTGTTATGTTGAAAGGGTGACCTCGGATCCGAAGTGAAATAATTCGGTCGTTTTTGGGATTGTACCCTAGCACTGCTTTGCCCATTCTTTTGATTACTATGAGAGCGACCCCATTCCTTCTCTTGAATTCGTGCCCACAATAAAACACATAATGGTCCCCGGAGTTAAATTCTCCCATTCCGGTCCACTTGAGCTCGCTGATACCCAAGATATCAATGTTCAATCTGTCCATTTTCGCTTGACGACATCCAGTTTACCTTGCGTCATAGATCTTACATTCCATGTTGCTATGTGATATATCTTCTTGCAACACCGCACTTTCCGGTCGCTTCCCGACACATCCACAACTGAGCGCTCTTTTGGCTTTAGCCCAGCCGCTTCATTCGTCCTCGAGCTACTAGGAATCGCCCTTTGTTCATCCCCAGTAACATGTGGGACGCCTTCCAACCTGGGGATCTCATCTTCCGGCGCCATATCATTAATGGTATTGTGACTGGCCATAGGGTTTTCTTGGCAGGAAATACTGGAGTGGGTTGCCATTACCTTCTCCAGTGAATCACATTTTGTCAGAACTCTCTGCCGTGACCTGTCTATCTTGGGTGGCCCTACACAGCAGAGCTCACGACTTCATCGAGTTTCGCAAGCCCCTCCGCCACGACAAGGCAGTGATCCATGAAGGGGAATTACATAAGCTGATAGGCATCAACCTAATATGGAAGAGGCCATCCGGGGTGACAAAAGCCGTCTTTTCAACTCTTTCGCCAACAGAGATCTGCCACTATCCAGAACAGAGATCGATGGAGGAGAAGTATTTGGCACCATGTAGGCAGTCGAGGTCGTTATCGATCCTAGGAAGAGGTTACACGTCTTTTTTGTTATCTTGTTTAGGTGTCGATAATCTACGCAAAACCTCTAGAGATTGTCTTTCTTTTTGTTTTTACGAGTATAAGTGGAGACGCCCAGGGGCTGCTCGACGGCTCAATAATGTTGCTGGCCAACATTTTCTCCATTTCTTTCTGAATGATCCTGCGTTCGGAAAGAGCAACTGTGTAAGGCCGTTGGTGAGTAGGGCGATGCGATGTGTGAAGACTGATTTTTGGCTCAGGGATCTGTGACCGAAATCAAAACTGTCGTTGTATGACTGCAAAAGGGCGGAAAAGGCACAGGAATATGCACAATGTTATGAGGTAGGACGATGTTGCGCTGTAGAGTTACGTCGGTGATGGGGTTGACAACGTAGTCATTGTCAAGCAGAGCAGAAAAAGGTGACATGGGCACGTATACTTCCGCCTCGGGAGGTAGGCGAGTAAATATACTGGAAAAGTGGCGAGGCTGCTAACGGTCAGCACTAGGCTCGTGAACACAATAGGGTAGGGCTAGGCACAGAAGTCCGGAGGAACAGTCAATGAGAGCGGTATAGGCTGTTAAAAAGTCTAGGCCTAAAATGACGTCTTCAGGACAATTAGTAAGGACGGCGAAGAGCAGAGGGACGTGGTGGCTGGCGATGTCAACGCGCACAGTGCACATTACGATGAGGGTAGCAGTGTTACCATCAGTAGCACGAACTGTAGAGGTGTTAGCTGGCGTAAGAACTTCTTTGAGGCGCTGGCTGAGCGACGAACTAAGGATTGACATATGGGCTCCAGTGTCAATGAGAGCGGGCACAGGGACTCTATCTACGAGGACATTTGTCAGGTTGCGGCGTAGTGGCATGGTCGAAACACAGTTGGCTGTCAGGGTTGGTAACGCAGCGTCACGTCTGGGCGCTGCGTTGCCTAGTTCGTCGAGGAGGTGACTTGGTGCATTGGGGGCGAGCTGCGGCGAGGAGTAGGTGATCGAGAACGGTGGCCTTGAGGCGATGGCGAACGGCTAGGACGACGAGCTTGCTCTATGTCCTCGGTAGTCACGGCGGACAGGGCTGTAATAGGGGCGAGAGGGGGAAATCGGGCTGCTGCGGATATAATGGGACATATGGCCGGCCCGACAGCAGACAAAGCAAACAGGCCTATCGTCAGATGTGCGCCACTCCGCAGGATTGCATGTAGGGTAGCGCGGTGTGTAGGGCGGGGTTGTGGCAGCAGCAGCAACCACTGGTATTGGCTGTGGTGGAGGGAGTGGCGTGGTACGATTGCAGGCGAAGAACACATTCGCAAATTCTTGGCGGCCGACACCCTGTGCCATAACTACTGTTGCCTCTGGAGGAGGTAATGTAAGTGTAACAGGCGTCAAGGTCTCGATTTTCCTGCGGACGATGGTAGTAATGTTATTCTGACTTCAATGCCGCTGCAAAGTGGGCAGATCGTCATGTGAGGATGTAGTCGCCATATTGGGAAGGCACGCAACCCGATGGACGATGCGGCGCTGCTTTGCCTGTTCCAAACGGCGACAGACTTATAGGACTGAGTCCACCGTAGAGCAGTCTTTTCAGAGAAGTATTTTGAATGCGTCATCAGCGATACCCTTAAGTATATGATCCACTTTATCATCATCGGTTATGGAGTGGTTCACCTTTCGACACAGGGCGAGGACGTCCTGTATGTAGGCTAGGTATGAATAGGTTGACAATTTAGCACCAGTAGCCAGGTCTTTTTTGGCTGCTACAGCTCACCCAATCGGCTTGCCGAACAAGTCCTGAAGTTTTTGTCTGCAGATGTCCCAAGTAGGCATCTCCTGTTCGCGGTTGGTAGACCTGGTCTTCGCCATTCCCGCTAGATAAGAGATGATGTTGGCAAGAATTATGCTAGCATCCCACCTGTTGTCCTTGCTGCACCTTTCGTAATCATTGAGCCGATCTTCAACATCCGTCTTGTCTTCGCCGTTAAAAA
Source organism: Amblyomma maculatum (assembly GCF_055883805.1). Classification (NCBI taxonomy): domain Eukaryota; kingdom Metazoa; phylum Arthropoda; class Arachnida; order Ixodida; family Ixodidae; genus Amblyomma; species Amblyomma maculatum. The sequence continues at coordinate 72,016,807 of NC_139346.1, forward strand.
TCGGCGGATGGCTGATTTTGGTTCAGACTACGGGGGCAGGCGGAGATTGCGTAGCGGGTGGTGCATCCTGGGATGCCATGCTTACTGTGGCAGTCAGCGGAGTGAGCTCGGCGAGATGGCGTGCACTGCGCAAACCCCGGTTTCTGACGTGGAAATACGAGGAGCTGTTGCAAGAAGATCGAAAGTGCCTCCACCATACAACTTCTTTCCTGACATCCTCAGGAAGCTTAGGCAGCGTTGGATTTAGTGTGTCGAAAAACAAGGGTATAGTATTGAGAATTGACTTTAAGATCACTTTCCTTTTTGTATAGCAATAGAAGATACAGGTGTGTCGAGGATAATATTTACTTCACCCTCATACACATATCTTCTTGCATGGCAACACATTTATGCGGGTAGTGCGGCGCGGTTTTCAGAAAGCAGCATCTTAGTAGGAGTAAAATGGTAGCGCGATGTAAAATTTACAGGGCACAATGGTGAAATTAATTACCACGAAGTGTATGCCAGAACTTTTTTGGCACAGTCTCAGATCTTTTCATAATAGCGGCGGTGCAACAGCCGTGATGGTACGTACAAGAGTCTTGGCAACCAATAAATAAATACGTGAAAATTTGCTGAGTGATTCCATTTAACGGCCCGCGCTAATTTACTTATGGCCTTAAGATTTAATTGCACTTTTTAAGTCATTGCATCTTATAATTAATACTTCACAAATATTGTCAGCGTTGCAGCGGCGGGAACCAATATATTTATGATGACGGGGTTGCACATTAATTCCGTGTGCTTTGTGCTGAGCTTGCAAAAAAGCGAGTGTGTCTGCAGCTTAAAATGTTCTTGTTACAACAGGCGTTTTTTTCTTAGCATACGCCCCTTAAATAAAATAAAAAAACATGAAGATGCCCTTGCTTCCACATGCTCTACTAGAGATTTATTACCTGAGTACATACAATATAACGAAAAGTCAATAATGCGAACCGCCTTCGTCCTCATCCTCGGCGGTGGCGAAGCGATGGTTTCCGTCTCGTCGAATAGCTCCGAAAGTAGGGTTTTTTTGTCGGGCTGTCGTCATCGGCTGTTAAAAAAGAAATGATTAATAAAACCTGATCAGTTGATAGGCGTTTTGCAACAAAAATTATGGGGGACCTTTAAGTACCACCTTTAAGACTGTGACCGGGTAGCGTAGGCTACCACCCGGCATATAACATACCAATTTAAACAAGCCGTATAAAGGGTCCTGCGTGCCCTATCAGTAATTGGAATGCAAGTGTTCTGGCAGCTTGATTCTGATATCACTCTCCGTTACGGAAGGAGAACCCGAGTCGGCAAACTTAGATCGAGGCAACTGTACATCCAAACATTGCTCTGCTCTGTCAGCTGTCAGTTACCACCTTCCAGAGACAGTCTTGTTATTTTACCCCGCAAGAACAGCGACGCCGGTACAGGGATCTTTAACGCTACCGCGTTATAGCAAACAAAGCAGATGTGAATAAAACACGAGCTCAAAGTACACTTTAACAGAGTTTTCACCCGCCATCAGCGTATGCCCTGATAGCTTTATTAGCTTTATTGACTTCCGTATGCGGAGCATCCGGATGTTACAGTAGAAACAGGGTGCGTTCCTGGTAATGACTGAACTGATATTTCTAGCTATATTCCTCACAGCTACTCAATAGCACACAGCAGAAACCTACCCAAATATATGAAATGCAGCCCTAGATAAATAAAAAGTCCCGCATCAAAAAAACTATACACACACAATCATGCGTGACTAGAAGTGGGGTGTCATAGAAATAACCATAGGGGGATTTGTAATATTGTTCTGGAAGACACATGCGCGGCTGTACGAAGTTAGATTGAAGCAAAGGTTTTTATTTATCTCGGGCTGCATTTAATATATGTGGGTAGCTTGCTATTGCGTGTTAATGAGTAGCTTTGAGACTTTGCAGCAGACACAAAGAAATTATTCATTAACCGATTAGCAACCTGCATTACATGCCACCTATGAAGATAAAGGAGAAACCTGTTATTTCAGACCGTATCGTGATGTCACACTGGCTCCTAAATATTCAGCTTACAGTGCCAACAGCGCCGATTTGCCTATCGTGTTAAAGAGGCCGCATGAAACTAGAATCCACATTTTACAATTTCCATTTGACAGGAAAACGAGCGTACCTTTATGTTCACGTTTCGGGGTTTGCTGCGCTCTTAACGCAACAAAAACGTATTTAGAATGTTAGGAACAAAATTGGTCTGAGCCGAACACACTCTGCAAGCCGCGTAAGAAATTCTAAAATTTCGACTGCATTTGTTCGTCCTGTTTTACCTGCAGCATGAAGTTAACTTTTTTTGCATACCTTTCGTATCTTGGTTTGTGAATCTTAAGAGGGAAAAACGAACTCCTCATTGAGAGCGCAAAATCGCCTTCTCTGCAGGCCAAAATTACAAATGAGTGTTGGATTTTGATGCACCAGAAATTTCACGTCTTTTATATAAGTTTGAAGTCCTCATTTTTTGAATACGAGTGTTGAAAATGTTCAATCAATTTTTAAATTCATGCCGCCTCCCGTGGCACAGATGCATGGCATTCTAATGTCGTAAACGGAGTCACTGCCGTTCAAGCAACACAAACGGCACCAAAGATAATGACTTCGGTCTCATCTCTCCAGAAATAACTAACCTGGATATTTCGGGCAAGGTTCAGCGATTAATATGATTCGGCCGTCAGTTTCTTTGATTGTGCAAAATCACGAGAAAGCATGCCGACCCGGCCAAACTGCAGTTTTGCTAAATGGTGCTTTCATCCTTGCTTCAAGAGAGCCTTGCGCACTCTGTTTACAACGACAATTATCAACAGCCGGTTCAATAGAACAATGTCTCTCGAATTCGTTAGCTGTGCATAGTGGGAATTAAATAGGCATTTAGTCATATTCTTTCTTATCTCTTGATATAAAGGGCGGAGCAAAGGGGTCTGCACGCGTCAATTAAATACCGCAGGAAGTTCAGAACTGTGCGCCGTAGACACTTCAAGACGTCATCTGTGGACGTGCGCTTTCACCTAAGCCTTCAGAGCCCCATGCTATAAGGTAATGCACTGTGCGATAAAACAGCAGTTTTTTTCTCGTATTTATCAATTAGAGAAACACTTTTTAATGCACTATGTCTAAAAGAATCTGGGTCTTCTGCTCGCCCCTGAATATGGTGGGGGTAAGCGTCTCGCGGTAGGGCCCCACAGAGCCTCCACCACGCTTTAGACTTGGGGCCGAGCGGGGGTGCGGGCACCCATGATTTTTTCTCCAGCATGAGTGGGTTTTAGAAATCCCTTTTTCGGAACGGAATTTGCCCCATCAGTGTGGTATGGAGGTGGCATTACTCATTAGTTCAGCGCTACTAGGGTGTCATCTTGCTCAGCCTAGTTATTAGAGCGGAATCCTCAAATGTCTCACGAGCAGTTAAGGTTGATAGCCTGAGGAGTGTGCAGAATGTGTTGCCGTAAATAATGATGCCTCTCTCTGCAATTCTTGAACCTCTATATGTAGGTACCCATATGAGTGCCCTAACTCAGTTATCTAATCGCAACCCTAACACTAGATCCATATACGCTCCTCATACATACAGCTTGGTGCTCGGAGAACACCTCAAGGCGTGGTCATCTCCTCAATTTCCCCGATATTCTAAAACCTCCCTGTGTAAGTCGCATCCTAGAGATCAGTCTCCGAACAACCCTCAACGTTAGTGATATACATGCTAGGAATCGAGCCCTATACTGCTCCACGTCAAAATTCTATTGACCTAGCTTTTAATGTCCACCTACCATTCTTTCCTTTATTAACTCTATGCCCTACAGACTCACGCTCATGAAACTACTGGACTTATCCGGCGAGTAATAAATCGGAGTTCGAGTATGTGCTTTACTCCGCGGTTGCAGGAAAACATCCCTGTGCCTTCCTCCCAGCACCTTTAAACTCCACCTGCTCAAGTCTCGAGCCCAAAGTACCTAAGAACTCCTTGAGGCCAGGCGGACCACCCAGATAGTTCGCCTTTCGTGTATACAAGCTGGCCGCGTACTACTGTGTCCGTTAACAGCATCGCCGATAAGACTTTTATAGGGAGGCACCCCACACACTCCAGCTATTCACTGCAAATTTCTAGTTTCCCTCCCTACAATCCTGACTCTATAACGGGATGGGAACCGCAGACAACAACGGCGCAAGCCTTACACAGATAATACGGAGAAGACCCCACATTATCTTAAGTCGATGCGGCCCCTATGCAAACAGCTGTAGAAAAACACCAGTTGTCACAATCCCCAAAAACGTCTCTTTGCATGCTCAGTTCTCTTCGATTCTACAACCACGACTGAGGCGGGAGCCACTTCCCTAGCCGCGATCTCCATGCCCACCGCCAAAAGTATCTCGGGCTCTAGAACTGCTGCCGTAATTTTCCTAACGGCATAGTGTCCACCACTTCTCACCCTTCTTTTAGATTTTTTTCTCTACCACGACAATCCTTTAGCCTTAATTGGACTTACACGTTCCCGGTAAAGAGGAGGCTCATTCCCTGGCCCGAGGTCTCTCTCTCTCTCCTGCCTAGGGAGGAAGGACCTTGATCGTAAGCTGGCCATTCCTGCGCTCGTTTCGTGACACATAGTTCCTTACCTACCGCCGCAAAAAACGGAAAACATACCCTTCATTCTCCCCTCTCACCCTGGCCCGACGCTCACAATCCCTGCTGTAAATTATCATCAACCTGACTATACCCACTGCAGGGCGAAGGCCTCTTCCATATTTCTTCAATTAACCCGGTTCTGTGCTAGCTGCATCCACTTGACCCCTGCGAACTTCTTTACCCTATCTGTTCACATAACTTTCTGCTACCCCCTGCTACGCTTTCCTTCCCTTCGAATCCAGTTTGTTACCCTAAGCGACCATCGGTTATCCTCTCTTCGCACTACGTGTCCTGCCCTTGCCCATTTCTTCTTCTTAATTACCAGTAGAATGTCAGTAACCTGAGTTATTTCTCTGACCCACTCTGCACGCTACCTATCTCTTAATGTTACCCCAAATATTTTTCGCTTCATAGCCCTCTGGGTTATCCTCAACTTAAGTAGAACCCTATTGGTTAGCCTCCATGTTTTAGCCCCATAGGTGAGTACAAGTAAGATACAACTGTTGTATACTTTCCTGTTGTGCGATACCGCTAACCTGCTAGTCATGATCTGCGAGTGCTCGCCAAATGCGCTCCATCCCAATCTTATTTTTCTTGTTATTTATTTTTCATGGTCCGTATTTGAAAATCTCCTGTAAATAGTCACAAATATTTTTCTCCTACAACCACTACCACGTCCCATTCGTAGAAGCCACCCATTGACACTGGCTACAAAGGCGCAGAACCCCATACCTCATTCTTCTTCACGCCCGCTTTCTTGATAATTTTCTTTCCGCCTGCAAGCTCTGTGGCAAACCTGGCGACTTCCTGCACACACTGCCAACACACTGCTTCCCTTCCCCTCATTCCCAAATCCTCATGTGCAAGAGGTGGCCCCAGGTTACTTGGAGCACCTACTCACCAGCACCTCCGATCAGGACCAGCGCAAGAGCACTATATACTAGCACGTTCTTCAACAGCCACCCAAGATTTCACCTTTGCACATATGCTTTGTAAGGGGGCCCGCATTCTCCATACAATGGACGGCTTACCGTCTGTAATATTGGCCGTATATGTTTGCACAATTTTCTAGGTAATCCTTCGGTGCACCTATGGTCTCCTCCTGTTCCGCGCCGTGTTGTCCGGCGCTGTGCTGAAAGCAGGCGCTAAAAAATTTAATTCTAGAAAATGTATCCCCTAAAGAACTGTTCGCCGAGGTCATCTGATTTTATATGTGCTAATATTATGCGCGCTGTTATTTTCTCGTCGCCAAAAAATTAGTTTTGCCTTGTGCATATCATGGTGCGCTCAAATTCAGCATGTACGCCATCACCACCTACATTTTTCAATGAAGGGGTGTGTCTTTTGCAATGGATTACTTACCAGTGCCGCAATTGTGCGGAAGCACACACTTCCCGAGACGATTTCGACGCGTGCCTTTTTCGCATGTACACTGCCCACTGAAATATTCGCACATCCTCCGTGGTGCATCTCCACAGATATCCTCGTTAGTATATCCTTCTTTCGAGCAGAATGTTCTTATTTCGTGTTCCCCGCTGCTGCATGCTAAGGAAAAAAGATTTGAATGTGACATAAACATACGTACCGGAAGAATGAGTGATTTCCTCTGTGAATTTCAGTAGTATTTACCTCAGTGCATCACTGTTGTTTACACTAACAGCACTCCTAAAAGGTATTCAAGGTAAAAACGATGAAATATAAACATACGGAGGCGCATAGGCAACGCATAGGTGTTAAAGAGGAAACGTGCATATTTTTTCGACAAATTTTACTTAGTTGACACGATGCCAGACCTCGGCAACGGCGCACTTGGTGAAACCAGCTCCAGCTGTATAAATACAATATATATAAACATACCCTGAATTTAACAGGAATGATGAGAAATAATAGGTGGGAAAGTACTGTTTGATATCGCTTAATTTTGTTTTACTTGGAAGTTCGGCGTATAGACAGAATTTCTTTCAGCGCTACTGCTCATCGCTACCATCTACCTCTACCGCACGCCTTCAGCGGCACAGCCGCTGACTGGAATCGACGTGCGGAATCCGCCTGCATATGACGAGAACGTAGCGCCATCTGTCGCCCTGAGGGTCATACGCGCATGCGTACTGACGTCCGTGCGGTAGATCTAAAGTGGTAGCGATAAGAGGTAGCGCTAAACTAAAGGTCGCTAATAAAGCCCCAAATTTGGCTCTGTTAAAATCCTTTAGTTGGTTCGGTCGTACGGAACGGAAAGATGCAGCACTTGCCTGATTCCTCGGTAGGCGCCTACAATTGCATGTAATTGCATACTGCAGGAGTTGCATGTGTAATCAGTTTCAATACTTACCGTAAGCTAGCCTCCACTATGAGTAGGAGAAGAATGATAAATCGGTAGAAAAATATATGATATGAATCAGAAAGCTGCACATAGAGCCCTTGCGTCACAAGTTCCATATGAAATCAAGTGCGTATTCTTTGGCATGCTTGGCGTGATTTCGCATCGCAGCAACCGCGGGCTCTTTAGACGGTATACTGTGTTTCGTAAATCGCCTGAACGTATGAAACGTTTTGCCAAAGCGGTAAGTATGGATTTCGTAGCTAAGCGATTTCCATTATTGTGTGATTTAAAAATGAAGATATATAGGAAGTGAATCCTACGGTAACAACTCGAGAGAGCTACTCCCGGAGTGCGAGAGAGGCATTTCATTGTGAATTTCTTCACCCTCTTCTTCTCACCTCCATCCGGGATCCATTATTTGGTTAACCAGCGGCCAAATTCTAGCTTTTTTTGAACGTTTAGGCGCAAAAGGTACATTGGTCCCATGGCGTGGTGCTCGTTACTGAACGTGTAACGAAACGTATTGCCAGTGATATCAACCACAGCGATGCTTTAAAAGGGCGTCCAGATTATGATATTGAAATATTTAAAATACTTAGTAAAAGCCCCAGGTCGGAAAAAAGTACAGAAAATTTTCTCTAGTTACGACAGAATTTTTGTGCGGGTTTTAACGGCAAACCTGTTGTGACAACAGAACGTTCTGTAGTAACATCAGAAATTTCTGCAGTTACAACAGGAAAGTGCTACAGAACTACAGACATTAGAAATATACTACATAAAACCTACAGAACTACAGAAAAGTCTAACGTTTATGACAAAAACTACAGAATTTTTGTCGTATTTTTGACAAGTTTCTGTTGTTTTATTCGGCTGGGAGAAAAGCAAAAATACAGTCGTATGCTTTAATAGATGAGATGGAGAATTTCGCACTGCTAAATAAAGGACGCAGCATAACGTTTTGGAGTAAATATACCATGACTTCATTTCAGCGTTATCTCTTGCTTATTCCAGCGAGAAAGCAGCGCACCTGCACAAACGCGATAGAAGAAGAAACGAGACACGGCGCTGACTGACATCTGAGGTGTTAGCGCTGTGTCTCGTCTCTTCCTCCCTCGTGTTTGTATAGGTGCGCTGCTTTTTTTTCTAGAATGTCGTACCAACTCGCCCATCAGTCTACGCTTTTGATCGTGTGCTTAGAAAACCCTGAGGGCCTTTCCAAGCAAACCCTAGAAACAAGCTCGAGGTTCTGCACCATTGTCTAAGTTTTTTGAAGGCAAACATTCTGTCCAGAGCGCGAGCGTGAGTTAGTAGTTTTCCAGCGTATATCTGGTATTCGCGGTACTCTCGAAACAAGGCGGCCGACCACTAAGTTTTGTTTCAGTAAAGAATGTTTCCGGTATCATTGTTGGGACACCAAAATGATGAGTGCGTACGAGGAGAGCGATATGGAGCTACTCTCACGCCTTCTCGCACTGTCCCGCCGCTTCGACCGAAGCGACGGCGTGGCGTCGTAGATAAAACCCCGACGACGTCAAATTCTGTCACGAAGTGGTTAATCACGGAGAGTGAGCTTCTATTGCTATCAGGACGTGTTTGATATTCCGAGAAGCATTCCATCAATTCCTGTTTCTTAGTAGTTTGGTCAATGCGTCACATTAAAGCAGCAGGATTAATACACAAATTCTTGTGAAAAACATCCCATCTCGTTATTATAGCTTTGCCCAAGTTATACGCCGACGCTTACCGAGTGTGGAGAGAGGGTCCATACGTTGCGATGGCTGCTATACATGGTTCTCCTCATGTTTAGTCTCGGTAGCATGTTTTATCCGCCCAATATATGCGATCATGTCGTATGTTTCGGCATGCACCATTCCTGCCCGCATAGCCATAGAGAGGTTCGTTATAAGATTGAGGGTCAGTGTATTTCTGTGTTCGAGGTCATTGTAGCACGCGTTCTACTTGTCGACAATATATCCTCAGGCCTGAATATTTTCATCTGCTGTTGATCTCTCCCACACAGCTCTAGGCAGCAATTAGCCCGATATCCAAGGTCTCATTATTATATTATTCAACGCAGCTAAAACGCTCTCTGTTCTGTTATGTCTTTTTGCTCGCTGCAACGCCCAACATTACCGAACACACACAGGCGATCAGTTTCGGGAGAGTCGTCACCTGCTTGAACCACCATCAGTGCAGAAAGACCCATTAGCAAAGCACTACTTCAAATGTCCCCGTTGAGCATAAATATATAAATGCCATTTATTGAAAAGTAAAGGAGCAGTATTTACCGATCCTAATGATGAAAACATTCGCAAGTGAAAGTTTAAGGTTGGATTCAAAGAAAGGACAGGGGAGCCCTTCTGAAGAGCTCCTGAATAATGTCGACTGACTATGGATCTTAAATGTGCATTGACGTCGCACAGCCGTTGGGGTCATAAGGCTTCATCTCTGTCGGAAAGAAGCGGGCTCAGTCAGTTTCCAATCCGGGAAATCAGGATCAGTAGCGAGCCTCTTCATCTATGCGTTACCATAGACGCGGGTAAGACGCATACCCACAATTAGGATTATTAAAGTGAAACCCTTTCCAGGCTCATGGAATAAAATTCTGTGCACGACAGTTGTGCGAGAGATTTGTTCACGAGATCTGTCATATCCCGCGAGATTCGGCGAGATGTGTTCTTGTCTAGCGTTTCTTCCATCAGCAATCCCACACTTGAACGCCCGCCAATAGCATCACGCAACAGCAGCGATGGTGTGCCGTCCAAACTCACACTTTCCGGAGAAAGTATGATTGATACTGAGCTTTTTATTTCCTGGAAACCAATTATAATTATATGTTGCACTGCAACAACCGTCGATAAGATGCGAAATAGGATAAGCAAATAAATAGGAGAGAAATTGTAGGCTTTCGCTAAATGACATCTAAGAGACCCTTAAATTTTAGTACTCCAGACAGAAGCTGCCCCAGCGTTAAGGCACGTCTTGTCGGATTACCCAGGCTTGTAGAGTGTCAGCTGGCAGCATCGACCATTCTGGATACTAGAATTGAAAACTGGATTCCGCAGTCCCATGGCGTGAAAAATCATGAGGTACTCTGAGGCGCTTTGTGTAGGAGTTGCTGTAAGTGATTATCACCGGCCAATATGTTCCCCCTAAACCCCTAATCATAATTATCTGAAATGTCGAAGCGTTTGAAGAGAATTTCAAGCTAACAAGGGTCACAGTAGTAGCTTCTGTATTTGTGTCAACCAAAATAACATCCTGATGGAAAAAATTAGGAAGCGAATAAAAGGCGAAAGAAAATGTTTTATTACACCCGAAGGTCACATGTCAAGTACAGCAGTAGAAAACAGACCCTTCAAAACCGCGGCACGGGGTCAATACAATCATGTGAAAACATGACAAAATGCTGGATGGCAACAAGAGGACAACCCCCTCCAAATTAAAATTGACTGTAAGCATGAATGTTGTTAACAAATGACAATAAAAACAGCAAATGATGACTTTGCACATACCCAAAAGTTACTACAGACAACAATAGAGACCTAACCATATAGATTACACAGCTGCTAATGTAGATCCGACCACTTCATGGATCACTGCCTTGTCGTGGCGGAGGGGCTTGCGAAACTCGATGAAGTCGTGAGCTCTGCTGTGTAGGGCCACCCAAGATAGACAGGTCACGGCAGAGAGTTCTGACAAAATGTGATTCACAGGAGAAGGTAATGGCAACCCACTCTAGTATTTCCTGCCAAGAAAACCCTATGGCCAGTCACAATACCATTAACGATATGGCGCCGGAAGATGAGCCCCCCCAGGTTGGTAGGCGACCCACAAGTTACTGGGGATGAACAGAGGGCAATTCCTAATAGCTGCAGGACGAATGAAGCGGCTGGGCTAAAGCCAAACGGACGCTCAGTTGTGGATGTGTCGGGAACGGACCGGAAAATCCGATGTTGCAAGGAGAGATATCACATAGCAACATGGAATGTAAGATCTATGACGCAAGGTAAACTGGATGTCGTCAAGCGAGAAATGGACAGATTGAACATTGATATCTTGGGTATCAGCGAGTTCAAGTGGACCGGAATGGGAGAATTTAACTCCGGCGACCATTCATCTTTTATTGCGGGCACGAATCTAAGAGAAAGAATGGGGTCGCTCTCATAGTAAACAGAAGAATGGGCAAAGCAGTGCTAGTGTACAACCCCCAAAACGACCGAATGATTTCACTTCGGATCCAAGGTCACCATTTCAACATAACAGTTATCCAAGTCTATGCACCGACCACTACTGCTGAAGAAGCTGACGTTGAGAGATTTTATGCGGACCTACAATGCCTTTTAGACCACACCCCATCATCCGACGTCGTTTTTCTCATAGGAGACTGGAATGCTAAGGTCAGGAGTGAAGAAATATCCGGAATTATAGGCAAGTTCGGTCTTGGCGAGCCAAATGAAGCTGGGCAGAGTCTAGTAGAGTTTTGTCAAGAAAACAACCTGACCATAGCGAATACTCATTTTCAACAGCACAAGAGGCGCCTGTACACATGAACTTCCCCGGACGGTCTGTACAGGAATCAGATTGAATATATTCTTTGCCGGCAGAGATGGAGAGCGCTATACAAGCAGTAAAAACAAGGCCTGGGGCCGATTGTGGCACCGATCATCAGCTTATTGTTGGCAAAACTAAGCTTCGATTGAGGAAAACGCAGAAAAGTAGAAGGCCTTTCAGGTATGATCTGGATCAAATTCCATTAGAATATGCTGTGGAAGTGAGGAATCGATTTCAAGAATTACATCTAGAAGACAGAGAGCCCGAAGAGATTTGGACTGAAGTTCGTGATATAATACAAGAAGTTGCTACTAAGGTAGTTCCAAAGCAAAAGAAATGCAAGGAAGCAAACTGGTTATCTGAAGAGGCTTTGCAAATAGCAGAGGAAAGGAGGATGGCAAAAGTTATGGGGGAAAGAGAAAGATACAAGGTTCTCAATGCGGATTTTCAGAAAATAGCAAGGAGAGATAAAAATGCCATCCTGAACATACAGTGCCAAGCAGTTGAGGACAACAGCCAATTAAGGAACACAAGAGCTCTGTATAAGACAATCAAAGATATCAAAGGAAGCTTCTGTGCTAAGCTGTGCGTGATAAAGGACAAACGAGGCAAGGACCTCACTGAAGCCTCAGATATAAAGAAGAGGTGACAGGAATACACAGAAGAACTGTACAAGAAGGACCCGAATGTGCAAACCCAACATAAGACGGTCGTGATTACTGATTTGGAGCCGGGCATCCTGAAGAGTGAAGTTGAATGGGCCTTAGCCAGCCTTGCTAAGAAGAAAGCTAGCGGAATTGATGGCATTCCATCTGAGTTGCTTCAAAGCCTCAACCATGACGCTGTTAACATTCTGCATACATTATGTCAGAAGATTTGGAAAACCCTTCAGTGGCCACAGGACTGGAGGAGGTCAGCTTACATCCCCATTCCAAAGAAAGGCAGTGCCAAATATTGTTCCAACTACCGCACGATCGCGCTTATTTCACATGCTAGCAAGGTGATGTTGAAAATCCTCCAAGGTAGGCTGCAGCAGTATGTGGATCGGGAGCTTCCGGACGTGCAAGCTGGGTTTCGCAAGGGCAGAAGAACTAAAGACCAAATTGCCAACGTTCGCTGGATCATGGAAAAAGCAAGAGAGTTCCAGAAACCCATCTACTTCTGCTTTATCGACTATGCGAAAGCGTATGACTGCGTAGATCACTGCAGATTGTGGCAAGCTCTCCAAGAGATGAGAGTTCCAATTCACCTCATCTGTCTCCTCAGGAACCTGTATGAAGGGCAAGATGCCAAAGTCAGAACTGGGCATGGTCTTACTGATTGGTTTCCGATCGAGAAAGGAGTGAGGCAAGGCTGCATACTGTCGCCCTGCCTATTTAACCTATATGCAGAATGCATCATGAGAAAGGCCGGTCTGGACGAGTCTTCAGCTGGAGTGAAGATTGCTGGAAAACGTATCAACAATCTTAGATATGCGGATGATACCGCTTTAATGGCAGAAAGTGAAGTGGAACTCAAGAGACTCCTGATGCGCGTACAAGAAGAGAGACGTTTGGGCTTAAACTGAACATTAAAAAGACAAAGATCATGACATCTTGCGCTATCAAGTCCTGGAGCATCAAGGGACAAGAAGTGGAGGCTGTGACAGATTTTCTCTTCTTGGGCTCCAAGATTATCTCGGAAGGAGACTACAGCCATGAAATTAGGAGACGCCTGCTTCTAGGAAAGAGAGCAATGGTTAGCCTTGACCGCCCAGTAAAGAGCAGAGACATGTCTGCCAACCAAGATCCGTATAACTCGTGCTATGGTGTTTCCAGTTGTGATGTATGGATGCGAGAGTTGGACTGAAAAAGGCTGACCGCCGAAGAATTGACACGTTTGAATTGTGATGCTGGTGAAGACTCTTTTGAGTTCATTGGACTGCCAGGAGATCAAATCAGTGGATATTGTCGACCATAAACCCTGACTGCTCATTGGAGGGACAAATTCTAAAGTTGAAGCTCAGCTACTTTGGTCATCTGATGAGAAGAGAGGAGTCGCTGGAGAAAGATTTGATGTTGGGAAAGGTTGAGGGTCGCCGGAGAAGGGGTGGGCAGCGAACGCGATGGTTAGATGGCATTCTCGAGGCATTGCAGATGAAGCTATGTGATGTTAGGAAGATAGTGAGAGACCGGAAAGCGTGGCGTGACATGGTCCATAGGGTCACGAATAGACGGACACGACTGAACGACTGAACTGTGAATATAGATCTGAAGGGAGATGTCAACGCAACAAAAATCACGAGAAAGGCTCGAACCTCCGAGGAGTCTTTTGATCTCCTAGGAGACGCGGTACACAGGATGGATTCTTTTTGAGCGTCACATCCCTAGTGAAAAATCCCGTATCGCGACAAACGGGTTTGAACCGGTCCTGTATTATCCCGTATAAATTTGATACCGGTGTGACCAGTCCTGTATGAAGCCTTAACGGGTTTATATCGGACAGGTCATGTCCGACATGAATCTCAATCCGGACGGTCCAGTCCGGTATAGAGTTAATACAGGGCAGTCCAATTCCGGTATGCACCTTATACATGACATCCCAATCCGGTATTGATGTGAAACAGGGCGGACCAGTCCTGTATGAAGCTTAAACGGGTTTATATCGGATAGGTCATGTCCGATATGAATCTCAATCCGGACGATCCAGACCGGTATCGAGTTAATACAGGGCAGACCATTTCTCGTATGCATCTTATACACGACATCCCAGTCCGGTATGGATATGAAACAGGGCGGACCAGTCCTGTATTGAGCTCATATACAGGACAGGTCATGTCCGGTTTAACAGAAACCGGACAAATCCGATATGAATGAAACTGATACGGGACAGAGTATTTCCGCTTCTCAGTACAACTCGGGCGGATCGTGAAGCTCAGCCAAGATGACCACGTCGGAATATGCCTTCACGCTAAATAAGCATGAAACCATACATAATATACGTTAAAACGTTTCTGTATATGTGGAGTACGCGTTGTTTCGTACATACCTAGAAGATAAGAAGCCGTGGTTGTGTGCGCTAGCAAGTACATACATGCATCGCGTTTTGTTTTTGCGTGTGCAACAGTCGCTGCAGCTTGTACGATCTTGCGGTGCATCTTCATAATCTGCGACTGAAGATCTGCCACCTTCAACGCGAAAGTGCTAGCAAGAACGTAGCGTTTCGTTAGCGCGGATAAAATACGCTCGAGAATAAATGAAACATCGCTGACCATCGAAATATGCACAGGTCAGCCGAATATCGGGAGTCGCTTACTCGAGTGTTTACGCATGCAAAACACTTGGTCAGAAGTAAATTCATTGACGTCGCGGCTCCGCTGGCAGCAGGTGAAGCTAAAACAAGCAGTATTACAAGTGTTGGTGTACCGCATATATCTATATGTAGCAAAAATTGCATGCGTTCGAAGACGATGACAAAACACATAAGCACTAGGAAATTGTGACATTCGGAGGTTTGTCTGCAAGAAAGCGATACATTGTAAAGATGCGGGACACGGATAACCCTTCGTGACAGCCAGGAAAAAGATGCAGCGTGTTTAAAGGGCGATCGTTCAATTACGACCACAAATTCTACACCCTACAAAAATACACAAACTACAAAAGAGCAATCTCGACTACATAAGTAGATATATAACCAACACCACCGTGTTCTGCCGTGGTGTAGTGGTTAAAGTGCGTGCTTGCCGGCTTAAAAGACCGAAGTTCGAATCGCATGTGATTTTTTTTTCCTTTTCTATTTTCTTTTTGTTTCTTTTCTTTTTTTCTTTTCTTTTTTTTTCTTTTTCAAATGTAGTAGTGTTATGTATTATTCAACCTGTATCAATTGACCAGAAACCAGCGAACGCGTCATTTCTGGAACTGATACCGGGCAGAGTATTCCGCTTCTGAACAGAAGCCGGGCCGATCGACGAAGCTCAACCAGAATGACCATGCCGGACACGCCAGCGCACTAAATAAGCATGATACCAAACATGTTATACAACTGTTCTGTATATAAAGGGCGCGCTTCGTTTCCCAAATACCTCGAAAATGCGAAGCCGTCAAAGTGTGCGCTAGCAAGCATATACGCGCGTCGCGTCGCTTTTGCGCGTACAACAGTCGCTGCAGCTCGTACGATCTTGCGGTGCGTCTTCATATCTGCGACTGAAGATCTGCCGCCTACAACACGAAAGTAGAAGCACGAACGTATCATTTCGCTAGCGATGACAAAAAACTGTTCGAGAAAAAATAAACAAACATCGCTGACCATCGAAAGATGCGCAGATAGCCGCCCACCGCGCGACGCGTTCTCGAATGTTTACATATTGAAACCGCTCAGTCGGAAATGTATTCATTGGCATCGATGCTCCGCTGGTAGCACGTGAAGCTAAAACGCCCAGTATTACAAGTATTAGTGCAGCGGATATCTCATTGTAGGAAAACTTACAAGCGTTCGTAGACGATGAAAAACACATCAGCACTAGTAAAGTATGATATCTCGAGGTTTGCCTTCAATAAAGCGACGCATTATAAAGATACGCCACATTTGTGAACCCTCGTGATAGCCTGCAAAGATATTCAGCGTGTTTAAAGGGCGATCGGTGAATTACGGCCACAAATTCTACTGCCAAGAAAAATATACAAGTACGAAAGAGCAAAAGTAGCTACATATACTGAATAATAACCACTGTAACCATAGGCCGCCGTAGGGTAGTGGTTAAGGTGCCCGATTCCAGACTTGGTACTAAAATTTTCTTTTTTTTTTCTATTTTAATATTATTTTAAATGTAGTCCTTCTTTTTATTATTTTTCATGCTTTTTCCACCCTGGCGACGCGTTTCTTTCCGGAAACGAGGGCCATCAACCATACAGGCCATTCTCGTATCAGAGCTCCGCGCGGTTTCATTCCGGACTTTCCAGTGCAGTACAGGAATTTGTGAAATAGCCCCCAATCCTGTATCCCAGATCCTGTACAATAAACCTGTATACAATTTCCTGTACGAATTTTATACAGGATTTTTCAGTAGGGATGGAGCCAGATAACAAATATTTATAGTAAGCCCTACATAAAGCGGGTTTTATATGCTGCAATTTCAATCTCAAAATCTTCCAATGTCTTAAATGTCTTGGTTTCAAGGTCGCGTTGCGGGGCACACAAAGAAGAATGCACATTAAGTGCATCACCTCCCTCCCAGTATTCCAACCGCCATTGTTCCGTTTCCCAGCAGAGCAGGATAGCCACTAATTTGCGCCGACTTTTTATCTTCATTGGCCTTATTTTACCACAGCCTGCATAGTTAAATAAAGCACTAGGGTAGGCCGGCATGCTGATAACGAGTTAGCAATTCTCCTTATCTATTTTCAGTGCACTGCGTCGAGTACTGTATCAAGGCCTTAAGGCAAAAGCTTTAGATTATGTTTAATGGTCGCGTTGTGAGATAGAGAAAAATGGAACCCGCCGGAAAAGGTAAAATTTACGCGATGGAGAAGGATTTTCAGCAAAGTGACGGAGCGCAATTGGCAAGTTGGGGTTATCAGAGGCGGACCAGGGAGCTTGAGGGAAAGCATTACCGCAGCGCTTAGGAGGAGGAGGCAATTGCCAGGGGCCGCGCCGGTGGGCGTCAGGGCTCGGAGGAAACGTGAACGATTACGCCTGGGAATGGTAGAACGTCTTGGAAACGGCCGCCGCATGCTGATAACGCTGTCGCCTCTTTAGTAGACTCAACTGAGTTCCAATTGATATGAGTGACGACACTGCAGGCCCTAGTCAAAAGTTGCGAAGACCGAGACACTACGTCCCAGCGGAAGAGGCTAGAGAAGCTCGATATGTGGCTAGTCGTAACCGCTGTCCAAAGAGCATGTGGAAGATACATATTTTGATAACTGAAGTGCAGAATGGGACAGTTAAATATTGGGGAGCGTAAAATTCTACACTTTCTACTCGTCCTGAAACATCCAACTTCTTCGCAATAATAAAAAGTTCTAAGCGACCATGTTAGTTGTTTCCACTTCCTCCTTCGTTCAGCCTTTCTCATCGTGGCTCTAGGGAAGATTTGTCGATGCCTTTATGCATGAAAATATTTATTACACTGCCAAATCTTCCTTTCGATGCCAAATTGCACGGCAAAACCTATATGGTAAGTGCACCTTCAGATCTCTTTGCTCGAATTTTCTGTTAAAGAAATTCTAATTAGTATAACTTTTTTACGATGTGAAATCTATCATTAGCTACGTACCCCATCTCGCGTTGACGTAAAATTTCACCTTGGGATGGATACTAGCCCGAAAAATAAAAAGGGACGCACCTCTCTCCCTTCCCAGCCCACGATAGCTTTACAGTGCATGTAAGAATTTTTTGCCACCCTCATATGGCAATATGATGTACTGTGGCGCGAGGATCTGGTTCGTTCCTTTAGTGTTTAAGGGACCTTTGAGCTCTGTCGTCACGGTAAATAGAGGCTTTATTTTATATGTTTGCAGGAGAAAGGATGCACGCACAGCGATGCATCATTACTTTAGTGTAAGAGTTTAATGATTGCATGTGGTACGTTTGATTCTGTCTTGTGTATCTTTGTCATGTCCTGGGAGTAAAATATAGGCTTGGCAGCACAGACTGAAGGCAGAATTCTTATTCCTTCCATGTCAAACATATAGATTGAAAATAATCTCTATTCAGTTTAAAATTATGATGATGTAACAAAATGTTGCAAGGTCCGCAATTTCGCCTGACATTATCTCTGATTGTTTTGGAGCTAATATGTTTTGTCTGCTGACAGACGGTGTTGGGATCTCAATGTGATGCTCAGAACAGAGGTACTCAGTTTAGTCTTTCCAATTAACTACTTAAGGAGGTTGAAAAAAAAAAGAAAAACAGCGCGAATATTGAAAGAGCTGGCCACATATCGAATTCCCACAAAAGATACTTTGATTGTGTCAAGTTGAGAATGAAATCTATTGAAAAAAAAACGAAGTGGGTTCGCTGAAAAAGTGCTGAGGCACTCAAGAGTACATAAGCGGGCGAATAAGGAATGTGCCAGCCTCTGTTAAAATTTAAAGAATAATATCAGGCTTTTGGACATTAGTTTCGAATAAAATAAAACTTACACGTTTCAAAATAACAGCTGGAAATAAAAACACCCAGTGTGTATCGAACACATCGGCCAGCCCGAACAGCACAACTAACTGACCAACGAAAAACAAGAAGTTTTCCAATGCTGGAAAGATTATAAACAAATTAGGTGACAATAAACACACTATCGCACAACACATTCCGATCGTATCCTAATAGAGACACGCTGATGTCTTGGGTACTTGTTTGCGATTTCATGCTTTTCTCATATAAGCCGCTATGTAAAGATAGAATATTGCGAGATATAACGTACAGATATGTTTGTGAAAAAACATGCAACATTTGTTCCAGAAGGAATAGATGAACAGAAAGTGCAGACTGGAAAATAGCCGATTATAGAGGGGGTACACAAATAAAAGAGTTCATGGACCTTCAAATGACATAATATTTTTAAGAACTCACAACTATCTGTACCGACACACTAATTCGAAATTTTAGGTTGTCATATCTGGGACTTATATGGCGGGTTTGGAATGGCTGTCTTTTAACGTGACCGGAAAGATTTCGAAAGCGTAAAAGTAACGTTTGCTGGTACGGTTAGTTATTTTCTTATACCAACTGGTTATTAATAACTGACGAATGCTTTCGCCTTTTTTCTCGGACCACAACCTGAAAAACACTGTCGACGACGCCTCAAGCACGGAGGACTACTAGCCCTTCAAGACAGAAAAAAACGGCCGCACCTTGGGACCATGTACCAATTTAAGAAACTTAATGTACAGATACGTCAATATAGACATCAACATCAGAAACGCCAAAAAACCCGTAATAACCACGTACACACACTAACGAGTCTTCGTTCCGTACTGACCTTTTCAAATATTGCTATTGTCCTGCACGAAAGGAAGACCTTTATCACATCACTTATTAATAGACCATCAATAAATACTTTTAGCACCCTTACTGAAACTGAACTACTTATAACGCAGTACTTGTGCTCTTGTGTCGTTAAGAATTCGTTCCTGTCTTTTCTGATTCTCTTGTAGAATATGTATTCCTCCGCCTAGTCCTTGTAACACGCTCCTCTTCTGTTTTGGCTGATATAAGTATTTTTCAGATATATACTTTAGTGTCACAATTTGAGATGCACTTTGAATAATTGCTATTGATATGTTTTGTGTCTCTATACTTTCGAACGCCCTGCTCGTTCAAGAAAAATATTCTGCTGCTGTCTGTGGCTGCGCCTCAGTTCGAGATCGACAGACAACACTGCATGGCTCATCGCTTTTACTCTGATCATCTCATGCGAAATGCAAATTCTGACACCTAATGTATTAAAGAGTGACTCTCCGCTCAGTGACATTATAATTGCCCTTAGTCAAATAGGAGCAGAGCAGGAGTTTGCGAACTTCGTAATCCCGTCCAAGTGTCCGATCTTACACTCTCTCGCTACCGTGGCTACTGCATTTACCATAAGGGAGTTTTCTATCTCGCTAATGTTTTGCAAACCTGGCTGCCTGGCTGCAACTCTTTTATAGGACCAGACACTTCTCCCGTCACTACTGTGCGCTCTAGCCTTTCCACCGGAAGCTACGCCTACGACCATAGGGAAGACTACTACCCGCGCTGTTGCTCGCCTCGTCCTGAACTCCGGCTCGCGCAAGCTCTCTTCCGTCCTTCCATATTCAGCAGCTTACTTCCGCAAAGCAGTCAACCCTCTTCGTTGTTTCCATGCCCTCGCACCTTTGCCCCCCCCCCCCCCCCTCTCCTAAGCCACCATCCGCCGATTTCTAGAGAAAATAGCTTAGGTAACCTCCAAATGCAACATGGCATCCTCTCTATTGATTCCTTCTAGACTGTTGCTGATTACACAAGCTGCTCAACCTGCATGTGTATTGTGTGTCGGTCACTGCCCTCATTATAGTTGAGCTCAGTAGACTGTCTTTCGCTCCGCTTTTCGCCGCCACCTGCAGAAAATATCTACTGGACCTTCCACATGTGCAGTTCGTTGTGCCATTGACAGCCCTTCCTTTGTAACTTCCGTGCTCTCTGCGCTAGTAAACGATGCCGGTCGCCACATTCTGGATATTTTCACCGCCCTACACCTTTGCGCAATAAAACGTAACCCTTCTGCTTGAGTTTTGACCGACCAATCTGCTTGTATCAAGCTTTCTGGCCTTCACCTACTGCATCTACACAAGGGCCTCTGAACACACCACCAGCCCAACTCGACACTGCTCGAACGAATATGGTCGCGCGCCACCGAACATACTTTCTACGTCATTATTTCGCCTTTTGCGAGTTCTGCATTGATATAGCTCATTTGCCTTAATATTCTTTCTACACTGCAGCGACTGTCCTCCTATCCCACATCGTTTTTATAGTAACGGAAGAGCACACATTCCTTCTAGCCCACAACTTCAGCCATCTTCTCCCTGCACCAATTTACCTTGCTGTCTTTCTACAGATTTCTGCCGTAACTTTTGAATTTACTACGACTTCTGATCTCGAGGCGTCTACGATTAGATTTTCAGGGTGACGGCGAAATATATTTGCCCTAAGTATTTCACGGCCACGCAATACAGATGAAATAAGGTGCGGACGGACAATATGATACGCGTTTGAGTTTTCGCTTGCTGCCCGCTATTGTTATAGTCAACAAGAATAACCAAGAATGAGCAAGAGCTGAACAAGTGTAAATGGGGTACGCCTCAGTTCGCAGATGAGCCAACGTTTCGTCAAGTGGACTTGTCTTCGTCTGGGCAAAGCAATTATCACTGACAGGGGTTTAAATACACTTTTGCTTCCGATGAAGAAAAGCTGGGGAGAGGAAAGTGGGTGCGAAGAAAGTAGGTTTGTAGGAGAGGGGAGGAGAGGGTAGGTGAGAAGAAAGTGGGTCATGAAGTGAAAGAAAAAAAAGAGAAAACGAAAAAAACGAAAGAAGGAAAAAAGAGAAACATCTTTAGTATGTAGTTATCAGCCTGGAACCAGGTATTCTGGGGCCTGCAAAAGAAGTAAAAGCGGCAGTACCAGGAACAACCACAGCACCGGGTAGATGATTAGTCACCACTTAGGCGGGTTTGGTGCAGACACACCTTACAAAGGGACCGGCTTTGGGAAGGGCCCTGATAAGGCATATACCTAAAGGTTAAAATTCTTAAAACTTTCTGCAAAGGTTGGTTCGTTGGTTTGTGGGCTTTAATGTCCCAAAGCAACTCATGCAGCGAGAGACGCTGTAGTGGAGGACTGCGCAAATTTCGACCATCTGGGGTTCTTTAACATGCACTGTTATCGCACAGCACACGGGCGCCCTGCTTTTCGCCTCCGTAGAAAAGCGGCCGCCGATGCCGGGATTCGATCCCGCAAAGGAGAGGGGATTGGGAGAGAAGTATAAAGTCACAGGATAATAACCGCACAGAGAACCGCAACTGACATTAAAAAAAAGTAATAATAAATTAAAAATTAAAGAAAATAGAAAATGAGGA
Source organism: Amblyomma maculatum (assembly GCF_055883805.1). Taxonomy (NCBI): domain Eukaryota; kingdom Metazoa; phylum Arthropoda; class Arachnida; order Ixodida; family Ixodidae; genus Amblyomma; species Amblyomma maculatum. The sequence continues at coordinate 72,038,917 of NC_139346.1, forward strand.
TAAATTCAAGCAACAAGTGATAAGGAGGACATGAGTTAGAGGAACATGTAAGGTTATGCTTTTGTGGAAGGGAATAGAGTGCACATGCGTTGTGAATAAACTGTACAAATAACGCTACATTGGATTGTTTTCTTGAATAGTTATGAGGCAGAAGGAGTACACCTATCGGATTCTAACGTTCCCTTAGATATATTTATTCCTGCTGGCTCCAATGTTCTAAATTTGTGAATTAAATATGCCTCTATATATTTTCTGTCCCTTGCAGATTTAAAGCCTGACTGGATAAGGTATAATTTACTTTCTTCGAACTTATGGTCTTTCTGATTGAAATGCTGGGAAACTGCTTTCGGGAGGTTTTTGCCTGCGTCTGCCCTATGTCCATTAAGCTGTATGTTCATTGGTTGCCCTGTCTCTCCGATGTACTGTTTATGACAGAAGGAGCATTCTAGAAGGTAGATAACGTTTGAAGATGTGCCGTTAAAGCCCGATTTTATGTGAAAAGTTAAATCGCTTGCATTACTTTTAACCGTGGTGTCTTTTTGTATATGTCTGCAAGTCTTACATCTAGGTCGAGAGCGTGGTTTTGTTGGATGCGTGCTGTGGAGTTTAGAATGTACTAGAATATCTCTGAAGTTTGCGTTACGTTTGTATTTTACCCTTGATGCCTCCTGCAAATATTTTCTTCAGGCGTTTATTACACGTTAGCATGGAATGGTATTTCCGCAGAATATAGTTTATGTTTGGAAGGGCATTGGAGTATTTAGTTAAAAACGAAGGCTAGCGTTCAGTGTTGGCCTTTGGTCGTTTCGTGAGCAAACAAACAGCTTAATGAACATAAGGCAGACGCAGGCAAAAATCTCCTGAAATCAGGTTTCCAGCATTTCTGTCAGAAAGACCATAAGTTCCAAGATAATCAATTATATATTATCCAGTCAGGCTTTAAATCTGCTAAGGACAGAAAGTCTAGAGATGCTTATCTAATTCATAAATTCAGAACATTGGAACCAGCAGGAATAAATATATCTAAGGGAACGTTAGAATCCCTTAGGTATATTCCTTCTGCCTCATAACTATTCAGGAAAACAATCCCATATAGCGTTATTTGTACAGTTTATTCACAACGCATGTACTCTATTCCCTTCCTTGCAATAGCATAGCCTTACATGTTCCTCTAAACACATTTCCTCCTTATCACTTGTTGCTTGAATTCGTCCTCAAACATTTTTTTATGTCAGTTGCGGTTCCCTGTGCGGGTATTATCCTGTGACTTTGTACCCCCCCCCCCCCCCTCTCCTTTGCAGAAAGTTTTAGGAATTGTCCCCTTTAGATATTTGCCTTATCAGGGCCCTTTCGAAAGCCTGTCCCTTTGTAAGGTGTATCTGCACCAAACCCGCCTAAGTGGTGACGAATCATCTACCCGGTGCTGTGATTTTTCCTGGTACTGTCGCGTTTACTTCTTTTGCAGGCCACAGGATCCCTGGTCCCAGGCTGATATATACACACTGAATATTTTTTTTTTCATTTTCATTTCTTTACTCTTTTTTTCTTTCACTTCATGATCCACCTTCTTCTCACCCGTCCTCTCCTCCCCACTCCTTCACACCTGCTTTCTTCGCACCCACTTTTCTCTCCCCAGATTTTTCTTCGGAAGCAAAAGCGTATTTAAACCCCTACCAGTGATGATCGCTTTGCCCAGACGAAGACAAGTCCACTTGTCGAAACGTTGGCTCATCTGCGAACTGAGGCGTACCCCATTTACGCTTGTTCAGTTCTTCTTCATACCGTGCTAACCATCTTCTTTTTCTTCTCGTTCTACCGGTATCAAGAATAAGCAAAAATGACAACAGTGGCCAAATCTGCGGGGTCTATGCCGGTTACTGCCCACTCAATAGGATCACGAGGAAAAAACGGTTACTATCACCAAATAATTTTAGGCACAGCAGCCTCATAATGTAGTAAGCGCAAAAAAGGATTTTGGTAGTAAAGACAGAACAAGAGCTTACTTTTTGCAACTAGAAGGTTACCCTCAACTCCCTCTCGACTGCCTGCATAGGTACACTTGCATTTCCTCCATCTACCTGCATTCCGCTTAGTGACATGCACCTGTCATCTTGGACACCGTGAAAAAACTGCTTTTGTAAGCTCCGGCGGCCAGTTTTGGCTTAAAGTCGTGCCTTTCGGCCACTGCAACGCTCATTCTGCCAACTAAAGGATAACAGACTCGCCCCGCTGCGCATTTTATTCGCCTTTTTGTGATTTTCAAAGCCTTCAACAGCACTGAACTTGAGCTGAAATAAAAATATGTAGCACCCTGAACTTAAGGTTATCGTGTTGTAGCTTATGCGTTAAAAAAGCGTACTTACGTTCAACGACAGGCCACAGGAAGTTGAGAAGAACGAGAAAGGCAGCACAGTGCACGAAGGCAACCATCCTGTGTGGTATAAAGATTGAATCATTTTTTCAGTCGAGCATTGATTGTAAGCGTCCTTATGGTATCATTTTTTAAAAACGTCAGTAAACGCATCCAAAACAACGATATGTAGCGCAGTTGCTCATTTGCTGCTGTTCAGGGCTACTAAGTTCGGACTTCTTCCTTTCAAGATGCGTTTGAAAACAGTTACTTTGCTTCCCTTCTCCCTCAAGAATCAGTCCTTTTTACATTCTTGCCTGAAAGCATATATAGCAAATAGGATAAATATTTATGAGAAGAATCGTGAAAGGAAGTATTAACAAAATGATCAGCAAGCAGATAATCTAACCTGATTGCATAGAGCTCTCTACAACTACGATAAACTGCCGCGATAGAAACTATTCAAAAGTTAGTATCAATATGAATAACCTTTGTTGTCCCCAATACTGACTACTTCGCGTTACAGCGCCAGCGTTACTGCGTTACTGAACCTGATGTTTAACAAAAAAAACAATTTTTGCAGGAAACACAAAACGCTTTCCTCTTCTACCACCCCGCTTTTTTTAGAATGGCTAAACTCTACATTTCCAACATGCGCACATAACTTAGCAAAACGAATATTGTTTTGCGGAATATATGACAATGCCACAAAATAGGGGTCAAACTAGGCACCGACTTAGTTGACATGTTGATATCGACAGACCCTTTCCTATTCTTTCACTCAACTATGCCACTCACGCACGGGCTCTGTGAGAGGGCCCCGCCGGGGTGGTGCAGTCATAAGACGCCAGACTACTGTGCCGGAATGAATGAATGAATGAATGAATGAATGAATGAATGAAGCCTTTATTGAAAGGAAGGGATGGCTCTCGGCCACTGTTTGGGTTCTTGGGGAGTTAGGAGGGATGGGAGTGTAACTTCTTCGTCTTAACGGTTCTTCAAGCTGTTGCTTGTTGCTTGCCATGCGGCCGATCTTCGCGCTCTAAGTCGACCTCTCTCACACTACTCGAAGCAGGCTGCTCTCACTGCCGTATGTAGCAATGGAGTGTTGTATTTCGGCGCTTGATATAACCTGACCTGCTAATGTGGGCATGTCGTCGTGTGGAATATGCGTAATTTTGTTTCTTCCTTGTGAAAACGGTGGACATTGCCATATAAGATGTTCTAGGTCTGCTGTACACTGTTCCTGACAGTGCGTGCAGATGTTGTGTTTGAGTGTTTCGTGTCTTCGGAGAAACCACTTGTCAAGTATGTGCGGTGTGTAAGCAGCGTTTGTTATTACTTTGTTGAGAAATATTTCTTGTGGTCGAGTGAGCCCTTTCGTGTCCTCAAACACCGGCGTTGGTGTCGCTTCATGTAATCTAAGCTTACTGTCGTGTTTTATTTTGGTGCGTACATAGTGCATCATCGATCTGCTAGAGGAGCCTTTAGTGAGCATTGTTTGGTAAGGATTTAAGTCTATCGGTTTAGGCATGGAGTTGGGGTGTGGGGCATTGTACGTTTCAGCAAGCCCACCCGCTTGCGCGGCGGCCGCTTGCGCGGCTGCGTTTCCCCCGTCCGTGCCAGTATGTCCCGGTGTCCATATAATTTTAATTTCTATTCCAACTTCCCGTATTCCCTTGAGCCTCTTTCTGATGTCCTTGGCCACTGCGTCGTCTGTAGTTGATGCCGTCAGCTCTGCAATCGCTGCATATGATTTGGTTAAAATTCGATAACCATTGAAGTTATCTTTTCTGGCTGCAGCGGTCGTAATAGTATTTATGGCTCCCCATATGGCAAGCAACTCGGAGTGTAAAATTGTTCCTCCAGGTAGGTGGCACGTGTGCTGTCCGTTGTGCTGAGGCGCTGGCACACACACCCATGCCACACTCACCCTTTCATTTCTAATTGCAGCGTCAGTGTAGATGTCTATTGTATTGAGTGGTCTTGTGAGGGCAGTTCTCTGTGCTAAAAGTTGCCTAGCTACCACATTCCGCCTACTAATAGGTCGTTGTGGCCTTAGTGCGATTACCGGCGCCTCCCACGGGGGTGAAGTGTCTGTCCCCAGGGGCCTCGGAGCAATGTTGATTCGGTTGTCCCATGCCATGATCTGCTGCCCTTGGGTCGTGTTTTCCAGTCGGGATCGCATTCCTATTTTTGCTTCTCCTATAATGTCTTGTATGGGTGGTATGCTGACCATTTTAAGCAGCTCTTCATTTCTCGTGTGCTTAGGAAGCCCAGTAATGGTGCGAAGAGTGGCCCTGTGTAGCTTTTCGATGTCTTTAACGTCGCGATTAGAAATCTCATAGACAGGTGCCCCGTACAGAATCCTGCCTACAGCAACCGCTCTAGACAGTGTTTGGCACGATTTTTGCCGGGCTCCACCGTATTTGTTTGAAATCCGGCGAATCATATGCAACATCGGGGTCCAGTTACGTTGCAATGTACGAATCCATTTACGAGGACTGTTGCAACTAGAAATGTGTGCCCCCAAGATTTTTGTCTGCCCATTTGCAGACGTGATGTTGTGTTTTCCAAGATGCAGTGTAATCTGCTTTTTGGCGTTTGTAGAATTCTTGCCGTCTATGCTTATGAGTTGTGTCTTTTCAGGTGAGAGCTGCAGCCCCAATGCTTCCAAGCTGTCAGTGAGGCTGAAGATTGCTGCTTGGAGCTCCGTCTGCATGACTTCTTCATTTGGGTAATCCACTGCTTCTGTCCATATGGTGACATCATCTGCGTAGATGGTGAAGCGGGCCGAAGTGTCTCGCTTGAGCGCTTCTGCTGCGCGGGTCATGGCCAAGTTAAAAAGCAAAGGCCCGAGGATAGAGCCCTGGGGCACGCCCCTATCCAAGTAATAGGTTCTGGGGCTCCATCCCGAAGCTTTGCCATGAAGCCTAATAGGTCTACTTTGAAGGAAGCTGCATATCCAATTGTATGCTTTTTGGCTGGGATATCTTTTTGCTAATTCTTGTAGGATTACCTGTTGGTTTACATTGTCGAATGCTTTGCGCATATCAACCGCGAGGATGTAATCTGGTGTCTGTTTGCGAGACCTGCGGTTGATTACCCTGCGGAGCAGCCAAAGGCAATCATGCGTGCCCATATTCGGACGGAATCCAGCCTGGGCTGGATGCAACCCAGGCTGTACGTATTCGATATAATGCTGTATTCTTGCGGCTATCATTCGCTCAATCAATTTGCAGATAGTGGATGTGAAAGCTATTGGCCGTAGATTCCCTGATTTTGTGTGGTCCTTCCCTGATTTCGGTATGGGGTATATCAATGATAGCTTTAGTACATCTGGCACCACTCCTGATTCCCATGAATCGTTTATGATAGTTAAGAGCTGATCTTGGGCTTCGTCGCTAAGATTTCTGAGCTCCTGCCATGTTACTCCGTCGTGTCCTGGAGCCGATTTCGGTTTGCCGTGGGCTAATGCTGCCAATAGCTCGCCAAATGTAAATGGTTTTTCAAGTTCCATCACTGTGTTGTCAATCGTGATCGCCGGCAATGGTGGCGTGGGTATCTCAGAAGCATGCGGGAAGAACGTGTGGATCACCTTTTCCTCGAGTGCAGCTGGGTTCTCGCGCAAGAACAGCTCTGCCAGTGGTGGTGTGCTTTTCTTTTTCCCCAGCAGGCTTCGTAGAATTCCCCACAGCTTTTTAAGGCCGGGTTTGCGTCCGAGCGTCGCACAAGTGCTGTGCCATGAATCTGTTTCGAGCTGTTTTTGGTACTCCTTGATGAGTCGATATTGGCGCTTAAGGCTCATGAGATCCCTGTGGCGCTTTCCTTTATATCTGTATTGTTGCGTAAGGATATTGACCTTTCGCCACAAGTTGGCAAGGTGCCTATCCATGTGTGTGGTAGTGTCGTCACATATTATTGTGTCTCGGGACCATGGCCGTGCTTCCGCAACCATGGCACTGAATTGCGCGAAGTCCATGAAGTTGCCGCCAGTGGCTGTTCGAAACCTTTCCCAGTCGATGGTAACCGTTTGCCTTTTTTCACGAATCTTTTTTCGGTTAAGGGTGATCAAAATTGGTAAGTGGTCGCTTCCCCATGTTGTCTGTTCGACTTCCTATTGCCTGATGAATCCTGGTGTGGCCAACGTCAGGTCTGGTGTCGTATCTCGTTGTCGGGCGTGTAGTCCTATGCGCGTTGGTGTGTCCGGGGTGTTGTATATGTATAGACCAGACATTTCTACAGTGTCGTGCAGCATGCGTCCCCTTGGGTCAGCTGTGGCGTAGCCCCAAGTCGGGTGCTTAGGATTGAAGTCTCCTCCCACCAGGATGGGGAGGCTTCCTGACAAGGCCAGGACTTTGGCGAGCCACCCGTATGAGTCGGTATTATGACTGCCAGTCAGAGGCCAGTAATACACGGAGACTGCCACCATGGGCCGCTGCCCAGGAGGACACATTTTAACAGCGATTACTTCTCTGAGCTCATTACTTAGATCAGGAATTTGTAATTCGGTTGCTGTGCATTCGTTTCTGACAAGGAGAGCAGCTTGACCCTGTGCATGTTGGTTTCCTCTGTTCTGGTGAAGTATGGTAGGCTGCTGAAATGTACGGTAACCCCGAATAGTGCAAGGTCCCCTTGTTTCTTGCAAAAGGATGACCAGAGGCTTCAATTTCCTGATTTGTTTCCTTAGGGTAGGTCAAGTCTGCGTGAAACTTCTGCAGTTCCATTGTAGACATATTGATCTGATTCTTATTGCGCCTCTGCGGGCTTACGTCTTTTTGGCTCATCGTTCTGGTGTTGGATGCTTTTGTGCAACTCTATAAAAATTGCTTCAATCTGAGTCTGTATCGCGTTTGTTAGCGTTTGAAACTCATCCCGCAGGCTTTTTTCTAGGCGCTGTGTCTCGTTGTGTCGCTCTTGCCTCATGATGCTCAGCATTTGCGCATACGCCGAATCTTGTGCGGTAAGTGCCTTTTTCGTCTGATGAGTCTTTGGCGTTTGAGTCAGTGTTGTTTCGGTATGTTGGTGCTTTATGGAGTTTACAGTTGTTTTACGACTGGACGACCGTCCGGGCCGGCTTTTCGAACGCACGCGTTGCATCTGCCCAGTGGGCGAGGCTGAAGCATGTTGCCGCTGCGTCTGAGATGCATGAACGTCTTGTTCAGGTGGTAGCCTTGCAAGGACTTTCTCCAGCATTTCTCTAAGTTGCTGATTTTCTTTTCGCAACTCTTCCAGTTGTTGTTGGTAAACAGGGGGCAGCGCAGTTTCTGTCGACGAGTTCTGTCGTGCCTTGTCTGCCCATGTAACTTCTCCCTTAACTGCATCAGGGTTCTGCTTATTTTCTTTAGGCTCTTTTGGTACACGACTAGGACAAGCCGAATTGATTGAAATGTGGCCCGGTTTCTGGCAGGCGACGCAGAATAACTCTTGATCGCATTCTGCGTCTTTAGAGTGCAGCCGTCCGCACTCCTTACAAACCTCTTCTGCTGGACAATACCTAGCAATATGTCCCAGTCCGTGGCAGTTATAGCAGGCAATAATTTTCGGTCTGTACTCGTAGACCCTTGTGATTTCGTAATCAAAAACGGGCCTTTTGGGTAGCTGCTCTGTATCGAATTTTAACAGCAGCATGTTTGTCTTTCCTAGGAGACGCGCGTCAAGAATAGTTGCAGTTTCACATCTTAGGTGGTCCTTGATGTACTCAATGGTTTGACCAGGACGCACCTTGATTACACCCCGACTTTTTTCCTCGCCTCGTGTTGGCGTTCGTTCAATCGTGACCTCGTACGTGCAGACGCGTCCGTTCACTTTCCCGGCCAGTCGCGTTAATGCGGTGAGCCTATTTGCGTGTTCCTCATCTCTAACAGTGACCTTGACGCGATTTGCTACCACATCGTAGCGGAAAGCAGCCAAATCTGCCAATTCCCAACTTTTTGCGGTCATTTCTAACGCCTCTGTAATGGCTTGTTTAGGTATATCATGCACATGTACTCGGTTGAGTGGCCTGATCGAGAGGGGAAAGAGAGGTCGACTTACCCGTTCAAGACGAAGCTGTTCAGGCTTCACTTTCCTTTGAGGTTTCCGTTTCTTGATTAAAGTCCAGTCGCCGTAGTCGCCGACGTTCTCACTTTCGTCTTCAGTGTCCATTTGGTCGCTTGCGTGCTGCTCCTTAGTCTTAGTGAGTCCCACAGAAAGACCACTCTAAGCGTCCGCGTTCGGCAGCTGATGCGTTCCGTCCTCTTCATCGCGCGTTGGGCGTCGGAACGCCTTTTCTTGGAGGCTGCTTTCAGTTTTTTTGGTGCCTATACTTTTTGATGAACCCACAGCTCCCGCACTTGCGCCACTCAGGTGTGAGCGAACCGACGCCGGCTTCGGCATGGTGCGTCCTGACAGCCCGGCCAGGGCAGCAGCTGAGCTGCGTCTGGGTGTTGTTAGGGTTAGCAGTCTGTCGCAGAAAACGTTGTTGCAGGCGGTAAAACGATGACTTCAGATCTACGAAAATCACTCCGCACTCACCGGAGGTACTCACTGGGTCATTGTCCTTTGTCTCGTACACAAAAGAACAATATTTCCGCACACAGTTCAAAAAACCTTGAAGAGCCGAGGTGCCACACGGTTGCAACCTGCGGCGATCGCAGCGCCTCAATGAATGAATGAAAAACTTTATTTACACAAAGGGAATTCTCCCGGCGTTGGTGGGGCCCCCAGTCAAGGGCCCCAGTGGCCTTTGCCGTCTTGCGCGCTCTGTCGATCAGCTTGAGCTGGTCGTCAGGCGTCGAGCAGGACAGCGCAGCCTCCCACTGCTCCGGTGTTGGTGTGATGCTTATTGGTGCTACCTCTGTTTCTTGGCAGGCCCATGTAACATGGTAGAGTGTAGGGGGTTCTCCGCATAGTGGGCATTTATTTTCATATGTAGTGGGGTGGATTTTGCTGAGTAGACTCAGATTGGGGTATGTGTTAGTCTGTAGCTGTCTCCAGGCAACCGACTGCTCTCTATTGAGGTCTTCGTGGGGAGGTGGATAGATCCTCCTTAAGGCTCTTTGATGTTCAAGGATGGCTCCATAGCGTCTAGTGACTGCGTCCGGTTCCCCGTCGTTGTGCGCCCCCGGTTGGCGTATGCTCGGGCATTGGCGTCGGCACGTTGGTTACCTTTGACAGTCTCATGGCCTGGTGTCTACGTTATGAAGCATCTCGAAAAGCTGATTTTTCTTGCCTTGAGTATGCGGATGGCCACAGTGGATATGCGTCCGCTGCTATAGCTTCTGCATGCTTCTTGCGAGTCCGTAATTTTTTTTGTGGTAGCCTCCTCTCCCTGGTGGGTGATAGCGAGAGCGATTGCCGCTTCCTCAGCCTCGAGAATGTTGTTGCTCTTGATCGAGGCGCAGTTGACTTCTTTAAGCTAGTGATCAACCACACTGGCTACCGCTCCGCGTTGTTTTTTGTACGTGGTCGCGTCGACGTACAATATGTATTTTTTTCCTGCGAGGCTTCTTTCGTGTGCCTCGGACCTTGCCTCTCTTCTGGCCTTGTGTATTTTCGGATGAATGTTTTTCGGAATCGGGTTGACCTTAATAATCTCTCTTATTTCTTTCGGTATGCTGCCCGTGCTATTTATTTCTCTGCAAGCATCTCTCATGCCCAGTATATTTAGCGTATTCCTTCCCGTTTGCGTCTGCATGAGTCTTATTTTCTGCGCGAGAAGGTGGGCCTCGATGTGCTCTTGCACTGTGCTATGCCCAGTTTATTGAATTTTTCGGTCGAGGTGTTGACTGGTAGTCCAAGAGCGCATTTGTAGGCTTTCCGCATGATTGCCTCCAGTTGTTCTTTTTCCTGTTCGGGCGGAATTTGGTAGGGGACGTCATATACAATTCGGCTTACAACGAGGGCCTGTACTAGCCTACATGTGTCCTCCTCGGACATGCCTCGTTTTCTGTTGGAGATTCTTGCTATCCTTCACATGATCTGCGCGGTGGTACTTGCTAGCTGCCTGATTGTTTGATCTAAACGGCAGCTGCTTTGTATCCGCATGCCTAGGATGTTTGTTGTGCAGATCGTACCCTCTTCTGTGGACTCTGAGCACCTCAGATTTCTCCGGAGAACATTCAAGGCCGCAATGTCGAGCGTATGCGTTGCTAGCGTCTGCTGCTCCCTGCAGATAGTCTTGCTTTTCTCCTAAGGAACCCCTGGTCACCCAGATCGTGATGTCATCAGCATAGATAGGATGTCTGGCTCCTTCAATTTCTTCGAGTTTTTTGGCTAAGCCGATCATAAGATCAAACATCATAACATCATAGCATAGGGGATATCACTGAGCCTTGCGGTGTTCCGTTTTTGGGGGTCGGGAAGGTGTCTGTCCTGATGCCGCCTATTCCAATGGTGGCGGTTCTGTTACTCAAGAAGGCTTTCACGTAGCTGTGTATTCTCTGGCCGCAATCTAAGTTGCAGAGCCCGTCTAGCACTGCCCTGTGACTGACATTGTCGAATGACGCTTTGAGGTCGAGCTCGAGCAAGTTATTTTCTCCGTATTCCGGGGCCGTGTTATGCACCTCCTTCTTGATCTGCAGGAGGATGTCCTGTTTTGATAGATGTTTTCGGAATCCGAACATAGTCTACTGCATGAGGTCATTGTCCTCCAGGTGGGGCTGCAACCTCTGAAGCACAATTCTTTCGTATACCTTTCTCAAACATGACGTCAATGAAATGGGTCGTAGATTTTTCAGGCTGGGAGTTTTTCCGTTTTTAGGAATCATTACTATTTCCGCATGAGACCAGTCTTTCGGGATGGTCCCCTGCTCCCAGTGTGTGTTGATGAATTCAGTAAATCTGTGGATTGAATTCTCTTCCAAGTTCCTAATCATGGCGTTGGTAATGCCATCCTTGCCTGGGGTGGTGTTTTTTGTGGCAGACATAACAGCGTGTCTGACTTCTTCTATAGTAATGGGTTCGTCAAGAGTGGGATTTGCTTCTCCCGTGTATGGCGAACTTTAGTCGGCGCCCGTTTCGTCACCGATGTATCGCTGCTTGATGTTCTCTAGCAGTTCACGGTGTGTACCTTGGAATTGGTGCGCGATCCTTTGGATTGTCTTATGGTTTTCACATTTGGTCTTAGTTGGGTCTATGAGAGCCCGTAGCAATGCCCACGTCTTGGCCAAACCTAGAGTCCCCTGTAGATCGTTGCACTTCTGGTCCCAGTCCCGTTTTGAGAGCTCCATCGCTTATTCTTCGGCTTGTTTTGTGACCTCGGAGATCTTTAGCTTGAGCTTTCTGTTGTGCTTCTGCCTTTTCCATCTCTTTAGCAACCCCCGTCTAGCATCCCAGAGGTGTAAGAGATGTTCATCCACGTTGGGCGTTTTGTTGGTGAGAGTGACCTTCTTAGTCACTTTTTCCCAGTCGGATTTGATACGCTCTACCCAATCCTTAATGTCCTTGATCTCTGTATCCTCGGACTCCGCCCTGGTCTTTCTATAGGCTTCCCACTGTGTGAGTCTAGCTTGGCCATAATTTTTCCTGATCGAAAGAGTTTCTATCTGGATGCGCAAGATACAGTGGTCACTGCCTAGCGTCTCCCCGTCGTTTTCTCATCTTGCCTGCCTTATTCCTTTGACGAACGCTAAGTCTGGGCACGAATCGCGGTTGATGCTATTTCCCACTCGCGTTGGCTGGGTGTGATCTGTGATTAGGCTGAGGCTTCTGCGATCAGCTTCTCTGGCTAGATACTTGCCTTTCGGAGTTTCTCTGACATAGCCCCAGCTTTTATGCCAGGCATTAAAGTCCCCAAGGATGAGAAGACACCTCTTGCCTGCTGCCTGTTCTGCCTTGCCCAGCAGGTAGCTGAAGCTAGTGTTCTTTTGGCTGGGCGGGCTTTATACGTTAAGCAGGAAGATGCTTTCTTGGCTTCTCTTTTTTTTGTAATGACTTCGATAAGAACGTGGGCAATGTCCGTTCCGTCGATGTCGTATCTGATTGCGGTGATAGTTTTGGCAACCAGCGTGGCGACCTTGCTTTCCCCCTGCCCCTCATATGCTGAGTAACCCGGGAGAGTGGGTGAGCAGCCGGTTTCCTGTAGGGCGATGTCTGGCGGTACTGTACAATTTGTGATATGTTGTTTAAGAAGACCCCGCTTTTTGCTGATCCCGCGGCAGTTCGATTGCCATATTTCAAGGGTTTCCAACTTGACCGAGCTCTTAGGGTGTCTCGCCATGCTCGGTCAATGGCCTATTATAGGGTTCGCTTCTGGAATTCATGCTCGTGAATTGTACTAGGCGTTCTCTATCTCTTTGCGCCTCTGCTTGGATGTTAGAAATTAGATTACTAAGATTAGCTAGTGAGTTGTTCATGGCTGCCATGGCAGTTGCGAATTCTTGCCGCCCTATGGTGGCTGGCTGAGTTTCATCTGTTCGCGCGTTCGTGTAGCTCTGCCCTGTTCTCTGGGCCTTGAGCTCTTCTATAAGGTCGTTAAGTTTCTGTCTCAGTTCAGCATTTTCCGCCCTGAGTGTCTGAATGGTTTGTCTTAGTTCTTGCACTTCGTTAAGTTGTCCACTAGTGTTTTTACTGAATTGTGCCTACGCGTTCGTGTTATTTGGAACAGTGGGAGAAGTAGAGAAAAGCTGCACTGCCCAGCTCAACTTACTCTGTTCCTCCTTTTTTATCTTCTTCTGCTGCTGCCCCTTTTTTGTTTCTGGTGGCTCCCTGGTACTTGATCTCGAGCGCGACGCCGACCTGAACCTGAATGGCGAAGTAGCATCTGGGCTGAACCAGTGTTTCCGAGCCCGGCCGCGTCCGCCCGTGCCGCCATCGCCCTTTGCTGCGCTGTCGGTTTCCTCTTTCGTTCTGGTCCGTGGACTCCTCGATTTTCTTAGGCGTTGCTTGCACTCCTTTGCCCCTATGGGATGCGCTTCTTTGCACAGTGCACACCTGGGCTCACACGAATGACCGCCCTCGATGACTGGTTCACCGCAGTTCGAGCACACAACGGCGTCAGGCGTCGGGCATACGTCCGCCCTATGCCCAGGCTTGAAGCATATATAGCAAACTTGGCGCGATGATCGGTAGAGGTAGCAACGCGTCTCACCGCCGTAGTAATAAACGTAGGAGGGAACGATCTTGCCTCCGAATGTTATGACGGCGCTTTGAGATTTTCCAAGCATTCGTGCATAAAGGATTTTCACTCCTTGGGTGCGTACCCTAAGATGGGACAGCAATCCGGTAGGTGTTGTACCGACATTCAGTCCGTGGATCACTCCTTTGCATGAATTGTCCGGCTCGGCAACGTAAGCCATAACAGCGTAGTCTTTTGCACCGAAGCGTAGTCTCGGAATGTTCTGTACAACGTTGGCAGTCTCCTTGCTTGGCGTGCTGATTATGGCGATGTTAGATCCGTTGTGCAGCCGTATAAGTAGGCTGTCTTCGTTGCAGATGTCTGGGTTTCCACATGCCTTAGTTATAGCCCGGTCCATCTGATGCGTGCTCAGCTGGCTGATGTCGAACCCATTCTTTGGTCTAATAATGATTTTGAAGTCTGCTTTCGGCAGTGGAGGCAGTTTGCCTCGAATAAGATTTTCCTTTTGTTTGGGCTGGCTCGGTGGTGGTTTGCCTCCCGCTTCGGCCCCGGTCTCCGGAACGGCAGTCAGCCTCGATTTGTGGTATTTTGCGACGAACCATCCTCCGCTCTCGAGTGTCTTCTGTGAGTCGTTGGTAGCGTTCTCTTCGTGTTTTGTCTCTTGAGTCGGTGTCGTGGCTCCGGTCGATGCCGCTGCGTTGTCAGCAGCCATCCTTGGAGGCTCCCGCGGGAGCTTGAGCAGCGTTTCGTCGGGCCGATGGCCCGAAACTGCTAGGCTTAGCGCGGCGTTCTCCGCTTCGGATCTGCGAACGGCCAGAAGATGGTGAAATGTGGACTTACAGATGAAAATCGGTTATCAGCAGATTCAGCTTGATTAGTGAAAGCCGATAGAGTATCCCACTTTGTGAAGCATTGATGTTTTCCGGGTAAAATACGGCGTCGATGCAGGAGGTCATGTGGAGCACGTCCGCTCCATCTGGCCCCCTAGCGGTGTCCCCTACTGTGCCGGAGTACCTGGGCTCGAACCCGACCTCGGCGGCTGCGTTTCGAAGCAGGCAAAACGAAGAGACGTCCGTGTGCTGTGCGATGTCAGCGCACGTTAAAGATCCCCAGGCGGTCGAAATTACTCCGTAGCCCTCCACTAAGACTCCTGTTTCTCTCTTTCAAATTTCGCTACCACCTTCCTCGCTTCCCTTACGGAGCGGTTGAGGTGTTCACAGAAAACAAGTGAGACAGTTACCGCGCTTTTTCCTTCCTATAAATCAATCAATCTGTGAGAGGAAGAAGAAAGAGTTCAAAGGCGCACTCTATGCTTTCGCCGCCAACAAAAACAGCTTGCTCCTGTCGGCGTGACAAGAACGTGCCGAGCGCTGTTACCAGGCGCACTCTGCATCAACTGGAGCATAGATACCACAGGGTACACTCGGGCCTCTTTAACGGCTGTGTTACACGACCCAGGCCTAGTACATTTAAAAATTTGTTTTAAGAACAGCAGAGAAAATTTAGGCTATTGACCGATGTATATAACCAAAAAATTGCGAGGGACTTTAGCGACGAGTGTTTAGTGTCAACCATAATCCCTAACTGCTCATTGGAGGGTCAAATTCTAAAGTTAAAGCTCAGCTACTTTGGTCATCTGATGAGAAGAGAGGAGTCGCTGGAGAAAGCTTTGATGTTGGGAAAGGTTGAGGGTCACCAGAGAAGGGGTAGGCAGCGAACGCGGTTGTTAGATGGCATCCTCGAGGCTCTGCAGATGAAGTTATGCGATGTAGAAAGATAGTGAGAGACCGGAAAGCATGGCGTGATAGGGTCCATAGGGTCACGAAGAGTCGGGCACGACTGAACAACTGAAATGAACTGAACTTAGTGACTAAAGTACTGCAAGGCGAAAGCTGAGAAGTCTAATCTTGTCTAGCGTTCCTGTCATCAGTAATCCCACACTTGATCGCGCACCAAGGAACGCTGCGCAACAGGAACGATGGCGCACCATCCAAACGCACATTTGTCAGAGAAAGTGTGACCATTACTGCACCTTTCCTGTAGAAATCTCATCTTGTCTAGCGTTCCTGCCATCTGCAATCCGACACTTGAACGAACGCCGCAAATGCGAGACAAACTTAGTCCGCGACAGTACGAGCCATTGAAGGCTTTCGCCATAATTGTATTTGGTTTATAGGAACTGCGGTGGCGCAGTTCCACGTTCTCTGCCTAAACCTGTCATCGACTTCTTGCAGAAATTTTCGCACGGTGCCGTCTACAACCTGGTTCATCATATCAGCGCACTGCTGATATCAACTCTGGCCGTCACGTGGGGACCCAAGCGCCGGGATCTTCCTATAAAAGCGGCGACAAGCGACCCCCGTCTTCATTCAGCGGTTCCACGTTCTCTGCCTAAACCTGTCATCGAATTCTTGCAGGTTGGTAATAGACAATTTATTAAGCACATCCTTTTTTCGCGACCGCCCCTGCTGCTGATCTAGCTGTTTTGCATTTTTCTGTTATTGCCTATTGAATGCTGGTTTCTGCTCTTGTTTACCATGGAGGACGCATGCTCCTCTTGCAACGCAAATTTTGCCGATGGTGACACGTTCATGACGTGCGTCGACTGCACTTGTAATTTCCACATTGGAAAATGCAGCGGCGTGACCGAGCGATCGTTTAGGATGATGAAAGAAACCACTAGGAAAGCGCTGAAATGCCCAGCTTGCAAGCAAGCAGCTGGACAGACCGATTCAGATAATGTCTTGGAAAATTTCCAAGCAGAACTAGCGGAAATAAACAGAAAATTGTCTGGCATGCTCGTACTGGAGACCAAATTAGACAAGCTAATGAACATGCAGGAAACTGTGTTGAACATCGAGAGGTCAGTACAGCTTCTGTCTGACACTTATGATGACATAAAAGTGAACCTACAACGACAGGACAAAGAAATAGGCGACTTGCGGCGTCGATTGGAGGCTGTTGAGAGTGGAAGCGGTGAAAGTACTGTCCAAACACTAAAACAAGAATTAAATGAACTCGTACAGTATAGCCGCCACCAGAACATTGAAATCCATGGGCTTGAGCTGAGTGAAAATGAAGACCTCATGGCTGAAATTAACAAGATTGCCCGAAAATTGGAGCTCCCTGATTTATCCGATAGCAACGTTGAACATGTGCATCGTTTGCCCCCCAAAAAGGACAGAAGGCCTGTGGTGATTGTAAGGTTTTCCAACCGAGCCCTCAGGCGCAAATGGTTTGAAGCACGCTAGTGCGCGCAAGAAAAGTTGACCAACATCAGCTTCTATGAAAACTTGACAGCAATGAACAGGCGATTGCTGTGGCTGGCGAAGATAAGGGCAAAGGAATATGACTACAAATTCGTGTGGACTTCTGAGGGTAAAGTGTTTGTAAGAAAACAAGCAAAAGCAAGTGCTATCAGGATTGCAACCGAAAATGACCTGAGCAAAATTCTTTAGGTTAGTGACGACGGCTATTTCGATTTCAAGAAATCAAGATGGCGTACCACACGACTACTTCGTTCAATGATCTGGTGAAAAGTAACAAGTGTTTTCGTGAAAAGGGGCTTTCTTTTTTTCATTTAAATACACAGAGTCTGAGGAACAAACAAGATGACGTTAGTACATACCTCTCACAACTACAGTGTTCTTTTGATTTCTTGGCTTTTTCAGAAACATGGTTCTCAAGTGTCACTGATGTTACGAATTTTTCCGGGTACAGTCACGTTTCTGTTTATCGTGTGCAAAACCGGGGTGGAGGTGTGTCCCTATTTATCCGCGACTGTTTTCACTATGATACCATAGACGACTTTACCTGCATGTGTGACGACCTTGAAACTGTTGCCATCATGTGCAAAAACATTGCCATCGTATGCGTCTACCGACCGCCCCAGGGCACGCTGTCAATTTTTTTAAACTACATTGAATCACTCATGGATTTTGTCAATTCCTGGAAGAGGCATGTAGTGATCATAGGGGACTTTAATATCGATCTTAACTCTAATAACCCTGCTAAAGTTCAACTTCTTGAAATTATGCTTCAAAATGGTTGTGAGAACGTCATTGAACAGCCTACGAGAGTCACATCGAATACAAGTACTCTGATCGACTTATGTTTCACAGATTTTTCTAAGTCTGCTAGTTGCTCCGGTGTACTTTGTTCAGGACTGAGCGATCATCTACCAATTTTTGTAGCATTACCGATCGCCACACGTACACAATGCACAAATAATACTATCCGTATCATCAATGACGGCGGAAAAAAGACCTTTCATTCACTTGTTGATAACTTGAACTGGGCGAACGTATATAAGGAACCCGATCCATCTGTATCCTACGATATTTTTATGTCCGAATTACAAATTTGTTACGATGCTGCATTCCCCCTCACAAGAATTGTTCGGCACAAGAAAGCAAGGAAAGAATGGATTACGAATGACCTTTTTAAGCGCATAAAACACAAGGATAAGCTGTTCGAACAGTTTCTGCGGACGCGTGATATTGCAAAGCTGCAAGAATTCAAGCGGTTCAGAAACAAACTTAGCTCTGACTTAAAGAAAGCCAAGTGTAGATTCTATCAACATAAGTTCGAAAAGTGCGCAGATAACCCCCGAAAAACATGGAAACAATTCAATGAACTAAACGCCACGCACGTTTCTGGTATACCATTTGAATTAGTTATAAATGGAGCCACTAATTCGGAGCAAAACTTAGTTAACCTTATCAATGATCATCTAGCTAACGCAGGTGCTGGAAACTTTTCATCTCTTTCATTGCCTCACAGCAGTCTGGAGAGATATATAGGACAGGCGCTGCTTGAAAGTGCATTTTTAACGCCCACTTCTGAGGATGAGATAAACCTTATAATAAACTCGTTCGATAACCGATCGGCAGCTGGCCACGACGACATTAAAGCCGCACCTATAAAAGAAACTGCCCACTTAATCTCAAAACCACTCGCTTACATCTGCAACCGCATACTCGCTTCGGGAATCTTTCCTGAGAAAATGAAGATAGCTCGTGTCGTCGTCATTCACAAGGGAGGAAAATACAGTGACCTGAACAACTATAGGCCGATTTCAGTTTTGCCTCTTTTTTCGAAAGTGATTGAACGTGTCATACACAAACGCCTCAACAACTTTTTTGTTGCAAAAACCATCATATCAACAAAGCAGTACGGGTTCCAGAAAGGAAGATCAACTGAAATGGCTCTCGTACAAATAAAAAATAAAATAATTAAAAATATTGAGGATAAGCTGTACACCGTTGGAATATTTCTAGATTTTCGCAAAGCCTTCGATTCCATCAAACATCATATTTTGCTAAGAAAACTGGAAATATGTGGAATTAGGGGCATAGCACTTCAACTCATGCGCAGTTACCTTGAGTCGCGTTTTCAGTTCGTATGCCTACATGGCTACAAATCAAACCCAAGGACTGTACAATATGGTGTACCGCAAGGATCTATATTAGGCCCTTTGCTCTTCTTGATCTATATAAACGATATAGTTAACATTCCTCAAACTGATGACATGGTATTATATGCAGACGATACGAATGTATTCTTCTCTGGAACAAATCTTAATGAACTTGAAAACACTGCTAACACGTGGCTATTAAATCTTAGTGTATGGCTAAACTTAAATAGTCTTGAACTCAACGAGAAAAAAAACTAAATTTATGCTTTTCTGTGCAAAAAACAAACCAATAGATTACGATTTTAAGCTTCGCTACGGCTCTTGCTACCTTGAACGTGTCAGCTCCCATTCCTTTCTAGGAGTTAAATTCCATCACAACCTAGGCTGGAGCGACCACATAGACCACACCCGTGTCAAGATAGCGAGAGCTATTGGTATGCTTTCCCGGCTTCGAGATCTTATACCTTGCTCGCTGAAAAAACAGTTGTATTTTTCTCTTATCCATTCTCGCATCAGTTATTATCTTCTTATCTGGGGTACTTGTAACAAAACTGACTTAGAAAAAATATCAGCCCTCCAGTCGCGTGCAGCTCGGTTACTTTTACCTGCAGGAAACAACACAAATAGTTGCTCGGCAAATACACAGTCTCGAATGATCCCTGTGAAAATCATGTATGAACTCAAAATATGTGTGTTATTTATAACGAAATAAAAACAAATTACATTAATTTTTTTAACACGTACCTAAACAGATCTACTGGTTACAGCTTGCGTCAAACTTCTGTTGTGGTAAATAGGCCTCGTACTAACTACGGAACACAATCAATTGAGCATCAGATCATGTTGATGTGTAATTCTCATCCGTTTGTAATAGATGCAGCTAAAAATAGTTCCACGCACAGGGGTTTTAAACGCATCTGTTCGTCTTTCTTTTTGTCTAACGTTGTGTCCTAACAAAATGCTTACTTCTGGTTCCGTTTGATGTAACCCTGCTGGGGGGGGGGGGTCCTGTGGTGCGGTGGCCTCATGGATTGTTCATAGTAGGATGTCGTGCGGTCTGTGTGGCATATCGTGCAGTCTGTATGATATGCCATACAATTCGTATGATATGCCGTGCGGATGGGGTGGTGTGTCGTGCAGATTGTGCGGTGTTCTGTGGTGGATGGTCTGTGGGGTTGTTGCGTCGTAGGAATGCTGTATCGGTTCGAACAACCCTAATGTATTGCATTACTGTACCATTTTTGTATATGATTTAGTGTGTATTATTATTTTATTATCTGTATATATTTACAAGAACTGTTTATGATGCGTCTGTTTTGTAAGCGATGGCAAAGACAGCCTTTTGTTGTTGTACAATGCAATACCGCTCCTGCTGCTGAACCCAGGCGAGGACAAGACCCAGTCAGGAGGTTTAGCACCTCCTTTTGTCTTGCCTCGTGGGCATTACCTGTATGTTGCCCGAAAGAGAAATAAACAAAAAGAAAAAGCGAAGTATTTATCACTTTTTTCAACCCCTGATGTGCTGGGACAGGACAGCGTTGCATGACGGTGGAAAAAGCAAAAGGTGTGAACAGCCCGACAGAAGTTGAATGAACCGTCAAAAGTAGGAGCACAAGCCTAGGAAGCTGCGCAGGTCTGTGACTGATCTCAGCTTGCGAAAGGCAGCGACAACACAAAGATTAGGCGGGTCTGGAGAAATTTATTTCTTGGAGACAGCGTGCCCTAAAATAGTCACATCGAGGGTGGCAAAACGACATTTATTTAAGGTGAGCTGCAAGCCGGCATCAGAAAGGAAGGTCAAGACGTGCGCCAGGCGATAGAGAGAATTGTCGAAGTCAGCACGAAAGACGACGCCGTCGCCAAGATAACAGAAACAGGTCTTCCAATTCACTCAACGTAAACTGGTGTCCATCATTCTCTCAAAGGTCGCAGGAGTTATGCAATGGCCGAAAGGCATAAATGAAAGTCGTACAGGCCGTCAGGAGTAACAAAAAAGGTTTTAGAGCGGTGGGCCGCTTCTATTGGGACCTGCCAGTATCCGGAACGTAAATCTAGGGAGAAAATGAAGTCAGCCCCTTGAAAACAGTTAAGTGTGTCATCTATTCCTGGAAAAGAATAGAAATCTTTCTTCCTAAACTTATTAGGTCGGCGGTAATGTACACAGAAGCGCAAAGAGCCATCCTTTTGTAGCGAGCATGACAGGCGAAGCCGAAGGGCTGTTTCACGGCTGAATGACGTCGTTCTGAAGCATCTGGTCTACTTGCTCTTCAATAATCTGACACTTTTGCAGAGACACGGTAGGGCCGCTGTCGCAGTAGTGCGTGGGCTCCAGTGTCGATCTGATTAGTGACTGTTGACCTTTGGCCCAGGGAATTTTGATAGAAGTCGAAGGAGGAGGTGAAGTGTTAAAGGACGGCAAAACCTTCCGCTAGCTCAAGCGCAGAAATACTGGCGCGGATGGAGTGGCGGAGCAGGTCTGTGGACGAGGGAGCTGGTACAGAAATTCGGGGGCTCAGCGCAGTCATAGCGAGGCATGGCAGGCCGTCAGTCTCCACGGTGAAGAGATGTGATGGGCTCCCGAGACATTCACCGTGGCGCAAAACAGTGGGGTACTTAAACGAGTTAGAGACCCACAGCGCAGAGGAGCCAGCGGAAATAGTGAATACAGCATAGGGCAACAGAAGGCGCTTTCGGCGCATAAATGTATGTGATGGCGTGAAGAGGAGAGTTTGATAGTACACACAGTCACGATCAATATTTAAAAGCAGGAAAAAAGAGGGGGGTATGTCGATGTCTTCGGCGACGAGGGCTTTAGCCTATATTCTAGGAGGAATGTACGTTGTTTGACAGGGGCTGGGGAGCGCAGAAAATCCGACTTCAGCGCGAGCCCAATAGATTATAGGTGCATGACCAGGATAGAAATCCCCAGCTTAAAATACCAGCGTGTAAGAAACTTGGCAGCACGACGAACTCAATTGTGTAAAGGCTAAGAGCGGTGCACGCTGGTAAATGTTTCATTTCCTCAGCACAGGCCTTTCGCAACGAGTCATGCAATATGGGTCTTCACATTATTTAAAGAGCTACAAAGTTTTGCGTCCATTACTGAAATCGCTGCACCAGTGTCAATTAAGGCCATGACAGAAACACACTCTACCAAAGCATAAATAAGGTTAGCTGGTGATTGATTAGGACTTGGAAAGTTCGACGGGTTCGCAGTTCTCGCCTCAGGAACTGCGGCCTCTAGTTTTCCTCACGTGATTCGTTCGGTCGACGCCACATCGGAGAAATAGTGCGGCGTCGCGGCTACGGTGAGCGGCGGTAGGAGACGGCTGAGTGGTATCGTGAGAAATGACGGCTTGTTGGAGGCTAAGCAGGCGCGAAATACCGAGGCGTCGTAGACCACTATCACAGAACCTTTTGTAGGTGGCGGTGACACTGGGAGACGGTTTCAGCAATAACAGCAAATATGCCCAGCCAGTACCCAAGAATAGCAAATAGGCCGGTTGTCTGTCGTGCGCCAGAAATAGCGTAGTCTTGGAGCCGGTCGAAAATAGGGTGCTGGCGCTTTTACAGGCAATGATGGTAGAGTGTAAATTGGCGGCCGAGGTCGTCCAACGATGCCAGTGTGAGTCAAAGGACCAGCGACCGGGCATGGGATGTCATCGTCATATGTCAAAGGAGCGGCGGCAGGTTTTGAAACGGTGTCGGCGTAAGTCAGAGGAGCAACAGCGTCAACTGATGGCGAATGGACAGATGGAAGCGCATCAGCAACCTGCTCCTGAACAGCCTGCCGCAATGCCGGGACCAAGTGGCGTGGCTGCTCCTGAGGGATAGGAAGCAGTGAACGCTAAAGCGCCGCTTATTCACGAATAAATGCTTTAATTTGTTCTAGCAAAGATGGGTTTTGGCTGCAGGCGTCAGTCAGGCAAGCGATTCAACCTTTTGAGGGGCTGACTCGTCAACACCATCTGCTTGCGCAGCTCCTCATAGCTCTGGCAGAGCGTGAAGACTTCATTAACGGTACACAAGTCGCTGGCTGACAACATTTGGAACACGTTACCGTCAATACCCTTCAAGATTTGCTTGATCTTTGCAGCCTGTGACATGGTGGTGTCCACATGTTTGCACAGGTCGACGACTTCTTTGATGTAGCTTGTAAAGCTTTCGCCTATCTGCTGTGACCGTTCGCAAGCGCTGCTCGGCGCGCAATTTCCCGACAGCCGGGCGACCAAAGGCTTCTGCGAGCGTCGCTTTAAAATGCAGCCTTCGTACGGATGTCACTACCATGGTTACTGTAGCACAAGTTTGCCACGCCAATGAGACATAAAATTAAGTTGTTCAATTTCGTTTAGTCGTCCCATTTATTGTAGAGGCTCGTCCGCTTGTAAAAAGTCAGCCAATCTTTAGTCCCGCTGGGTAACCTGGTCCCGCTGGCGAAGGGAGCCGGCGCAGATGACAGTTGGACCCGCCTTGATGCCTTGATGTTAGACGTGTAGTAAGAGTGCAGATACGGAACTCTAAGACCGATGTAGTTGATCCGCGACTCCACGAAATCTAGGATGGGAGTTTATAAACGTACTGAGACTCGATCTAGAAACACGGCAAGAAGAGTTCGCGTACAAGCAGGTCCGGAGCACAGACCGATAGCGATGCCACTGGAGACAGTGCACCGAATCTTCTTCACCATTTCACGTACGTGATATTCTTTACACCATTAACAAATATAAATACCCATAACGAAGACTAACAACAACCATAGCTGACCTTGGTAATGACGAACCATGTCTATGGTATTACAATGATAAACAATGACCATGGGTAAGTATTGTTACGAAGCGTATAAATAAAGCTGAATATGGCCTGACAAATTATGACTAGCTATAAATATGACTATGACTTCACGCAATATGGGTATGTCTATCAATACGATGGTTAGCTATGGCTATAGCTATGGTTAGTCAAGTCATATTCATTATAACAGTGACGTATACAGCTCAATGTAGATGGCATCACTGCATGCCCACACATGTTTGAACACGCCAGGCTTTGCTTTTCGAAGAGCTGCGGCTCTGAATCATGGTACGAAGGGAAATGGTTTCGCATTGAAGCACGTAAAAAGGCTTAAGTGGCCGCGATATTTCTATATGAAGTCACTGTATATGTTATGGAAGTATTTAAGAAGAAAACATGGACATGAGGCCCCGCCTGCCCTTCTCTGTGCAAGGGCTGTACAAATATGTAAGTTCCCATCCACTAACCTTCAGTGGAGTTAATTTCAGCCTATCTCAGCTCAGTATTTCTGTTAGATCTAAAATCAAGAACACATTGATGACTTTGTACGGATCTAAGATAACGGCGAATATCTCAAGATTTTCTCCTCTAGTGCTGCGCGAAAAATAAATACAATGAGAAAATTATCAAACTAAATTAAATGTGCGTTAGCTTGCTAAGGCAGAGAGCGCGCAGAGCGAGATCGGCGTTTTAACTGAAAGCTAGAACTGCCGGTTTACGATGTATTTCTGGATCCCTCTTATCTAATAAGGAACATTATTACAATATAATTTATATTAACACATGGTTTGCCATTAGAAACACTTGGTGTTCTTCATGTTAAGGGTAACTATATGTCCATATTGCTGTCAACTTGCAAAGCAATAGCTTCCTCACAATAGCATCGCCTAAAATGAAGGACCAAAAATACAAAAACGATACTTGATTTTACAAGAGTTAGTACTGTTCTACGTCTTTTCTGTGAAGAAAGTCCTATTTAGTGGTGGTGGTGGTGGTGAAAGCATTTATTATAATGCATATAGGTATATACACTAGGTGGGATGCCTAGACAGGCACTCCATTGGCGTTTTCCGCAGCCCGGGCGCGCTGCGTTAAGACCTTTTAGGCCTCTAGGGCGCAGCAGCCGAGCAGGGTCGCCTCCCAGTTCTATCGGGTGGGGTTAGGGATAGGGGGCAAAGATGGGTTTTTCTGGCAGGCCCGCGCCATGTGGTAGCTGTCAGACACCTCCCCACAGTGCGAGCAGAGCCCGAAGAATTGCGGATCAAAATGTTTTAGAGTAGCCGAGCACAGACTGTATTGGTGAGCAGGCGCAGGAGCACCCGCTCGTTAGCCTGCCAGCCCTTTGCACGGGGTGGGAAGAGCTTGGTGCGTAGATCTGTAATATTCACATATTTCTTTAAATTTGTAAACTGGGCTGAAATCAAACTCCTGGTCCGCGTCGGGTCCCATGGGAAATGCTCGGAGAGAAAGCGCGCGGGCGGCGGTGTCGGCTGCCTCATTCCCTTGGAGACCTTGGTGACCTGGAGCCCAAACGAGAGATCGGTACGCGGCATCCGAATCTCGACTGCAATTTTGGTATATGCGGTAAGCTAGAGGAGCAGTCCAAACTTGCTAGACGTTCCGACAAGCCCCTCGCGAGTCGGTTATGATGTATTTGGAGGAGGAGTCAGAGGCTGCGAGGGCGATGGCAACCTCTTCTGCGTGTGTTGGTGACTGGGCCTTGAATGTAAGGCCATCTACTGCTTTGCCCTTGTGGATGACTGCGGCTATGTACCAACCCCTAGGGTTTAGGCCGGAGACGTCCACATAGAAAACTCCTGGATTGCTTCCATAATGGCGGTCCAAGGCTTCCGCCCGCGCCAGGCGCCGAGCATTATTGTCCTCTTTGGACATGTTGGCGGGGAGAGGCCGCACATGAAGGGCGCGTCTCCATTTTTCGGGAATGCGACATCTCTCCTCTGTGAGTTGGGTGTGTTGGATGTGAAGTCGGGCAAGAAGACGGTGACCCGACTCTGTCTTTGTTAGACCCGTGTACTGATTAGTGAGGTGCGCCTCCCGAAGCTCAATGAAAGTATTCACCACACCCAGCGCCATGAGACGGCTGGTAGAGGTGGAGACCGGGAGTTCCAGTGCTCGTTTCATGATTTTATGAAGGATAACTTAGAGAGTATCCTCTTCCTGTTTCCGCAGGTGGAGGTAGGGAGTCGAATACAAGATTCGACTGGTCACGAATGCGTTCGCCAGCCGCAAGGGGCCCTTGCATCGTAACCCACCGCGCTTGTTGGAAGCTCGGCGGCCCATGCGGCCTACCTGGTCCGCCACCTGCCGGAGCTTGGCTAGTATTGTGTCGCACCTTCTCTGGTTGTGTATAAAAAGCCCAAAAACTCTGATTTCCTTAGTTTCTTGAATAGCACCCCTTTGCAAGGTGATATTGATTTGAGTTGAGCGCGAACGGCGCAGATGCACGAATTCAGATTTCTGCGGTGAGCATTGGAGACCACAGCCGCGGGCATAGCGGTCCACTATGCTAGCAGCCGTTTGCAGGCTCGTCTCCATGTCCCCCAGACACTCTTGCGTGGCCCAGAGGGTGATGTCGTCGGCGTACAGCGCGTGCTGCACCCCTTCGACCGCACCCAACAGAGCAGGTATGCGCATCATTGCAATGTTGAATAGCAGAGGGGACAGCACTGCGCCTTGCGGAGTGCACCTCGTGCCGAGCAAAAAAGGTCCGTGTTCTTGATCCTGTATTCGGATATAAGACAGTCTGTCTGTGAGAAATTGTTTGATGTAGTTGAAAGTGTTCGTGCCGATAACTGTCCAGGTTGATATAGCATAGGCAAATGTCGTGTCAGATCCTGTGTCACCAGCCTGAAGTAGAACGAAAACAAGAATATAACGGCGTAGTTGCCTTGGATTCCTAATATATAGAAGACACGCTGAATCTGCGGCTTATATGTAGGTAGAATATGATTGCACATATTATATTTTGCTAAAAGCTTCTCTAGAAACCCGTACCCGCTTTTGCATTGACACAAGAAGTCTTACCTGTAAAGTTCTTTTTTAAGCACACCTTGCAATATTGTGAGCGGTAGCGTTTCCAGCAAGTGCGGCCAACTAAGCAGCTTTCTTTCCTCGTTTTTATAGGCTCCTCTCGGACGTCATGTCATCTTTTTGTTTGTGCTTTCAGTTTAGTAAAGCTTCAATCACACTAAAAGAGCACGCGTCGATGAAAGCAGCCAACAAAAGCACACTTGGAAAATTGCATTAGAGTGATGAGACGTACAGCTGCTCTGTTGACTATTCTTGGTAGCAGTTGTCAGAAATTACCTGGTAGTTATTTTACACTTTTATTCAAAGATGATTTGCTTAAGCGCCCCAACAAAAATTATTGCGATCGCGATGTGCGTAGCCTTTATGTTCCTTCCTATTTAGAGTCGGATTAAACACGTCAATAGTTTGAGTAGCTCGCAGTTTGCTTACTAGAGTGTTGTCGAATCTAAGTAATAATAATAAATAATAAGAATAATTGGTTCACAGAAGAGGAAAGGTGCAGTATCTGTCACACTTGCTTCTGTGGACACCTCAACCGCGACGTAAGGGAAGGGAGGAAGGTGGGAGTTAAGGTGGAAATAGAGCAAGAGGAGCCGTAGTGGAGGGCTGCGGAGTAATTTCGACCACCTGGGGATCTTAACAGGCATACGGACGCCTCTTCGTTTCGCCTCCATCAAAACGCAGCCGCCGCGGTCGGGTTCGAGTCCCGGTACTCCGGCACAGAAGTCGGGCGTCTTACAACTTCACCCCGCGCTGAATAAAAATCACCACCACATGGTGGTGGTTTTGGTGGCGAAAACGTTTAATAAAAATAGAGAGTTACATAAAGGTTGCTCTGGGATAAGGCTTAGTGCCCTTCCCCTCACAAACATTAGGTGGAGTTCTTATAACCCCTGCTGCGAGCGAAAGATTACCAACCTTCTCCCATTGAGAAGTTCGGCTGACTCGCGACTCCCAGTGTCAACAAATTTATATGGAAATGCGATCACGGTAACTTGTGGCTAGGTTAAAATTATTTCAAAATGCAGCAGAGGCAAAAAAATAGGCCTCATGTCTCTTTCAGTTTTTTGCTCTCCACCGTGATGCGTCGCTCACTCGACGAGCGGGACGTCAGCCATTTTACTTCCCATGTTAACTTTCCTCTTTACCTTCAGCCTTCAGTGTCCAAAAACCTACAGCGGCGTTTTATTGCGTTGAAATGAAGCCGTGAGAGTTTACGTGTTCTTATCGCCATAACAAGTCGTTATAAAAAAAGATTAATACAGTTTTCTTCGCTTTTCTCTATATTTACTGTAACATCACTTTCTGAATGTCTCTCTCTTTTGACCTACTAATCGCACTCTTCTTCTGTGATCAGTCGCACGCTGAAGGCGTGCATGCAGGGCTGGTTGTTATTTTGTCAACGAAAATGGTGCCACGTATCTAACGCCATATGTTCTGTTTATCATTTGTAGTGAATTTTGTATAAAGAGAT
The DNA here is from genome assembly GCF_055883805.1 of Amblyomma maculatum. Taxonomy (NCBI): domain Eukaryota; kingdom Metazoa; phylum Arthropoda; class Arachnida; order Ixodida; family Ixodidae; genus Amblyomma; species Amblyomma maculatum. Next base: position 72,067,058 of record NC_139346.1, read on the forward strand.
TTCGAGACACATCCGTTGCCCCTCCGCCCCTAGCCTATACTCAAGGACTGCTTTTAGATGTTTCTCCAATTTGTAGTTTTTTAACAAGCATTGTTGTCCCATTACCGCCAGCGTTCTCCGTCGGAGTTACACGAACAATAAAATTTATGGTCTCGTGCTCAGCAAGTCCCAATAGAGTAGTGGTCTGAGCACTCGACTGGGAATGAGGGTGATAAAACCATTTTGTTTCATACTAACGATTCACTGTTCGAGGGGACGTGAGCTGCCGTCATTGAATGAAGACAGGTTCCGCCGACACACTCTGTCTATGCTACTCGATAGATAAGAAATGCTCTTGCAAGGAATATGAAGTCTATTATAATCATTGTAGTGCCACACGCAAAACGCTAGCCAGTCTACTTCGCTCCTTTGAAAATATTACAATGGCCTTATGCACGTGAGGCCTATTTATTTTCTGCTTTGAGGTTATAAGAAAACCGTGTGTTAAGCACACACCTTGGAAGGTTAGCCGGCACTTTTTTACCAGCACGGATATTCACCTCAATCTCTAATGGCTTTTATATGCGCTGCCCTACAATATATTCCTTTAAATTTTGGATCGATGAAACTGAACCCCTTTTGTACGATTTCTATTAGGCTAACTTTTATATATAAAAATACTGAAGGTTATATCTAAGCCTAACGTAGCACTGCATACAAGCACTGCACTGCACTGCGCTGAGCGTCCTTCGAATAAACTATATAAAAGAATCCCCATTGTTCAGGATACGCCGAATATAAAGCTCTCAAAAGAACATTCTAGATTAAACATTAAATTATTACGACAACCTGGAAAAGCCTATTACCAGACTCAAATGGTTGCTATGATTTCAGGGAAATCCGTTCGAATATTAAATGCCAAAAAAGAGATATATCTGCGTGCTTGAGTAACCGATCATGAAGAAACAAACATTAGAGATAGCTGTCACATTCGCTGGTCCTGAAGACAAAGTGCGGCATGATACATTAAAACCAATATGAAAGGTGTTCATAAAAAGCTACCGCCTTTGTACAGCCCTCTGAAAATAAGCATAAAGCGTCCATTAAGTCGCATATAACAGGCCTTTGCAGACAACATATCAACACATGGCGATATGTGTCATCTCTTATGTGAGTAAATTGCCATAAAAGGACTTCATAGCTTAGTTCAGCTAATGCACGAAGTACTGCTAGCAGGCAAGTATAGAGGCCGAAATGCTTTTCTCTCAAAATGCGGTGGTGAATCAGCGCCAAATCTAAACTCAGTTCCCTGGTCTGCATAATATTTAACGTCTTTATTAATTAAATGCATGGTTTGCTGCACTTCTGGTAGTTGCCATCGATTCTATCCCTAGCGGCATCTCGCGGCTGTCACTCTTTCCGCGCCCTTACTATCTGGAATACGATTGACTTGAATGTCTCCTGGACGGTGGTGTTGTCCCAGAAGCTTACGTGGAGCAAGGTGGTATTGCATATCTTTTGTTCAGCATCGACGTGGAAAGAACGTCGACGATGGCTTTGTTTTCACGCTCCCCGCTCTGCGGATGGCATGTGGTCATTCGCCGGTTGCTTGCGTGACTGTAGTTGGGTATGACTGGGGCTCCCCTGAAGATGCTATTCTCATATCCGCAACACAATGACTATGTATAGCGGGAACAGAGAAATTGGTCAGACAAAATATAATGCGAATTCCGCAGAAGTATTGATCAGCCGGGCATTCTCGGCGCTGAGGATCAAATAGTCGGTAGCCGCGATGATTCACTTGTTTGATCTTGGCGTCTCAAAGGAGCTGAAGCGATAAGCACTAGACAGCGGTAGGTGTTCGTTAATACAGCACGGCGGAGGTGCATTATTTTTGTCGTTAATGCTGATGCCGCGTTTTGGCGTAGCGCGCGATATCAGCCTCTAAGTGCGGCGGTAAAGCTAGTACGTATGAAGCTTCAACATCCTGCTGCCAGTTCTTCATAAGAAGCGTGGACAATGATGCATAAGTGTATTGAGGCACAACAAATATGTTTCCTGCTTCTTAGAGGATAAGTCCTTCAAAGAGTTTTCTTTTTTTAGAGAAGAAAGGCAACAAATGACGCTTTATTGTCAAAGAATGAAGAAAGCATTCTTGCCGTGCATGTACCTACTCGAGAAGGCAATGATTCTTGAAGCTCAATGGTTGCATTCGTGCAAGGAAGACAAAACCGAGCAGATGATGCGATTAAAAAGATTTTTTAAACATCCCATTTCATATTACTGTAAATAAAAAGAGAACTCAGTTTGCCCAAAATTTCGGAGCACTATGTTCTGGTCTTATATGTATCAACAAACGCTATTAAATAGAGTAAGCCCAGTTAAACTTAACCTCTGCCATCATACTTGTCTCTACCACGTACTGAAGCGAGAGCTTCAAAAACCTGGGCTGCTTGCCATGACTGCGAAATGTGCTGTAAGAGAACCTCAAACTCACGAGGGGCTGCTTGAAATTGTTTATAGATATCCGCAGCACACAGTAATAATTTTTCGTGCAAATAGCTTGGTTGCTATAGCTTCAAATTTAGTTTTCATTTTCAAGTCGTGCAATCGAACAACACATATATCTATCCATATATCCAGAAACCATGATCGCGTGTTCTTAGTCGTCTAGGAAGACTTTCTTTGAAGAGCGTTTACAGCTATAAACGAAAATTGATTACTGGTTTCTCATTTGTGGAAAAATATGCTCCAGAACTGCTTAGGCTCTGGCGACTGCTGCAGTGGTATGCCCCAGGTACTAAAAAATACAATAAGATACTAAAAATACATCCAGAAGCATCTCCGCTATCTTGTCCTGTTTATTCTCGCAGTCGTTATCGAACGGACTAATTCCTAATGACTGGCGTGTAGCAAAGGTAATGCGTATATTGAAATCAGGTGATCGTTCCTCCCCACTTAACTATCGACCGATCTCGTTAACCAGCAACTTTTGCAAACTTCTAGAGCATATCATTCATAGCAAAGTCATTAACTACCTCGAAGATCATAACATTATTTTCAGATATCAGTACGGCTTTCGCAAGGGTTTTTCATGTGACACTCAACTAGCTGGTTTTGTTATTGACTTACAATCATCACTTAACGCAGGCTTTCAGGTCGACGCAGTTTTTCTGGATTTTTCAAAAGCATTCGATCGGGTCCCTCATCACAGACTTTTACTGAAACTAGCACAGCTTAACATCCACCCTAATGTGCTCGCCTGGATTAAGGACTTTCTTTCTTCTAGATCTCAGTATACTTCAGTTAATAATTCTAATTCTTCTTCGACTTATGTGACATCTGGTGTACCCCAAGGAAGCGTGCTTGGTCCTTTGCTTTTTCTAATCTATATTAATGATTTACCTGCCTGTGTAACATCTAAAGTTCGTCTTTTCGCAGATGACTGCGTAATTTACCGTAACACTATTAATGACAGTGACCGCCAATTCCTACAACCGGATCTAAACGCAGTAAACTCATGGTGCTCATCCTGGTTAATGACTTTAAACGTTTCTAAAACTAAACTTATATCTTTCACCCGTCGTACCGCTTGCATTTCAACCATTTACATGCTCAATGACAATGCTGTTGAACTAACAAACGCTTACAAATACCTTGGCGTGCACCTTCAGTTTGATCTAACATGGCATCACCATATCGACCTCACCCTAGCTGCTGCTAACCGTTCACTTGGTCTTCTTAAACGTACTCTCAAACACGCTCCTATCCATGTTAAAAAAAAACTTGCTTATATCGCTCTAATACGCCCTAAAATTGAATATGCTGCGGCTATTTGGGACCCTGACCAAGCTTATGTTATCACCAACATCGAATCCTTGCAGAACCGTGCTGTGCGTTTTATTTTTTCAGACTACTCACCTTTCACTAGCGCCACAGCATTAAAGTAACGTGCTGAACTGGAAGACTTATCATGTCGTCGTAAACACGCTCGGTTAACACTTTTCCATAAGCTTTATCACCATCCACTACTGCGCAGTGATTTGTTTCAGTCACCTGATGTCATTTTTACACGACTTGATCATGCCTTCAAAGTTAAACGCGCAAAGTGTCATTTATCATCTTATGCCAATTCATTCATACCTCGCACTATCATTGAATGGAATAACTTGCCGTCGCACATCGCTACAGAAAATAACATAAAAAAATTCCAAGAGCTACTTCGCTGTGACGGAAATGTGTAGAATATTTGGTGTTGTTTTTCTTTCCTCTTTTGATGTTATATAACAGTTCTTATTGTAATTGTTGCTAATTGCATCGTGTTTTTTTTTTTTACAATTGTATCCCCCCCCCCCCCTATATAATACCCTCCTTTGGAGGGCCTTTAGGTGTACCCTGAATAAATAAATAAATAAATAAATAAATAAATACTGTTTACCAGATTTGGTTTATTGATGTGCAATTCCCTCACGCCGTACACGGGTGTCTTGCGATTCGCAATTCATTGAAGCGCGACCGCGGTTCTTGCGAATAAACCTACCTTGCCTGCCTATGTAGTTGCTCGCCATAGCTGGGAATCGCGAATTTCCTTGCCGTGGTGAAAACAAACACTTTGTTGGTGAGAATCTTGGCGATCTACCTCCTAGACAGTCGGAAGTTTTTATCAGGTTATAGATGTAGCAAATGGTTTTTTATTAGCATTGTGGCATTTTAATAAATTATTCAACCGGGTTTGCTTAATACAATTAGGTGCCGAGTCATGCGCCAGGAAGTGACGAATATTATTTAAAATGGGCAATCGTGAAGACCCTTGTGGACATCTCAAGGAAATAAAGCAGTATGCAATGCTCACACAACTGCTTGCGGTGACGGCACCATGGCTTCGATTGGTTGCATGCTCTGTGCCGAACGAAACGCTTCATACGGGAAGCGTGAGCAAATTCTGTCACAGTATATCGTCGGTGCGTCGCGTGGTCAGTAGCATTAGGACGGACATTAAAAGCGGAAGTTGGAAAATGTGCAATGAAAGGCCTTCGAATCATGTCGCAAACTTTGTAGCATGTAAAGGTGCCCCGAGTAGCCCTGTCACAATGACGGCACGAGGCAGCCCATTTCAGCTCGCAGTGATGTTCGCTTTCTTCGTTATTTTGGGCGAACAATGTGGCGGCACCGGGTCACTGAGGTGAAGAAATGATCAGAAACGGACAATTAGGCTACGGGCGTAGAGGAAAAAGAGCGCCGTGATCAGTTGTGGAGGAACGGACGCACACGAGTAAGAGTAATCGATAGTTAATTGCATTTATATACGTGAACGTGACGGAAGGAGGAAACGTGTCCCATTTTCGCGGTCGCTTTCAACATAAACATAGATCACACAAGATTGTGCGTGGCATAAAGAATTATTCAGAACATTGGTCTGCTTATGTTAAATTTGGGAACTGTGGGAATTCTGGACAAAGCATCAAGAACTTGTGCTAAAACTTTCAAAACAAACATCTGATCGTGGTCACTGGAGAAGCGGCTAAGGTTCACTGTGGCGCCGATGTTTAACTCTCACAAGATAGATACACCTTTGGGTGCCTCTAAATTAGCAAACCCTGCTTTTCCTGCGTGGCGTGTTACATTGTAAATGGCCCTAGCAAACGCACACCATACCTATAAATTGAAGGTGGACGGTTCCTTGGGTACCGAGGACTGCAAACGACCCGTGGTACAGGGAAGATTCTGCAGGTATGCCTGTGGGAAAAATATTTATCAGCTTTCGGAACGGGAATAGTGATCAAGACGCGACTTGCTTAGCCATTCTTGAGGAAACACCGTACAGGAAGATGCAGCTTTCAACGCTTTTTATAGGTTTTGGAGAAACCTATGTGGGGAGGCATAGCGTCATCATCGAAGTTATGCAAGGTATGACTGAGAGGATTTCGTGGCACCAATAGGAGGCATCGGCTGCTGCCACATCAATAAACGTGGTGGCATGCAAACTATTGTCATGTAAGAAATGGTGCACCTGCCCCCGCATCCTGAAATTAGTATGACCGCGTATACCGGTAATGTATTCAGTTAAGCAAATACGCTTTTCATCTTTACAGCGGCACATGTTTCGTTAATGCATTAGTTGTAAGAAGACCAAGGGAGGACAGCGCTGTAGCTTTGAGCGCCAGGAGCGCGGATTCTCTAGGAACGCCAATAACCCACGTGCTAAATATGACGGAATTGCTTATATGACACTGACACGCGGTGATAGGGAACCAAAGCTGGAGTTTGCTCCGCGACGCCAGCGCTTGGTTTCCAGCGGGGCGGAGAGGAACTACAAAACCTACCGCACCCGCGCTGCGCGCGGCTGTCTGCGGAGTCTGCGCAGCTCGCTCGCTCGGGAGCGCGTGCTACAGGCAGCCGCACGTGCACGCGGAGCGGGAGAAGGAGAGTGAGGACGATGGGGGATGGTCGTGCATCTGTGCGCGCAAAGCCGGCGCTCTTTGCCAGTTAAATAAAAGTTAAATTGGTTCACAGGAAGGGAAAGGCGCAGTAACTGTCACACTTGCTCTGTGGACACCCGACCGCGCCGTAAGGGAAGGGAGGGAGGTGGGAATGAAAGTGGAAAGAGAGAAAGGGGAGCCGTAGTGGAGGGCTACGGAGTAATTTCGACCACCTGGGGATCTTTAACGTGCGCTGACATCGCACAGCACACGGACGCCACTTCGTTTCGCCTCCATCGAAACGCAGTCGCCGAGGTCGGGTTCCAACCCGGGAACTCCGGCACAGTAGTCGGGCGTCTTAACACTGCAAAACGCCCGACTACTGTGCCGGAGTTCCCGGGTTCGAACCCGACCTCGGCGGCTGCGTTTCAATGGAGGCGAAATGAAGTGGCGTCCGTGTGCTGTGCGATGTCAGCGCACGTTAAAGATCCCCAGGTGGTCGAAATTACTCCGTAGCCAGTGGTGTTCCTTATTTTTGCTTTTTTCTGTGCCCCGGCTGACATAGAGGCTGGCGGGAGGCACGCTTTTTATCGGTGCTTTCGAAAGTGAGAAATTATGATTAATTGATCGCCGCGGACATTGTTTTCAAAGAGCGCTTGTTGCCCAGGCTCAGACAAAAAAAAAAACTTGAACGCGAATTCGGTACCCGAAGGCAGAAGCAAGCGACATGTATTTTGGAGGACTTGAGGCGGCACCTCTTGATGTCTCTTCCACGTTGTTCAGAGAATAAAGGGTCCAGCCTTCTCGTTGAGAATTGATACGCGTGTACACAGCGACGAGTGCTCCGGGCGCTGGTTGGGGAGCTTCCTTTCCATTTGTGACTGCTCACTTGAAAGGGGCCTATTCAACTCTTTGGGGCAGACGTTTTAGGCGATGCTGGCGGCGCCGCGGTGCCTGCTTTCGGCGCGTTTAGGACGCGTTCTCTACAAAGGCACAAAGCATGCCGCCTTACCCTTTGGTTCCTGCTGACAGCGGTCAGGGGGAGTTCGCTGCTGTGGCGCTGCCATCCGAAATCAATGACTTATCTACCTTTAACGATGAGAGGTTTCTTAACGACCTGGATCACTGACGAGAAGCCGAGGCAAGCCATTTTTTCGGCAGTTTCCTCTCTCTGCGAGACGAAGAGCGAGGAAATGCTTGACGACTTTTCATGCAGGCGGGAACATCTCTCCAAGTAAACCTTTGTCTTCTTAATTCCACAGCTACGCTGCGCAATCCATAGTTCAGTTATCTCTTCTAGCGAATGCGCAGTTTTGAGCTCCCGAAGCAAGATCGCGTAAGAGGATAGAAAGATTAACGTATGTGGTTTCCCTTTATAAGCGCCGAGTGATGGCATTATTGACATATATCTGTTTCTTGAGGCCGACTTGGTTGCGCTATGGCTGCTGCGGCACCGCCAGTTACAAGCAGAGGTGTAAGATACGAGCGGTACGAGATACCTAAAAAAAAAAAACGACAACCATCGTTTCAACACGAAAGAGAGAACAGAGAAAAACGCTTTCACGAGTTTTGCGACAAAGCGCGCAGTCACTTTTTCATTCCAGTTTTTTTTTCTTGCCCCCTTTGTTGGAGCGCGACGGCGGCCAGAATGCGGCCGGAGGAGGAGAGAAACAACCGAGCGCGCACGCGCAAACACGTGCTGGAAAGCAGCGCGGAGCAGACGACAGCATGCTTTTATATGAGGCGGGGAGCAGACGACGCGGCCGCACTGCGCGGAGGTTTTGACGGGGTCTCCATGGAGGGCGCTGACGCACAGAGCGGCGCAGCGCCCACTGGCCCACGTTTTCTCCCCTATTGAGCTGTTCAAGCCTGGAGCACGAAACATGAATGTGGTTTGCGGTATTACTGCCATGAAATAAAGACCATAACAACAAATTGAAGTAGATAATGCCGAAAAACTAGCATTCATCTGAGGGATTTGACTTAAATCATTTGAATACGCGACTAGAAAACTAAATACACTAGGGGAGCGCATTCTCACTCACAAAGTAATTACAGTAAAAAGGCTGAATGAAGTGCACTGTCTTGATTCACTGAAGAGGAGCAGTATGCTTTTCTTTCGTTTGAACCCAGGGAGCAAAGAGATTTAAATTTTAAATTAGCTGCAGCACAGGACGGATCTATTGGAAACGGCATTACTCCGTGCCAGTAGCAGAAAATGTGTACCAGTATTCACAGCGTGCAAAAAACGCGGCTGATCTCAATTGAGTTAGGCTTCTGTTATTATTAGGAAGCGGAATAAAGCGCACATGATAGGTCATGTGTTTCACATCTGCTGTGAAGCACTACCTCATCCGAACGTAAGATCAATCGTTCGTCACCATTGCTTGCTTTGTTTCTATAAATTCCCATGTTCTCAGAAAAAATTCACTCCATAACTTCAAAGCTGTGCGTTAGCATCCCCGTTTTATATATTGCTCGTCTCACCTGCGTCCATTTTTCAAAGTAACTTGTTTGTTTGATGAGCACTTTTTTCGGCATGCATTATCAAAAAAACCTATTTGAGGTTTTCATAGGTCCGGTGAAATGATATGGGAGCATGTACGAGCCGAACGGGGCATTTAGGACCCATAAAGAAGCATTCAGGACTAGTAGGAGGACGCTCAGGATATGCATATAGGTCCTGTTTCGTCTTTTCAGACTTCTTTAACTCCTGTATATCACATGTGGGATATATATTAGGAGTTATCGGAGTTGTGAATAGGTCCTGTGTACCATGATACAGGAGTTGGATGGGATCCTTAATCAGGATTTGTTTATGCAAGGATGAAAAAGCAAAGTTAGATATATGCGGTGTTCCAGCTGAATTGAATCAAGAATTAAAAACAAGAAAGCCTTTTTCAAATTTTAATGAAATGAACATGAAAGTTTTTTTTTTTTTTTCATTTCAATCTCTGCATTCGCTCCTGTGAGCGCATGCGGTAATTACAATCAACAATCGCTGCACGTCTTCCAGCCTTATGGCGCACATTCATATCTGTAGCTAATGACGACTCTGTGCAATTCGCCGTTCCAATGAACATAAATATGCTCGAGCATGACTCAAAACACACGTCGCTGCCCACCGAACTATTCATTGATAGCTGCATATCAACAGCCATATTTATTTAACGGTTTGCGTATGCAAAAGGCGTGATGAGAAGTGAAATACTGCCACCGCTGCTCCGCTGGCAGCATGTGAAGTTAAAAGGTGATTTATGACAAGCGGCTCCGTACGAGTTATCTTTGTAGTAGAAAGAAACATGCGCACTAACACGGCGAAAAAAATAGCCAGTACGTAACATATTCGCATATTCTTAGGTGTACGTGCAAAAAACTGATACGTTCGAAGGATAGATGACATTGCCTATCTGTGATGATAGAAAAAAGAGGTTCAGCATGTTTACAGAGCAATCGTCGAAGGACGACCGCACTTGAGAAAAACATGCAGTGCGAAACAGTAAAGTAGCAATGGAAAATGACGAATATAAGCACACTAACCATTAGCCGCCTCGTTGTAGTGGTTACCGTGCGGGGCTGGTACGCGGTGTAATCTTTCAGAGTATGGCTCGATTCCTGGCGCGGCAAGTTGGTTTTTAATATTTTTATTTACGTGCATTTTTTTATTTACCTGAATGTCTTTTCATCCTGCATCTGCATTTTCCCTACAACGAGGGGCGCTGACCCCATTCTACAACGTACATAACCAGCGACTCCTGCGACTCCTACTACTCCTACCACTCCCACAACTCCCATGTCCAATAACCCGATATGATTAAGTCCTATATATATATATATATAGGTCCTATAGTGCTGCAGTGCTGCAACAACAGTTAAAGTCGAGCTGACTAACGAGCAATTTGTAAACGTTGAATGGTAAGCTTATCAACGGTTGCTTATCAACGGTTGGGCTCATTGGGCTCATGAGACGCTCATAGCCCAGACTAACATGCACATCAGAGTTGGGAATTTCTAAACTGGCAACCTTGTTAATGCTGCATCGCAAACTAATATTGCGGACGCAATGGGCGAAACCAAAGCCACGGGCCCAGGAAGAGTGCTAATCGCGCCTACGCGTATCACGATGATGGTCTAACAAATAGACTGCTTGATCGGTATAGTTTCCTGTAACTTGCTGACAGGCAAATTACACTGTTAAGTTTTCTACAGGTACGTTGGTAGTTATAAAAACAACATCCAGTACCTTTCGCAGTAGCGGACCATTGATTTGGCTAAGCCAACATGTAAATAGAAATCAAACAACTTGAAGGTGTTTATTCACGTTTCTGAATCGACACGAATAACGGGGCCTGATGGAAGCAGACCAGATTCCAAGTGAGAAGAGGGTACTCTAAAGTGTTCACGTTTCATGTTTCGATGCTCGGGCGAGAAACGAGTAGCACGACGCATGCGAAGAAACAGACCTAGATTCCTGCAGATCTTCTCTCGAATGTGAGATGAAAGAGCATTTAAAATGCTTTCTAATCATCGCACCTTTGTTATCGGAAAAGCACAGGGGCATGCTCGCTCTCATACCTCAGCCTTAATACGCACACAGATTTTTTTTTTGTATCCAAGGACCGCTATTCCGCTACACAAAGCCTGTATTAGCCAACTCCACGTGAGGCAAAAAGCCTGCGCATTCGCAAGCCACCCTAATAGAGGCTTTACAAAAGTTAGCGCCATCTAGTGAAAGAAACAGAAACTGTGCGCGGCGGCCATGTTTTGCTCAGTCCGCCCGCGCCTCCCATCGAGTACGCTGTCAAAGTGCGCCTTCGTAGAACCCGTGCATGCATCGCAAGGTGCATTGGAATGCTCACAAGCGATTGTTTCATTTTTTAACATCACAGCAGTCGCTCTATTCGGAATGATGCCATCATGTTGTTGCGTGCCCTTATGCAGCCAGCGCACCGTCATAGACGCGGACGGAATCAAGGTATACGCAGTATACGCGTGTATGCGACCGTTCGTTTGTAGTCCTAATCGGCTTTACAAGGGTCACTTGCACCATGTAAAGCATTACTGCACGTCCCTCTGACTGGGAGCTAGCTCACAGAATGTGCTATCACCTAAAACAGCAAGGTTAATTCTTTTGCGCGCTATGGAGCCTTGTGAACTTGAAGGATAAACTTATGCTGCGATGGAGGACACGGGAGAAGGAGCAATGCATGTGTAACGAATGCTATTGTGCAATTATGTTCTTTGAAACATTTTGTACGTAGGTTACATTTACCATTGTGTATTTGATTTAAGACACGGGCATGCTTACCGAAACTACTTTTTACAGTCGTACGAAATGGTAGTGCTTGGTGCAGAGAGCAATACGGTTGTCTAGTGCGCCCGAGGTGCGTGTTTCACGCTGCAAAAGCAAGTGGCTGCCAAAACCGCGGCGTCTAGAAAAGCAGGAAAAGATGACATCCCACTAGTGTGTTGTAACGTGCTCACGTACAGCCCGTTTCGACCGGTCCACGTCCAGAGCGCGCAGCTCAGGTTTTATACCTGCCAGCGCGGCCGATAAAATAACGAAGCGTGCGCTTCACTTTTGTGTGTTTTCGAGTCACCCGATGGTTCGCTAATTCACAGCTACCTGAAATTCACTGTAAATTTTAAATATGTAGATTTCTTGTTTATTCCCTCTGTCAGAAAGTAAACATTTGAAGCCGTAATCTCATATGAAAGCGCTGACATTGGAAGCTTCGAGGAACTCGGGGGAGGAAGAACTCGGCTGAAACGAAAAGAAATTTGAAAAGTCAACTCACATTACTGCGAAGTGTTTGTGTTTTGTGCAACTGGCTGTGTTCATAAAATCAGATTTATATCATATCGTTATAGAAAAATTAGGGGGTCACTTAAGCTCCGCCGTTAAAGGTATAACGTTATAGTGTCTCTCTCATACACACACACGCATGATGTTTTTTTCTTCGCGTGTTATATTTTAGCTCTTTTATTTATTTATTTATTTATTTATTTATTTATTTTATTTACCAAATACTGCAGGCCCTAACTGGGCCCTAGCAGGAGGGGCGAAAAGAATACAATGCAGTAAAATATGAATTCATCAAAAGTAACATACTACACACAAGTGTAGTATGTTGTATGTTATATGTTATGTATGTTATATTTCTATGTTATGCATGTTATGTTAGATTTCTATCATTTCTTTATTTATTTTTATTTTATTTGACTTTTATATTTTTATACACCAATACGCATGCGTCAGCAACAATCGGCTTTCCATTCTGAGCAATTTGACACTTTTGAACACATTCTTCAATTATTTCAATTAATCAATATTCTAAATTTTCTTCCTTAGCATCACCAGGCACTGGTTTTTCATTCTGACACCTTTAAACCCTTACTTTCCAATTTTTCCTTTTTTTCGTTTCTTTATTTCATCAATTGATCAATTAATTACAAAGATTTTATTAACTCGTCATCGCCTATCGCACACCAATCAATATTCAATCACTGGAAGCACAAATTACCATGGCCCCTTTTTTTTTTACGCAGCCCCCGATTATTTCCGAGACTAATGCCAACAATTGCGTCGACGGCATGGGAAGGAAAGTGCTAAGCGCCAGTCCAACTTACGTCAAATTACGCACGATCTTTTTATCATAAAATAAAATGCATCCCCGCTCATTTCACCAACCATCTTCCAGTGGGATGAGCGACGGTGATTGCGCAAACCAAGCAAACAAACTCGCGATGATCTCTCATAGGCATTTAAGCAAACAGCAAAGGCGCACAGACAAAAAAAAAAGCCACATTACAGAACTCTGGATACTGTACCTGGATAGGGATGACGCTGCGGATTGCCGAAGGGGGGGGGGGGGGGGGCTGCGCTCGGTAGCGCAGCCGGTGGGCCCCGCCACGTCTCGGCTTTCAAAATACGCTTCTAGGCGTCTCTAACAGAAACCGCCAGGGACCGAACAGAGGTCCAAGCACAGCACACTAGGTTAAAACGTGAAAAGCGCGAACAGAACGGCGAGCGCTGACGGACCGACACGAAGCGAACGGAGCGAGCAAAATATGGCGGCCAGCGCGGGATCAGGGTGCCGCTCACGGTTGCCAGACGTACTTTTGTAAACCCTCTATTTCAGACAACCAAAGGTGGGCCCTACACAGCGTATTTTGACACAATGTCCACGGGATGTGGGATAAAACAATTACACTTGCATGACTTCCGGCGACGAGAGACACGGAAGCGAGAAAATAACTGAAATTAGCGCCCAGGCTGCCCTTTTGCGTCTGCATCCTGCGCGTGTACTGAAGCATAGCCATTAGCAACAGGCTCACTGCTTGTTCAATGGTTAGAACCAGCGCTGTCGGCAGGAAGGGAAAGAGGCTACTTCCTCCCATGCTCGTAGTTTAGCAGCTGTGTAGGAATTCTACGTCAACGTGACTTCCTGAAATGAACGTGTATTGCTCAGCGAAAATGTTACGTATGCTTTTACCAGGGCGAAAAAATTCTGTCTCCTTGCTTTACCTAATCTAAAACGAATTTGTTTTACTTGAAAAGCGAACGAAAAAAAATGTTAGTGAGAGCTCCCGCTTATAATTTTGCCGTCTTCTGAATTTAGGCGTGCAACTGAATATGATAGCACGACTTATTTGTTTAAGATGGGCTATTAAATGATTCAAACAAGGACAAAAAAGACAATCGCGAGGAAGTAAGATCTACTAAATGCTTTATTTATCATTCTCTTAAGCAGGAGAGGCAAAATTGCTTCCTAATGAGCTTTATTCATTTGATACTATATTGGTATCAGCCACAAACATCATGCAATATTTTAAACCGATAAGAAGCTTCATATTTCAATGATCTCGTGTTGTGATAGCAAAAGGCAGTCAATGCGCGTACAAATTTAGCAATGAACTTAGTAAAAGTGATCAGGTGTCGCATTTGCGTCGTTGTCTTCATAGAGGGCAGTTCCGGTGCACAGAAAAGAGAGTCGTGTGGGACATCAAAAAGCGGTCTTTTAGCACAGGTGATGTATCGCGACAAGTTTCAGTACACAGTAAAGTATCATATTGTTTTTACACCAGCAAAACGTCATTTTTCCAGTATAACAGAAAGTATATGCATTTTATTATATTTCGTTGTGTTCACAGTCATATTGCTTATCAGACTTATTTGCGCATTACGCAAAAAATAGTTTTTAATATAGAATGCCAACTTAGCTACAGTCACAAGATAACGTTAGTGTCTAATTAAACCACAGCATTAAACAAGTACTTCATTCATCGGTTGCGCATGCGAAATGTGTGGAATTAAGTGTGCCAAATGCGGTTACAATGCGTATTTGAACTTTCTTCTAGCCTTATTTTCGGTTTTTCAGGGCTGGAATTGGAGAACACTGGCTAGAGGAGCCAATTTCAGATATATTATTGTGGCAACGCCGCAAAACAAGGATGTGAGAGAAAAAAGGGAGAACCAATACGGAGGTGGGACAAAGCTGTTCATGTGCTGTGTGTCTGTTTCTACTCTTTAATTGGTTCCACTACTTATGCGAAAACACATATCGATAATAAATGTATAGGTGTGCAATTTCAGGGCACATATAAAGATTTGGCTGAAGCGGAAATTGCGAATGTATCATCTGCAAGTGGCTAAGCGCATTGAGGACCGTGTTATGGCATAGGCATGGAGTTAATCCAGAACAAGTTATTCTTTCTGACACTTCCTGCACCCTGGTCTCCCAAGTTTGTCTAGCAATTCTGACCTGAAATTCTTCTTTGCCCGATAAGTAAAAATTGTTCGGTTCTCCATCTTTTTTACTAAACACGATAATGCTTTTTGGTCCCCTGTGCCCTAATTATAGAGATGCTTTAGTTTATACCATACTAAAAAATCCTGTATAAAATTTATACAGGAAATCGAATACAGGTTAACGGTAAAGGATCCGGGATACAGGATTGTGGGATATTTCAGGAAATTCCTGTACTGTCCTGGAAAGCCGGAATGAAACCAGGCGGAGCTCTGATACTGGAATGGCCTGTATGGTCGATGGCCCTCGTTTCCGGAAAGAAACACGTCGCCAGTTTGGAAATAGCATGCAACAGTATAAAATAACATGACTACATTTAAAATAATAAATAAAATAAAAAAATAAAAACATTTTCATTACCAAGCGTGGAATCGAACCTCGGTCCTCAATGGTTTTCATACGGGCACCTTAACCACTACTCATTTTTTTTCTTTATTGCCCGACTTCAGCACAATACACAAAACCACTTTCAGGGCACAATGGGCATTCATTAATACAACAAATATCCAGGTGGGTTGTGACGTCGTCGTTCTAAAATTCTCTTAGGGTGACTAATGGCTCCAATCTTCCGAGCCAGTCGGGAGCTTCAGGAGCTAGTTTCTGAATTTCAATATATCTATTCATGCCTCCCCGAAAATAGATCCCTGCTGGCCGTGCGTCAGGCACCCAATGGTATCCTGCCATTCTCGAGCGCCAAATACAGTGGAGGGCCAATAGCACTACTCTACAGCGGGTTATGGTTAGAGGGTTATATTATTCAGTATATGCAGCTACTTTTGCTCTTTCGTACTTTGTATATTTTCCTTGGCTCTATACTTTGTGGCCGTAATTCACCGATCGCCCTTTAAACACGCTGAATATTTTTCCAGGCTATCAAGAGGGTTCACAAATGTGCCGTATCTTTATAATGTGTCGCTTTATTGGAGGCAAACCTCAAGATATAATATACTAGTGCTGCTGTGCTTTTCATCGTCTTCGAACGCTTGTACGTTTTCCTACATACAAAGTTATCCGGTGCACTAATACTTACAATCCTGGGCGTTTTAGCTTCACCTGCTATCGATGTCAATAAATACAATTCCGACTGAGTGGTTTCAGTATGTAAACAGACGATAAGGCGTCGCCCGGTGTGCGGCTATCTGCGCATCTTTCGACGGTCAGCGATGATTGTTTATTTTTTCTCGAACAGTTTTTTGTTATCGCTATCGAAACGATACGTTCGTGCTTACACTTTCGCGTTGAAGGCGGCAGATATTCAGTCGCCGATATGAAGACGCACCGCAAGATCGTACGAGCTGCAGCGATTGCAGTAAGCGCAAAAGCGACGCGACGCGCGTATATGTTTGCTAGTGCACACTTCGACGGCTTCGTATTTTCGAGGTATTTGGGAAACGAAGCGTGCTCTTTATATACAGAATAGTTGTATAATACGTTTGGTATCATGTTCTTTAGTGCGCTGGCGTGTCCTGCATGGTCATTCTGGTTGATCTTCGTAGATCGGTCCAGCTTCTGTTCAGAAGCGGAAATTCTCTGCCCTGTATCAGTTCCAGAAATGACGCGTTCATCCGGTTTCTAGTTAATTGATACAGGCTAAACCGAAATGAAACCGCGCGGAGCTGTCATTCCGGAAATTCTTGTATGGTCCGTGGCCCTTGTTTCAGAAAAAAAAAAAAACCTGACGAAAGGCTGGAAAAAGCATGCAGAGCTATAACACCACTACATTTGAAAAAGAAGTCGAAAGGAAAAGAAAACAAAAAAAGATAAAGAAATTAAGAACATTTTACATGTGATTCGAACTTCGGTCTTTCTAGCCAGCAAGCACGGACTTTAAACGACGCTCTACAAGAGCATATAATGGACGCCACAGAAGTGCTTGACGCGGCTGGTGTACTTTCAGCTGCTACTGTGGACTCGGATACCGCAGCTAATACAACAGTTGTTCCTCAAGGTGACTCCAAGGAAAGTGCGACGCTGCTTTGATATGAGACGCCGAATCCGGCACATGATATGGTGCCTGCCACCTGTTCTTATCCTGCCAAAGATACCGCCCCTGTTACTCCAGCCACTGAGGTCAATGCCGAGGAAGAGCCTGCAGGTAAGGCCACTCTACCTACAGCTTAGACCATCCCTTCTGTTGAAGAACATCTTCATAAGCGCCGGGGAAAATGCGCATCTGACTCGAATGAAGATGATCTGGTAAGCATGAAGCATCGTCGCCGCCGGCGCACATCGAAACACAAGGGGAAGTGTCAACGTTCGCGTTCCCGCAGTCGTGGTGGAGGTCCGGAGGCGACGTCCTTGTCTCCGGAGAGACAAATGCAAGCCTAGTTAGCACTTGCGTGGTCACAAGCGACCCCTGAGGAGCTAGTGTTTGCAACGGTGAATGTGAGAGGCCTTAGGTCTCATCAGAAGCAGATGCAGCTTCGTCGACTTTTCATCAGAAGGCGGCTTAATTTTGTCGCCGTCCAGGAAACGAAGATTGAGAGTGAGCAGGATACAGAGGGCACTAGGACCCTTTTTGTCTGACTACAATGCTATAGTGACGCATGCTATTGGTTTTTCGGCGGGTTTCGTCTTCTTTCTGCGAAAGGCTCTCCCTTATTCTGCGTTATCTTACTATACTGACTCAAGGGCGCCTAATAAGCTGTGAAATTTTGCTCCACGGGAAGCCATGAAGACTTATCAATATTTAAGTGTTTAATAGTACAGCTGAGCGTGTTGATATGTTTGAAGCCATGGCTAACCTCCTAGATGGTGATAAGAATGTTGTGCTAATGGGAGACTAATTGTGTATGTTACCTGAATGATCGTACTGGGCCTAGTATACACAGAGACAGAAGTGGTGAAGTGTTGTCGCGTGTTATAGATGACTCAGGCCTCATTGATACAGGGGCCTCATGTCATGCAACTACACTATTCACGCATATCCAGGGAAGGTCCGACGCGCGCCTAGACAAGATTTATGTTTCTTCCACGCTGATTTCCCGTGATTTGTTGTGTGAAACTGTACCGGTTTCGTTTTCAGATCATTGTATGGTGGTCGCTCGGCTAAGGAGAACTTACTGTTCAAAATTTTGGCCGCAATGGGAGTTTTGGAAGCTAGATTCTGCACTGGTAAATGATCAGGAGTTTACCTTTCGGATACACTCCCACCTACAAGTGAGATTGACAGGTGCCATGCCAATATTTGCTGCAAGGGAGCTGTTTAACAGGAGGTGCGAGCGATAGCTATTGAAATTGGGTCGGTTAGGTCATTTTACAGGAACTTTCAAGAGAGGGCATTGCATAAGAATTTGTATAACCTCTATGAATTAGAATGTGAGGCACCTGGAGTATATTTAGACGAAATTACTAGGGTGAAGTGTGACCTACAGAAACAAGACGCTGAAAGATACACGGGTGCCCGAGTTCTCGATCTCGTACAAATTGTGCTTTACACTCTGAAACCCCTATGCGATAAGCTCTACTTCATGAGCACCGTAATGCTACTGCCACATTGATACCGGGAATGATGTCTAATGGCACCCTAGTAACGAAAACGTGTGACATCATCTCTGTGTTTGTGAGCTATTACACGACACTTTTCAGTGACGCTTCTGCTACATCTAATTCGGATCTACTAGCTAACTTCAAAGCTCTTATAATGCCTTTATCAGATGAAGAGTGTACTCTTATCAATGGTCCTTTCTCGTTGGAAGAAATAGAACACGCAACTGACCAACTTCCCCTCTCTAAAACACCTGGCCTTGATGGCATATCGTGCGAGCTTTACAAAACTTTTAAACCTTTGCTGAGTCCTGTCTTGCTGCAGATCTTCGCTCTAGGTTTTGATGTGGGGGTCCTTCCTCAGTCCTTTACTAAGAATCACACAGTCTTACTTCCAAAGAGTACGGATAAAGAAAAATTGGTCTCAGTAGATGGCTACAGGCCAATCACGTTGGCAAATGTGGACTACAAAATGTTTGCGAAAGTACTATCAAATCGTTTACAATATGTCATGAAGGTTCTCATTGGCCCTCATCAGACGTGTGGCTTGAGGGGACGCTCCATACAAAATAACATACATATTGCACGTACAATTTTTGAATCTTGCTCTGGCTCTTATGAGCAGCTTGCTCTACTCCAGATTGACATTGCGTCCTGCATTCGTTTCTATTTTCTCTTCTCGAGCGTGCAATTGTTCGATCAACTGTAATGAAAGGGGTGCAACTTTGTTACAACTGTTCCACTCGCTTGAGGGTTAATGGTCACCTCTCAGAGCCTGTGGCAATTCGATCATCCGTGAATCAGGGCTGTCCTATGTCACCGCTCCTCTTTGCCCTCTACTTAGAGCCACTTTGTTTAAGTGTACTGCAAAACCATAGAATCCGTGGTTATGTTGCCTTCAGTAATGAAGTCAAAATGCTTGCGTACGCCGACGATTTGGTGTTTTTCTGCAGGGACAAACCCAGCATCGACAAAATTATAACCACCATTGAGCAGTTTGTCATTGTTTCAGGCGCTCAAATTAATAAGGCTAAAAGTTCGGGTCTATGGTTCGGTTCTGGGGGAGCAATGCCGACTCATTATGCTGGAATTGAATGGTCTCGTGTTCCCCCTGATACCTTGGAGTTCCCCTTCATACATTCACGTTTAGTGGGCGTTACTGGAAAGAGAGAGTCACGGCACTCAAGAGCTATGCTCGGCCTTTTTTTCCGCACCGCCTATCAATTTTTGGCCGAGCACAGGCATGTAACTTGTTTCTGGCTACCAAACTTTATTATGTTTTACAGGTACCACATTGCGTGAGGAATACTTCCACAGTTTTCACCGAACTTTTGCGACGTTCATATGGTCGTCCAGCTTTGAGCCTATGCGGCCTGTTTCAGGCCTATTCAGGCCTGTTTCTGCTGGCGAACTAGGCTTGACACATCACTATTTCAGACAGTTAGTTGCTCGTTTCTTCCTTTTCCGTAATAGCTCCCATCCAATTATCAGAGCATCCCTGCTAACTAACCTAGTGAACTTTCTTCCAAACTTAGTGGTCTCGTTCAATTTTGCCGATCGGCCCTTAATATTTGCTTTTATGAAAGAAGTTTGCGATTCATTGCGTTTTCTGGCAGTTCGCTTCTCTTATGAGTATTTATTTTCTGTTTCACAGAAAAATTTATACCAAGATTTGATATCTATGTTGTTCAAGCTCCCCTATATCGTTCACTCTATTCTAGTTGTATTACGCATGATGTCTTTAAAGGGTGCGCAAAATGCTGATCACGCCTTCTACTAAAACGTTTTTCTTTAAACTTCATGCAGAGGTTTTGCCTGTTAAAGTGTGGCTTCAGAAAAAAAATATTTTCGTTTCTTCTGTTAATTGCCGGTTGTGACACACCTGAAACCATCGAACACTGTTTTATTGCCTGCAGAGATGCAATATTATTTTGGGACGTTCTGTAAAGAACATTGAAAAAAGACTTTATTTTGAATTCCCACATTTTGCGTTACTTGATAACCACCTGACACGACCATGAACCCTTTGACATGATTTTCCTCCTGGGACTGCACAGCCTGTGGAAAACGCGTATGTTGGATCAGAATGCTGAACCTCTAGTCTCCCCCCCGCTACTCATTTCGGCCAGATGGAACACCAGCTTAGAGACACTTACGAAGATAGTGACTATCAACCGGACTGGCTGCCATTGTTGATGTGTCGTCTTTCCTTGCCACCGTTTCAGTGAAGTTGTGCTAAGTCGTATTCTAGTTGTGTGGTAACTGGTTGGTGAGGTTCTGATGCGCGTACAAGAAGAGAGTGAGAAGTTTGGGCTTAAACTGAAGATTAAAAAGACAAAGATCATGGCGTCTTGCCCTATCAAGTCCTGAAGCATCAAGGAACAAGAAGTGGAAGCTGTGACAGATTTTCTCTTCTTGGGCTCCAAGATTACCTCGGAAGGAGACTGCAGCCATGAAATTAGGAGACGCCTGCTTCTGGGAAAGAGAGCAATGGTTAGCCTTGACCGCCTAGTAAAGAGCAGAGACATTAGTCTGCCAACCAAGATCCGTATAACTCGTGCTATGGTCTTTCCAGTTGTGATGTATGAATGCGAGAGTTGGACTGTGAAAAATGCTGACCGCCGAAGAATTGACGCGTTTGAATTGTGGTGCTGGCGAAGACTCTTGAGAGTTCCTTGGACTGCCAGAAGATCAAATCAGTCAATATTGTCGACCATAAACCCTGACTCCTCATTGGAGGGTCAAATTCTAAAGTTAAAGCTCAGCTACTTTGGTCATCTGATGAGAAGAGAGGAGTCGCTGGAGAAAGATTTGATACTGGGAAAGGTTGAGGGTCGCCGGAGAAGGGGTAGGCAGCGAACGCGATGGTTAGATGGCATCCTCGAGGCACTGCAGATGAAATTATGTGATGTTAGGAAGATAGTGAGAGACCGGAAAGCGTGGCGTGACATGGTCAATAGGGTCACGAAGAGTCGGACACGACTGAACGACTGAACTGAACTGAACTGAGTTGTGTGGTGTTGTGTTGTATGTTTCAATTGGACTTTTCGCCTACAGGCTGATTACTCTGTGAATAATGTATATAACTATATGCTGAATTTAATAGCATGTAATAAATACCATGCTGAAAAAAAAGACACTACACCACGGCAGGATACGGTTTTAATGGTTATATTTCTGCTTATGTAGTCGACATTGCTCTTTGTCGTTTGTGTATTTTATAGGGTGTAGAGTTTGTGGTCGTAATTGTACAATCGCCCTTTAAACACACTGAATCTTTTTCCTGGTTATCACGAAGGGTTGTCCGTGTCCCGCATCTTTACAATGTATTGTTTTCTTCAAGACAAACCTCAGAATGTCACAATTTACTAGTGCTGATGTATTTTGTCAACATCTTCGAACGCATGCAATTTTTGCTACACATAGATATAAGCGGCTTACCAACACTTGTAATCCTCTTGTTTTGGCTTCACCTGGTACCAGCGGAGCAGCGACTTGAATAAATTCACTTCCGGTCAAGTGTATTAGATACGTAAACACTCAAGGAAGCGACGGCCGATGTCCGGCTAATATGCGCATATTTCAATGGTCAGCGATGTGTTTCATTTATTCTCGAGCGTATTGTATCCTCGCTAACGAAACGCTACGTTGTTGCTTGCACTTTCGCGTTGACGGTGGCAGATCTTCAGTCGCAGATATGAAGATGCACCGCAAGATCGTAAAGCTGCAGCAACTGTTGCACACGCAAAAGCTAAACGCGATGCGTGTATGTACTCTTTAGCGCACACATCCACGGCTTCATATCTTCTAGGTATTTGTGAAACAACGCGTACTCCACATATACAGAAAAGTTGTAACGTACAATATGTACGGTTTCATGCTTATTTGACGTGAATGCATCTTCCGACGTGATCATCCTGGTTGAGCTTCACGATCCACCCGAATTGTGTTGAGAAGCGGAAATACTCTGTCCCGTATCAGTTTCATTCATATCGGGTTTGTCCGGTTTCTCTTAAACCGGACATGACTTGTCCTGTATATGAGCTCAATACAGGACTGGTCCGCCCTGTTTCATATCGAAACCAGACTGGGCTGTCATGTATAAGATGCATACTGGAAATGGTCTGCCCTGTATTAACTCTATACCGGACTGGACCGTCTGGATTGAGATTCATACCGGACATGACCACTCCGAAATAAACCCGTTTAAGCTTCATACAGGACTGATCACACCGGTATGAAATTTATACGGGATAATACAGGACCGCCTCAAACCCGTTTGCCGCGATACGGGATTTTTCTCTAGAGTTTTAACACACGTACAGTTTTCGTCCAAACATGCAAATAAAAGCGGCACGACAAAACTAGCACAATATGTAGAAATGAGGCATTACATCAAGCTAGAGCACAGACAATTGTGGCTAACATAGATATCCAGAATTCGCGCTATTTAAAGAAAAATGAGTGGACCAGGGCCTTCTGGGACCGCTTGGTGCACTGGAGTCGAATAGAACATGAGGCTATGTGGTAGTGCATTCAGTTGTTGAACTTTAACTTTGGTAATAACTCTTTTGCACCAACGTGGCATGGTTTTAGGGCTAGGGTTTGTGGTCGAAAGAATTATCAGCGGTTTTTATTCAGTGGCCTCAGTTAATTCAATTACACATAAACAACGTACATACGTACATCTCCGGAAGAGAGGTTCCCAAAAAAGGTCCCTATTTCAGAAATAGGATAAATGTGTCATACATGATTGCAAACGTACCTCAACGACAGGCTATAGCTCTATCACGGAATATCAAGAACGAATTTAGTGTCATTAAATTTTACTAGTTTTCGGCCACCTTCTCTTTATTGCTTTAGCTTGTACATAATTATATTTTTGTTGACAGCGTATTTATTGCGTTTTTGATGTACTCTTTGCGCTATATGGCATGGACTAGGCTTTTCCGTGGCGAGGTGGAAGGATGATCATACAGTGTTTCAGCCTGTCGGCTCGGACAGAGCATTGAACTAATGCGACTAATTATTCATAGTAATAAGATGAATGCGTTAACAAAATGACAGCAGCTCATTTTTCTTTGTTTGCAAGGGAAACATTGCGCTGATAACCTTTGGTAGGAGGATGCTCTGAGCGATGATTTACGGTGGCCATAGACCCTGACCAGTTAAGGCTTAGCCTGAATTCTCTGTAGCATTTCTATTGCTCCTGTATGTTTTGCAAGAATTCTCCATTGTTCTCTAAGGAATCGTAGAACTCCGTAACCGGAATGTCTGGGATGCACTTCTAGCGACGCTTTCTGTATTGGGCGGGCCCCAAATCTACCACGTACCCAGGCGGTTATTTATTTCTCAGTGCTTAATATTACCGAGCCAATTAGACCTATTCAAACGATTGCCTAAAAAAGTTCGTATCTCAGGATCGCGCACCCAAAAGCTGCCGAGATTGCATCTTATAATGAGTTCTTTCACCCCACCTTTTCACGGTGCCTTCTGCAGTGCCTGTAAACGTCTCAGCTGCCCAGACAACTAGGACCAAAATGATGGTTGCATCTATTGTCAAAGTCAAAGAGGATGCAATAAAATGTGCAATTGTTTACGATTTGAATTCGTGATGAAATCATTCTTAGAGACAATGTTAGCGAAGGGACGTTTTCTCCTAACGGCGGCTTCCTTGGAGGCGATTTATTGCGTCAAAGTTTTTTCCAGGGCCATTACTTCCGGGGACTTTTTTTTCTGGGACATATTTACCTAAACCCTTTAAATTTACCCCCAGAATCGTTAACCTGGATACATAGCTTACCGTCCATTCAGGTATGCTTCGGCATAGATGACTCAAAGAAAGCAATTTTTGGTTCCTGCTAATAAATACCTGACAAGCGTGCATGTGGTCCTTGAGGTGTCTATCCAGAAGTCCAATTCATTTCTTACCTTTATTAAAGACCCTGCTTACTATACCATCCGGCTAGCAAATCGTACGCTTATTCTTGTGTTAACTCGAAACCCTTATGATTTTCTTGGCTACAGCGCGTGAGTGGCAAGGCTTGGATAGCTTTAGGGACCCTGCACTGCACACGCGCATGGCTGGCTGCGACAACGGCATGTCTAGTTCGCGATACTTAGTGTTCTCCTGGCTTTAATAAATAATTGGCCTATTGTCCGCTCTCATCCTTCGTCCGCTGCGTCACCACTCCAGTTGGCACCTCAACATCTTGGGGCCGACTGACACCGTTTTGCAATAACCTCCACATTATTTTGGTGCCATGGATTAGCTGTAAATTAACAATCAATTTATCAAACAATTATCTGATGAGTTACACAAGAATAAATCGTAGATCCTGTCGTTATCATGTGCACATCAGTTTTCCTGTTTCCTTGTTGTGTCTGTTTATAGAGTTGCTCTTAAATTTTTTTTCGTAATAAACCGTCGATACTAGGTGCTTTTTTGTGCATATTGGAAAATTATCGGGCTGTTTTATGAGACATGTTATGGTGTAATGCTCGTGTACGCGTAAATAAAGTGAATTATTATCTTTCTGTAAACTTTCAAAACAACCGTAATCAATCACCGGATAATTTACTGAAAGCGTCCCATGTCTGTTTCGATCGTCGCATCTGCGAAAATCGAAAACTAAAAGCTTGAACGCATACAGTTACATGTACGTGCTGCTCGCTTTGCATCAGATGATTATGTTTTTTGAAAACATTCTGGATACATTTACAAATACAAAGGATAGTACCATGCGTAAAAATTAGGGCGGCACTTTCCAGTATATGTACGTTTTCTATTCATAAACAGTCATTCACAATGGGACCTACTAACCAGTCGCAAGCATGAAAAAATTCTGTAATAAAATGGGGCAATTAAATCTATTTCTTCAGCATCCCTTTCAGTTATTCTATAACAGAATGGTTGGAAGATGCTACTTTGTGATAAATGCTACGCATCGGTTTCTGATCGTCAATTGGTAAGTGAGGTGGGACTGTCCCATTGGCAATAACAATATTCCAAACTTCCCGCAACAAAATGAAATATTCTATCGCTGCCATACTGGCCACTTCCTATAGGTGAGGTAACGTAAGGGTTATTACAAACAATAATCTGTAAAGTAAACACGGCACAATTGTTGATTTGTGATGGGATTATTCAGCAACGCGCAACTATGCCTGTCATCCAAACGAAGTCTACGTCCCAATCACCCCTCCGTTCATCGCTTCGATAATCAGAGAGCTGCCATTCTAGTCTTGTTTTTCTTGTGGACTTGCGGCACAGCTTGACGTGTGATTTATGACTGTGAGTGCAAATGTAGAAGATCAGGATTATGGTGAACCGCTAATATTGGGCATGATAATTATAATAAGAAGCAGACGTATATCTATATTTCACCATAGAGAAAACAGCTGACTGGGGCGCACTTGTGGAAACGTTTATGGTAAAATCAAGAGAAGCACGCAAAGGGCACTTAGCAGGCGAGTACCGATCTACTAGTACTACGCCGATAATCGGTTCATATGGCCAGCGTGCTCAATAATCAAGATCGCTGTTCCTATACACCTCGAGCTTAGCCCTAGAGTCGAGCAATCGTCTATACGCATATAATCTGCCATGCCATGCCATCATCGTCTATATTCTTGTTTAAGGAAACCTTCTCCCATAACATTTCCTAAAAAACTGCTACAACGACTTATCTAGCAAATTCTACTGTGTGCATTAAAAATGGCCAACGCTTGCAGTTATAAAGGTGGGTGTAGCGAATCCTTATTTTCTATGCTTTTTCTCGTCTGTGATAAGCCGCTTTGCAGTGAAGGCAATGTTTATTACAAGGGAACATTCATGTTCCCAAAGTGCGAGAATTGGCTGGAATCGTTGTGGTTTGGAAAGTGAAGCCTTATTGGCAAAAAGCATAATTAAACATTGCTTGAAACATTACTTTTAAGCCCTGCGATTTCCAATAACGAAAGCGCGCTCAAGACCCTTTGTGTTAATATAATTGAGTACTTTCATTATCTACGTATGCTTCATATCAAAAGATTTTGTGCTCATGGATATTTTTTACGACGATGACAAATCGGTTTTGCAGCGCGTAGCAGGATGACGACAAAGCACGTAGGAAGCAAATGCACAAACAAGTGCTTTCTTCCTCGTGGGCGTTTTTCTCTGCGGGAATATTGTGCGCTTCTCGGAATAACAAGTTCTAGTTTGACGCTTCTTTCTTCCACTTGCTCCTTCATGCTTTGTTCTCGTCCAGCTGCAAGAGGCAAAAAGCGATGGAATAACAATTCTCCCGACTGCTTCTATAGACTCTTCACGAATACAGTTGCAATTGTTATTTTGTCTGGGGCGCGCTCTGGGATATAAACGGTCACTTCTTATTTTTCTTCTTGTAAGGCGCATAAAGCCAATTCGTTCAGCTACAGATATGTCACATCACAGCATCGCGCCACTAAGCTTAGATGCCGTTAATACTAACTTCAGGGATTAACAGCTGAAAACATGAAGAATAATAATATGATAATTTTTTCACAGGAAAGATAAGTAGTATATGTCATACTTGTATATGTCATACTTGATAAGTAGTATATGTCATACTTGTTTTGTGGACACTGACCCGTCCCGTACGTTTGATTGATTGATTTATAGGAAGAAAAAGGCGCGGTAACTGTCTCACTTGTTTGCTGTGGACACCTCAACCGCACCGTAAGGAAAGGAAGCAAGGTGGGAGAGAAAGTGGAAAGAGAGAAGGAGGAGCCGTACCTAGTGGAGGGCTACGGAGTAATCTTTAACGTGCGCTGACATCGCACAGCACACGGACGCCTCTTCGTTTTGCCTCCATCGAAACGCAGCCGCCGAGGTCGGGTTCGAACCCGAGTGGGGTCCGCTCCCTAACTGATTAACTGATTTATAGGAAGGGAAAGGCGCGGTAACTGTCTGACTTGTTTTTCTGTGGACACCGCAACCGTGCCGTAAGGGAAGGGAGGAAGATGGGAGGGAAAGTTGAAAGAGAGAAAGAGGAGCCGTAATGGAGGGCTACGGAGTAACTTCGACCACCTGGGGATCTTTAACTTGCGCTCACATCGCACAGCACACGACGCCTCTTCGTTTCGCCTCCATCGAAACGCAGCCGCCGAGGTCGGGTTCTAACCCGGGTACTCCGGCACAGTATTCGGGCGTCTTACCACTGCACCACCCCGGCGGGGCGGGATCCGCTCCCTCGTGCGAACAGGAGAGTGGTAGCGGGTACAGTAACGGCCTGCACCAAATAAAATATGGCGGCAGGCTAGCCCCTGCCGCAAGCGGCGTTGACCTACCAATGCCAGCCACATAGGGCCAGAAACCGCCACCCTTCACCACCTCACCCGGCTGATGGCTACGAAGTAGTTTAGACCATCTGGGGACCTTTAAAATGCACTGACATCGCACAACACTTGGACGCCTTTCCATTTCGCCTCCATTGAAACGGAGCCACCGGCCGTCGGAATCACATAAGCTGTGATTTTGCTTTATATCTTTTAGCCTTATACTTTATAGCATTTGCCCTAAAGATTTTTTGAAAAAGGCGACCAGAGAACTAGCGTCAAAATTATAAATCATAGATTTTTCACGAATCACAGAATGAAAATACTGCAAAATCAAATAAAAAAAAACCTTTTTTAAACAATGTTGACCACCAGATGAAAACCAACCAACCACGTGCAAAAGAGCAAACAGTAGCTCGACAAGGCTGACTGATTATGAAGAAATGAGAACAGTTATGTACACAAGCAGTTTTGTAGTGAGTGCTGCGAAGAGCACTGCAGATGTTTTGAGGAAGCTCAGTGGGTTCTTGAATATTGTGCACATGGCATTTTTATTGGTCTAAATCTGGAAGGCAGTCATAGAAATGTTATAAGGGTTTGGTAAAAGTTGAAATCATTGCGACGTTGCAGGCAGGAACTGTACGCTTGGCTTATGACGAGCGGAATGGAAAGAATTATTTACGTCGTATATTGAGTGCAAATGCAAGAACCTAAAACCAGAAATATATATATATATATATAGGGATGGGGTTATATATATATATATATATATATATATATATATATATATATATATATAGGGATGGGGTTGAAGCTCGAATGGGTCCGGTAGGTCATAACCGACGTTTCGGCCGGAATAAAGTGTTGTTTGTTCCACCGTGTGTCACCTACTTCAAGTAGGTGACACACGGTATATATATATATATATATATATGTATATATATATATATATATATATATATGTATATATATATATATATATATATATATATATATATATATATACATATATATATATATATATATATATATATATATATATATAAATTTATACAATATATATATTCTAAACGCGGTGCTACAGGTTTGCCTCTTTCACTTATACATACGCAGCATCGTCATCATTCACCAGTGTTCGCAAGATCATGCGCAGCGTTCCAGATTGTGGCTGGATTAAACAGTTTTGTTCGAGCGGTGGGTCACAAGTGGTGAAGGTGCCCTTATTATTCCAAGTATTTCACTTTCAACCTATCTATTGTTCCCCCTGGAGCTTTGTTCTCGCCTTCGCTAGCCCTCACACAAATTAGGTATGAACGAGGTCGACGGAACCCTCTTGCCCGCGGCATCTGCCTCTGCTGTTGTGGCTACTTCTACCTGGACCATCACCAGCCGTCAGCGCGATCCCCAGCTCCTTGCCGGCCTTCGAGGCGACGATGTCGAAGACTAGCTTGGTAATTACAATAGAGTGAATTCTTTCAACCGCTAGAATGACTCCCACTAGATACTGAACGTTGTCTTCTACTTGACTGACGTCGCAAACACGTGGTTTCTCAATCACGATGACCACATCCCTGATTGCTCAACATTCACCCAGACGCTGCGGAGAATATTCGGCACGCCATCTGGTTGCTCGATCTCAGCTGGCTAGACGAAGATCGAAGCCCGTCTACAGCAGCCTGGTGAGTCCTACGCGACATACATCGACGATGTATTAGCATTTTGGCGCCGAGTCGGTGCTGCGTATGTACAGGTGAAAGAGGTGAAAGTTCTGGCACCAAACTCACACAAATATATATTGTCACGGTACTGACGACTATAAAGGATTGCGCTTGTTGTTGTAGAGGAAGAGGAAGAAGCTTTGGTGTCTGGGGGCTAGTAGGCTTCACGTTGTCTCGCTGCCATAGCACTGTAAATAAACCACCCCTTTCTTATTTCACCGTAACAACTTGGTGGAAGGTGCTCCGTTCGATCCCTGTCTACGGCGCAGCAAAACAAACTCTAGCTGCGACGTAGTAGCCACCTAGCTGGACTGCCACCGCCCCCTACCATCATGGACCATACCTACTTTAACCGTGCTAGCCGCGGCGCTGCACTCTAGGCGGGTGACAGACTTGCCTCCTCCAGGCCTATTTCCTCCTAGCCTTACCGGAAATAACGACCGTCTGCAGGAGAAAAAGGTGAGGACGTTGAGAACTGGCTACTTCATTATCAACGAGTTAGTCGGTACAACCGGAGGGACCCTATCACCATGCTAACAAGTGTCGTTTTTTTTTTTTACTAATTCACACGGCGCGGACCTTGTTTGAGAATAACGAGGGCAACTTGACAACTTGGAACGGTTTGTTACCGAGATAAAACAGCGTTTTGGTGACTCTGTTCCGAGCAAAAAGCGGGCTCAGTAGACCCTTGCTCAAAGAGCTGAATTGCCTTATGAAACTTGTACCACTTATGCAGAAGAGATCCTCAACTTATGCATATGTGTCAATTCCAACATGCCCGAAGAAGACAGAATCGGCCACATTTTATAGGGCATGGCGGCTGACGTGTACAATGTTTTAATCGCCCAAGACACCCTTGAAACCGTCTCCAATGTTATCAAACACATCCGCGCTTTTCAAGCTCTGAAAACGCGTAGCTTTGCGCCGAAATTTGGGCTGCAGGCCAACGTTTCTTTCGCGGCCAGCCTTGATGACTATGCCCAACTGGACCTTCCGTCCACTATCCGGCAACTAGTGTGGGAAGAACTTCAACTTCTGCGGCTCAACCTACTTCCCTTGCAGCCTTTCGCACAAGCTCCTGAAGTTGCAGCTTCTATTCACTACCCGCCCATGCATTTCGCTAACCGGAATGCGTCGATACTTGACGCCCCAAATTACGACGTCGCTTCATGTGCACCTAGATCTTGAATTCGATCTGCCAGGATTCCTGAGCAGTATAAGTATTCAGCCAGACCTACGACGCGCCCAGATTTTTCTCGCTCCTCTTATCCACAACACCATTTTCTACCTTCCCCATCGATATGCTACCGTTGCGGCGTCGAAGTTCACATC
Source organism: Amblyomma maculatum (assembly GCF_055883805.1). Classification (NCBI taxonomy): domain Eukaryota; kingdom Metazoa; phylum Arthropoda; class Arachnida; order Ixodida; family Ixodidae; genus Amblyomma; species Amblyomma maculatum. The sequence goes on from NC_139346.1 coordinate 72,098,099, forward strand.
GCCAGGTACTGCCGCAGTAAGTTCCCGCTTCGCTATAACCGCCCGGCGCCTCTAGCAGTACCCAACAATCGGCAATACAACCCCGTTTTTCAGCAATCAAATAGTCCGCGCAGGTATTACCGCAACATCCATAACGAGAAGCTCCGCGACCAATCCCCTGCACCTGACAGATGCGTTACTCCTCCACCCGCCTTCCGTGCGCGTAATTCTCCATCAGCGAGGCGGAGCTCCTTGTCGCCTCGACTGGAAAACTAACCAGGGCGACCAATGGGTGTGTGCCCGCTGAAAATGTAATGTGTGCCAACATATCCCTTTAACTATACTGCTCAAAAAGAAAATTCATGTATTCACTGAGGGTGTGTGTACATTAGCTTTCGTGGATACGGGTGCGACTGTGTCTGTGATGAGTAATCAGTTTAGGCGCTTGCTGGGACGCAAAGTGATGTTTGAATATGACCATGCTTCAACGTTTTGTGGTGTGAGTGGAGAGGCGTTGCGGCCACTAGGTGTCGGTAGTGCGCAAGTTTCTGTGGGTGGTGCAATTTTTCAAGCCGAATTCATCGTCTTACCCCACTCTACACATGTCATCATTTTAGGAATAGATTTTTTGAAGTTTTGTGGCGCTACCGTAGACTGCCGAGTGAAGAGGTTCATTTTTGCAGCTCGCATCTGCTGACTCTCTTTGAAAGCGGCCGTAATAAAGAAACAGTTTTTAGTAATACCGAAGACACAGTAGTTCCACCTTTGTCTGCGATATTCTACCCCGTGTCCGCTCCACTTCTTAACCAGGTTTCATTTCAGGCCGTAGTTCACCCAGTTCACTCAGCATGCCTGAAGAAATATATTGTTATTTCTCACTTTATGATCTCCTTGCATCACGGTAGTGCCTCGTTATGGACAATCAATCCATCGTCCAAGCCCGCAGTTTTACGAACGGGATTGAAGCTTGCCTCCTGTGGACCCGATGCGCCTCGCGTCGTTGCTTTGGCCACAGATGCTACGAGTGCCACCGTACCTCTGGCTGCTGACGACACTTCGATCTTCCGCATGACCAGCCTAGAGGTCACTGAGCGAGCCACCGACTTCAAAGGCTCCAACCCAAACACGATCTACTTCCTGACCCCGTTCGACCTTGACCGAAATGGCCCAGTCAACAGCACCAATTGTCTTCCTGCAGCCCCGGGATACCCCTATCTTCCATGAACTGCCCGTTGAAGATGGGGAAGACTGGATGGGCGTTTTCGACCGTGTGACAGAATTCAACGGCTGGAACACCGCTGCGAAACTCACGCAAGTCTAATTTGCTTTTCAAAGACGTACGCCAATTTGGTTCGACAAGTACGCGACTTCTTTGAAGGATTGAGATCAAAGCCTAATTTCCGATGATCGTTGGAAAATCCGTCCGAAATGAAAGAGCTCATGCCCTGCTCCAATCAAGCATTCAGCTCCCGAATGAGTGTGTCCTCGCTTACGTAGAGGAAATGAAGCGCCTATTTCGACGTGCAGACTCTGAAATGACCAAGAAAAAGAAAGTGCACTGTTTATTGCGAAGAATAAAAAAATCCCTTTTCTCGTGCCTCGTGGGAATCCCCCCCCCCCCCCCAGAACTGTGGCTGAAATCGAACACGAAGCATCCTCAATAGAGCAAAACCTAGATGCCCGAACTTGACAGTACACCCGGGCTCTAAGCGTTCTCTGCAAACTGCGACGCCGCAGCTACATGTGGTGATAACCTCCGCAAGAATATCCATGAGATTGTTCGCGAAGAGCTGCGTCGACCCCTCCCATCACCAACGCAGCCGCAGGTTGGGTCGCTCGCGGACGTCATCCATGAGGAAGTCAAACAGGTACTGGGCGCTCCTGAAGCAGTGTGGCCAGTGGCCCCAATGCAAGTAGCAGCAGTCATGAACTATGCTGCCGCGCTACATCGTCCTGCACCCCGTCGTGACCGTCCGAGTTCTCGGCGCTACCATCCTGTTTTCGAAAGCCGCCCTTTGCCCCCATCCCTCCCATACCAAGCCTACGAACGACGTTCAAGGCCCAGTAAGTACGACACCTAGAGGACGGCAAACAATCGCCCACTCATCTTCCACTGCGGTGAGGCCGACCACATTCTACGGCACTGTCCATACAGATGCATCGCCGTGCACGGCTTTGCCGTCGACTTCCCTCGACACTGTCCTGGCAAACGACCACAAGACATCAAACACTATACTTACGCAGGATAGAGTCACCAAGCCGTCAGTACGGCTCTCCATCGTTGTACCGCCTCCGATTCTTATCGCCAGGGCGCAACTCGGATGACAGTGCGCAAGGAAGGCCCCCTAGCCCCCGTGGGGGAAAATAAAGAGCCTTTGGAGGTGAGATAGCTCAGTGGCAAAAAGACAAACATCTTCCGACATCAATGAAGAATGACGCCGGCGTAGCCATTTCGCAAAACCCTCCAATCGACGACATCGGCAGAACAACCACAGTGCAACGACACCGCCGCCCAGCAAAGTAACAATGAAATGCCTCGGCAGTGACCTGAATAAACGACGGAGCCGAGATCGAAAACCAAAGCGCAAGTGCAATGCCAGGACGCGAACAAGCGACCTTAAAGTTGCTGTAGATGGTCGTATGGTAAGCACCTTGGTTCATACCGGAGCGATTAATTATTCTGTTATCCCTGGAACGTTCGCAGTCCAGCTCAAGAACGTGACGACCACTTGGGTTGGCCCGCCAACACGCACTGCTCGTGGAAACCTCATTACGTGGTCCGGGCGATGAACCGAAAGTGTGGCAGTGAATGGATGGACTTATCCTAAGAGCTTCGTGTTCTTTCAGCAGCGCTCCCATAAAATGATTTTGAGTATAAACTTTCGGAATGAGCATCGGGCGATCTACAGCTCAAAAGTTCAGAAAGCTCGCCTCGGACAAACCAACACTTTTCGCGACGACTTCGACGCAGCACGTCGCTCCAAATGTCCTGGACGAGGCATTGAGTATGCCTCTCCAATCAAGCACCGTAGTCTCCAGAAACAACCAGCTGCTTCTGGAGCGCGGACTAGGAGTCGCAAGAGGCGTCGACCATTTCCGTTATGACCAAGCTGAAGTGCTCACCACGAACTTCAACGAATACCGACACCTGAACAAGGCATGACGATTTCTTTCCTTGACGACCTAGCAAACACATGAGAAATGCAACTTACCAGCGCTGCGTCGAACAACAACCAGAGAGGAAGAACAAGAACAAGCGTTACTATCAACTGAAAGTTTATCGTTGCGTCCGTCGCAGCGCTGGTAATTTGCAATCGTACCAACTAGCTCAAAGTTTCTTTTAGCCTGGGAAGTCTTCGCCCTCCCTAGCTAACTAGAAACTGATGCGCCGAAGTGATTCTAGCAGCCCATTTTCGACATAAACCCAGCGCGCTCTCCCGAGACAGACAAGACCGGATTCGCACTCTTCTTGCAAACTATAGTGAGTGCCTTTCTTCAGCGTCAAAGTTGCGACAAACTCCTTTCGCAAAGCATCGCATCATTACACACGAACACGCTCGACCACTACGTCAAGTCCCCTACCGTGTATCGTCGCGAGAACGCCAAGCTAAACGCGATCCAGTCGAGGAAGTGATGCATGATGACGTGATCCAGACATCGAACAGCCCCTGGGCGGCGCCACTCGTTGTGGTGAAGAAAGACGGCACACTTCGATTATGCATTGATTACCGCCGCTTGAATGGCACAACGAAGAAGGATGTCTACCCGCTTCCCCGCATTGACGACACACTGGACCGGCTCTGTAACACTATGTCTCGTCGACAGATCTGAAGAGCGGGTACTGGCAAATTGAGGTCGACGAAACAGACCGCATAGAGAACGAATTTATCATGCCCGACGGCCTCCGAGTCCAAGGTAATGCCATTTGGCCTCTGCTCTGCACCAGCGATGTCCCAGCGTCTAATTAATACCGTGTGGGCTGGCTTGAAGTATCGAAGATAAATAACAAGAGAGCAGATAGGAGAGGTGTGAGTAGTAATACGTTGTGGAATGCGGCGCACGTCGAGATGTGCACGCCAACAACCTCCGGGGTATCCCGTGCGCATTAATGCCACAAGGAAAGTTGTTTAAGGTTGCAGTGACTTCGGCTGCCTTTTTATGTTCCCAAATCCATGTGACCAAATATTAAGCGTGCGGGGCGAGGCTTTGAGCCATCGTAAAGCATCGTCGCAAGGTAGAGAGCGGACCCCATTTTTTCACTAAAAACGCACAAGTGATCGATAGTAAGTCGGGCACGTGCACCGCCAGTATACTCAGGACATGGCTGAAGGCGGAAGAAGAAGTGGTTGGGCACACTAAAGAGGTACCTATGATGTTTTGGAAGGAAGTAGGAAGGCAGATTGGATGGCTGTGTGAGTTGGGTCTGATATTCCCGGTAGACAGCATCCACGCCCACCCTGTCGTATACGTCTCTACGTCTCTAAAAATATGGCGGCATAAGGTACCGCTGCGACGATCGTATAAGCTGAACAGTATTACGCAACCGAACGCATACGCCATTAGCATTCAGAGCTTTTTTGCAGGTGCAAAAGGCACATTCCATTACCAAACTTCACATGTTGAAAACATTTTGGCACTTAACTGACACGTCCCAAGCAGTACCGGATTTCATAAAGCCAGTCGGGCAATACCAGTGTAAGATAATGACTTGCGGACTCATGTCCAGGGAATCCAGAACAAATGGGAATCCGCTACAAATGGGAATCCAGTTTTCCAGCCACCGACGCTTCTGACTACGCCATCGGAGCAAGTCTCCGACAGTGCGACGAGGTGGAAACGGACGCCCATCGCTTTTTTCATGCCATGCTAAGCCCGGCCAAGACTCTTTGGGCAAACAGAGTGGCGTCCGTGTGCTGTGCGATGTCAGTGCATATTAAAGACCTGCAGGTGGTCAAAATTTCCGGAGCCTCCACTACGGCGTATGCCATAGCCTGTGTTATTTTCGGACGTTAAACCCCAAAAACCAAACGAAACTTTGTTCCATTCTAAAGATTTACACTGGCCACTTAGAGCGAAGGATTTACTGATATTCTACGCCGCCTACGTCGGAGTCAGCTGCTCTGGAGGGCCTTGGTAGAGTTTATGTTAACTCAAGAGCCGAAGGTGTGGTGCGCGCCCTTCGTTCATTTCAAAAGGACGCTGGATTCCAGGAATATTCGTCGGGCGCGGATTGCAGTATTTGACGGAAGGTGGCTACCCGGTGATCCCGCTTGTAGTCAGGAGGGAGCGTAACGAGCGGCAGGATCAGAGGTCGTTGGGTATGCCTATTAGGTTCTGTTGTAAAAACAGCAATGGATATGAAACGAGATATGTTCCCCGAACTGTCTTGAACACGCGCCTGGTACTATAACCACTGGTCCTAACACTGTGGAGTGTGTACGTGCGGAGTAGTTTTCGTGCACCTCTACACGTGCGAAGAGGAACTGTGCTGGAGGCTATTGGCCCCACCCTGAGGCGTCAACTTAGCTGATGCTGGCATGTCTGGTCGTTCTTAGTTTAACGATGATATTGATAAGGGCTCTGCGGGGGTTCTGGGACAGATGAGACGAAATGTAATAAACATGCAGTAACCCCGATCGCCAAGACTACCAGTAGCACTCCAATGTGCCTACCAGGCACACCCAAACAGAACACCGGTCAGAAAATCCGCGCACGGCGGATGAGGGCAGAAAGCTTTCAAAAGCCGACAGCTGAACCGACCATCACCTCTCTGGAGGAGCACAGTGAATGACAGCTCTGAGAGAGGCTTCCAATGATAACTGCCACCAAGCGCAAAAGCTAGCCGAGTTTGAGGCGACAGCAGGTATTGTTGCTGGTGCGCATGCTTTGCGCTCGTGAAACTCGGTACAATTACAGCCGCACTGCTAGAATGTTTTCGCGCCCTACTTGAGACAACTGGAGACCAGCAGAAGACTGAATAAGGTCGCTTTCTAACTTAGCACCAACCTTTTTAGTAGCGACGCAATTCCTAAAGGTGAAACAGCGGCATGGTTGCAAATCTGTGCTCAACATCAGTGATCGCTGTGGTCTGCTAAATATACCTGAGTATCGAGGGAAGAGCAGGATGTGTTGAGCAGAGCAAGAAATTGCTAGCGCAAATTCAGTACGATGTGGCATTTGAAGAAGTTGTAGTGAACTCTGCGAAGATATTAGGAAGACGAGGATGAACTAGGCCATTCATCAAGGCAGAAGAAGAAGAAGACGTAGAAGGAGGTCACAGACGCAATGGACAGACGTGGACGTGATTGAAGCGTGCTTGCTCTTCGACGCTGCAGCTACGTCGATTTCTGATCTGCCTGTCCTGGGAGTCCTCAAGGTGTTCGGTGCCTGGTGCTTCTTCGTGGTGAGGCCTTTCCACGTTCAGGGGGGTTTTGATCATGGTTCAGGCTAGCTTTATAGGATTTGGTAATGTAAAGATGTCATTACCTTGCGCACAGGCATGTCTTTCACCTCCCCGGGAGCGGGCTCGGCAGATTGGTTCGCCAGCCTGCCGAATGAAAGCTTGCCTCTGGAATCATTTGCAAAAAATGGTGCCGATGTGATTCCTGTCGCACTCATACCGATAGGCGATGGAATGCTGAAAATGAAAAATCCGAAAACTATTCAGCAGCAACTCAAAAGTCTGACGGATTACTACCTTGATATCTCTGAGGTGCCACCTTTCGGGAGAAGAGGTATAGTTTGCAAATCTGCAAGCATTAATCGTGTGTCAGATCTCTGCGCTGCAGTTCTTTTACATCGATTCCTGTAAAAGCTTTTATTCCTGAACAGCTGGCTTGCACTAAGGGTATTGTGCGTGGAGTGGATCCTGCATCTAATGCTCATGAAATTTTGGAGGAATTTCAGGACGCAGGAGCTGGTGCTCTTTCAGTGTATCGCTGCTCTCGCGTAGTGGCCGGGGTGCGTGTTGCTACAGAGTCAGTTATAACAACCTTTGCCGGTCTCATGTGTCCATCTGAGTTAAAAATTTGGCCAATTATTTATCGCATTGACCCGCTACGTCCTCGCCCCCTTCAATGTACCAACTTTTGGCGATTTGGACACAATGGACGAGCGTGTAAGTCTGTGACAAGATGCAGGATGTGTAGGGAAGGACACTCTTCTAATAGCTGTACAGCTGCAAGACCTAGCTGTTGTCTGTGCAGTAGCGAGCACTCGGTTGATCACCCCAGTTTTGAGAAACGATCTCAGGAGCAAGCGTTACTAGAATTAGTTCAAGAGAATCGTTGCTCTCGAGCAGATGCTTATGCCCTTCTTGATCGGAAAAGGCACACTTATGCCAACTGTGTGCGCCCTTCTACTCCAGACTTTGAGACCACGTTGTCTACCGCAATTGTGAAAACGGTTGAAAAAGCCCTTTCTGTCGTGGTTGACCGTATGCTTACCAGCTTTACTGAAGCTTTGTCTAATATTGTTGGTAGCCAGTCACTTTGCCCACCTCAACCTGTGCTGACTCCACCATCTATTTCATCTCAAACCTGTACTGAAAGTTCAAATGCAGATTCTCCTCTAGGGCTGGCTCAAGTGCACCCAATCGACAGTGTCCCTGCAGGCATTTCTCGCAAAAGTTTTTGCTCTAATGATGTTGAAATGGCATGCCCTACTCAAAAGCGCTGTGCCTCTAGCTCACCCTCTAAGTCCTCCATTTCTCAGACCAAAACTAAAAAAGGACCTTCCAAAGTTTCACAGCAAACCGATGTGTTAAAAGAGGCTATTGCGGCCTCAATTTTAGATAAGTAATCATGGCAGGTGTACAAGTTCTGCAGTGCAATTGTCGCTCTATTATATCTTCACTTCCAGATTTATATCTTCTCCTTTCAACACATAAGCCAGACATAGTGCTTTTGCAAGAAACTTGGCTCTCCCCCGCAAAGTCATTTACCTTAAAGAAATATCATGTTTTCCGCGCCGATCGTGTAAACGGTAGGGGTGGTGGTTTATTAACTTTGATATCGTCAAAATTATGTCACCGGGCAAAAATAAGCAAAACAATAATTAATCCTGAGTGTGAGATTTTGGCTGTAGATATCACATTGCCGCATGGTGGCCCTGTCACAGTCGCTAACGTCTACTGCACCACAGGTGTACGTAGCACAGACTATTTTGACAGATTACTTACAAATTCTAGTAGGGTAGTTATTGCAGGTGATTTTAACTCGCACCATACTCTTTGGGATAACTACTCCGACGCATGTGGACAGCTGTTATGGATGTGGATGTCGGCAAATGTTGTGCGCTGCTGCAATTCTCAGGCTATAACTTTCATGCGCGGAAATTCACAATCTGTCGTCGATTTATCCCTGGCAGCAGGTGGGATAGGTATAGGAGGATGGTCCACAGTAGATAGTTGTACGTCTAGCGACCACTTTCCAATAACATTTACCATCATGATCAGCACAACACGAGATAGAACTTTGGACCGTAAACTAGGAAACAACGCCAAATATGCAGCTTCGCTACGCTCCTCCCTCAAATCAAACCTTTGTTCATGTAGGACCGACAAAGCACAAAAGGTATTTTCCTCCATTGCGAATGCTACTGTAGATTCCCAGTTCACTGTGCGGTCTACAGTAAACAATAAGTCGCCATTCCCATGGTGGAATGACGCGTGTGAGAAAGCCTTCCGCCGTAGAAAAGCAGCATGGAAAAGCTTCTCTTATAACCAGAGCCCAGTAAACAGGATAAACTACAAATTTTGTTCGGCGTCATTCAAAAGAGCCATAGCGCAGGCAAAGGGCGAGTACAAAGAAAATTTAAATACTTATTTGTCAAACCCTAAGCACAGGAAGGCTTTGTATCGTTTCATGGAACGAAATAGAAACTCGCACCTTTCACAGTCATTAAGTTCAGTAGTGTTGTCCCCACAGGAGGCAAAGGATGAGTTGGCAAAAATTGCGCAAGGACTAGCATTACGTTTCCAGGAGCAGTGCAGAGTTCCCTTGCACGCTCCCATTTCCTGCTGAGAGTATGTTGAGGTTGATAGGTCAGAACTACTGTGATTTCTTCCATGAGAAACTCGGCTCCAGGTTGGGACGTGGTTACGGTAGGTATGGTCAAAATTTTAGCAAATGATTTCACTCAGTATCTGCTGGATCTGGTTAATGAATCATTAGAATCTGCATGGCTGCCTCACGTCTGGAAAGTGGCGAAAATTATATTGCTCTTGAAAGACCCTGGTAAAGGATTTCATGTTGAAAACATTCGGCCGATAGCTTTGACTTCGAATCTAGTAAAATTAATAGAAAGAATTGTGCATGGCCGCCTTTCAAAGCATATCTCAGAGGTTAATGCTTTGAGTTCTTCCCAGATTGGTTTCCGCAATGGATGCTCAATATGGTCTGCACATGTAGATTTAGATAGCAGGATTCGCCTTGCAATGTACAAGGAGGTATCAGCATTAGTGACGCTCGATATTGCTAAGGCCTATGACAGCATTGAACATTCCATTCTACTAAACAAGTTGTCATTATTACGTCCTCAGTTCTACATTTATGCGTGGATCAGGGAATTTTTGAAACGACGAGAATTTTTTTGCACTGATGGCATATTAACTTCAGACACCTATGCATAGACAAGAGGGGTGCCTCAGGGCTCTGTGCTCTCCCCACTCCTTTTTAATATATCAATGTGCGATATTCCGGTTCATCCGGATGTCACTGTATATGTATATGCAGATGACATAGCATTCTTCGCCTCGGCAAAAGATATTCATGACCTATATCGTTCACTACAGGCTTACCTAAATGCACTTGAGGTCTGGTTTGACAAAATTAATTTGGTTTTAAATGTGTCCAAAAGTAGTGTGCTAGTTTTTAAAACCGTAACCCCCTTATATGTTTCGTTAAACTACCGCTCAGATGTCATACCTCAAGTGGAATCTGTGCGGTATTTAGGCATTACGTATGATGCTACTATGGATTGGAGGCTTCACATCAAGTCTAATGTTCGGAAAGGTGAACGTGCCCTTGGTAGGCTGACACGGATAAGTAACAGGAAATTTGGTACGCGTCGAGATACTGTTCTACTTTTGTACAAAGCCTATGTGAGACCGATTCTGGAATTTGGCTGCATTCTTTTTTCTGGGTGTCCAAAATATAAGCTGCATCCTTTGCTGCTTTTAGAAAGACGGGCGCTGCGCCTCTGCCTAGGGCTTCCACAGTCAGTCTCTACCACTGTTCTGTACTTGGAGGCCCGTATTCCGGACCTTAACTCCCGTTTGCACCTTCTAACTGTCAGATCATTCTTGCGATCATTTGAGACTACTCCCGGTGTGGCTATACCTATTTTCGTGTCAAACCCCGCCCTCTTTTTCACTCACCAGTGACCAAGGGTCTGCAAGCCCCAGGTTGTTTATACGCAGAGCAGTTTAACAAACATTGGTGTGGACCTTGCTTCTATATGTCCTATTGGTTGCTCAACGTCCTTTGTGGATATAAATTATGATTCAATATTTCCATCTAATGTGAAGCACTTGCCCTCAAATCTAATATCCAGTCTCCTATGTGAACACCTTGAAAAGTTCCCTGGTCACGCTGTAATTGCCACTGATGCGTCTGTGATTGCGCACAAAGCTGCGATTGGAATTTTTCCGGAGTCTCTTTCGTGGAGGTTTTCGGTGCGTGTCCCGGATTACACACCAATATTTCTAGCAGAGTTTATGGCAATTGGGCTAGCGCTACTAAACGTTCCCTGCAGTAAATCAAAAATAATTTTTCTATCAGACTCTCTTTCTGTTTTGTTGTCACTGGAGTCAGCACGGGATGCTCTGTTGAGCCGCTCACTAAAGTATTTCATACCGGGGTGGGTGAAAGAAATACGCTTCATCTGGGTCCCCGGACACAGCGGTATTTTTCATAACGAAACGGCAGATTTCCTTTCTAAATCAGCTCTTGATGCATCTGTTTCATTTACCATTCCTAATATCACCATTTTTGGAATGTCCCGTTTCCAGCGATATCATTACCTAGCCGCTACATGCAATGATTCTTTGCTATCTACAGCCGAATACCAGCATCTCATATACTCATGGAAAGTTCGAGCATGTAAATCACGGCAGTGTGAGGTTACGATGACTCTCCTGAGATGCAGGATTCCTCGCTTAAATCTTTATTTATGTAGATGCGGGATTATCCCCACAAACCTTTGTGAGGCTTGCGATGAAATTGAAAATATCGATCACTTCCTTCTCGCTTGCCGAAGGTTTTCACATCAGAGGAGGGTGCATTTAGAAACTCCAATTGCACGCTTGGGATTTACGTTATCGGTCCCGCTTCTACTCTCCTTCGGTGCGAGTGCGAAAGGATTTGCGTTGCCTCAAAGTTGTCAGTACTTACATAACTACATAACAGCTACGGACAGATTCCCCTGCTAATTGCATTCCAAATTTACAAAACTACAAATTTTTGCTTCATATTCTTTCATTCAATAACTTTTGTGATCTTAAACCTTTTGTTTTTGTTTAGTTGTCAATTACTTTATTACACTAATTCAGTTTGTGTAGGACATTTGGCAGTCCACACTGAACCCTGACCAATCCCCCTTCGTGGTTATGTGCCAAATATCAAGGAAGAAGAAGAAGAACTAGGCGAGGTTATCACAATGACGAGGAGAAGAACGACGAACTGCCGCTGCGCTGGTCAAGCTCGCTTGTTGATGCCTAGACTGGCTGTGTTCCTGTGTGGTTCTCTGTGCAACTTAGAGAGGGCTATTTTCCCTGTTAAAAGACAGTAAACACCCCCTTTCACTTGGTGAATGTGATTATTTCCTGCCATCCTGGAGCTTCGAGCCGCACACTCCCGACAACAGTCATGACCGACGCCAGCACACCTAGTCGAACCGGGCCCTCGTCCGCTGTCTTCTGCGCTGGAGATTTGCGCCAGCGGGATCCTCCTATATTCAGCGGAACCGGCGACCATGACGTGAAAGACTGGCTGGCTTCATATGAACGGGTTAGTACTCACAACCAATGGGACGACGTCCGAAAATTCAGTAATGTAATATTCTACCTAACGGACGTGGCCAACCTGTGGTTCCGCAACTACGAGGCCGACCATACTTCGTGGTCTGCTTTCAGGACCAGTTTTGCCGATATCTTCGGCCGACCTGCCGTGCGCAAGCTGCGTGCTGAGAAACGCCTGCGCGGCCGTGCACAGCTTCCTGGCGAAAATTTTACCAGTTATATTGAAGATGTTGTAGACCTTTGCAAGCGCGTGGACGCTTCAATGCCAGACCATGCCAAGATTGGTCACAATATGCAAGGGATTGATGATGACGCGTTCCAGATGCTTCTGGCCAGAAATCCAGCAACCGTCGTCGATGTTATCAATGCATGCCAAAACATTGATGAATTACGCAAGCGCCGCAACATCACTCGTTCTTAGCTCTCACTCCAGTAACCTCTTGCAGCTTTAACACCTGATGCAGATCAGTCGTTCTTCCTGCCACAAATAAAACAGTTTGTCCGAGAAGAAGTTGCCCGTCAACTACCACTCGTTCACAAACGTCCTGACGCTCCATCTCCTTTGGTGCCGAAGTTGCAACAAGTCATCCGCGAACAAGTCGTAGAAGCCCTTCCCACGCTTCCTGAAGCTCCTTCTATTGCTCCTTTGACATACGTCGGAGCACCAGTCCAGTGTAGTCAACCTGCTGTTCCCGCCCCTTTGACGTACGCGGCTGTGGCTGCGCGGCCACCGCCAGAGCCTCTCATGCGCCCTGCACCGCTTCCTCAAACGGCTCCGCTTCATACTTCCACTCCGCGCTATTACAACCCTTGGCGTACTTCGGACAATCGCCCAATTTGCTGCTACTGTGGTTTCACTTGACATGTGGCTCGTCGATGTCGTCGTCGCATGGCCGCGCCGAACGGCTTGGGCGGGGGTGCTGTCTTTGCTCTAGTGGTCGTGAGGTCGCTTCGTCGTGGAGTCGGTCGTGAATTTCAATTCACGTTGGTTCTCAGGTGAGCACTACTCGAAGTGGAGGCAACGATGTGTGCATATTGCGGAATACCATCATGGTCGTGTGCAGACTGCAGTTCAATATATCTTCAGATTAACTAAGACACCAAGCACATAGTGAGATGCACGGAGAAAATCAGAGATTCAAAAAATCGAATTCGGTGCAAAGAGGGTTAATGCTGATAATGACCAAAGGATGAGAAAGCTATGGACAAGAGGTAAAAACTGGAAAGACGGTGAAAAGGACAGGGAAAATGGTAATATAGCCGGCTGAAATGGAAAGAAAGGCGGCGCTGTAGATTATGTCGATTTTACCTTTCTTGGCGGGAAAGTTATCAGCGTTCTAATATGGTCGGCTCGTCTAATGATGCATCACCGAGTGCAGAACCATCGAGATCTGCACGGTGTGCAGTTACTGACGGCGCTTAGCACGGGAAAAAAATTTAGCGAAAAACATTAAACGAGTGGGAGCTGCATTGTTAGTGCAGCACATAATAACGTCTCCGATGCTGGTCGCACTTTGCAGCACCGAAGTTGTGAACGGGGTTGACGCTTTGGTAACAAAGCGTTATCCAATTAGACAGCGTTATATCTTATAAAGGCAAGCGTGGGCCGTTTTGATGTTAGAAATGGCCTCACCATTGTCCAGAAGCAGGAACTTTGTAACACTGTCAACGAGACAACTGTACCATTTGGTGGATGAATGCGATGACTCAAGCTACACAATGTGCGCGCGTTTCATGCCACGCGAAGCTGCCGGTTTTGGGGAGTAGACGACGACTTGTTCAGACAACAATGGCAACATGAAACTTAATTTGGAAGGTATGCAAATGATGATGCAGTTCAGACTGCCTGGCCCACTTCTCTTTGTCTCTCAGCGGAAGCCTGTTGGCGAGCTATGTCCACTTGGTGGTAGGATTCGGTCTGCCTTCTTCGCAGATTCTGGAACACAGACTGTTCGCCTGGATCATGAAGGACGACTGCTGCCGTTAAATTGTCGACAGGCGTTGCGATTTATTGGAACTGGCTCAGAGAATATAAACCGTCATTTTGATGTCCTTCATTCACTCCCGGATTTCGGCCCCAATAGATACGCCGGAATCAAAGAAGAACGCAATCAGCCGTCAGGGCTATGCCATATATGGAAGCGTTCGCCGGTGCAAGCGCGGTAGCTCGGGTCAAGCAGCGCTTCGCCTCTATTTTGAAAGGCAGCGAAGGCTATCTAGACAGGACGAGCGGAGCCGCTCTAACATAGTAATCTCTTTCTGTATGGCGTAGCTGCGGTTGAGTGATGTCGAGGCTGTCATTTGACAAGACAGAGGCCAGCGCACGGATACCACGGTTAAGGCGGCAGCGCTGCTGGTGACTACTTCTCTGTGACGTCACAGCTACCTCGTGCTCTTTCCGTTGTTCAAGGATAAACGCGCGCACACGGTGCACACGACGAAGCTACGGAGGGCGAGTAGTAGAACCTGTCTGTGTAAAAAAAAAACTTGGCACAGCCAGTACGAACGGAATTAGCCGGTCCAAGAGTAGACAGTACTATGAAGGAGAAGGAAGTCGTGGAACGAACGAACTCCACTCACTGCCCCCCTCCTTTTTTTTCTCTCTTTTTTTCTTTTTCTTTTGAAATAAAGTTTTCTCTCTCTCTCTCTGCACTGAATGCGCCGGCCGCATTTTAATAAGTGTCGCTATACTCCCATCGTGCGCTATAGCGCACCATTGCACTGACAGAGCCATGGGGCCGAAACTCATTGTCTTCCTGTGCAATTCGATAGATCCCACCGGTTAACATTAGTAGCTGCGCCTTAAAGCATATGAAAATCATAAGCCTTGCTATTTTTACCGCGTTTCTAAGATAACTGAAATTTATTCTGCATTGAAGTATGACTTACAAGCGTTTTTTTCCTTGCTTTTCTGGTTTCACGTCCGTTTGGTGTCTTAAAAATACCCACTTCTTAGAATTAAGATGGCATCTGCTCTTTGCTCTCTGCCATGTGTGTATCGGAAAGAATACCTCTACTTTCGCCAAGGAAGATTGAAAAACTGGTGGACTTCGTAGGATGCGAAGTTGATGGCGCTCAACGTGTGATGATGTAAGTAGTAGTCAGCCTCAGCTTTTCATCTCATCTTTACAAGACAAAATCAGCTAGCTGACTGAAGTGAGTGAGCGTGCTATCTTACGTGTGTTCTGAAATCTACAGAGCGCAGTAGAGGTAAGTCGCCCTCCAAGATTGTCTTACAAAAGGGAAGACAGGATGATTCGGCTTCATAGGTATGGCACATTCACTATGGCAGTAATGAGGCGGAAAGTGTTTCAGTATTATATACGTGACGCCGTGCCAACGGCTATGCAATGAAGCGATAAGTGCCCGACAGGGATATCCATGAATAGCGTTTTGGTCCACCTTCCGTATGTGCTTGTACCGCTCAAGAATAATGTATAGAACATTTCTGAATTGTCGGCCTTGATGGATGTGCCTCGAAATAAAGTCCGTGCGCTGCAGAGAATTCGAAACCTATCTAGTCGATTAATAACTTCAAGCGTCCCTCTTTCTTCTGCAGAGAGACGACGTGGCCGACAAGTGGCGACCACAGAATCTGAGGACGATTCGGGAAGTACAAAAACAGCAGAAGTAACCACACTTTTTATAACATATTTTAGGAGTTATCACTGCATCCACAGTATCAAAATGGAAGGATGCAACAGGTTATAATAAAAATGCGCAGGGCAAAGTTGGGAGCAGTTGGAATGCATCTGGAGATGTGGTGAGGCTGGCGCGTAATAGACGAAGCTATGCGGTATTACACATAGGTCGTCTTGCACTGCCCGCTTCGTACTGCAATGTGATGGCTATGACAATCGTCCAGGTACATCATCCCATGCCGCTGCGATCACTTTGGATGTAAAATGACAGGGCTGCTTCGACACCATACGTATTCATGCTCAGGCGCCTGGAGCTGCACGTGTGAGGTAATGGTTTTTAACCTGCGTCCGCTGATGAGCGCGTCAGGTTCACTTTGGAACCTGCGTCCGCACGAGCCTTAGCGGAAAAGGGAGAAAGAGAGGTCTTATATTTTAGGAAGTAACAGATAGAAAGCATTTTTCTCTGGAATGAATACTTTCAATACTTTTTGTGCGTAAGACTACTTTTTGTGAATAAGGCTACGGGGACGGAGCTGGCGTTACCATGTTACTATACCATGTAGTTCTGGCATATCTGGCCTCATGTATGTCTCAGTTTCAGTTCCTCCTTTGCTTTAAATTAATATTTCAAGCGGCCAACGACGCAGAATTGACTTTCTTTGAATACACAAGGCCTACGTGAACGTAAATTCGCTATTAATGGATACTACGAGTTGCCTATGTTGCCGACATAGGCGCATTGCGAAAGTGTCCAGAAACCGCAGGCTGGACCCAGCAGAGCAACAGACTTACTCTTTGAGAGATTCCCTACAGATGACCCTGGCGTAGAGAAGTGATCTTAAAATGCACTGTGCTAGCATTGTACACGCTAGTGGTTTTTTAAAATTATGATCTAGTAATGACGTGAATAATTCCGCAATCGTTATTCCAGAGCATGATCAGCGAAATGTACGAAGAGACTATACTCTGTTGTGCAGTGAGCAGATGCGTTTAGGCACTGTAGATTTGACTGTCTCACCAGAAAAAGTGCAGGAACTCCGCAGAGGCCGGCTGATCGAAAATACTTGGCGAATGGAGACATTTACAGAATCTCCCCCTCATTAGC
Source organism: Amblyomma maculatum (assembly GCF_055883805.1). Classification (NCBI taxonomy): domain Eukaryota; kingdom Metazoa; phylum Arthropoda; class Arachnida; order Ixodida; family Ixodidae; genus Amblyomma; species Amblyomma maculatum. The sequence goes on from NC_139346.1 coordinate 72,114,843, forward strand.
TTTGCTATCACTGCCAGGGAATGCTCAGAGGAGGAAGGTCGAAGAACTGCTTGTAAACGAAGACTTGGCTCCAAGAAGGCACCTGCTGAAGGCCATGCGCCCGAGGCTTGCGATAGAGAAGGCGACCTTAATGGTAACGCTGTCGATTCCTTCGCGCATTGTCCTCTTTCTTGCTAGTAGCAAAATAAACTTCACAGTCAACAAAAAAATAAAATGTTGGGAACGCGGTGGTGGGAAACGTCAAACGTTTTGCTATGTCTGCCATTTTCCCCCAAAACATTACTGACCGCACCATCCGGCTAGAAATATTTACGGTTACTCGCGTTAGTTCGAAACCAATATGATGTTGCAGGCTTCAGCGAGTTGAGAGGAAGGAGGGGGGGCTTCGGTTGCTCGAGGGACCCTGCCGCGTAAGCGCGCATAGCACGCTGGGGCGAAGACGTTTCTAGTTCGCAGGAGTTGTTATTAGCCTGGCTGCAATAAAGATTGCTCCTGATATCAGCTCTCGTCCTTTTTCGGCTGCGCCACAGATCCGGTTGGCAGCTGTATACATAAGGGTATGATTGCATCTAAACATATTGGGACATACCCAAAACATTTTTACAATAAGCTGCACATTATTTTCCTGCCGAGGCTCTCCTGTAACAAAAATTACAATTCATACAAATATAACGTGGTGACACATACGACAAATAAACCCAAATAAACCTTCGATGCTTGGAAATTTTATCTTCCTGACCTCATGCCAATCCTTCGCTAGAAATAGGAAATATTATTGGCTGGTTTTGGAGACATCTTAAGGAACACTTGTAAAAAACAATCAAAGATATCAAAAACGGCTTCTGTGTTAAGCTATGTGTGATAAAGCACAAACGAGGCGGGGACCTCACTGAAGCCTCAGAGATAAAGAGGTGGCAGGAATACAAAGAAGAACTGTACAAGAAGGACCCGGATGTGCAAGCCCAACATAAGACGGTTGTGATTACTGATCTCGAACCGGGCATCCTGAAGAGTGAAGTTGAATGGGCCTTAGCCAGCCTTGCTAAGAACAGAGCTAGCAGAATTGACGGAATTCCAGCCGATGTTGCTTCAAAACCTCAACCATGACGCTGTTAATGTTCTGTATACATTATGTCAGCAAATTTGGACAACCCTGCATGGGCCACAGGATTGGAGGATGTCAGTTTACATCCCCATTCCAAAGAAAGGCATGCCAAAGATTGTTCCAACTACCGCACGATCGAGCTTATTTCGCATACTAGCAAGGTGATGTTAAAAGTCCTCCAAGGTAGGCTGCAGCAGTATGTGGATTGAAAGCTTTTGGACGTGCTAGCTGGGTTTCGCAAGGGCAGAGGAGCTAGAGACCAGATTCCCAACCTTCACTGGATCATGAAAAAAGCAAGAGAAATCCAGAAAACCCTCGACTCCTGCTTTAATGAATATGCGAAAGCGTTTGACTGCGTAGATCATAGTAGATTGTGGCAAGCTCTCCAAGAGATGGGAGTTCCAATTCACCTCATCGGTCTCCTCAGGAACTTGTATGAAGGGCAAGAGGCGAAAGTTAGAACCGGGCATGGTCTTACGGATTGGATTCCAATTGGGAAAGGAGTTGAGACATGGCTGCATACTATCGCCCTTCCTATTTCCCCTATATGCTGAGTGCATCGTGAGGAAGGCCGGTCTAGACGAGGCTTTTAGCTGGAGTGAAGATTGCTGGAAAACGTATCAACAACCTTAGATATGCGGATGATACCACTTTAATGGCAGAAAGTGAAGTGGAATTCAAGATACTCCTGATGCGCGTACAAGAAGAGAGTGAGAAGTTTGGGCTTAAACTGAACATTAAAAAGACGAAGATCATGGCGTCTTGCCCTGTAAAGTCCTCGAGCATCAAGGGACAAGAAGTAGAAGCTGTGACAGATTTTCTCTTCTTGGGCTCCAAGATAACCCAGGAAGAGACACCAGCAATGAAATTTGGAGACGCCTGCTTCTGAGAAAGAAAGCCATGGCTAGCCTGCCAATCAAGATCCGGATAACTCGTGCTATGGTCATTCCAGTTGTGACGCATGTTTGCGAGAGTTGGACTGTGAAGAAGGCTGACCGCCAAAGAATTGACACGTTTGAATTGTAGTGCTGCTGGAGGATCTTGGGAGTTCCTTAACTGCACTGACAGAAGATCAAATCAGTCAATATTGTCGACCATAAAACCTGACTGCTCATTGGAGGGTCAAATTCTAAAGTTAAACCTCAGCTACTTCGGCCATCTGATGTGAAGAGAGGATGTCGCTGGTGAAAGATTTGATGTTGGTAAAGGTTGAGTGTCACCGGGGAAGTGGTAGGCAGCGAACGTGATGGTTAGATGGCATCTTCAAGGCGCTGCAGATGAAGTTATGTGATGTTAGGAAGATAGTGAGAGACCGGAAAGCGGGGTGTGATATGGTCCATAGGGTCACGAAGAGTCGGACACGACTGAAAGACTGAACTGAACTGAATTAAAGTGAAGAATTATGACGTTGTAACTTTTCACAGGCAACCTTAATTAATGACCAGATAATTTACCTGAAGCATCCCATGTCTAACACGCTAGTAAGACTTGGCATACGCGAACATAAACATTTGAGCGCATACAGTTGCATGTAAGGGCTGCTCGCTTTTTATCGGGTGATTAGGATTTTTTGAAACTTTTCTCGAGTGGTTTACAAATAGCACAGATTGCTTTATTGGTAGCATGACTACGCCCACTGCAGCGCCAAGGCATCAGCTATATCTCTAAAGGTAATAGTATTTTTGGGGTCAATGTTAAATAGAGTTTGAAAAGCCTCCTGAATAATGTCTTCCCAAGACAGCTGTTCTATGTCCGTAGATTAGCTTATAAAAGAGACATGCTATGAAGGCATCCAGAGATCAAATTTTTGCTCACCTTATAAAAATCGCTTGAAAGAATATTATTCAGCCCCTGGTTAAATGTAGTACATTGTCTGTAGTATGTAAATGGTTTTAGTCGCCACTCCATCGCGACTTTGGTAATGGGTCTATCAAGGTATCCAAATGGCTCCAAAGCAACATGGAACTAGTTTCGAGATATGGGGACGAACAGCGTAATTCTTACTAGTCGAATGGTATCGTCAATATAGTAATTAATATAAATGAAAAATAAATCTGACCGCAGAGAGGACCGCTGGAGGTTCACATATACCCTTGACCGGATAGTACCATTAAGAACGACGCAGACGTCTGTTTCATTCAGATGTGCTAAGGAATACCAGACTGAAATGTGAGGTGTGAATACCTACTAAGGAATTCGGAGGTATATATGAGTATAGTTAGCCCACGTGCACAGCAGATAGAATCAGGTGCCTTTGAAAGTTCTGATAGCATATATTTTATATGTGTCTCTGATTTATATCTGAAAAAACTTGAATCAGCTAGAAAGCAATATGTCAGTAACACTAGAATCTATTGAGCGAAGAGTCATGTGAGACGAAGAGCACATCTTTTCCATTTTTGTTTGAATGTCATGAATGTTTGAACTCTCTGTGTTTTGCTGTTCTTCAATGAAGTATATATATACTTCACCTCAAGCACCCGTTGGCAGCAAATGTACACTATGGGTATTTCTTTCAATCGTGCGTTTCGTAGGCCAAGTGTAGTTTGTATGGCTAGAAACGCCGTAACGAATTCGTTGAACTTTTCACAAAGCCCTATACTATGTACATGACTGCTTTCAAGAATAATGCATTAACAATGGCACGCGCATACTGTTCAGGAACCTACAGAGCTGCCACCAAACATCAGCAGTTCTCTTGCAGCAATCACTGCGAAACTGCATGTGTAAATACCAAATTCTCTAATTTCTTCATAATTAGTTGAGCTCGACGCGCTACTCATCCAATTTTGCCGTGTGGTTGGTTATTCTTCTAGTGGCAGTCGACCTTGTTACCAGCAATTGTGTGCGTAATTTGATTTTGCGCTTTCTGCCTTTCAACGATTCCTGGTTATTATACGATTTGCTAATTCTGGCGCTATCTCTAGAGTTGCCTTTTTCAGAAAGTGCGCAGATGCTGTAAAGTGTACAAATAAAGACCCCGAAAGCAACCTCTGCTTAATCACGGCTCATGACAGTATATTGAGATGCTCGTGCCTGAGGTTAGTAAGAAAGACATCTAAGATTAGTGGAGCGGTACTCCTAAATATTGTACATATATTTAGTTGAACGTATTTGCTTTACGTTACATCTGTAAACGAAGAAGAAATAAGGAGTGATCCATATATTTGAGGAGAGCGCACCAGATACAATATCGTTTGCAATTGTATTTTTGAAAGGGACAAGCTGTCGGGCTAGTTGCTTTTCCGTCAGCGTTTGCAGCGCGCAGAAGAGCGGGGGACAAAGCGCGGAGGAGCAAGTAGGACAAAAAAGCGCTGAAGTGAAACTTTATTTTTGGTATTCCGAAAACCACATCATATATTCCCGCAGAAAAAACTCCCACGAGGGAGGGAGCGGTTGTTTGTACAAATTGTTCATCCGCTTTTAGTCCTCGTCCTGCTACGTTCGGCAAAAACAGATTTGTATTTCTGGTAAAAACTTGAATGAGCCCAAGGCTTTTTGCCCAGAAGGGCTCCGTTGCAATGAAAATGCTCGATGATATTGTTATTAGGGCAAACAATCTTGATATCTCTTCCTTCATATCTATTCAGCTTGCCGAGCTGTATTATTTCAAGCAATGTTACTATAACCATTTCACTTTCCTAACTAAAAAATCCGAGCAAATCTGGGTGCTCTTTGCACAGGCACATTCGCTTAGAATCAATGGTTTCTTCACTGGAATGCGGGAATGCGGCTCAAAATACACAAGGGAAAGCGTGGAAAACGAGTATACGCTACACTTGCCGTTATAACTGCAAGCGCGATGCGTATTTATATTCACATAGTACAATGTACAAGATTGAATAGTTGTAAACTTCCGCATTAAAGGTTACGATCTCAGTTTTTCGTAAACGAGAATATATATTATGATGGCAGCGCATCGCAAGTTAAAAGCATATAGACGATTGGGCAACCTTTGGCTCAGTTGGAGGTTTACAGGTAAACCCCGATTTTGGTTTTTCAGCAACCTGTGTGTATGAATGAATTTTGTTTTGTAATAGTACATTGGTCTTTACCTATCAGGTGCCGTTTACGCGCTTCTCTTCACTCTACCGGAAGCTTAGCCGGTACTGCACCCCAGTCAGCAGTTTTTCTAGCGTGGAATATAAATATAAGTCTGCTTCTTCTTGTAACTATCATGACCGAAATCAGCGTCTTCGTTCAAAGTCATAGGTCACACGTCAAACTGTGCTGGACGTTCGCAAGGAAAGAAAGAATAGAACGCCTGCTCTCTGAACATCGAAGCGATGAACTGCAGAACGATTGGAACATGAGTTTCGTTCGATGACAGGCACAGCTGCGGTGCTGTTAAATAAACCCGGTAGAAAATGAAAATTGTGTTATATTTATTTTGCAGATTTTTTTTTCATAAGAGCCGTCATTCAATGGAATACGCCCGGCATACAGACGCACAATATTTTTTTTTGGTAGCGAGGCGCTTGAAATAATGTTACAGCAAAGAAGACAGTTCAACTCACTTAGCAAATGACGGTCAAAAAACACGTGTACCATTCGCCGCTAAGTAGCATCTATAAAATGAGCTGTTATATGTTCACTAATATATAATCCTGCGAAACTCCGAATATTGCCATTTTAAAGCAGAAGCTTTTCATGCCTTGAATCGCTATATATCTATCATTTGGAATGGCTGTTTATACATTTAAAACACGAATAACTGGCAAAAACTGCTGGTATTTTATGTTTTTCAGTAGCGAGTCACCTTTGGTATAAAACGTTTTAGTTAATGTTTGAAAAATCAGAATCACATTATACATTACGGGCACCACGTACATGTAACTCTAAGATTGAAGTATTCTTTGAGTTTGCGTATTACAAACCTGATCAGCGTGTTTAGGCATGGAATACTTTATATATTAACATCTATATTATGAAGGTTCTGGTAATTTACTACATGACAAACACTGACAATTATTAGACGTACATGAGCCTTACGGTGTCTCAGTAAACAACCCACAAGTATTTCCTAACTCTTGTAATGGATGGTAAGGTTGCGTGTGTGAAAAAGTACCAATAAGAAACGCTTTTAACTGTTATTAACAAAACCTTGGTTTGAAAACAAATGTGCAGGCTATTTAGAAATGTGAAATAAGTCCGCCTTTATATCTAAAGCTTTCAATCGCATCGCAGACCACCACACAGTGAAACTAACGTGGCATCATGACATCAACTGAATGGAGCATGCACAAGGATCAATGGAAACTGCAGTGGGGAAGCCTACCCAGCGCAAAGACCACATAAGACCAGTCTTCACCAAGCCACTCCGTGGACACGAAGAAACTTTCCGGATAGAAGCGTCACAATCTTACGTCCTGTTCTTACAGTTAGTAGGTTTAGTAAATGCTATCGAAGCGATGATAGGTTTCTCATTATTTTGCAGTGCCTCAAAGTGCGCATCGAGAATGCTATACCATGTATGTCCTTGCTCTTTATGCTGGCAGGGGATATTGAACTGAATCCTTGATCTAACCATGTCAGTATACAATGCTGCAAGAACTCCTGTCCAGACAGAAGGAAATGTAAATAATGTAGACAATAAATAATGTAGACAAGCATGAAGGGAAAATACAAGGCCTTGGTGCTACACTGAATGAAATTCCGACTATCATCAAGTAGCTGCAACAAAAGATCACATACTTGGAAGATCGCATTCGCAGAACTAAATTAAAAATATTTGGAATACCCGAAAATGGCCAAGAAACAAGTGATGAAATTATTGATAAATCGTTTTGGGATGTCTCCGAAAACAAACTTGTTGTAAACGTAGATTCAGTGGAAAGAATCCACAGGCTTGGCTAAAGCATGACAACAGCACACGACCTATAATCATGAGCCTTTTTGACTACAAATTAAAAAAGAAGATAATGAAAAATTGCTAGCAACTAAAGCGTACCAACAGATCAGTCTCGTACGACGTTTCTTCGTCTGCTTTACAAAAACGAAGAAAACGGCGGGTAAGTCTAAAGCAAGAAAAAGACAGCGGATTGGAGGTGTGGCTAGTACACGATGAGATTGGCATTATTGAGAATGTCATCGACAAGGGAACATCTTTTTGGGATGACCACAGATCGTGAGGAATAAAATTAATCAGGAAGGTGCGAAAAACCGCCATTACCAATAAAAAAATCTCCAAAAAACACTCGTCATTTCATCCTGATAATTGTCGACGCACGCAGTAAAGTGAATGAATCACTGGAATTAGAACATCTTTTTGATTTACACCTTGACATTGTATTAGTAACCGAAACATGGTTAAGAAGAGAGATAAGAGATTGCGAAATAATACCACCTAAATATAAAATTATTCGCAGAGATCGGGATACGCAAGGTGCAGGTGTCAGCATCATTTTTAAGGAAGATGTGCAGTTAGTCCGTTAGACGACAGCCCCGATATCGAGAATAAATGATGATGCAAAACTAAGTTGTGGTTGCAGCTTGCGTAATCAATGGTCTTACACAATTCGTACAAGAAGCAACAAGTATTGAAGCGAGCTCAGCATCCTTGTTAGACCTGGTCTCCGCAAACAGTAAAGCAGTTTACAAAACATCGAATGCTCGCTCCAATCGCGTTTTTACAATTTTATAAATGATCTCCTCTGTAGTCAACATGGCTGAAAACGTACGACTAATTATAGACGATGATTTCCATCTACCGGGTATACGCTTGAATGTACTTGAAAGAGGCAGTGCTGCGAACACAAAGAAAGCGAAATCGTAATGAGTATTACGTTCAGCAACGATATTATACAATTAGTACAAGAAGCGACAAGTATTGGAGAAAGCTCAGCATCCTTGTTAGACCAAGTCTCTGCAAACAGTAAAATTTGGAAATGTAAAATTTATGCCCATTCCGAACTGAGTGACGATAAACTTGTTTCGCTGTGTATAAAGGCGGCAAAGTATGTCAAGAACAACAATGGAAAATTGCTACTCGTAAATGGCTTTTCTAGGGCTGTATTTAGAAATGTCAGATGTGAAGGAGATGGACCCCATCACTAGACGCTGATGAGAGAGAAGAAGGTGTGGAATTGCCATCGCGAAGATCGTGTTGGTCTTGATGGCCCCGCTTCCCCGTCGACCTCGACGCCGTCCTGAACGTCCTTCTACATTTATTGGAGGTTGGGCCTGATATCCTTGTCTCACGTTGGAGCTTCGCAACCGCACGCAACCGGTAACTCGTATGGCTAATGCCGAACACCCCCCAGCAACCTCGATGACCCCACCGATTGTCTGCTCTGGCTCCTTACGCCAGCGAAACCCTGCGCTCTTCAGCGCGACTCACGACACTGACTGCGAAAACTGGCTTGCTTCGTACGAGCGAGTTCGTACAATAAGTGCGACGACGCCACGAAGTTAACAAACGTCATATCTTATTTGACCGGCGTTGCCAACTTGTGGTATCGCAACCGTGATATCGGCTTCGTGGTTACGATACCGCAAGTTGGCAACGCAACTTGTGGTATCGTAAACACGAAGCCGGTATCACGACTTGGGATATTGTCCTTCCTTATATCACCTACGCGTACAACACTGATACGCAATCCAGCACGGGTTTCTCTCCGTTCTTTTTGCTTTACGGTCGGCATCCATCTGCTCCCCTTGATACTGTCCTCCCCTACAACCCTGTCGCATCAGAATGTACCACAGTGACCGAAGCTGCACAGCACGCAGAATGCCGCCAGATTGCACGGACAAAGCACTTTGTCTAACATCAAAACGGCCCACACTTGCCTTTATAAGATATAACGCTGTCTAATTGAATAACACTTGGTTCTCAAAGCGTCAACCCCGTTCACAACATTCCTGCTGCAAAGTGCGACCAGAATCGGAGACGTTATTATGTGTTGCACTTTCAATGCAGCTCCCACTCGTTTAATGTTTTTCGCTAAATTTTTTTTCCCGTGCCAAGCGCCGTCAGTACTGCACACCGTGGAGATCACTATTGTTCTGCACTCGGTGATGCATCAATAGACGAGCCGACCATATTAGAACGCTGATAAATTTCCTGCAAAGAAAGGTAAAATCCACATAATCTACAGCGCCGCCTTTCTTTCCATTTCAGCCGGCTATATTACCATTTTCCCTGTCCTTTTCACCGTCTTTCCAGTTTTTACCTCTTGTCCATAGCTTTCTCATCCTTTGGTCATTATCAGCATTAACCCTCCTAGCACCGAATTCGATGCTTTGAATCTCTGATTTTCTCCGTACATCTCACTACGTGCTTGGTGTCTTAGTTAATCTGAAGATATATTGAACTGCAGTCTGCACACGACCATGATGGTATTCCGCAACATGCACACAACGTTGCCTCCACATCGAGTAGTGCTCACCTGAAAATCAACGTGAATTGAAATTGTTCACTTCTTCAAATGCCACATCGTACTGAATTTGCGCTAGCAATTTCTTGCTCTGTTGAACACATCCTGCTCTTCCCTCAATATTCAGGTATATTCAGCAGACCACAGCGATCACTGTTGTGGAGCACAGATTTGCACCCATGCCGCTGTTTCACCTTTAGGCATTGCGTCACTACTAAAAAGGTTGCTGCTAAGTTAGAAAGCGACCTTATTCAGTCTTCTGCTGGTCTCCAGTTGTCTCATGTAGGGCGAGAAAACATTCTAGCAGTACAGCTGTAATTTTACCGAGTTTCACGAGAGCAAAGCATGCGCACCAGCAACAATACCTGCTGTCGCCTCAAACTTGGCTAGCTTTCGCGCTTGATGGCAGTTATCATTGGATCACCGGGTAGCCACCTTCCGTCGAAGACTGCAATCCGCGCCCGACGAACATTCCTGGAACCCAGCGTCCTTTTCAAATGAACTAAGGGCGCGCACCACACTTTTGGCTCTTGAGTTAACATAAACTCTACCAAGGCACTGCAGAGGAGCTGACTCCGACGTAGGCGGCGTAGAACGTCGCAATAATATGAGTAATCCCTTCGCTCTAAGTGGGCAGTGTAAATTTTTAGAATGGAACAAAGTTTCATTTGGTTTGTGGGGTTTAACGTCCCAAAACAACACAGGCTATGGCAAACGCTGTAGTGGAGGCCTCCGGAAATTTTGACCACCTGCAGTTCTTTAACATGCACTGACATCGCACAGCACACGGACGCCAATCCGCCCCCCCCCCTCCCCTCCCCAAAACGCAGCCGCCAAGGCCGGGATTTGATCCCGCTTTTTTGGACACAGTAGTCGAGCGCCATAACCACTGCGCCACCCCGGCAGGGCAGAATAGAACTGAACCCTATGCTAGCAACAACAAGCGAAAATTCGCCACACTAGAAAAATAACGGCACGTGTTAGCGTCAGTCCCAATACCACGCGACATCCTTGCACACACACCCCGAGAAAGCCCAAAGCACTCTCAAATATTTTTAATTTACTTCTATGCTCCCGCTAATGTCGCCGTTACTTGGCAGCTGAAGCCTCGAAACAGCATCGGCATTGACATTCTGAATTCCCATTTGTAGCGAGAACTACATTGTTCACAGTCTAGCCATTGCTGTCGCCGTGCCTATCCGTGAGAAGGAGAAAAAGAAGAGAAGAGATAAAAACGCTTTATTTAAGAGCGATAATTAAGAAGAAGAAAAAGAAGGGGAAGAGTTACGCGAGAGCAATCAGCATGACTACGCTTAGGTTCGGCTTTAAAGTAAAGATATGTCTTTTACACAAAGTAGTTTCCTCTATAGTTTCAGCTTCATTTATTTCATAGGGGAATCATTTCAAATATGAGCGCCCCTTCTTTCTCGTCTTTGTCTGGAGTGGCCCAGACGAAGACAAGTCCACTTCTCGAAACGTTATGTCGGCCTGCAAACTTTGGCTTCCCTCCTCTACCCATGTTCAGTGCTCTTTCATACTGGGGAGAGTAAGATACATGAGAGGGTTGTGTTCTGTTACCACACATACACTCTCACAAAATAAACAAGCCTACTACTTATTGTGTGCCCATAGGACCGCGTAGGTTTCCTTCTGGAATTTGGCCCTCAGAGTCTTGGCCGGACTGAGCATGGCATGAGAAAAGTTATGGGCGTCCGTTCGTTTCTCGTCGCACTGTCGGAGACGTGCTCCGATCTCGTAGTCAGAAGCGTCGGTGGCTGGAAAACTCCTTATTCGGGTCTGACGAATACAGCGACGTCGAGCATCCCAACCACTCTTTAAAGCCCTCGAACGCCTTCAGTTCCTCGTCGTCTCATGGTAACCGGTGAGGGGTCCGCCTTTTCGTAAGGTTAGTCAAAGGGAGAGCAATGCGCTAGTTCTGGGGGACAAACTACCTATAGCATTATCAATATAGAAAACTCATCAGCTCCCGCATCGTTTGGTTCGAGGGAATGTACTCAATAGCTGGGATCTTTATCGGATTCATGTTTTTCTTATTCGATCCTCTTCGTGACCAAGATACTCCATCCCCCCTCTTGTAAAGCGGCACTTTGCTGCATTACAGTGCATCTCGAATCTGCTACGGAAATGGGGACGTTGTCGAAGTACCTCAGATGATCCTTCCCTTCTCAGAGAATATGGCCAGACTGTCGATATATATGCGCAAGAATAATACATGTACAGTGATAATAAATGATTGATGATTTGCTGGAACGTGGAAGTAGCATTCATGAGTCCGCAAGGCATTACCTTACACGGGTATTACCCGACTGGCTTTATGAAATCCGTTAGGGCTTGGGACGTGTCATCTAAGTGCCAAAATGTCAACATGTGAAGTTTGGTAATGGAACGTGCCTTTTGCACCTGCAAAAAAGCTCCGAATGCTAATGGCATATGCGTTCGGTTGCGTAATACCGTTCAGCTTATACGATTGTCGCAGCGAAACCTTATACCGCCATATTTTTGAGACGTAGAGACGTATACGACAGGATGGACGTGGGCGCTGTCTACCGGGATCATCAGACCCAACTCACGCAGCCATCCAATCTGCCTTTCTACTTCCTTCCAAAACATCATAGGTACATACCTTGTTAGAGTGCCCAACCACTTCATCTTCCGCATTCAGCCGTGTCCTGTGCATACTGGCGCTGCACTTCCCCGATTTACTATCGATCACTTGTGCTTTTTTAGTGAGCAATGGGGTTCGCTCTCTACCTTGCGACGATGCTTTACGATGGCTCAAAGCCACGCCCCGCACACTTAATATTCGGTCACATGGGGTTGGGAATATAGAAAGGTCGCCGAAGTCACTGCAACTTTAAACAACTTTGTCTGTATCGGGAGAGCTCTGGGTTGATGTCGAAAATGGGCTGCTAGAATCACTTCGGTGCATCCGCTTCAAGTTAGCTAGGGGAGGCAAAGACTTCTCGGGTAAAATGAAAATTTGAGCTAGTTGGTACGATTGCAAATTACCAGCGCTTGCGACGGACGCAACGATAAAATTTCAGTTGATAGTAACGCTTGTCCTTGTTCTTCCTCTCGTTGTTGTTCGACGCAGCGCTGGTAAGTTGCACTTCTCGTGTGTTTGCTAGCTCGTCAAGGAAAGCAATCGTCATGCCTTGTTCAGGTGTCGGCATTCTTCGTTGAAGTTCGTGATGAGCACTTGAGCTTGGTCATGACGGAAACCGCATAAGGTATTGTCGAAAGAAACAACTAGTTGCTTCTGGAGCGCGGACTAGGAGTCGCAAGAGGCGTCCTCTTGCGACTCCTAGTCCGCGCTCCAGAAGCAATTAGTTGTTTCTTTCGACAACACCTTATGCGGTTTCGATGACGCTGGTAACCAAGGAGACCACGGTGCTTGATCGGGGCGGCATACTCAATACTTCCTCCAGGACATTTAGAGCAACCTGTTGCGTCGAAGTCGTCGTGGAAAGTATTGGTTTGTCCGTGGAGAGCTTGATGAGCTTTGAGCTGCAGATCGCCCGATGCTCATTCCGAAATTTCATACTCAAAATCACTTTATGGGAGCGCTGCTGAAAGACCACGAAGCTCTTAGTGTAAGTGCGTCCATTCACTCCCACACTTTCGGTTTATCGCCCGGACGGCGTAATGAGGTTGCCACGACCGGCGCGTCTTAGCGAGCCAACCCAAGTGGTCGTCACTTTCTTGAGCTGGTCTGCGAACGTACCAGGGATAACCGAATAATCGCTTCGGTATGAACCAAGGTGCTTACCATACGACCAACTACAGCAACTTCAAGGTCTCTTGTTCGCGACCTGGCATTGCACTTAAGCTTTGGTTTTCGATCTCGGCTCCGTGGTTTATTCAGGTCACTGCCGAGGCATTTCAATGTTACTTTGCTGGGCGGCGGTGTCGTTGCACTCTGGTCGTGCTGTCGATGTCGTCGTCTGGAGCGGTGGCGAAATGGCTACGTCGGCGTCAGTCTTCATCGATGTCCTGTAACAGGAGGGCTCAGCGTGCGAGGCGACCACATGGGTCTCGAAGGTTCCGCAGCCAACAGAGTGAATGATGGTCAGTTACGATAGTAAACGATCGTCCTCACAAATATGAACCGAAACTCTGCACAGCAAAAACTACTGCAAGGCATTCCTGTTCGGTGACTGTATTACGCCCCGGCTTGCTCGGGGTACGACACGTACACGATAACATGCTCTCGTTCATCGTGCCGTTGAACAAGGAGTGCTCCGAGACCGATTCCACTAGCATCCGTGTGAACTTCTTTCACTGCAGCAGGATCGAAGTGATGCCGGGTGGGTTTCGATATTAAAATAAGCTTCAGCTGACGGAATGACGCGTCGCAGTCTGGTGTCCAATCAAAAGTGGAGTTTTTGTTGAGAATACACGTCAGTGGGTAAGCAACGTCAGCAAAACGATTTATAAAGCATCTAAAATGCGAAGACAACCATAGGAAACTGCGCAACTCTTTCACTCTCTGCGGGGGTTTAAAAAGACTCAACAGCGATAGTTTTCTGGGGATCCGTCATGACACCATCACACTGACAAGGTGTCCTAGCACCAGCGCTAGGCGCTGTCTAAAGCGGCACGTTTTCGAGTTTAGAATTAGGTAGGCGTTGTACAGACAATTCAAGAGGCGTACTAGAAGGTCATTGCGTTCTTGGAAGAACTTCTCAAATATGACGACATCGTCCCGATAGCAAAGGCAAATGTCCCATTTTAGGCCGCGCAAAACTGGGTCTATAAAGTGTTCAAATGTCGCAGGCGCAGTGCTCAGCCCCAATGGCATACCTTTAAACTCATAAAGGCTATGTGGCATTACAAAGGCTGTTTTTTTTCTTATCCGCAGGGTCCATTAGAATTTGCCAGTAGCTAGGTCTGAGATCAAGACATGAAAAATAGGACGCACCAGAGAGGCAGTCGAGGGCATCGTCTATGCGAGAAAGGGGATAGACGTCATTTTTTTACCAGAATTAAGACGCAGGTAATCGACGTAGAATAGCCAAGAACCGCCTTTCTTGCGTACGAGAATAACAGGGGCAGCTCAGGGGCTAGATGACTCTCGTATCACCTTCGTCCGAAGCATGTCCTCCACTTGGTCATGAATGACTTTGCGCTCACATGGGGACAACGATATGGCTATACACGGATGAGACGAGCCGAACCAGTGTCGATGGTATAATGGGTCAGATGTGCAGGTTGAGAGGTTGGTCCATCTGTTTGAGAAAAGTCATACATAGGCGAAAAGGGTCGACGAATATCCACCATAGTACTGCGTTGAGGTAAGTTGAGACCGGCGCTGATCATGCGGAAGATCGAAGTGTCGTCAGCAGCCAGAGGTAGGGTGGCACTCGTAGCATCTGTGACCAAAGCAACGACGCGAGGCGCACCAGGTCCACAGGAGGCAAGCATTAATCCCGTTGGCAAAACTGCGGGCTCGGACGATGGATTGATTGTCCATAACGAGGCACTACCGTGATGCAAGGAGATCATAAAGTGGGGATTAATAACATATTTCTTCAGGCATGCTGAGTGAACTGGGTGCACTAGGGCCTGAAATGAAACCTGGTTAGGAAGTGGAGCGGACACGGGGAAGAACATGGGAGACAAAGGTGGAACTCCTGTGTCTTCGGTAATACTAAAAACTGTTTCTTTATTACGGCCGCTTTCAAAGAGAGTCAGCAGATGCGAGCTGTCAAAAAAAACTTCTTCACTCGGCAGTCCACGGTCGCGCCACAAAACTTCAAAAGATCCATTCCTAAATGATGACATGTGTAGAGTTGGGTAAGACGATGAATTCGGCTTGAAAAATTGCACCACCCACAGACACTTGCGCACTATCCACACCTAGTGGCCGCAACGCCTCTCCACTCACACCACAAAACGTTGAAGCATGGTCATATTCAAACATCACTTTTCGTCTTTGCGTCCCAGCAAGCGCCTGAACTGATTACTCATCACATACACAGTCGCACCCGTATACACGAAAGCTAATGTACACACAACGTCAAAGAACACACGAATTTTCTTTTTGAGCATTACAGTTAAAGGGGTGTTGGCACACATCACATTTTCAGCGGCCATACCCACATTGGTTGCGCCAGTTAGTTTTCCTGTCGAGGCGACAAGGAGCACCGCCGCGGTGATGGAGAACGACGCGCACGGAAGGCGAGTGGAGGAATAACGCTTCTGTCAGATGCAGGAAAATGGTCACGGAGATTCTCGTTATGGATGTAGCGGTAATACCTGCGCGGACTATTTGATTGCTGAAAAACGGGGTTGTATTTCCGATTGTTGGGTACTGCTGGAGGCGCCGGGCGGTTATAGCGAAGCGGGAATTTACTGCGGCAGTACCTGGCGATGTGAACTTCGACGCCGCAACGGTAGCATATCGATGGGGAAGGTAGAAAATGCTGTTGTGGATAAGAGCGAGAAAAAGCTGGGCGCGTCATAGGTCTGGCTGAATACTCATACTGCTCAGGAATCCTGGTAGATCGAATTGAAGATCTAGGTGCACATGAGGAGACGTCGTAACTTGGGGCGTCAAGCATCGACGCATTCCGGTTAGCGAAATGCATGGGCGGGTAGTCAATAGAAGCTGCAACTTCAGCAGCTTGTACGAAAGGCTAAAAGGGAAGTAGGTAGAGCCGCAGAAGTTGAAGTTCTTCCCGCACGATTTGCCGGATAGTGGACGGAAGATCCAGTTGGGCACAGTCAAGGCTGGCCGCGGTAGAAACGTTGGCCAGCCGCCCAAATTTCGGCGCAATGCCACGCGTTTTGAGAGCTTGAAAAGCGCGGATGTGTTTGATAACATTGGAGACGGTCTCAAGGGTGTCTTGTGCGATTAAAACCTTGTACACGACAGCCGCGATGCCCTATAAAATGTGGCCGATTATGTGTTTCTCGGGCATGTTGGAATTGACACAAATGCATAATTTGAGGATCTCTTCTGCATAGGTGGTACAAGTTTCATCAGGCAATTGAGCTCTTTGAGCAAGGGTCTACTGAGCCCGCTTTTTGCTCGGAACAGAGTCACCAAAACGCTGTTTTATCTCGGTGGCGAACCGTTCCAAGTTGTCAAGTTGTCCTCGTTATTCTCAAACAAGGTCCGCGTCGTGTGAATTAGTAAAAAAAACGACACTTGTTAGCATGGTGATAGGGTCCCACCGGTTGTACCGACTAACTCGTTGATAATAAAGTAGTCAGTTCTCAACGTCCTCACCTTTTTCTCCTGCAGACGGTCGTGATTTCCGGTAAGGCTAGGAGGAAATAGGCCTGGAGGAGGCAAGTCTGTCACCCGCCTGGAGTGCAGCGCCGCGGCTAGCACGTGTAAAGTCGGTGTGGTCCATGATGGTTGGGGGAGGTGGCAGTCCAGCTAGGTGGCGACTATGTTGGAACAACAGTTGGTTTTGCTGGGCCGTAGACAGGGATCGAACGGAGCACCTTCCACCAAGTTGTTACGGTGACATAAGAAAGGGGGTGTTTATTTACAGTGCCATGACAAAGAGACAAGGTGAAATCTACTAGCCCCCAGACACCAAAGCTTCTTCCTCTTCTTCTACAACAACCAGCACAATCCTTCATTGTCGTCAGTAGCGTGACAATATATATTTGAGTGCGGTGCCAGAACTTTCACTTCTTTCACCTGTACATACATACGCAGCACCGACTCGGCGGCAAAATGCTAATACGTCGTCGATGTATGCCGTGTAAGACTCACCAGGCTGCTGTAGACGGGCTTCGATCTTCCTCTAGCCAGCTGAGATCGAGCGACCAGATGGCGTGCCGAATATTTCCCGCAGCGTCTGGGTGCATGTTGACCAATCAGGGGTGTGGTCATCGTGATCGAGAAACCACGTTTTTGCTGCGTCAGTCAAGTAGACGACAACGTTCAGTATCCAGTGGGAGTCATTCCTGCGGTTGAAAGAATTAACTGTGTTGTAATTACTAAGCCAGTCTTTGACATCGTCGCCGCGAAGGCCGGCAAAGAGCTGGGGATCGCGATGACGGCTGGTGATGGTCCAGGTAGGAGTAGCCACAACAGCAGGGGCAGATGCCGCGAGCCAGAGGGTTTCGTTTGCCCCGTACATACCGAAGGGGTCTGAGGGCAAGAGAAGGCCAGAACGGAGCTCCACGAGGAACAGTAGATAGGTTGAAAGTGAAATCATTGGATACTAAGGGCACCTTCCCCACTTGTGACCCACCGCTCGAACAAAACTGTTTAATCCAGCCAAATCTGGAACGCTGCGCATGATCTTGCGAACACTGGTGAATGCTGACGATGCTGCGTATGTATAGGTGAAAGAGGCAAAGCTGTGGCAGCGCGCTCAGAACATGTATATATATATATATATATATATATATATTGTTACGATGAAATAAGAAGGGGTGTTTTTACAGTGCTGATGTAGCCGAACAAGATGAAGCCACTAGCGCCCAGAAACCAACGCTTCTTCTTCCTCTTCTACCACACAATCACCCTCCTTCATCGTCGTCATTAGCGTGACATTTCCCCCTTACTCAGACGAAGACCTCTGGGCGTGTTCGTGAGTCGTGCGAGGCTGACACGGCTTCAAGCGGGCAACATGACATAGTTCGGTTTTGGCAGACCGGCGACCCAATGCTGTCTGGCGGGCTATTCCATAAGTTAAATCACTAATGCGTTTGACAACCACATATGGACCGTCATAGTGGGCCAACAGTTTTTGATGTAGGCCACGGCGCAGAATTGGACGCCATAGCCAGACTAAATCACCTACAGAGTACGTGACCCGCCGGTGACTGGCATCGTATCGCACTTTAGAACGTTCTTGTGAAGCACCAGACCGTAATCGGGCGATTCTCCGAGCTTCTTCGGCGAGACAGAGGGTCTCAGCCAGGCAGGGGTCTTCACGCCTTGTGAAGGGCAGGATAGTATCCAGAGAGTAGCGTGGCGGTCTGGTATAGAGCAGAAAAAAATAGACTGTACCCAGTCGTCTCATGCGTGGCGGTAATAAAGGCATATGTGACGAAGGGCAGTATGGTGTCCCAGTTCTTATGCCCTGCGTCCACATACATGGCTAGCATGTTGATAAGCGTTCTGTTGACGCGCTCAGTCAAGCCATTTGTCTGGGGATGGTATGGCGTCGAGTGTCGGAAAGTTGCGGCGCATAAACGCATGAGCTCTTCAACAACATCAGCAGTGAATTGTCGGCCTCGATCAGTGATAACAATTCGCGGCGGCCCGTGTCGTAAGATGACCGAGTGCAGCAAGAAAAGCGACACCTGATGCGCCGTAGCAGATGGAAGAGCGGCGGTTTCACAGTAGCGTGTGAGATAGTCCACGCAGATTACAATCCAGCGATTGCCATCCACGGACTTCGGAAACGGACCTATGAGGTCAATGCCTACTTGATCAAACGAAGCTGTCAGTGTCTTCACAGGGTGCAGCATGCAAGACGGAGTTGCAGTTGGACGTTTGTGGCGCTGACATTGCTTGCAACTGGCAACGTATTGTTGAATCGTCGAGCGCATTCTGGGCCAGTAAAATCTTTCTTGAGCATGGTGGAGTGTTCGAACCGATCCTAAATGCCCAGAAGTTGGATCATCATGCATAACACGCAATACGTCTGTGCACAACGTCTTGGGAACTACGAGTAGGTATCGCTGGCCGACAGGCGAATAACTCTTTCCATAGGAGGCCATCATGCACACAAAAACGGCTTGTAGGTACGTTGGCTTGGGCCAAGAGAGGCTGCGGACTGCTATCATTTTGCTGTTCCGTTTTGAAAACATTCGTGTCGGGGAACGCTGGCTCGAGGGTCGATATATAATTGTCGAAATCGTCGCTTTCAGGTCCAGTCGTGGCCATTGGCATCCTAGAAAGACAATCTGCGTCGGCATGACACCTCCCGCTTTTGTACACCACGGCAAAGTCATATTTCTGTAACAGGAGGGCCCAGCATGCGAGGCGACCACATGGGGCTCGAAGGTTCCGCAGCCAACAGAGTGAATGATGGTCAGTTACGATAGTAAACAAACGTCCGTACAAATATGAACGGAAACGCTGCACAGCGAAAACTACAGCTAGGCATTCCTGTTCGGTGACTGTGTAGTTTCGCTCCGGCTTGGTCAAGGTACGACTTGCGTACGCGATAACATGCTCTCGTTCATTGTGCCGTTGGACAAGGACTGCACCAAGACCGATTCCACTAGCATCCGTGTGTACTTCTGTCAATGTAGTAGGATCGAAGTGACGTAGGATGGGTTTCCATATTAAAAGAAACTTCAGTTGACGGAATGACGCGTCGCAGTCTGGTGTCCAGTCAAAAGTAGAGTTTTTGTGGAGAAGGCACGCCAATGGGTAAGCAACGTCAGCAAAGCGATGTATAAAGCGTCTAAAATAGGAACACAACCCTAGAAAACTGCGCAACTCCTTCACTGTCTTCGGGGGTTTAAAACTCTCAACAGCGGCAGTTTTCTGGGGATCCGGCATTAGACCATCACCATTGACAAGGTGTCCTAGCACCAGCGCTTGGCGCTCTCCAAAGCGGCACTATTTAGAGTTCAGAATTAGGGCGGCGTTGTGCAGACAATTCAAGACACATACTAGATGGTCATTGTGTTCTTGGAAGGATTTCCCAAATATGACGACATCGTCCAGATAGCAAAGCAAATCTCCCATTTTAAGCCGCGCAGAACTGTGTCCATAAAGCGTTCAAATGTGGCTGGTGCATTACACAGCCCGAATGGCATAACATTAAACTCATAAAGGCCATCTGGCGTTACGAAGGCTGTTTTTTTCTTGCTCGCAGGGTCCATTGGAATTTGCCAGTTGCCAGATCTGAGATCAAGACAAGAAAAATAGGACGCACCAGAGAGGCAGTCGACGGCATCGTCTATGCGAGGAAGAGGATAGACGTCCTTTTTCGTAACAGATTTAGACGCCGATAATCGACGCAGAATCGCCACGAACCGTCTTTCTTACGTACAAGAATAACAGGGGCAGCCCAGGGGCTAGATGACTCCTGTATCACCTTCTTCCGTAGCATGTCCTCCACATGCTCATGAATGACTTTGCGCTCAGATGGGGACACGCGATATGCCTTTTGACGAATGGGACGAGCCGAACCAGTGTCGATGCTATGATGGGTCCGATGTGCAGGGCGTGAGGTTGGTCCATCTCTTTGAGAAAAGTCAAACATAGGCGAAAAAGGTAGAAGAATATCCACAAGAGTACGGCGTTGAGGTGAGCTGAGATCGGCGCTGATCATGCGGATAATCGAAGTTTCATCAGCAGGCAGAGGTACGGTGGCACTAGTAGCATCTGTGGCCAAAGCAACGACGTGGGGCGCATCGGGTCCACAGGAGGCAAGCTTCAATCTCGTTGGTAAAACTGCGGGCTCGGACGATGGATTGATGGTCCATAACGAGGCACTACCGTGATGCACGGAGATCATACAGTGAGGGATAATTAATTTTTTTTTCAGGCATGCTGATGAACTGGGTGCACTACGGCCTGGAATGAAACCTTCTCAAGAAGTGGAACGGATACGGGGACGAACATGGCAGACAAGGGTGGAACTACGGTGTCTTCGGTAATACTAAAAACTGTTTCTTCATCACGGCCACTTTCAAAAAGTGTCGGCAGATGCGAGCCATCAAAATGAACCCCTTTACTTCGGCAGTCCACGGTAGCGCCACAAAACTTCATGAAGTCCATTCCTAAAATGATGTCATGCGTAGAGTGGGGCAAGACTACGAATTCGGCTTGAAAACTTGCACCACCCACAGACACTTGCGCACTACACACATCCAGTGGTCTCTACGCCTCTCCACTAACACCACAAAACGTTGAAGCACGGTCATATTCAAACATCACTTTGCGTCCCAACAAGCGCCTCAACTGATTACTCATCACAGACACAGTCGCACCCGTATCTACCAAAGCTAATGTACACACACCATCAATGAACACACGAATTTTTTTTTTTTTGAGCATTGCAGTTGGAGGGGTGTCGGCACACAGCACATTTCTAGCGGCCTCACCCCCATCAGTCGCGCTGGTTAGTTTTCCGGATGGGGCGACATGGGGCGTCGCCGCGGTGATGGAGAACGACGTGCACGAAAGGCGGGTGGAGGAGTAACACTTCGCTCAGATGCTGGGGAATGGTCGCGGAGATTCCCGTTCTGGATGTTGCCGGGGAGTATTGGATTGCTGGAAAACGGGGCTGTATTGCCGATTGTTGGGTACTGCTGGAGGCACCGCGCGGTTATAGCGTGGCGGGAACCTACTGCGGCAGTACCTGGCGATGTGACCTTCGACGCCGCAGCGGTAGCATATCGGTGGGGAAGGTATAAAATGCTGTTGTGGATACGAGCCAGGCATAGGAGGGCGCATCGCTGGTCTGGCTGAATGCTCACACTGCACAGGAATCCTTGTAGATCGAATAGAAGATCTAGGTGCACTTGAGGTGACGTCATACCTTGGGGCTTCAAGCATCGACGCAGTCGGGTTGGCAAAATACATTGGCGGATAGTTAATAGAAGCTGCAATTTCAGGAGCTTGAGAGAAATGCTGCACTTGAATCGCTTGTGGTGGTGAAGCCGGCCGTCTAGAGGCCCTCTGGACAGAAACCTCAGCAGATTCATGCAAGGGAAGCGTGTTGATCCGTAGAAGTTCTTCGCGCACGATTTGCTGGATAGTTGACGGAAGATCTAGTTGGGCATGGTCATCAAGACTGGCCACGGCAAGCACGTTTGCCAGCCGCCCAAATTTCGGCGCAATACGACGTGTTTTAAAAGCTTGAAACGCGCGGATGTGTCTAATGACATCGGAGACAGTGTCAAGGCTGTCTTTGGCGATTGAGAAGTTGTACACGTCCGCCGCGATACGCTTCATAATGTGACCGACTCTGTCTTCCTCGGGTATGTTGGAATTGACACATTTGCATAACTTGAGGATCTCTTCTGTGTAAGTTGTACAAGTTTCATCGGGCAATTGAGCTCTTTGTGCAAGGGTCTGCACAGCCCGCTTTTTGCTGGAAATAGAGTCGCGAAAACGCAGTTTAAACTCGGTGGCGAACCTTTCCCAAGTCATTAAGTTATCCTCTTTATTCTTAAACTAGGTCATAGCCGCGTTAGTGAGAAAGAAAACGATGTTTTTTAGCATGGTAAGAGGGTCCCACCGGTTGTACCGACTAACTCGTTCATAATGAAGTAGCCACTTCTCAACGTCCTCACCTTCTTCTCCGGCAAAAGGTCGTGGTTCCCGGTAAGGCTGGGACGGAATTGGGTTGGAGTGGGCAGGCATGCCGCCAGCCTGGCTTGCAGCGTCGCGGCTTGCATGGTTTGTGTCGGTGTGGTCCATAATGGTAGTGAGCGGTGGCAGCCCAGCGATGCGGCGACTACGTCGAAGCTCCAGTTGGTCTTGCAGCGCTGTAGGTAGGGATCGAGGGGATCGTACGGAGCACCTTCCACCAAGTTGTTACGATGAAATAAGAAGGGGTGTTTATTTACAGTGCTGATGTAGCCGAACAAGATGAAGACTACTAGCACCCAGAAACCAACGCTTCTTCTTCCTCTTCTGCCGCACAATCACCATCCTTCATCGTCGTCATTAGCGTGACAATATATATATATAGTATACAACGTAAATAATTCTTTCCATTCCACTCGTCATAAGCCAAACGTAATGTTCATGCCTGCAACTTCGCAATGACTTCAACTTTTAACAAACCCTTATACCATTTACATGACTGCCTTCCAGATTTAGGCCAATAAAAATGGCATGTGCACAGTATTCAAGAACCCACAGAGCTTCCACAAAACATTTGCAGTGCTCTTTGCAGCATTCACGACAAAACTGCTTGTGTACACAACTGTTCTCATTTCTTCATAATAAGTCAAACTTGTCGAGCTACTGTTTGCTCTTTGGCACGTTGTTGGTCGGTTTTCATCTGGTGGCCAACATTGTTTAAAAAAGGTTTTATTTTTTTATGTGATTTTGCAGTATTTTCATTCTACGATTCATGATAAATCTATAATTTATAATTCTGAAGCTATTTCTCTGGTCGCCTTTTTCAAAAAATCTTCAGGGCAAATGCTATAAAGTCTAAGGATAAAAGGTATAAAGCAGAATCACAGCTTATGTCTGATTCCGACGGCCGGTGGCTCCGTTTCAAAGGAGGCGAAATGGAAAGGCGTCCGAGTGCTGTGCGATGTCAGCGCATTTTAAAGATCCCCAGATGGTCCAAACTACTTCATAGCCCTCAACTACGGCCCGGGTGAGGTGGTGAAGGGTTGCGGTTTCTGGCAGTGTGGGGATGGGATTGGTAGGTCAACGCCGCTTGCGGCAGGGGCTAGCCTGCCACCATATTTTATCTGTTGTAGGCCGTCATTGCACCCGCTACCACGTAGGTGGTGGACTACGGCTCTTGTGCCACGCGTCTTTCTCTCACCTTTTCTTCTTTCTTCTCTACTTTCTCTCCTGTTCGCACGAACCCGACCTCGGCGGCTGCGTTTCGATGGAGGTGAAACGAAGAGGCGTCGTGTGCTGTGCGATGTCAGCGCACGTTAAAGATCACCAGGTGGTCGAAATTACTCCGTAGACCTCCAGTACGGCTCCTCTTTCTCTCTTTCCACTTTCACTCCCATCTTCCTCCCTTCCCTTACGGCGCGGTTGCGGTGTCTACAGAAAAACAAGTGAGACAGTTACGGCGCCTTTCCCTTCCTATAAATAAATCAGTAATCAGGCAGCGGACTCCACTCGGTTTCGAACCAGACCTCGGCAGCTGCGTTCCGATGGAGGCGAAAAGAAGAGGCGTCCGTGTGCTGTGCGATATCAATGCACGTTAAAGATCCCCCAGGTGGTCAACATTACTCCATAGCCCTCCACTACGGCTCCTTTTTCTCTCCAACCTTCCTCCCTTCCCTTACGGTGCAGTTGAGGTTTCCACAGAAAACACGTGAGACACTTACCGCGCCTTTCTCTTCCTATAAATCAATCAGGCAGCGGACCCCGTCGGGGTGGTGCAGTGGTAAGACGCCCGACTACTGTGCTGGAGTACACGGGTTCGAACTCGACCTTGGCGGCAGCGTTTAGATGGAGGTGAAACGAAGAGGCCTCCGTGTGTTGTGCGATATCAGCGCACGTTAAAGATCCCCAGGCCGTAGCCCACCACTACGGCTCCTTTTTCTCTCTTTCCACCTTCAATGCCGCCTTCCTCCCTTCCCTGACGGCGTGGTTGCGGTGTCCACAGAAAACAAATGAGACAGTTAGCACGCCTTTTCCTTTCTATAACTCAATCAGGTGGCTCAGCCACAGAGCCAGTAGCATGCCCATGCATTTTCTTTTCTTTCTTCCTGCAGCCACACGAACAATCAACTACGGCCCCTTCTTTTCTCTACTCCTTTCTCTTCCACCTCCCTTCCTTTCCGTACGGGACGGTGCCCCGCCGGGGTAGTGTAGTGGTAACATGCCCGGCTACTGTGCCGGAGTACCCGGGTTCGAACCCAACCTCGGCGGCTGCGTTTCGATGGAGGCAAAACGAAGAGGCGTCCGTGTGCCGTGCGATGTCAGCGCACGTTAAAGATCCCGAGGTGGTCGAAATTACTCCGTAGCCCTCCACTACGTACGGCTCCTCCTTCTCTCTTCCCACTTTCACTCCCACCTTCCTCCCTTCCCTTACGGTGCGGTTGAGGTGTCCACAGCAAACAAGTCAGACACTTACCGCGCCTTTCTCTTCCTATAAATCAATCAATCAAGCGTACGGGACGGGTCAGTGTGCACAAAACAAGTGTGACATATACTGCGCCTTACCTTTCCTGTGAAAAAAATTATCATATTATTATTCTGCCTGTTTTCAGCTGTTAATCCCTGAAGTTAGTATTAACGGTATCTAAGCTTAGTGGCGCGATGCTGTGATGCGACATATCTGTACTTGAAGAATTGGCCTTATGCGCCTTACAAGAAGAAAAATAAGAAGTGACCGTTTATATCTCAGAGCGCGCCCCAGACAAAATATCAATTGCAACTGTATTTGTGAAGAGTCTATAGAAGCAGTCGGGCGAATTGCCATTCCATCGCTTTTTGCCTCTTGCATCTGGACGAGAACAAAGCATGAAGGAGCAAGTGGAACAAAGAAGCTTCAAACTAGAACTTGTTATTCCGAGAAGCGCACAATATTCCCGCAGAGAAAAACACCCACGAGGAAGAAAGCGTTTGTTTGTACAATTGTATCCCCCGTGCTTTGTCTTTATCCTGCTACGCGCTGCAAAAACCGATCTGTGTTCGTCGTAAAAATATCCATGACCACAAAATCTTTTGATATGAAGCGTATGTAGGCAATGAAAGTACTCAATAATATTAACACGAAGGGTCTTGAACCCGCTTTCTTTATTGGAAATCGCCGGGCTTAAAAGTAATGTTTCAAGCAATGTTTAATTATGCATTTTGCCAATAAGGCTTCACTTTCTAAACCACAATAATTCCAGCCAATTCTCGCACTTTGGGAACATGAATGTTCCCTTGTAATAAACAGTGCCTTCACTGCAAAGCGGCTTATCACAGACGAGAAAAAGCATAAAAAATAAGGATACGCTACACCCACCTTTATAACTGCAAGCGCTGTGCATATTTCTATGCACACAGTACAATTTGCTAGATTAAATCGTTGTAGTAGTTTTTTAGGAAATGTTATGGGAGAAGCTTTCCGTGAACAAGAATATAGACGATGATGGCATGGCATCGCAGATTATATGCGTATAGACGATTGCTCAACTCTAGGGCTAAGCTCGAGGTGTACAGAAACAGAAATCTTGGTTATTGAACACTCTGGCCCTATGAACCGATTATCGGCGTAGTACTAGTAGATCGATACTCACCTGCTAAGTGCCCATTGCGCGCTTCTCTTGATTTTACCATAAACGTTTCCCCAAGTGCACCCCAGTCAGCTGTTTTCAATACGGTAAAATATAGATATACGTCTGCTTCTTCTTATAGTTATCATGCCCAATATTAGCTGTTCACCTTAATCCTGACCTTCTACATTTGCATTCACAGTCATAAATCACACGTCAAGCTGTGCCGGATGTGCACAAGAAAAACAAGAATAGAATGGCAGCTCTCTGATTATCAAAGCGATGAACGGAGGGGTGATTGGGACGTAGACTTCGTTTGGATGACAGGCACAGTTGCGCGTTGCTAAATAATCCCATCAGAAATCAACAATAACAGATTATTGTTTGTAATAACCCTTAAGTTACCTCACTTATAGGACGTGTCCAGTATGGCAGCGATAGAATATTTCTTTTTGTTGCGAGACGTTTGGAATATTGTTGTAGCCAAGGCGACAGACAGTCCCACCTCACTTACCAATTGACGATCAGAAACCAATGCGTAGCATTTATCACAAAGTAGCATCTTCCAACCATTCTGTTATAGAATAACTAAAAGGGAGTCTGAAGAAATAGAGGTAATTGCCAAATTTTAATAAAGAATTTTTTTTATGCACTGGTTAGTAGGTCCCATTGTGAATGCCTGTTTACGAATAGAAAACGTAAATTTACTGGAAAGTAATTTTTACGCATGGTACTATCCTTTGTGTTTGTAAATGTATCCAGAATATTTTTAAAAAACAATCATCTGATGCAAAGCGAGCAGCACGTACATGTAACTGTATGCGTTCAAGCTTTTCGTTTTCGATGCTCGCGGATGCGAAGATCGAAACAGACATGGGACGCTTGCAGTAAATTATCCGGTGATTGATTACGGTTGTTTTGAAAGTTTACAGAAAGATAATAATTCACTTTATTTACGCGTACACGAGCATTACACCATAACATGTCTCATAAAACAGCCCGATAATTGTCCAATATGCACAAAAAAGCACCTAGTATCGACGGTTTATTACGAAAAAAAAATTTAAGTGCAACTCTATAAACAGACACAACAAGAAAACAGGAAAACTGATGTGCACATGACAACGACAGGATCTACGATTTATTCTTGTGTAACTCCTCTGATAATTGTTTGATAAATTGATTGTTAACTTACAGCTAATCCACGGCACCAAACTAATGAGGAGGTTATTGCAAAATGGTGTCAATCGGCCCCAAGATGTTGAGGTGCCAACTGGAGTGGTGACGCAGCGGACGAAGGATGAGAGCGGACAATAGGCCAATTATTTATTAAAGCCAGGAGAACACTAAGTATCGCGAACTAGACATGCCGTTGTCGCAGCCAGCCATACGCGTGTGCAGTGCAGGGTCCCTAAAGCTATCCAAGCCTAGCCACTCACGCGCTGTAGCCCAGAAAATCATAAGGGTTTCGAGTTAACACAAGAATAAGCGTACGATTTGCTAGCCGGATGGTATAGTAAGCACGGTCTTTACTAAAGGTAAGCAAATGAATTGGACTTCTGGATAGACACCTCAAGGACCACATGCACGCTTGTCACGTATTTATTACCAGGAACCAAAAATAGCCTTCTTTCAGTCAGCGAAGCATACCTGAATGGACGGTAAGCTATGTATCCAGGTTAACGATTCTGGGGGTAAATTTAAAGGGTTCAGGTAAATATGTCCCAGAAAAAAAAGTCCTTGGAAGTAATGGCCCTGGAAAAAACTTCGACGCAATAAATCGCCTCCAAGGAAGCCGCCGTTAGGAGAAAACGTCCCTTCGCTAACATTGTCTCTAAGAATGATTTCATCACGAATTCAAATCGTAAAAATTGCCAATTTATTGCATCCTCTTTGACTTTGACAATAGATGCAACCGCCATTTTGGTCCTAGTTGTCTGGGCAGCTGACACGTTTACAGGCACTGCAGAAGGCACCGTGAAAAGGTAGGGTGAAAGAACTCATTATAAGATGCAATCTCGGCAGCTTTTGGGTGCGCGATCCTGAGATACGAAGCTTTTTAGGCAATCGTTTGAATAGGTCTAATTGGCTCGGTAATATTAACCACTGAGAAATAAATAACCGCCTGGGTACGTGGTAGATTTGGGGCCCGCCCAATACAGAAAGCGTCGCTAGAAGTGCATCCCAGACATTCCGGTTACGGAGTTCTGCGATTCCTGAGAGAACAATGGAGAATTCTTGCAAAACATCCAGGAGCAATCGAAATCCTACAGAGAAGTTAGGCTAAGCCTTAACTGGTCAGGGTCTATGGCCACCGTTAATCATCGCTCAGAGCATCCTCCTACCAAAGGTTATCAGCGCAATGTTTCACTTGCAAACAAAGAAAATGAAGTGCTGTCATTTTGTTAACGCATTCATCTTATTACTATGAATCATTGGTCGCATTAGTTCAATGCTCTGTCCAAGCCGACAGGTTGAAACAGTGTATAAACATCCTTCCACCTCGCCACGGAAAAGCCTATCCCATGCCATATAGCGCAAAGAGTACATCAAAAACGCAATAAATACGCTGTCAACAAAATATAATTAGGTACAAGCTAAAGCAATAAAGAGAAGGTGGCCTAAAGCTAGTAAAATTTAATGACACTAAATTCGTTCCTCATATGCCGTGATAAAGCTAAAGCCTGTCGTTGAGGTACGTTTGCAATCGTGTGGGACACTTTTATCCTATTTCTGAAATAGGGACCTTTTCTGGGGACCTTTTCTCCGGAGATGTATCTTGTTTAACAGATGCGCATAGCAGGTGGAAACAGAGGCTTTGGGAAATTATAAGCACATATGTACGTTGTTTATGTGTAACTGGAATAACTGCAGCCACTAAATTAAAGCCGCTGATAATTCTTTCGACCACAAACCCTAGCCCTGAAACCATGCCGCGTTGATGCAAAGGAGGTATTACCAAAGTTAAAGTTCAAAAATTGGAGGCTTATCAAGGTTAAGCCCAGTGGAAGCGAAGCATGTTAAGCAGCTGCCTCAGTGTGGATGGGGCTAAGTAACGGAGATGTGGTTTTAGGTTAATCGTCGTACTTTATTCTTTGCAGCCCGACAAACACACTCTTATGGTCCGTAAATGCATGACTTTTGGTTTGCACGTCACTTACGCATACACGCCCGGCGCAAAGACGCTGGCGTGGTTGCGGGCACAGAAACTGAGGCGACGGCGGGCGCGCGCCGTTTCATCCCTGGCGTGACGTCACATATCAGGTGATGCAGCGATGGTGGCGCCGCCGCCGCGTCGCGCGCGACGGCGCGAACCGAAGCGTGGAGGCCTCCGTTGGGCGACGTCCGACGGCGCGATATGAGGCCCCGTCTGCAGCCAGTGTGATGTCATCACGTGACGTCACATCATATGCTCTCACTTCAAGGTCAATGGTGGCCACCGCCGGGAGGCGACCGACGGCGCGATATCAGGCCCCATCTGCAGCCGGTTTGACGTCATCACGTAACGACATATCACGTGACCCCACTTCAGGGTCAATGGTGGCCACCGCCGGGCGTCGCGCGAAGGCCCGAAACCTACGTTAATATGCTTCGCATAATAACTGAATGCACTACCACATAGCTTCATCTTCCATTCGACTCCAGTGCGCCAAGCGGTCCCAGAAGGCCCTGGTCCACTCATTTTTCATTAAATAGCGCGAATTCTGGATATATATGTTAGCCACAGTTGTCTGTGCTGTAGCTTGACGTAATGCCTCATTTCTGCCTATTGTGCGAGTTTCGTCGCACCGCTTTTATGTGCATGTTTGGACGAAAACTGTACGAGTGTTACAACCCTTGTGAAAAATCCCGTATCCCGACAAACGGGTTCGAGCCGGTCCTGTATTATCCCGCAAAAATTTCACACCGGTGTGACCAGTCCTGTATGAAGCTTATTTGGGTTTATATTGAACAGGTCTTGTCCGGTATGAATCTCAATCCGGATTGTCCAGTCCGGTGTAGAGTTAATACAGGGCAAACCTTTTCCAATATGCATCTTATACATCACATCCCACTCCGGTATGAATATGAAATAGGGCGGACCAGTCCTGTATTGAGCTCATATACAACACAGGTCATGTCCGGTTTAACAGAAACCGGACAAACCCGACATGAATGAAACTGGTACGGCGCCGAGTATTTCCGCTTCTCAACACAATTCAGGCGGATCGTGAAGCTCAACCAGAATGATCACGTCGGAAGATGCCTTCGCGCTTAATAAGCATGAAACCATACATATTATATGTTACAACTTTTTTGTATATGTGGAGAACGGGTCGTTTAGGAAATACTTACGAGATATGAAGCCGTGGATGTGTGCGCTAGCAAGTACATACACGCATCGCGTTTTGCTTTTGCGTGTGCAACAGTCGCTGCAGCTTGAGCGATCTTGCGGTGCATCTTCATATCTGCAAATGAAGATCTGCCATCTTCAACGCGAAAGTGCAAGCAAGAACGTAGCGTTTCGTTAGCGAGGATAAAATGCGCTCGAGAATAAATGAAACACATCGCTGACCATTGAAATATGCACAGATTAGGTGGACATCAGCCGTCGCTTCCTCGAGTGTTTACGTATGCAAGACACTTGACCGGAAGTGAATTCATTGACGTCGCTGCTCCGCTGGCAGCAGGTGAAGCTAAAACAAGAGGATTACAAGTGTTAGTGCAACGCATATATCTGTGTAGCAAAAACTGCATGCTTTCGAAGATGTTGAGAAAACACATCAACACTAGTAAATTGTGACATTCTGAGGTTTGTCTTCAAGAAAGCGATACATTGTAAAGATGCGATACACGGATAACCAGGAGAAAGATTCAGCGTGTTTAAAGGGCGATCGTTCAATCACGAAAACAAACTCTGCACCCTACAAAAATGCATAAACTACAAAAGAGCAATGTCGACTACATAAGCAGAAATATGACCATTACTACCGTATCCTGCCGTGGTGAAGTGTTTTTTTAGCATGGTATTTATTACATGCTTTTAAATTTAGCATATAGTTATATACATTTTTTACAGAGTAAGCAGCCTGTAGGCGAAAAGTCCATTTGGAACATACAGCACAACACCACAAAACCAGAATACGACTTACCACAACTTCACTAAAACGGTGGCAAGGAAAGACAACACATCAAGAATGGCAGCCAGATCGGTTGATAGTCACTATCTTCGTAAGTGTCTCTAAGCTAGTGTTCCATCTGGCCGAAATGAGTAGCGAAGGAGATTAGAGGTACAGCATTCTGATCACACATACGCGTTTTCCACAGGCTGTGCAGTCCCAGGAGGAAAATCATGTCAAAGGGTTTGTGGTCATGTTTGGTGGTTATCAAGAAATCCACACTGTGGGAATTCAATATTAAGTCATTTTTCAATGTTCTTTACAGAACGTCCCAAAATAATATTGCATCTCTGCAGGCAATAAAACAGTGTTCGATGGTTTCAGGTGTGTCCCCTAACCGGCAAATAACAGAAGAAACGAAGGTATTTTTTTCAGAAGCCACATTTTAACAGGCAAAACCTCGGCATCAAGTTTAAAGAAAAACGTTTTAGTAGAAGGCGAGATTGGCATTTTGCGCAACCTTTTTAACAAATCATGCCCTATATGATTAGAATAGAGTGAACGATATTAGAGAGTGGGAACAACATAGATATCAAATCTTGGTATATATTTTTCCGTGAAACAGAAAATACTCATAAGAGAAGCGAACTGCTAGAAAACGCACTGAATCGCAAACTTCTTTCATAATACCAAATAATAAGGGCCGATCGGTAAAATTGGAAGAGACCACTAAGTTTGGAAGAAAGTTCACTAGGTTAGTTTGCAGGGATGCTCTGATAATTGGATGGGAGCTATTACGGAAAAAGAAGAAACGAGCAACTAACTGTCTGACATAGAGATGTGCCAAACCTAGTCCGCCCGCAGAAACAGGCCTGAATAAGTTATCGCACCTCATAGGCTCAAAGCTCGACGACCATATGAATGTCCCTAACGTTCGGTGAAAACTGTGGATGTAATTCCTCGCGCAATGAAGTACCTGTAAAACATAATAAATTTTTGTAGCCAGAAACATGTTACATGCCTGTGCTCGGCGAAATATTGATAGGCAGTGCGGAAAAAACGTCCGAGCATAGCTTGAGTGCCGTGACTCGCTCTTTCCAGTAACGCCCACTAAACTTGAATGCATGAAGGGGAACTCCAAGGTATTTAGGGGGAACACGAGACCATTCAATTCCAGCATAATGAGTTGGCATTGCTCCCCATGAACCGAACCACAGACCCGAACTTTTCGACTTATTCATTTGAGCGCCAGATACGATGCCAAACTGCTCAATGGTGGTTATAATTTTGCCGATGCTGGGTTTGTCTGAGAAGAAAAACGCGAAATCGTCGGCGTACGCAAGCACTTCGACTTCATTACTGAAGGCAACATAACCACGGATACTGTGGTTTTGCAGTACACTCAACCAAAGTAGCTCTATGTAGAGGGCAAAGAGGAGCGGTGACATAACACAGCCCTGTTTCTTGGATGATCGAATTGGCACAGGCTCTGAGAGATGACCATTAACAATCAAGCGAGTGGAACAGCTGTCGTAACAAAGTTGCACCGCTTTCAGCAACATTTGCACGTTCGAGAAGAGAAAATAGAAACAAATGCCGGCAACAATCAAATGCCTTCGCAAGGTCAGTCTGGAGTAGAGCAAGCTGCTCATATGAGCCAGAGCAAGATTCGAGAATTGTGCGTGCAATATGTATTTTATTTTGTATGGAGCGTCCCCTCAAGCCCCACGTCTGATAAGGGCCAATGAGGACCGTCATGGCATATTGTAAACAATTTGATAGTACTTTCGCAAAAATTTTGTAGTGCACATTTGCCAACGTGATTGGCCTGTAGCCATCTACTGAGACCAATATTTCTTTATCCATACTCTTTGGAATTAAGACTGTGTGATTCCTAGTAAAGCACTGAGGAAAGACCCCCTCATCATAACTTAGAGCGAAGATCTGCAGCAAGGCAGGACTCAGCAAAGGTTTAAAAGTTTTGTAAAGCTCGCACGATATGCCATCAGGGCCAGGTGTTTTACATAGGGGTAATTGGTCAATTGCGTGTTCTATTTCTTCCAACGTGAAAGGAGCATTGACAAGAGCACAGTCTTCATCTGATAAAGGCATTATAAGAGCTTCGAGGTCAGCTAGTAGATCCGAATTAGATGTAGCAGAAGCATCACTGAAAAGTGTCGTGTAATAGCTCACAAACACAGAGATGATGTCACACGTTTTCGTTACTAGGGTGCCATTGAACATCATTCCCGGTATCAATGTGGCAGTAGCATTACGGTGCTCATGAAGTAGAGCTTGTCGCATAGGAGTTTGAGAGTGCAAAGCACTCGAGTACGAGGTCGAACTCAGTCACCCGTGTATCTTTCAGCGTCCTGTCTTTGTAGGTCACACCTTACCCTAGTAATTTCGTCTATACTCCAGGTGCCTCACATTCTAATTCATAGAGGTTATACAAACTCTTATGCAATGTCCTCTCTTGAAATTTCCTGTAAAATGACCTAACCGACCCAATTTCAATAGCTATCGCTCGCACCTCCTGTTAAACAGCTCCCTTGCAGCAAATACTGGCATGGCAGCTGTCAATCTCACTTGTAGGTGGGCGTGTATCCGAAAGGTAAACTCCTGATTATTTACAAGTGAAGAATTTAGCTTCCAAAGCTCCCATTACGGCCAAAATTTTGAACAGTAAGTTCTCCTTAGCCGAGCAACCACCATACAATCATCTGAAAAAGAAACCGGTACAGTTTCACCCAACAAATCACGGGAAATCAGCGTGGAAGAAACATAAATCCTGTCTAGGCGTGCGTGGGACCACCCCTGGATATGTGTGAATAGTGTAGTCGCATGACATGAGGCCCCTGTATCAATGAGTCATCTATAACACGCGACAACACTTCACCACTTCTGTCTCTGTGTACACTAGGCCCAGTACGATCATTCAGGTAACACACACAATTAAAGTCTCCCATTAGCACAACATTCTTATCACAATCTAGGGGTTAGCGATGGCTTCAAACATATCAACACGCTCAGCTGCACTAATAAACGCATAAATATTGATAAGTCTCCATGGCTTCCCGTGGAGCAAAATTTCACAGCTTGTTAGCCGCCCTTCAGAGTCAGTATAGTAAGATAACGTAGAATAAGGGAGAGCCCTTCGCAGAAACAAGAGCCATCCCGCCGATAAGCCAATAGCATGCGTCACTGTAACATTGTAATCAGACAAAAAGGGTCATAGTGCCCTCTCTGCATCCTGCTCACTCTCAATCTTCGTTTCCTGCACGGCGACAAAATCAAGCCGCCTGCTGCTGAAAAGTCGACGAAGTTGCACCTGCTTCTGACCAGACCTAAGGCCTCTCACATTCAGCGTTGCAAACACTATCTCCTCAGGGGTCGCCATAGTGACCACTAAAGTGTTTACTAGGCTTGCATTTGTCTCTCCGGAGACGGGAACGTCGCCTCCGGACCTCCACCACGACTGCGGGAACGCGAACAGTGACACTTCTCCTTGTGTTCCGATGTGCGCCGGCGGCGGCGATGCTGCATGCTTAGCAGATCATCTTCACTCGAGTCAGATGCGTATATTTCCCGGCGCTTATGAAGATGCTCTTCAACAGGAGGGACGGCCTCAGCTGCAGGTAGAGTGGCCTTACCTGCAAGCTCTTCCTCGGCATTGACCTCAGTGGCTGGAGTAACCGGGGCAGTATCTTTGGCAGGATTAGAACAGGTGGCAGGCTCCCTATCATGTGCCCTTTTCTTTTAGTCACCTTGAGGAACAAACGCTGTATTAGCAGCGGTATCCGTGTCCACAGTAGCTGTTGAAAGTACACCAGCCGCGTCAAGCACTTCTGTGGCGTCCATAATGTGCTCCTGTAGAGCGTCGTTTAAAGTCCGTGCTTGGTGGCTGGAAAGACCGAAGTTCGAATAACATGTAAATTGCTCTTCCTTCCTATTTTCTTTTTCTTTTTTCTTTTCTTTTCATTTCGATTTCTTTTTCAAATGGAGTGGTGTTATAGCTCTGCATGCTTTTTCCAGCCTTGTGTCAAGTTTTTTTTTACTGAAACAAGGGCCACGGACCATATAGGAATTTCCGGAATGACAGCTCCACGCGGTTTCATTTCGGTTTAGCCTGTATCAATTAACTAGAAACCGGACGAACGCGTCATTTCTTGAACTGATACCGCGCAGAGCATTTCCGCTCCTGAACAGAAGCCGGGACGATCTACGAAGCTCACCCAGAATGACCATATCGGACATGCCAGCACACTCAATAACATGATACCAAATGTATTATACAACTATTCTGTATATAAAGAGCATGCTTCGTTTCCCAAATACCTCGAAAATACGAAGCCGTCGAATTGTGCGCTAGCAAGCATATATGCGCGTCGCGTCGCTTTTGCGCGTACAACAGTCGCTGCAGCTCGTACGGTCTTGCGGTGCGTCTTCATATTTGCGACTGAAGATCTGCCGCCTTTAACGCGAAAGTGGAAGCACGAGCGTATCGTTTCGCTAGCGATAGCAAAATGTTGTTCGAGAAAAATAAACAAACATCGCTGATCGTCCAAAGATTCGCAGATAGCCGCACAACGGGCGACGCATTCTCGACTGTTTACATACTTAAACCGCTCAGTCGGAAGTGTATTCATTGACATCGATGCTCCGCTGGTAGCACGTGAAGCTAAAACGCCCAGTATTACAAGTATTAGTGCACCGGATATCTTTGTATGTAGGAAAACTTACAAGCGTTCGTAGACGATGAAAAGCACATCAGCACTAGTAAATTATGATATCTTGAGGTTTGCCTTCAATAAAGCGACGCATTATAAGAATACGGCACATTTGTGAACCCTCGTGATAACCTGGAAAAATATTCAGCGTGCTTAAAGGGCGATCGGTAAGTTACGGCCACCAATTCTACAACCAAGGAAAATATACAAAGTACGAAAGAGCAAAAGTAGCTACATATACCGAATAATAACCACTGTAACCATAACCCGCTGTAGAGTAGTGGTTAAGGTGACCGTCTGATTACCATTGAGGACCGAGGTTAGATTACGCACTTGGAATTTGAATATTTTTATTTAATTTATTATTTTTAATGTAGTCATGTTATTTTATATTGTTGCATGCCTTTTCCACCCTGGTGAAGCGTTTTTTTTCCGGAAACGAGGGCCGTCGACCATTCAGGCCATTCCGGTATCAGAGCTCTGCGCGGTTTCGTTCCGGACTTTCCAGGGCAGTACAGGAATTTCCTCACTTAGCCCACATCCTGCATCCCGAATCCTGTACAGTAAACCTGGATATGATTTCCTGTACGCATTATATACAGGATTTTTCAATAGGGAAATAACTAAAGCATCTCATTTATTAGGGCACAGGGTACTAAAAAGCACTATCGTGTGTAGGAAAAAAGATGGAGCACCGATCGTTTTTTTCTTATCGGGCAAAGAAGAATATCAGGTCAGAATTGCTAGACAAACTTAGGAGACCAAGGTGCTGGAAGTGTCAGAAAGAACAACTTGTTCTGGATTAACTCCGTGCCTACGCCAGAACACGGTCCTCAATGCGATTAGCCACTAGCAGATGATACATACGCAATTTCCGCTGCAGTAAAATCTTTATATGTGCCCTTAAATTGCACACCTACACATTTATTATATATATGTGTTTTAGCATAAGCAGTGGAACCAATTAAGGCTTAGAAACAAACACAGCACATGAACAGGTTTGTCCCACCTCCATATTGGTTCTCACTTTTTCCTCTCACATCCTTGTCTTGCGGCGTTGCCACAATAATATATCTGGAATTGGCTCCTCTAGCCAGTGTTCTCCAATTTCAGCCATGAAAAACCGAAAATAAGGCTAGAAGAAATCTTATATACGCATTGTAACCGCCCTTGGTACACTAAATTCCACACATTTCGCATGCGCAACCGATAAGTGAAGTACTTGTTTAATGCTGTGGTTTAATTAGACACTAACGTTATCTGGTGACTGTAGCTAAGCTAGGCATTCAATATTAAAAAATATTTTTTGAGTAATGCGCAAATTAGCCTAACCAATATGACTGCGAATACAACGAAATAAAATAAATCGCATATATTTTCTGTTATACTGGAAAAATAACATTTTGTTGGTGTAAAAACAATATGATAGTTTACTGTGCATTGAAACTTGTCGCGATACATCACCTGTGCTAAAAGATCGCTTTTTGACGTCCCACACGACTCTCTTTTCTGTGCACCAGAACTGCCCTCTATGAAGACAACGATGCAAATGCGGCACCTCATCATTTTTACTAAATTCATTTTAATTTTATTCGAGCACTAACTGCCTTTTGCTATCACAAAACGAGATCATTGAAATGTGAAGCTTCTTATTGGTTTAAAATAGTGCATGATGTTTGTGGCTGATACCAGTATAGTATCAAATGAATAAAGCTCATTAGGAAGCAATTTTGCCTCTCCTGCTTAAGAGAATGATAAAGCATGTAGTCGATCTTACTTCCTCGCGATTCTCTTTTTTGTGCCTGTTTGAAACAATTAATAGCCCATCTTAAACAAATAAGTCGTGCTATTGTATTCAGTTAAACGCCTAAATTCAGAACAATCAAAATTATAAGTGGGAGCTCTCACTAACATTTTTTTTCGTTCGCTTTTCAAGTAAAACAAGTTTGTTTTGGATTAGGTAAAGCAAGGAGACAGAATTTAATTGCCCTGTTAAATGTATACGTAACATTTTCGCTGAGCAACACACAATCATTTCAGGAAGTCACGTTGACGTAGAATTCCTACACAGCTGCTAAACTACAAGCATGGGAAGAAGTAGTCCCTTTCCCCTCCTGCCGACAGCGCTGGTTCTAACCATTGAACAAGCAGTGAGCCTGTTGCTAATGGCTATGTTTCAGTACATGAGCAGGATGCAGATGCAACAGGGCAGCCTGGGCGCTAATTTCAGTCATTTTTACGCTTACGTGTCTCTCGTCACCGGAAGTCATGCTAGTGTATTTGTTTTATCCCGCACCCCGTCGACATTGTGTCAAAATACGCAGTGTAGGGCCCACCCTCAGTTGTCTGAAATTAGGATGGCTTGCGAATGCCCAGGCTTTTCGCATCACGTGAAGTTGGCTAATACAGGCTTTGTGTAGCGGAATAGCGGCCCTTGGATACAAAAGACTGTGTGCGCATTAAGGCTGAGGTATAAACCCTGACTGCTCATTGGAAGGTCAAATTCTAAAGTTAAAGCTCAGCTACTTTGGCCATCTGATGAGAAGAGAGGAGTCGCTGGAGAAATATTTGATGTTGGGAAAGGTTGAGGGTCGCCGGAGAAGGGGTAGGCAGCGAACGCGATGGTTAGATGGCATTCTCGAGGCATTGCATATGAAGCTATGTGATGTTAAGAAGATAGTGAGAGACCGGAAAGCGTGGCGTGACATGGTCCATAGGGTCACGAAGAGTCGGACACGACTGAACGCCTGAACTGAACTGATGAGAGCGAGCATACCCCTGAACTTTTCCGAGAACAAAGGAGGGATAATTATAAAGCATTTTAAAGGCTCTATCATCTCACATTTGGGAGAAGATAGACAGGAATCTGGGTCTGTTTATTCGAGTCCGTCTTGCTACTCATTTCTCGTCCGAGCATCGCAATATGAAACGTGAACACTTTAGAGTACCCTCTTCTCACTTGGAATCTGGTCTGTCTGCTTCCATCAGGCCTCGTGATTCGTGTCGATTCAGAAACGTGAATAAACACCTTCAAGTTGTTTGATTTCTATTTACATATTGGCTTAGCCAAACCAATGGTCAGCTACTGCAAAAGGTACGGAATGGTATTTTTATAAATACCAACGTACCTGTAGAAAACTTAACAGAGTAATTTGCCTGTCAGCATATTACAGAAAGCTATACCGATCAAGCAGTCTATTTGTTAGACCATCACCGTGGTACGCGTAGGCGCGAATAGCACTCTTCCTGGGCCCGTGGCTTTGGTTTCGCCCAATTGCGTCCGCAATATTAGTTTGCGATGCAGCGTTAACAAGTTTGCAAGTTGAGAAATTCCCAACTCTTATGTGGATTTTAGTCTGGGCTATAAGCCTCTCATTAGCTGATGAGCCCAACCGTTGATAAGCTTACAATTCAACTTTTACAAATTGCTTTTTAGTCAGTTCGACTTTAACTGTTGTTGCTGCACTGCAGCACTCTATTGAAAAAAACCTATATATTGTCACGTGGAAGATTTACAGTCCCAAAGCTGTCCGCACAACTAACGTTGATGAGGGCACCGGTTTCACAACACTCTGCGTCGTCGTCTTCTCGGAGTCTGTTTCACTTGTTCATCCTCATCACGAACAGCGAATACAGCTAAGTAACACTACCCCCCCGCTGGAAAAGCACAGTCCCGGTGCGGTCTATGTTAGCGAAATAGAAAGTTGATGATAGGGTTTTAGACGGGACACATGCACTATTTCGGAGGTTGGAGCTGTGGACGTGGAATTCGGAACCAC
The DNA here is from genome assembly GCF_055883805.1 of Amblyomma maculatum. Taxonomy (NCBI): domain Eukaryota; kingdom Metazoa; phylum Arthropoda; class Arachnida; order Ixodida; family Ixodidae; genus Amblyomma; species Amblyomma maculatum. The sequence goes on from NC_139346.1 coordinate 72,154,803, forward strand.
AGATTCAACTTCGTAGGTAACGTCGGTCACGGGGCGCAAAACACGGTAAGGGCCAGTGTAACGGGGCAAACGTTTTTCACACAAGCCCACTCGACGGCACGGGAGCCACAGCAAAACGAGAGATCCAGGAGTGTAGTGGACATCGCGGTGGCGGCTGTCGTACCGGATCTTTTGAGAGTCTTCGGATGCAGAGAGCATGGCATGAGCTATCCGGCGGGCATCATGAGCGCGGGTGACGGCATCACTGGTGTAAGTACTGGTGGCGTCTTCCGCGGGCAGAGAGGTGTCGAAGGGTAGTAACGGCTGTCGGCCAAATAATAAATAAAATGGGGAGTATCCAGGGGTAGAATGGACAGATGAATTGTAGGGAATGTGACAAAGGGGAGATACGTCCCAATCTCGATGGTCGTCAGACACATACATGGCCAACATGTCTGTGAGGGTACGGTTTAGACGTTCCGTGAGGCCGTTGGTCTGGGGTTGATATGCGGTGGTGAATTTGTGGCGGACGGAGCACAGACGGAGAATTTCGTCAACCACTCGCGACAGGAAACAGCGGCCACGGTCAGTTAGTAGTTCGCGAGGAGCACCATGATGAAGAATTGCGTTTTCTAGAAGGAAGTCAGCGACGTCTGTGGAGCAGCTGGTCGGAATGGCTCGGGTAATAGCGTACCGAGTAGCGTAATCGGTGGCGACGGCGATCCATTTGTTCCGCGAGGTGGAAACTGGACACGGGCCAAGGAGGTCAACGCCTATACGGGAAAATGGGTCAGTTGGTACGGGTATCGGCTGCATATGACCTGAAGGCAAAATTGTGGGCTTCTTCCGACGCTGAAACAGTTCACACGCGGCAATGTACTGCTGGACAGAGCGGTAGAGCCCCGGCCAGTAGAAATGTCGGCGCAGGCTGTCGTATGTGCGAGAGACACACAAGTGGCCAGCCGTGGGAGCATCATGGAACTGTTCAAGGATGGTGGAACGCAGGTGTTGAGGAACCACGAGCAAAAGGTCTGTGCCATCTGGTCGCATATTACGTCGGTATAGGGTGTTCTCCTGGAGCACAAATAAGGCGAGAGATGGGTCAGGGCGGTCGGAGGTAAGACGGAGGATAAAGTCGCCATATAGTAAAAGGCATTGCCGACGATGCCTTCAACCTCCTGTTGTGCAGGGATTGCTCCACCGTGGACTCCGTGCTACAGGTGAGCCGACGTTTCGAGCAGGCGAAACAGAGGCGCATATATCACCGTTTCGACCGGCTGCCGAACACGGCTGCTAGCTCCTCCTGTATCGATATCTCGACTCCTCGACCGCCTGCTACCGACAGCACTTTGACACGCATTGTCCGCCAAGAGCTTGAGGCAATCACTCCCGCGGCCTCGCTGTCGCATACAACCGACAACACCCTGGCTACCATATCACTTATTAAGGCTGTTCTTCGCCAAGAGGTTGCGAATATGGGCCTCCCTTCTACCCAGCACCTTCACCAAGAGATGTCACGTGGAAGATTTACAGTCCCAAAGCTGTCCGCACAACTAACGCTGATGAGGGCACCGGTTTCACAACACTCAGCGTCGTCGTCTTCTCGGAGTCTGTTTCACTTCTTCATCCTCATCACGAACAGCGAATACAGCTAAGTAACAATATATAGGACCTATTCATATCGGGTTATTGGACATGGGAGTTGTGGGAGTAGTAGGAGTAGTAGGAAACGCAGGATTCGCAAGTTATGTACGTTGTAGAATGTGGTCAGCGCCCCTCATTGTAGGGAAAATGCGGATGCAGGATAAAAAGATATTCAGGTAAATAAAAAAAATGTACGTAAATAAAAATATTAAAAACCAACTTGCCGAGCCACGAATTAAACGATGCTCTGAAGGATTACACCGCGTACCAGCCCCGCACGGTAACCACAGAACGAGGCGAACAATGGTTAGTGTGCTTATATTCGTCATTTTCCATTGCTACTTTACTGTTTCGCACTTTGCATTTTTTTCTCAAGTGCGGTCGTCCTTGAACGATTCCCTGTAAACACGCTGAACCTGTTTTTTCTATCACCATAGATAGGCAATACCATCTATCCTTCAAACGAATCAGTTTTTTGCGCGTACACCTAAGAATATGAGAATATAGTACGTACTGGCTATTTTTTTCGCCGTGTTAGAGCGCATTATTCTTTCTACAGCAGAGATAACTTGTACAGAGCCGCTTCTCATAAATCACCTTTTAACTTCACATGCTGCCAGCGGAGCAGCGGTGGCAGTATTTCACTTCCCATTACGCCTTGTGCATACGCAAACCCTTAAATAAACATCTTGTTGATATGCAGCTATCAATGAATAGTTCGGTGGGCGGCTACGTGTGCTTTGAGTTATGCGCGATCATATTTATGTTCATTGGAACTGCGAAATGCACAGACTCGTCATGAGGTACAGATATTGGGGAAGAAGGCCAGGTCGAGACGGCAAGGTCGAGACGGCAAAGCAAGGGATGCCGTGTCTGGCGTTTTACTCCGATGACAAACGAAGGCGCGCGCCGGAGCCGGAGCCGGCGCCGCGAGACGATGATGATGGTATGTACAAATGAAAGAGGAAGATCATGGCATGTACACATTAAAGAACGTTCACAGAAGGCTCACACAATCTGGTCGGGGGGTCGGAAGCGGCCAGCCTGGCCGCTCCTAACTAACCGATGCATCGCGACGCACAAATGGTTTCAAGCAAGACACATGAACAATTTCAGTTCCACGGTGGCGTCGATCAGCTGGGGGATTAGCAGGCGTCACTTTGTAGTTCACTTGGGAAGTTTGGATCATGACCTCAAGGGACCTACGTAGCGGTGGTGGAATTTGTCACTAAGGCCAGGGGTTCGCAATGGCGTATAAAGTAGTACTTCGTCACCAGGACGAAAAGAGACCACTCGATGTGTAGAATCATAGCGAGTCTTGCGGTCTTCCTGGCACGCTGCCGTGTTGAGGCGGGCAAGATGACGGCATCTGGCCAAACGAGATAAAAAATGGGCAGGTACTGACGTGGAGTAGTCGGGCGTAGAGAAGAAGGAAGCGTCGAGAATTGTAGTGGGAGGGCGGCCATAAACAAGGAGAAATGGAGAGTAACCGGTAGTTCGCTGTGCTGCTGTATTATAGACGAATGTGACGAATGGTAGAACAGTATCCCAATTTCGATGATCTGGTGTGATGTACATGGGTATCATGTCCGACAAGGTGCGATGAAATCGCTCAGTGAGACCGTTAGTCCGGAGGTGGTAGCTTGAGGTTGTCCTATGAAGGGTGGATGGCGCGTGAAGAACTTCGGCAACGACTTTCGATAAGAAGGCTGTACCGCGGTCACTTAGGAGCACCCGAGGAGCGCCATGACGCAATACAATTGATTACAAAAAGAAATTTGCTACTTCTTCAGCGGAACCAATCGGTATAGGTGCTGTCTCAGCGTAGCGTGTGAGGTGGTCGACAGCCGTTATAATCCAATGGTTACCCCCATCGGAGAGAGGTAGGGGACAATATAAGTCGATGCCGACTACGTCGAATGGCGTGGCGGGACAAGGAAGATGTTGTAGAAGGCCAGCGGACGAAGGCGTCAGCCGCTTGCGACGTTGGCACAGAGGGCAGGATGCGACGTATTTGGCAACGGTGGAAGATAAGCCAGGTCAAAAGAATCGTTTTGTCACGCGGTCGTAGGTTTTGTCAAAACCAAGGTGACCTGCAGTAGCGTCATCATGGAGAGCCGCCAGTATATGTGGGCGAAGCACACGCGGCACTACTGGGATCCAGCGAGTTCCATCAGGGCAATGCACATAGCGGAGTAGGATGCCATCATCGAGCTTGAAATTGCGAAGCTGTCGGCGAAGCCAGCATTGGGTGGGTCCGAAACGCCGATAAGGCGGTCGATAATAGGATGGCAGTAGGCATCGGCTAATTGCTGTGAGCGAAGAGCGTGCTTGTTCTCAGAGTCTTCAAAACAAACGGTTGTGATATACGTCGGGCAAAGAGACGGTCGGCTCTGGTCAGAGGTGGTAATGCATTGGGAAGAAAAACAGCAAGTTGATTTCGAAAGGGGACAGCGAGAGAGAGTGTCGGAGTCTTGGTGTTGGTGACCAGATTTATAAGTGACTTCGAAATGGTATTTCTGCAGGCGTGGAATCCAGCGGCCAAGTCGGCCTGTCAAATTTTTGAGTAAAGACAAGCAGCAAAGAGCATGGTGGTCGGTCACAACTGTAAAATGCCGACCGTATAGGTAAGCGCGAAATTTTTGGACAGCCCAGATGACGGCAAGACACTCCTGCTCGGTAATGGTGTAGTTTTTCTCAGCTGGAGTGAAGGACCGACTGGCAAAGGCAATCACTTTCTCACGCGATGTTGCATCACGCTGCAGAAGTACAGCGCTGAGAGCGTGACCACTGGCATCGGTGTGCAGGATAGTTGGAGCGTTGTCACTGAAGTGGCCAAGAATAGGATCTGATATAAGGGCCTGCTTTATGTTAAAAGCAGTTTCGCACTGTTCAGTCCACACGAAAGGGCTGCGTGCTTTATGTAGCGCATGAAGTGGTGCAGCAATAGTTGCAAAATGCCTTCTAAAACGCCGGAAATAAGACGCAAGGCTGACGAAACTGCGCAAATCTGTAGTCCGTTGTGGACGAGCAAAGTTCAAGATCGCGATGATTTTTTCAGGATCTGGGCGTATGCCGTCATGGCTGACCAGATGTCCCAATATTCTAATTTCCTTCTGTGCGAAGTGGCACTTCTTGGTGTTGAGCTGAAGGCTTGCCTAAGCGAGACAGGTGAAGACTTCATTCAGGTGCGCTAGATGGTCACAAAAGGTTGCCGAAAAGACAACAATGTCGTCCAAGTAACAAAAACCGGTTCTCCATTTTAGGCCACGAAGCACAGTATCGATCATTCTTTCAAATGTCGCTGGTGCGTTACAAAGTCCGAAAGGCATAACATTAAATTCGCAAAGGCCATCGGGTGTTGCGAAAGAGGTTTTTTCTTTGTGGTCCTCGTTCATAGGTATTGGCCAATAACCTGAGCGGAGGTCCAAGGTCGAGAAATATTCGGAGCCTTGGAGAGAGTCAAGGGCGTCATCAATTCGCGGCATCGGATATACATCTTTGCGGGTAATTTTGTCAAGTGCGCGGTAATCAACACAAAAGCGTACCGAGCCGTCCTTTTTTTTAACTAGCACTACTGGGGAGGACCATGGGCTTGTTGAGGGACGAATTATATTGCGATGGAGCATGTCATTTACATTTGCTTATATTACTTTTCGTTCAGAGAGGGAAACCCGATACGGCCGTCGGCGAACGATAGCTATTACCTTCAGTAATGATGCGATGGTGCGCAACACTAGTCTGTCCCAGTGGTGTGGAAGTGGCATCAAAAATGGCTTGGTGGTGTCGAAGCAATGTCAGCAGTTCTTGGCGTTGGTTCGGCGTGAGTTTAGGATTAATAGTCTTTGCGAGAACAGAAAGAGAGACGTCTGACGAAACACGTTGCTGAGGCGGAGGGGCGGTGAGCACCATCAGGGAAAAGGGTTGAACATCCACCATGCAATGCAGAGAAGTTCCTTTTGGGAGCACGAGGGATTCACGTGAAGTGTTAGTGGCCACTACTGTCGCTTAGCCGTTGTGGAACCGGACAAGATTTGACGGGGAGGCGATGCCGCGTGCAAGATGACTATATGATGGTGCAATGAGTACGTCCCCGTCAGTTATGTGGTCAGAAAGAACAGTAACCATTTTTTCGCACTGTGGAGGCAAAACAGTATCAGCGGCGGCAACGCGGGGATGATGTCGTTCAGAAAAGTCAGATGAAAAATCGCTGTCTGTCATATGGATAACAAGCTCACCCCAAGAAATTAGCGCTGAAGCGGTTGACAAAAAATTCCATCTAAAAATCATCAGATGCGCACAAGGTGAGAGCCCAGCAAACTGCACATGATGGCGGATGCCGTCGATAACAACTCGTACGGTGCACTTCGCTGAAGGGCGCAAAGGGGCGTCATTGGCTCCACGGAGTTCAGGCCCATCATATAGTGTTGTCACTTTTCGCAAACGGTAGCACAAATCAGCGTGAATGACAGAAATTGCAGCCCCTGTATCAATCAAAGCTTCAACCGGTAAACCTTCAGCGATTAGAGCAATCACGTTATACGGGCGATCAGGAGGACTTTTAGTAAGTTCGCAGAGTGCAGTTTTACCTCCAAAAACTGCAACACTTAGTTTTCCGGATGGCGGACAGGGAGAGTGGTTGCAGGGCGGAGAGGGGAAACTGAGCGGCGGTATGGGGAAAGGGACCGGCGTCGAGATACATGGGCGCCATTTGGTTCAGACGAGGATACCGGCGGTGGAGAGGATCGACGAGGTGGGCTGGGAATAGGTCGCCGCTAATAATATGAGGGTACGTCACTTTCGAAGGCGTTGTAACCACGCCGCTCGTTTTGAATGCGTCGACGAGAGAAGCGGGATATATGCCCTCGGATTCCACAGTAGTAGCACACTGGGCAAGAGGGGCGCCAAAGTGCGTAATAGGGTGGCGTAGGCGGAGCCGTCGTAACGGCGTTGATGTGGTTGTAAAGCGGTGCCAGTTTGGGCGGCGGAACAAAAAAAGGGGGTGATGCTGCGACGTGTGCGTAAGTCGATGCTGGGCGGGGTGCAGGAGGGTCGGCCACCATAGGCCGAGTGATTGTTGCCAGCTCATCTTTAATGATGTTGCGGAGACCGGCGTCATTAGAAGGTACCGAAGAATGATCGCACCCGTGTTGACAGACAGGCTTGAGGGCTTGGAGCTCCTCCCGGATGATGGCTCGAATCAGTGCCCGCAGATCTAGGTCAGCAGAGGTCGGGCCAGTAGCAATGCCAGGCTGCAGTCGGGAGAACTGCAGCTGGTCGATACGTTGGCAGGTCGCAATAATGGCGTCAACAGTAGAAGGATTTTGGGCAATCAGGGTGTTATATTCCACTGAATTAATTCCTTTCAAGATGTGGTGCACGCGTTCAGGTTCCGGCATGCTGGGACTAATACGCCGGAAAAGTGCAAGTATGGCCTTTACATAAGACCCGTACGACTCATCGGGACCTTGGAGGCGAGAGGCGAGCTTATTCTTCGCGACCTCAGTCCGAACTGCTGGGTCTGCAAAATATTGGCCGAACTGCTGCTTGAACGTGGTCCAGTTAGTAGAGTGGGGTTCGCGGTAAATAAACCAGGTTCTGGCGACCTCAATGAGATAGAAAGAAACATTCAGAAATTTTAGACCGTCATCCCACCGGTTGTAGTTGCTGCAGCGTTCATAGGTGTCCAGCCAGTCATCGACGTCTTCATTGCGACGACCAGCGAACAGCGGCGGGTCGCGTTGTCGTGTGGGCACAGTCGGAGGGGGTGGTGCATCCGAGGTAGAGGGTGCTGCCGATTCGTGGGTACTCTCGGTAGTCATAACAATGGTGGCAGGCGGTAAACAGCGACCGGAAGGCAGCTCCAGCGAGAGGCAGGGCACAAAACAGCAAGGGGATCAAGTCCTACCTCCCCTACTTATGAAGGAAGGCCAGGTCGAGACGGCAAGGTCGAGACGGCAAGGCAAGGGATGCGCCATAACGTGCGCCATAATGCTGGAAGACGTGCAGCGATTGTTGATTGTAATTACCGCATGCGCTTACAGGAGCGCATGCAGAGATTGAAATGCAAAATAAACTTTTATGTTCATTCGATTCAAATTTGAAAAAGGCTTTCTTGTTTTTAATTCTTGATTCAATTTAGATGCAATTTAGAACTGCTTTTTCAGCCTTGCATAAACAAATCCTGATTAAGGATCCCATCCAACTCCTGTATCATGGTACACAGGACATAACTGCTTTTTCAGCCTTGCATAAACAAATCCTGATTAAGGATCCCATCCAACTCCTGTATCATAGTACACAGGACCTATTCACAACTCCGATAACTCCTAATATGTATCCCACCTGATATACAGGATTTAAAGGAGTCTGCAAAGGAGAAATAGGATCTATATGTATACCCTGAGCGTCTTCCTTCTAGTCGTGAATGCTTCTTTAAGGGTCCTTTATGCCCCATTTAGGCTCTTACATGCTCCCATATTATTTCAACAGGACCTATTAAAACCGCAAATAGGCTTTTTTGATAATTCGTGCCGAAAAAAGTGCTCATCAAACAAACAATTTGCATTGAGAAATGGACACAGGTGAGAAAAGCAAGCATATAAAAAGGGGATGCTAATTCGCACAGCTTTGAATGTAGGGAGTGAATTTTTCTGAGAACATGGGAAATTATAGAAACAAAGCAAGCAATGGCGACGAACGGTTGATCTTACGTTCGGATGACGCAGTGCTTTGCATCAGATGTGAAATATATTACCTATCATGTGCGCTTCATTTACTTTCTTAATTATAACAGAAGCCTAATTCAATAGAGATCAGCCGTGTTTTTAGCACGCTGTGAATACTGGTACACATTTTCTGCTACTGGCACGGAGTAATGCCGTTTCCAATAGATCCGTCCTGTGCGGCAGCTAATTTTAAATTCAAATCTCTTTGCTCCCTGGGTTCAAACGAAAGAAAATCATACTGCTCCTCTTCAGTGAATCAGACAGTGCCCATCATTCAGCCTTTTACTGTAATTACTTTGTGAGTGAGAATGCGCTCCCCTAGTGTATTTAGCTTTCGTGTCGCGTATTCAAATAATTTAAGTTAAATCCCTTAGATGCATGCTTGTTTTTCAGCACTTCCTACTTCAATTTGATCTTATGGTCTTTATGTTATGGCAGTGATACCGGAAACCACATTCATGTTTCGTTCCATCACCCGTGTCAGCGTCATATAAGCAGTTCCGTCATATTTAGCACGTGGGTTAAAGGCATTCCGAGAGCATCCGCGCTCCTTGCGCTCAAAGCTACAGCGCTGTCCTCCCGTGGTCTTCTTACAACTAATGCATTAACGAAACGTGTGCCGCTGTAAAGATGAATACGCTATTTGCTCAACTGAATACATTACCGGTATACGCGGCCATCCTAATGTCAGGATGCGGGGACAGGTGTACCATTTCTTACATGACAATAGTTTGCATGCCACCACTTTTATTGATGTGGCGGCCCCCGATGCCTCCTATTGGTGCCACGAAATCCTCTGAGTCATACCTTGCATAACTTTGACGATGACGCTATGCCTCCCCACATAGGTTTCTCCAAAACCTATAAAAAGCGTTGAAAGCTGCATCTTCCGGTACGGCGTTTTCTCAAGAATGGCTAAGCACGTCGCGTCTTGGCCACTATTCCACTTCCGAAAGCTGATAGATGTTTTTCCCGCAGGCATACCTGCAGAATCTTCGCTCTACCACGGGTCGTTTGCAGTCCTCGGTGGCGAAGGAACCGTCCACCTTCAATTTAGAGGCATGGTGTGCGTTTGCTATGGCCATTTACAATCTGACACGCCACGCAGAGAAAGCAGGGATTGCTAATTTAGAGGCACCCAAAGGTGTAACTATCTTGTGAGAGTTAAATATCGGCGCCACAGTGAACCTTAGCCTCTTCACAATGACCACGTTCAGATGTTTGTTTTGAAAGTTTTAGCACAAGTTATTGATGCTTTGTCCAGAATTCCCACAGTGCCCCAATTTAACATTAGCAGACCAATGTTCTGAATAATCCTTTATGCCACGCCCAATCTTGTGTGATCTATGTTTATGTTGAAAGCGACCGCGAAAATGGGACACGTTTCCGCCTTCCGTCACGTTTACGTAGATCAATGCAATGAACTATCGATTACTCTGACTCGTGTACGTCCGTTCCTCCACAGCTCATCACGGCGTTCTTTTTCCGATACGCCCGTAGCTTGATTGTCCGTTTCTGATCATTTCCTCTCCTCAGTGACCCGGTGCCGCCACATTGTTCGCCGCAATTAACGAAGAAAGTGAACATCACTGCGAGCTGAAATGGGCTGCCTCGTGCCGCCATTGTGACAGGGCTACTCGGGGCACCTTTACATGCTACAAAGTTTGCGACATGATTCGAAGGCCTTTCATTGCACATTCTCCAACTTCCGCTTTTAATATCCGCCCTAATGCTATTAACCACGCGACGCACCGACGATATACTGTGACAGAATTTGCTCACGTTTCCCGTATGAAGCGTTTCGTTCGGCACAGAGCATGCAACTAATCGAAGCCATGGTGCCGATACCGCAAGCAGTTGTGTGAGCATTGCTTACTGCTTTATTTCCTTGAGATGTCCACAATGGTCTTCACGATTGCCCTTTGTAAATAATATTCGCAACATCCTTGCGCATGATTCGGCACTGATTTGTAGTAAGCAACCCAGGTTGAATCATTTATTAAAATGCCACAATGCTAATAAAAAAAACATTTGCTACATCAATAACCTGATAAAAACTTCCGACTGTTTAGGAGGTAGATCGCCAAGATTCTCACCAACAAATTGTTTGTTTTCACAACGGCAAGGAAATTCGCAATTCCCAGCTATGGCGAGCAACTACATAGGCGGGCAAGGTAGGTTTATTCCCAAGCACCGCGGCCGCGCTTCTATGAATTGTGAACCGCAAGACACCCGTGTACGGCGTGAGGGAAGTGCACATCAATAAACCTAATCTGGTAGATAGTATCTGGGGCATACCACTGCAGCAGTCGTCATAGCCTGAGCCGTTCTGGAGAATATATTCCCACAAATGAGAAACCAGTAATCGTTTTCGTTTATAGCTGTAAAAGCCCTTTAAAGAAAGTTTTCCTAGACGACTAAGAACACGCGATCATGGTTTCTGGATATGTGGAAATGTGCTGTTCCATTGCGCTACTTGAAAATAAAAACTATATTTGAAGCTATAGCAACCAAGCTTTTTGCACGGAAAATTATTTCTGTTTGCTGCGCATATATGGAAACAATTTCACGCAGCCCCTCGTGAGATTGAGGTTCTCTTACAGCACATTTCGCAGGCCCCCGCCTTATGTTACATTCGAACACTCTACCCGTCAAAACCTGGCTTCACGAAAAAGGAATCTATGTCCCTTGGACGACAAACTGCCAGCTTTGCAAGAAGCCAGAGACAATCGAACACATATTTTAGACTGCTGGAATGCAGTATTTCATTGGGACGTGCTACAAAGAACAATTAAAAAATTTGGAGGACGCTTAAGCTTCGCCTTCAAGAGTGGAACGCGATAGCGTTATTGCACCTCGTCGAGAAAACTTACAAAACGCAAGGGTATAGGGGCATCCTCGCACCGGTACCCGCGCGGCCCGAAGGGGAGAAGCGGGTGAGCGAAGATAGTGATCTTAAAAAGGAAAGATGCTTGATATTACAACCTGTGAGGGCGCACGGCGAACGTCAGGGGCGAGTGGCGCGCCACGTGTCGGGGCAGCGCCGCACATGGCGAGGAGGGGTTCTTCTGTGTTTGCCGCAAGATGGCTCTGCATGTGCGCAGATCGCAGAAGAAATGTAGCGGAAACGTACTTCGCTACTCGTGTAACTGCGACTTCTGTAAGTAACATGCTCATAATTACCGATATACACTGCAGTATAACGTTCTACGGCATGTTTCTAAGGCAACACCGCATTCACTAGAAGCGCTTTTGTACCGCTTTCAAGCATCGAACTCGTGGCTGAGTTCGATGCTTGAATAAAAAAAAAACTAAAAAAACAAAACAAAAAAACTCCTGGCTGAGTGGTAGCGTCTCCGTCTCACACTGCGGAGACCCTGGTTCGATTCCCACCCAGCCCATCTTGGAACTTGCTTTTTAATTATGAAGTGCATGTTTATTTATGAAGTGCATGCCGGGATTTATCGCTCAGTGGACGCCGACGACACCGGCTTTTCTGCAACACGAGCTCCTTAACGCTACCGCGTTAAAAAGAGCTGCCACTAAACCCTTATAGCATCCGGTTTTTACCGGTGGAGAACGAAGACGTACCCTATGATTTAATTATGCTTCTGGGCCTCCACAGCTTGTGGAAAACACGAATACAAGTAAGACATGAAGATATTAACATTCGCAGTGTACGTGAAAATTTTGTTGCAAGTGCTGTTTATCTACGGGAATGTATCTGCGCACTCCCTGACCCACCACAGTGGGCAGAAGTTCTGGATGACCTGGTGAAATTGAAGAAATTTTAACTTCACACGCGTCAGCTCAAGGGCAGCTGAAGTGTTTCAGTAGGTGTGATCATTTGTTGTTCATGTATAGTTCGGAAATAAAGAAAAAAAAAAAGCCGGGATGGCGCAGTGGTAAGACGCCCGAATACTGTGCCGGAGTTCCGGGGTTCGAACCCGACCTCGGCGGCTGCGTTTCGATGGAGGCTAAGCGAAGTGGCTTCCGTGTGCTGCGCGATGTCAGCGCACGTTAAAGATCCCCAGGTGGTCGAAATTACTCCGTAGCCCTCCACTACGGCTCCCTTTTCTCTGTTTCCACTTTCACTCCCACCTTCCTCCCTTCCCTTACGGCGCGGTTCAGGTGTCCACAGGGCAAGTGTGACAGATACTGCGTCTTTCCCTTCCTGCGAACCAACCAACCAACCATTTCGCAGTCATGGCAAGTAGCCCAGGGTTTTGAAGCTCTCGCTTCAGTGCGTGGTAGAGACACGTTTGATGGCAGAGGTTAAGTTTAACGGATGTTACTCTATGTAATAGCGTTTGTTGATACATATAAGACCAGAACATAGTGCTCCGAAATTTTGGGTAAACTGAGTTTTCTTTTTATTTACAGTAATATTAAATGGGATGTTTAAAAAATCTTTTTTAACCGCATCATCTGCTCGGCTTTGTCTTCCTTGTACGAATGCAACCATTGAGATTCAAGAATCATTGTCTTCTCGAGTAGGTACATGCACGGCAAGAATGCTTTCTTCATCTTTTGACAATAAAGAGTCATTTGTTGCCTTTCTTCTCTAAAAAAAAAAGACCTTGTGAAGGACTTATCCTCTAAGAAGCAGGAAACATATTTGTTGTGCCTCAATACATTTATGCATCATTGTGCACGATTCTCATGAAGAACTGGCAGCAGGATATTGAAGCTTCATACGTACTAGTTTTACTGCTGCGTTTAGAGGCTGATATCGCGCGCTACGCCAAAACGCGGCATCAGCATTAACGACAAAAATAATGCTCCTCCGGCGTGCTGTATTAACGAACACCTACCGCCGTCTAGAGCTTATCTCTTCAGCTCCTTTGAGACGCCAAGATCAAACAAGTGAATCATCGCATTTACCGACTATTTGATCCTCAGCGCCGAGAATGCCCGGCTGAGCAATACTTCTGCAGAATTCGCATTATATTTTGTCTGACCAATTTCTCTGTCCCCGCTATATATAGTTATTGTGTTGCGGATATGAGAATAGCATCTTCAGGGGAGCCCCAGTCATACCAAACTACAGTCATGCAAGCAACCGGCGAATGACCACATGCCATCCGAAGAGCGGGGAGCGTGAAAACAAAGCCATCGTCGACGTTCTTTCCACGTCGACGCTGAACAAAAGATATGCAACACCACCTTGCTCCACGTAAGCTTCTGGGACAAAACCACCGTCCAGGAGACATTCAGGTCAATCGTATTCCAGATAGTAAGGGCACGGAAAGAGTGACAGCCGCGAGATGCCGCTAGGCATAGAATCGATAGCAACTGCCAGAAGTGCAGCGAACCATGCATTTTAATTAATAAAGACGTTAAATATTATGCAGACCAGGGAACTGTGTTTATATTTGGCGCTGATTCACCACCGCATTTTGAGAGAAAAGCATTTTGGCCTCTATACTTGCCTGCTAGCAGTACTTCGTGCGTTAGCTGAAATAAGCTATGAAGTCCTTTTATGGCAATTTACTCACATAAGGGATGACACATATCGCCATGTCTTGATGCGTTGTCTGCAAAGGCCTGTTATATGCGAATTAATGGACGCTTTGTGCTTATTTTCAGAGGGCTGTACAAAGGGGGTAGCTTTTTATGAACACCTTTCATATGGGTTTTAATGCATCACGCCGCACTTTGTCTTCAGGACCAGCGAATGTGACAGCTATTTCTAATGTTTGTTTCTTCATGATCGGTTACTCAAGCACGCAGATATATCTCTTTTTTGGCATTTAATATTCGAGCGGATTTCCCTGAAATTATACCAACCATTTGAGTCGGGTTATAGGCTTTTCCAGGTTGTCGTAATAATTTAATGTTTAATCTAGAGTGTTCTTTTGAGAGCTTTAAATTCGGCGTATCCTGAACAATGGGGATTCTTTTATATAGTTTATTCGAAGGACGCTCAGCGCGCTTCTTGCAGCACCAGTGCTGAGTTATTAATTTATGTGTGCCTGCATGCCATACCAATACATGGTCCTGAACTAGCCTTATCTATGTATGCAGTGTTACGTTAGGCTTAGATATAACCTTCAGTATTGTTATATATAAAAGTTAGCCTAATAGAAATCGTAAAAAAGGGGTTCAGTTTCATCGATCCAAAATTTAAAGGAATATATTGTAGGGCAGCGCATATAAAAGCCGTTAGAGATTGAGGTGAATATCCGTGCTGGTAAAAAAGTGCTGGCTAACCTTCCAAGGTGTGTGCTTAACACACGGTTTTCTTATAACCTCAAAGCAGAAAATAAATAGGCCTCACGTGCATAAGGCCGTTGTAATATTTTCAGAAGAGCGAAGTAGACTGGCTAGCGTTTTGCATGTGGCACTACAATGATTATAATAGACATTATATTCCTTGCAAGAACATTTTTTATCCATCGAGTAGCATAGACAGAGTGTGTCGGCGGAGCCTGTCTTCATTCAATTATGCCAGCTCACGTCCCCTCGAACAGTCAATCTTTACCAAAGTAGCACACATTACTTGGCCCACCTGGGGCCCGTGTGGGCAAGTTGGGCTTGGGTAACCACAATAACACCCATGAGGGCCCCCTTTAGGGATCAAGCGGGCAAGCCCAAACTGGGCTTGCCCCTGCTTTTTCCATCTGGGCACCATATAGGCGCGGAAAGGGCTAACTGATTACATATTCCCACATCTGGCCCTCGAGGGTCCCGCTTGAGAAATTTTAGGGCCTATGCAAATAAAATTTGGGCTCTGTGTAGGAAAAGCCTGGACTAATATAATTCGGGCTGCCCACTCAAAAGCCGAATAGGTCCCGCATGGGCCACGGCGGGGCTAAATACGGGTATGCCCGCACATTGCCTACATGGGACCCTTGAGGGGTACTGAGGGAAGGTCAGACGAAAATGTGGAATTCATGCAGAAAATTTCTGGGCCGCCCCAAATAGGGCTGCCCACCAAAAACCTAGATAATTTCCTCAGGGCCGTTAGCGGGGCAGGCAAGTACTCTCTCCCGCTTCTGCCCGCATCGGCCTCTTGCGGGGCAATTTAGGGCAGATATGATGCAAATATGGGCCTAAAGCAAAGATATGACGGGCTAGTCAATTGGGGCTGCCCACGCAAAAACCGAATAGGTCCCACATGGTTTTCGGCCGGGCTGAAAAGCGAGCACACCACCACGCTGCCCACACGGGTATTTCTTGGGCCACTTGCCGAAAAATGCAACATATATTCGTAGTCCATGCGGTAAAAATAAGGTCAGCCCAATTGGGGTGGCCCATGAAAGGCCGCAGTGGGCCCCAAATTGGCCGTAGGCGGGCGTACCGCTCTGAAACGTCTCCACCCTATCTTTAAGGCGCCATTTTATTTATGTAAATCATGTTATACCGGCCACTAATTGCCTCTTCTTGAGGTTTCACATAACTGTCCTAAGCATATCTATGCAATGAATAAAGACTATCTATGTTTACTCTACAAACTACGTTAATTATGCAGTATCGACAGAAAATATGCAACAGTAACTGTTCCGCTTTACGAGTAGGTACTGAACGACCTCCAAATGTTTTCTATGGCATTACTATTCTGCACGCAGCACCGAAATAAATATTCAGACCAACATGTTGGAGTGATGTGGGCCAGCCCATATTATTGTAGTGTTGGGAATAAATTTCTCTCATGTTACTGAGTGTAGCATACAAGTAATAAAAAATAGTGCTTAATGTTTCACACTTGATTATTGGAACTTGGGCAGCCCTGAAAATGCCCGATTCAACCCATGAGGGCAGCACGTGGGTCAACTGGCTTTCGCAAATCCCGCACCTGTACAATTCAGGTATTGGAGAGATTAATCGACCTAAAAATTAAAATCTTGATCCTTGGATGTCACTGCCTGCATAAACGTGGGACCCATTAAATGTTCTGGTGTCCTGCCCACATTCGTCTACCTGGGCTGAATGCGGACAGCACTATTTGGGCTGAATGCGGGTAGCCCCATTTGGGCTGCCCACGCGGATACAGTTTGTGACCGATCGCGGCGAAATTGGGCAGCCCACGCGGGGCCCCTCTGGGTACGTGTTGCAAATCCCGCATGGGGCCCGTGTGGGCAGCCCTCACGGGCCCAACGCGGGCCCCCACGTCATAGCCCACTTTGTGCTACTTGGGTAGTATGAAAGAAAATGTTTTACCACATTCATTACCCAGTCGAGAGCTCAGACCACTACTCTAGGGTGACTTCCTGAGCACGAGACCATACTTTTTGTCAGTGTAACCCCGACGGAGAACGCAGGCGGTAATGGGACAACAATGCTTGTTAGAAAAAATACAAATTGGACAAACGTTTAAAAAGCAGTCCTCGAGTATAGGCTAGGGGCGGAGTGGCAACGGATGTGTCTCGAAATCTCTCTTACAAAATTCACTACAAATGATAAACAGAACATATGCCGTTAGATACGTGACACCATTTTCGTTGACAAAATAACAACCTGCCCTGCATGCACGCCTTCAGCGTACGACTGATCACAGAAGAAGAATGCGATTAGTAGGTCAAATGAAAGAAAGACTCAGAAAGTGATGTTAATGTAAGTATAGCGCTAAAACGCAAGAAAACTGTGTTAATCTTTTCTTTATAACGGCTTGTTATGGCGATAAGAACACGTAAACTCTCAAGGCTTCGTTTCAACGCAATAAAACGCCGCTGTAGGTTTTTGGACACTGAAGCCTGAAGATAAAGAGGAAAGTAAAATGGCTGACGTCCCCCTCGTCGAGTCACCTACGCATCACGGTGGAGAGCAAAAAACTGAAAGTGACATGAGGCCTATTTTTTTGCCTGTGCTGCATTTTGCAATAATTTTAACCTAGCCACAAGTTACCGTGATCGCAATTCCATATAAATGTGTTGACACTGGGAGTCACGAGTCAGCTGAACTTCTCAACATGAGGTTGGCAATATTTCGCTTGCAGCAGGGGTTATAAGGACTCCGCCGAATGTTTGTGAGGGGAAGAGAACTAAGCCTGACCCCAGAGCAACCTTTAGGTAACTCTCTATTTGTATTAAACGGTTTCGCCACCAAAATCACCACCAGGTAGGGGTGATTTTTATTCAGCGGGGGTGAAGTGGTTAAACGCCCGACTTTTGTGCCGGAGTACCGGGGTTCGAACCTGACCGCGGCGGCTGCGTTTTGATGGAGGCGAAAGGAAGCGGCGTCCGTGTTCTGTGCGATATTAGCGCATGTTAAAGATCCCTAGGTGGTCGAAATTACTCCGTAGCCCTCCACTACGGCTCCTCTTGCTCTCTTTCCGCCTTAACTCCCACCTTCCTGCCTTCCCTTACGTCGCGGTTGAGGTGTCCACAGAAGCAAGTGTGACAGATACTGCACCTTCCCTATCCTGCGAACCAATTATTCTTATTATTTATTATTATTACTTGGATTCGACAACACTCTTGTAAGCAAACTGCGAGATACTCAGAATAATGACGTGTTTAGTTCCGACTCTAAATAGGAAGGAAGAAACATAAAGGCTACGCACATCGCGATCGCAATAATTCTTGATGGGGCGCTTGAGCAAATCATCTTTGAATAAAAGTGTAAAATAACTTGGAAAATAACTACCAGGTAATTTCTGACAACTGCTACCAAGAATAGTCAACAGAGCAGCTGTACGTCTCATCACTCTAATATAATGGTTAAAGTGTGCTTTTGTTGGCTGCTTTCATCGACGCGCGGCTTTTCTATACTTAAAGCAGAAACAAAAAGATGACATGACGTCTGAGAGGAGAGTATAAAAACGAGGAAAGAAAGCTGCTTAGTTGGCAGCACTTGCTGGAAATGCTACCGCTCACAATATCGCAAGGTGTGCTTAAAAAAGAACTTAACAGGTAAGACTTCTTGTGTCAATGCAAAAGCGGGTACGGGTTTCTAGAGAAGTTTTAGCAAAATATAATATGTGCGATCATATTCTACCTACATATAAGCCGCAGATTCACCGTGTCTTCTATATTCCATCTTCTCTCCATCCGTTCATTTCTCTCTATCATTCGTATTTTCCAAAGGCTGTGTAATCCACTTAGAGAGAATATGTCAAAGGGCTTATCAACAAATATGCAGAGAGATGCCGCGGAGAATGCGGTGTCAAATCAAGTGTTTTTCAATGCCGTTGCAAAATATCCCAGAACAATATTTCATATTTAAAGCTAAAGAAACAGTGCACAATGGTCTCCTGAGAGTCACAAAGGCGGTTTTTACTGTGGAAACGAAAATGCCCTTTTTCGCTAAGTTTTAACAGGCCGTCTCTCAGTGTGTAACTTATAAATGAGTCTTCGTACATGGCGAGAGCGGCATTTTCCGTACTATTTTGAGTACATCGTGTCCCGTTAAACCTACATACACAGAACGATACATGGGTGGAGGAAAAAAATTAGAAATTATTTGTTCGAACCAATGCTTCGGCGAATCAGGAAACAAACTCTGGGGAGAAAGGAAGAGGTAACACCTGATGCATTACACCCTTTAAGCACGGACGATAAGAAACTTCAGAAGACACTATAAGAGTTCATGAAACATGTACCGGAATAACTTTAAAAAATGCATATACTATCGGATGGAAAGAATCACGGAAAAACATGAAACGCGAAACTATCTGCCGGATATACAGGTCGACTAAACCAAAGCCGCTGGCGCTTACAGGTCGGAAATGGTTATCACGTCTGATTGATTAGAAAGATGGCTTCCACACTATAGTAGCGAAAACTCTGTAGAAACGCTGGGTATAAAGTCTTGCCCAGTGAACATTGTGCTGTACATAAGAAATTTTAGTACCCAGAAACAGAATACTGGTGGTCGCCCTGCCACAAATACAGGAGCCATGAAGTATAAAAGTCTAAGGATAGCGCTGAACAGTCGGCACACGCTATTTCCAGTAAGACGCACTATTTTTATACGCACTCAGTGGGGCTACAAAGTATTTGGGTGACCTATATGTCCATGCCACACAAAGATATTCAGCAGGCGCCGATGACCACATTCCAATACCAGGTATCACAACTCTTAGATCGGTTGATTCGCGCACCTGACACTGAACCGAAGTCATCCGTTAAACGAATAACCTCTTCAATGCATGGGTTGTCAGTGAGGAAAAATTCGATGATATCTACATATCCTAATACCTTCAGTTCGTGACCCATAATACGAAAACCACTAATTTCTTTATTGCTTATGACACTTATGTAAAGCGCCTCCAAGCATACAGCAAACAAGAGCCGGGACAGTGGGAATCCTTGTTTAAGAGCGGACAGGTTGTGATAAACAGCCATTTACAAATAGTCGCGCTGAACATTCTTCGTAAAAAAGGCGTATCCCAGTACAAAACAATGAACGAAAATTGACCTAATCTAAGAGGGAAAAAAGGGATGGGGATTAGATACGCGATCAAACGCCTTTGCCAGATCAATTTGCAGCAGCGAAACTATTCGTGACCGGCACTGAATTGGTTCACAGGAAGGGAAAGGCGCAGTAACTGTCACACTTGCTCTGTGGACACCCGAACCGCGCCGTAAGGGAAGGGAGGAGGGTGGGAATGAAAGTGGAAAGAGAGAAAGAGGAGCCGTAGTGGAGGGCTACGGAGTAATTTCGACCACCTGGGGATCTTTAACGTGCGCTGACATCGCACAGCACACGACGCCTCTTCGTTTCGCCTCCATCGAAACGCAGCCGCCGCGGTCGGGTTCGAACCCGGGAACTCCGGCACAGTAGTCGGGCGTCTTACCACTGCACCACCCCGGCGGGGCTGACCGGCACTGCAATATTCCAAAACGGTACGCGTACATGTAGATTACACTATTGACTTGAAAGGTGTTTAGCGGAGCTCTTATAATCAACATTTCAAAGCATGATAGGCCTGTAGCCGTCCACAAACCGGAGTTTTTTATCATCAGTGTTGGTATTAACACAATACAACTTCCGGCACAATCATGGCATCAATATTATCATAAAAAGTTGGAGTAGGACAGCGGAGAGAACAGACTTCAATGTTTTGTAAAATTCACCTTATAGACCACCAGGACCCGGAGTTTTGGAAAGCGGCAAACGGTCAATCATGTCTTCCATTTCAGTTAAGGATAACTGAGAAATTATCGCTTTAGTTTCATCCTCGGAAAACACTTAATCATAAAAACCATGTTATCTACATGAATGTCATCACAATTGGTAGAAAAAAGACAGGTGTAGTGATTTTTAAACTCGGTTACTATTGCACCAGAACTAGTGAACACGGCATCACCACAATAGAATTGAGAGGCTCCTTTGGCAGCCGCATGGAGACGATCATCAAGCAATGCCTGTCTAGTTGGCATCTCAAACTGCAAAGCACGAGTGCTGCGGGACCGCACGTGGCCACCCAAAACCGCTCTGCATTAAACTTTTGAAGGTGGGATTTTACAATAGCGATTTCCTCCATGTATAAGCCGGAGGCCTCACAATCAAGCACATGCAAACTAAAAAGCTCTGCAGCAGCCGTTTTTCTTTACCTATAGGTTAAGTAAGACCTGACGTGTTCCTATCGCCATGGGAGACCAGCCTACAGGTCACCGAGCGAGCCACCGACTTCAAGGGCTCCAACCCAAACACGATCTGCTGCCTGACCCCGTTCGACCTTGGCCGAAATGGCCCAGTCAACAGCACCGATTGTCTTCCTGCAGCCCCGGGATCCCCCTATCTTCCAAGAACTGTCCGTTGAAGATGGGGAAGACTGGATGGACGTTTTCGACCGTGGGACAGAATTCAAAGGCCGGAACACCGCTGCAAAACTCAAGCAAGTCTACTTTGCTTTTCAATGACGTACCCCAATTTTGTTCGACAATTAAGAGACGTTTTTGAAGAATTGAGAGCCGATAAAAGCATAATTTTCGATGATGGTTGGAAAATCCGCCCGAAATAAAAGAGCTCATGCCCTCCTCCAATCAAGAATTCAGCTCCCGATTGAGTCTGTCCCCGCTTACGCAGAGAAAACTAAGCCCCTATTTCGACGTGCAGACTCTGACATGACCAAGAAAAAGAAAGTGCACTGTTTAATGCGAAGTATAACGGAATCCTTTCTCTCGTGCCTCGTGGGAACCCCCCCCCCCTCCCCCCAGAGCTGTGGCTGAATTCGAACACGAAGCATCCTCAATAGAGCAAGCCCTAGAGAAGTCCTTGGTTCATACCTGAGCGATTATTCTGTTATCTCTGGAACCTTCGTAGCTCAGCTCAAGAAAGTGACGACCACATGGGTTGGCACGATAACGCGCAGCGCTCGTGGAAACCTCATTGCGCAGTCTGGGCGATAACCGAAAGAGTGGCAGTGAATGGACGCACTTACCCTAAGAGCTTCGTGGTCTTTCAGCAGCGCTCCCATAAAGTGATTTTGAGTATGAACTTTCAGAACTCTCCTTGCTTACCAGCGACATCGAAACTGCTGAAGCTGCCGTCGAAAGAAACAACCAGTTGCTTCTGGAGCGCAGACTAGGAGTCACAAGAGGCGTCGCCCGTATCCGTCATGACCAAGCTCAAGTGCTCATCACGAACTTCAACGTATACCGACACCTGAAAAAGGCATGACGATTTCTTTCCTTGACGACCTAGCGAACACACGAGAAGTGCAACTTACCAGCTCTGCGACGAACAACAACGAGAGAGGAATAACAAGGACAAGCGTTACTATCAACTGGAAGTTCATCGTTGCGTCCGTCGCAGCGCTGGTAATTTGCAATCGTACCAACTAGCTCAAATTTTCGTTTTACCCTAGAAGTATTCGCCCTCCCTAGCTAACTTGTAGCTGATGCACCGAAGTGATTCTAGCAGCCCATTTTCGACATCAACCCAGCGCTCTCCCGAGACAGACAAGACCGGATTCACACTCTTCTTGAAAGCTATACTGAGTGCCTTTCTTCAGCGTCGAAGTTGCGGCAAACTCCTTTCGCAAAGCATCGCATCATTACGGACGAACATGGTCGACCGCTACGTCAAGTCCCATACCGTGTATCGTCGCGAGAACGCCAAGCCAAACGCGATCCAGTCGAGGAAGTGATGCATGATGATGCGATCCAGCCATCGAACAGCCCCTGAGCGGCGCCAGTCGTTTTGGTGAAGAAAGATGGCACACTTCGATTCTGCGTTCATTACCGCCGCTTGAATGGCACAGCGAAGAAGGATGTCTACCCGCTTCCCCCCATCGACGACACACTGGACCGGCTCCGTTTCACTATGTCTCGTCGACAGATCTGAAGAACGGGTACTGGCAAATTGAGGTCGACGAAACAGACCGCGAGGAGAACGAGTTTATCACGCCAGACGGCCTCCGAGTCCAAGGGAATGCCATTTGGCCTCTGCTCTGCACCACTGACGTCCCAGCGTCTAATTAATACCTTGTGGGCTGGCTTGAAGTGGTGAAGACAAATAACAAGAGAGCAGATAGGACAGGTTGAGTAGTAATAATATTGTGGAATGCGGCGCACGTCGAGATGTGCACGCTAACAGGCTCCGGGGTATCCCATGCGCATTAATGCCACAAGGAAAGTTGTTTAAGGTTGCAGTGACTTCGGCGACCTTTCTATATTCCCAACCCCATGTTACCAAATCTTAAGCGTGCGGGGCGAGGCTTTGAGCCATCGTAAAGCATCGTCGCAAGGTAGAGCGGACCCCATTGCTCACTAAAAAGCACAAGTGAGCAATAGTAAATCGGGCAAGTGCACCGCCAGTATACACTGGACACGGCTGAAGGCAGAAGATGAAGGGGTTGGGCACTCTAACCAGGTACCAATGATGTTTTGGAAGGAAATAGGAAGGCAGATTGGATGGCTGCGTCAGTTGGGTCTGATATTGCAGGTAGACAGCGCCCACGCCCATCCTGTCGTATACGTCTCTACGTCTCTAAAAATATGGCGGCATAAGGTTGCGCTACCACGATCGTATAAGCTGAACAGTATTACGCAACCGAACGCATACGCCATTAGCATTCGGAGCTTTTTTGCAGGTGCAAAAGGCACGTTCCATTACCAAACTTCACATGTTGAAGAATTTTTGGCACTTAGATGGCACGTCCCAAGCAATAACGGATTTCATAAAGCCAGTCGGGCAATACCCGTGTAAGGTAATGCCTTGCGGACTCGTGAATGCTACTTCCACGTTCCAGCGAATCATCAATCATTTATTATCACTGTACATATAGTTACGATATGGCAAGCCGATGAAAACAGGAGAACAGAGGACGGAGGAGATGGTCGATGACAGTGAGATGACGTTTAATGAAAATGTTGCCGGGACTAGCGCGAGCGCTCCTGTCCGCGCCACTGCCCGCTTCTGCTTCCTTGATGTCGTCCGTAACATGACCCGGGGCCACCGAGCGATCGTCCCGATCGTGGACGAGGAAATGCACGATGTTGATGATTCCATGGCATGATAATGGGCGTGTCTAGATGCTTGAAAAAGAAGAGGAAGAATAGAATGGCTTGCCGGCACGATGACTCGCGATGAAC
Organism: Amblyomma maculatum; assembly: GCF_055883805.1. Taxonomy (NCBI): domain Eukaryota; kingdom Metazoa; phylum Arthropoda; class Arachnida; order Ixodida; family Ixodidae; genus Amblyomma; species Amblyomma maculatum. The sequence goes on from NC_139346.1 coordinate 72,178,639, forward strand.
CTTGGCAGCACACTTCTTGGGCCACACGTGGCCACGACTCGATGGCGGAGGCCAAGGCACGCACCGCATGGCATAGGCAGGGGAGAATGTCTTGAAGTGTAGTAGCGGTGTCTTGGGTCGTAGAGACCTTGGTCGGCACATCAGGTCAGTGGGGTCACATTATATTATTAGGGTCTCTCCTTGTGTCTTGTGGTCATGTGTGGCGTCTCGGGTCAGTCTCTCATTCATCGTGTCTTGTGGTCGGGGCGGAGGGGAACGGCAAGGTCTTGCTGGGTCCGGCAGGCTGGGGAACAGCCATGCAGTGCCTCCCAACCTTTCACCGACGGCGCAAGAAGTCGTAGGGCGCTGATGCTCCGGACCAGGATTGGGGGGTGATGATGAAGTACCAGCACCTCCAGCCAAATGTTACGATACGGCAAGCCGATGAAAACAGGAGAACAGAGGACAGAGAGATGACAGTGAGATGACGTTTAATGAAAATGTTGCCGGGCCTAGCACGAACACGCCTGTCCGCGCCACTTCCCGCTTCTTCCTTGATGTCGTCCGTAACAATATATTATTCTTGCGCGTATATATCGACAGTCTGGCCATATTCTCTGAGAAGTGAAGGATCATCTGAGGTACATCGACAACGTCCTCATTTCCGTAGCAGCTTCGGGATTCACTTTAATGCAGCAAAGTGCAGCTGTGCAAGAGGGGGGGGGGATGGAGTGTCTTGGTCGTATAGAGGATCGAATAAGAAATACATAGATCTGATAAAGGTCCCAGCTATTGAGCACATTCCCTCGAACCAAACGATACGGGAGCTGATGAGTTTTCTATATTGATAATGCTATAGGTATTTTGTCCCCCGGTAATAGCGAATTGCTCTCCCTTTTACTAACCTGACCAAAAGGCGGACCCCTCAGCGGTTACCATGAGACGAAGAGGAACTGAAGGCGTTCGAGTGCATTAAATTGTGGTTGGAGTGCACGACGTCGCTGTATTCGCCAGACACGAATAAGGTGTTTTCCAGCCACCGACGCTTCTGACTACGCCAACGGAGCAAATCTCCGACAGTGCGACGAGGAGACGAACGGACGCCCATCGCTTTTCCATGCCATACTCAGTCCGACCAAGACTGTAGGCCAAATTCGAGAAGGAAACCTACGCGATCATATGGGCACATAGTAAGTACTAGGCTTGTTTATTTTGTGAGAGTGTTGGTGTGGTGACAGACCACAACCCTCTCATGTATCTTACTCTCCCCAGTATGAAAGAGCACTGAATATGGGTAGAGGGGGGAAGCCAAAATTTGCAGGCCGATATAACATTTCGAGAAGTGGACTTGTCTTCGTCTGGGCCACCTCAGACGAAGACGAGAAAGAAGGGGGGTTCATATTAGAAATGATTCCCCTATGCCATAAATAAAGATGGAACCATAGAGCAACTACTTTGTGTAAAAGACATGTTTACTTTCAAGCCGAACCTAAGCGTAGTCATGCTGATTGCTCTCGCGTAACTCTTCCCCTTATTTTTCTTCTCCCTAATTATCTCTCTTAAATAAAAAGTTTTTATCTCTTCTCTTCTTTTTCTCTTTCTCACGGATAGGCACGGCGACAGTAATGGCTAGACTGTGGCCAATGTAGTTCTCGCTACAAATGGGAATCCAGAATGTCAATGCCGATGCTGTGTCGAGGCTTCGTCTACCAAGTAACGGCGACATTAGCGGGCGCCTAGAGGTAAATTAAAAATATTTGAGGGTGCTTTGGGCTTTCTCAGGGTGTGTGAGCGAGGATGTCGGGTGGTATTGGTACTGACGCTAACACGTACCGTTATTTTGCTTGTGTGGTGTATTTTTGCTTGTTGTTGCTTTATAGGGTTTTGTTCTATTCTGCCCAGCCGTGGTGGCGCAGTGGTTGTGGCGCTCGACTACTGTGCCCAAGGAAGCGGGATTAAATCCCGGCCTTGGCGGCTGCGTTTCGGGAATGGGGGGGAGCGGAGGGGGCAACGGAGTGGCGTCCGTGTGCGTTGCGAGATCAGTGCATGTTAAAGAACTGCAGGTAGTCAAAATTTCCGGAGGCCTCCACCATGGCGTCTGCCATAGCCTGTGTTGTTTTGGGACGTTAAACCCCACAAACCAAACGAAACTGTTCCATTCTGAAGATTTATACTGTTCACTTAGAGCGGCCGACATTACTTCGTGGTCTGCTTTCAAGACCAGTTTTCCCGATATCTCCGGCCGACCTGCCGTGCGCACGCTGCGTGCTGATCAACGCCTGCGCGGCCGTGCACAGCTTCCTGGCGAAAATTTTACCAGTTATATTGAAGATGTTGCAGACCTTTCCAAGTGCGTGGACGCTTCAATGCCAGACCATGCCAAGATTGGTCACATTATGCAAGGGCTTGATGATGACGCGTTCCAGATGCTTCTGGCCAGAAATCCAGCAACCGTCGTCGATGTTATCAATGCATGCTCAAACTTTGATGAATTACGCAAGCGCCGCAACATCACTCGTTCTTCGCTCTCACACCAGAAACCTCTTGCATCTTTAACACCTGACGCAGACCAGTCGTTCTTGCTGCCACAAATAAAACAGTTTGTTCGAGAAGAAGTTGCCCGTCAACTATCACTCGTTCACAAACGTCCTGACGCTCCATCTCCTTTGGTGCTGAAGTTGCAACAAGTCATCCGCGAACAAGTCGCAGAAGCACTTCCTACGCTTCCTGAACCTCCTTCTGTTGCTCCTTTGACATACGTCGGAGCACCAGTCCAGTGTAGTCAACCTGCTGTTCCAGCCCCTTTGACCTACGCGGCTGTGCCTGCATGACCACCGCCAGAACCGTCACTACCCATGCAGCCTGTCATGCGCCCTGCAGCACTTCCTCAAACGGCTCCGCTTCATCCTTCGACTCCGTGCTATTACAACCCTTGGCGTACTTCGGACAATCGCCCAATTTGCTATTACTGTGGTTTCGCTGGACATGTGGCTCGTCGATGTCGTCGTCGCATGGCCGCGCCGAACGGCTTGGGCGGGGGTGCTGCCTTCGCTCTAGAGGTCGTGAGGTCGCTTTGTCGTAGGGTCGGTCGTGAATATCAATTCAGGTTGGTTCTCAGGTGAGCACTACTCGAAGTGGAGGCATCGATGTGTGCATATTGCGGAATACCATCGTGGTCGTGTGCAGACTGCAGTTCAATATATCTTCAGATTAACTAAGACACCAAGCACATAGTGAGATGTACGGAGAGAATCAGAGATTCAAAGCATCGAATTCGTTGCTAAGAGGGTAAATACTGATAACTACCAAATGATGAGAAAGCTTTGTACAAGAGGTAAAAACTGGAAAGTCGTGAAAAGGACAGGAAAAATGGTAATAAAGCCCGCTGAAATGGAAAGAAAGGCGGCGCTGTAGACTCTGTGAATTTTACCTTTCTTGGCGGGAAATTTATCAGTGTTCTAATATGGTCGGCTCGTCTAATGATGCATCACCGAGTGCAGAACATTCGAGATCTTTACGGTGTGCAGTTACTGACGGCGCTTGCACGGGAAAAAAATTTAGCGAAAAACATTAAACGAGTGGGAGCTGCATTGAAAGTGCAACACCTAATAACGTCTCCGATGCTGGTCGCACATTGCAGCACCGAAGTTGTGAACGGGGTTGACGCTTTGAGAACAATGCGTTATCCAATTAGGCAGCGTTATATCTTATAAAGGCAAGTGTGGGCCGTGTTGATGTTAGAAATGGACTCACCATTGTCCAGAAGCAGGAACTTTGTAACACTGTCAACGAGACAACTGGACCATTTGGTGGATGAATGCGATGACTCAAGCTACACAAGGTGCGCGCGTTTCATGAAACGCGAAGGTGGCGGTTTTGGGGAGTAGACGATGACTTTCTTAGGCAACAAAGGCAACATGAAACTTCCTGTGGAAGGTATAAAAATGATGATGGAGTTCAGACTGCCTGGCCCAATTCTCTTTGTCTCTCAGCTGAAGCCTGTTGGCGAGCTATGTCTACTTGGTGGTCGGATTCGGTCTGCCTTCTTCGCAGCTTCTGGAACACAGACTGTTCGCCTGGATCGTAAATGACGACTGCTGCCATTAACTTGTCGACAGGCGTTGCGATTCATTGGGACTGGCTCAGAGAATATAAACCGTCATTTTGATATCCTTCATTCACTCCTGGATTTCGGCCCCAATAAACACACCTGAATCAACGAACGCAATCAGCCGTCTGGGCTTTGTCACTTATGGAAGCGTCTGCCGGTGCAAGCGCGGTAGTTTGGGTCAAGCTGCGCTTCGCCTCTGTTTTAAATTGCAGCGGAGGCTATCTAGAAAAGACGAGCGGCGCCGCTCTAACATAATAATCTCTTTCTGTATGACGTAGCTGCGGTTGAGTGACGTCGAGGCTGTCATGTGACAAGAGAGAAGCCAGCGCGCGGATACCACGGTTAAGGTGGAGGCGCCGCTGGTGACTACTGCTCTGTGACGTCACAGCTACCACGTGCTCTTTCCTTTGTTCAAGGATAAACGCGCGCACACGGTGCACACGACGAAGCTACGGAGGTGAGTAGTAGAACCTGTCTGTTTAAAAAAAAACGTGGCACAGCTAGTACGAACAGAATTAGCCGGCCCAAAAGTAGACAGTACTATGAAGGAGAAGGACGTCGTGGAACGAACTTGCACTGAATGCGCCGGCCGCATTTAAAGCAGTGTACAGATTGGCGCTATACTCCCACCGTACGCTATAGCGCACGATTGATCTGACAGAGCTATGGGGCCGAAACTCATTGTCTCCCTGTGCAATTCTATATAGTCCACCGGTTAATATTAGTTCAGTTCAGTTCAGTCGTTCAGTCGTGTCCGACTCTTCGTGACCCTATGGACCATGTCACGCACTATCTTCTTAACGTCACATAACCTCATCTGCAGCGCCTTCAGGATGAAATCTAACCATCACGTTCGCTGCCTACCACTTTCTCGGTGACACTCAACCTTTCCCAACCACAAATACTTTTCCAGCTACGTCCTCTCTTCTCATCAGGTGACGAAAGTAGCTGAGCTTTAACTTTAGAATTCGACCCTCCAATGAGCAGTCAGGGTTTATTGTCGACAATATTGACTGATTTGATCTTCTGGCAGTCCAAGGAACTCTCAAGTCTTCGCCAGCACCACAATTCAAACGCTCCAATTCTTCGGCGGTCACCCTTTTTCACAGTCCAACTCTCGCATTCATACATCACAACTGGAAAGACCATAGCACGAGTTATACGGATCTTGGTTGGAAGACTAATGTCTCTGCTCTTTACTAGGCGGTCAAGGCTAACAATTGCTCTCTTTCCCAGAAGCAGGCGTCTCCTAATTTCATGGCTGCAGTCTCCTTCCGAGGTAATCTTGGAGCCCAAGAACAGAAAATCCGTCACAGCTTCCACTTCTTGTCCATTGATGCTCCAGGACTTGATAGGGCAAGACGCCATGATCTTTGTCTTTTTAATGTTCAGTTTAAGCCCAAACTTATCACTCTCTTCTTGTACGCGCATCAGAATTCTCTTGAGTTCCACTTCACTTTCTGCCATTAAAACATTGCAAATCAAAAGCCTTGCTATTTTTACCGCATTTCTAAGATAACTGCAATTAATACTTCATTGAAGTATGACTTACAAGCGTTTTTTTCCTTGCTTTTCTGGGTTCACGTCCGTCTGGTGTCTTAAAAACACCCACTACACAGAAATAAGATGGCATCTACTCTTTTCTCTCTGCCTTGTGTATCCGAAACAATACCTCTTCTCTCGCCAAGGAAGATTAAAAACCGGTGGAGTTCGTAGGATGCGAAGTTGATGGCGCTCAACGTGTGATGATGTAAGTAGTAGTCAGCCTCAGCTTTTCATCTCATCTTTACAAGAGAAAATCAGCTAGCTGACTGGAATGAGTGAGCGTGCCATCTCCCGTGTGTTCTGAAATCTCCAAAGCGCAGTAGAGGTAAGTTGGCATCCAAGATTGTCTTACAAAAGGGAAGACAGGCTGATTCTGCTTCATCGGTATGACACATTCACTATGGTAGTAATGAGGCGGAAAGTGTTTCAGGATTATATACGTGACGAAGTGGCAACGGCTATTCAATGAAGCCATAAGTGCACGACACGGATATCCATGAATAGTGCGGTGTTCCCCCTTGCGTATGTGTTTGTACCGCTCAAGAATAATGTATAGAAAATTGCTGAATTGTGGCCTTGATCTATGTGCCTCGAATTAAAGTCCGTACGCTGCGGAGGATTCTAAATCTATCTAGTCGATTACTAAGTTCATGCGGCCCTCTTCTGCATAGAGACGACGTGGCCGACAAGTGGCGACCACATAATCTCAGAACGATTCGGGAAGTACAAAAACAGCAGAAGTAACCACGCTTTTTATCACATATTTTGGGAGTTATCACTGCATCCACAAAATCAGAATGGAAGGATGCAACAGGTTATAATAAAATTGCGCAGGGCAAAGTTGGAAGCAGTTGGAATAAATCTGGAGATGTGAGGCAGGCGCGTAATAGACGAAGCTATGCTGTCTTGCACATAGGTCATCTCGAACTGCCCGCTTCGTACTGCAATGTGATGGCTATGACAATTGTCCAGGTGCATCATCCCATGCTGCTGCGATCACTTTGGATTTAAAACGACGGGGCTGCTTCGACACATTACGTCTCCATGCTCATTCGCCTGGAGCTGCACGTGCGAGGTAATGGTTTTTAACCTGCGTCCGCTGAAGAGCGCGTCAGGTTCACTTGGGAACCTGCGTCCGCACGAGCCTTAGTGGAAAAGGGAGAAAGAGAGATCTTAGATATTAGGAAGTAACAGATAGAAAGCACATTTCTCTGAAACGTATACTTTCAATACTTTTTGTGCGTAGGACTACTTTTTGTGAATAAGGCTACTGGAACGGAGCTGGCGTTACGATGTTACTATATCATGTAGTCCTGGCATATCTCGCCTCAGGTACAGTCTCAATTTCAGTTCCTCCTTTACTTGAAATTAATATTTCAAGCTGCCAACGACGCACACTTGACTTTCTTTGAATACATAAGGCCTCTGTGAACGTAAATTGGCTAGTAATGGATACTATGAGCTGCCTATGTTGCCGAAATAGGCGCATTGCGAAAGCGCCCAGAAACCGCAGGCTGGACCCAGCAGAGCAACGGACTTACTCTTTGAGAGATTCCCTACAGATGACCCTGACGTACAGATGTGATCTTAAAATGCACAGTGTAAGCATTGTACACGCTAGTGGTTTATTAAAATTATGATATACTAATAACGTGAGTAATTCCGTAATTGTTATTCCAGAGCAAGAGCAGCGAAATGTACGCAGAGACTATATTTTGTTGTGCAGAGAGCAGATGCGTTATTTGACTGCCTCGCTAGAAAAAGTGTAGGAACTCCGCGGAGGTCGGCTGATCGAAAATACCTGGCGAATGGAGATATTTACAGAAGCTCTCCCTCCTTAGCTTTGCTATCACTGCCAGCAAGTGCGCAGAGGAGGAAGCTCGAAGAACTGCTAGTAAACGAAGACGTGGCTCCAAGAAGGCACCTGCTGAAGGCCATGCGCTCGAGGCAGGCGACAGAGAAGGCGACCTTAATGGTGATGCTGTCGATTCCTTCGCGCATTGTCCTTTTTCTTGCTTGTGGCAAAATAAACTTTATAGTCAACAAAAAAATAAAATGTTGTTAATGGGAACGTGGTGGTTGGAAACGTCAAACGTCTTGCCCTGTCTGCCATTTTCCCCAACACCTTACTGACCACACCATACGGCTAGAAATATTTACGGTTACTCGCATTAGTTCGAAACCGTTATGATGTTGCAGGCTGCAGCGAGTTGAGAGGAAGGAGGGGGGGGGGAAAGGGGGCTTCGATAGGTCGAGGGACTTTGCCGCGTAAGCGCGCATAGCACGCTGGGGCGAAGACGTATCTAGTTCGCAAGAGTTGTTACTAGCCTGGCTGCAATAAAGATTGCTCCTGATATCAGCTCTTGTCCTTTTTCGGCTGCGCCACAGATCCGGTTGGCAGCTGTATACATAAGGGGCTGACTTCATCTAAACATATTGGGACATACCCAAAATATTTTTACAATAAGCTGCACATTATTTTCCTGCCGAGGCTCTCCTGTAACAAAACTCTACAATTTATCCAAATATCAGGTGGTGACATATACGACAAATAAACCGATAGAAACCATCGATGCTTGGAATTTTTGTTTTCCTTACCTCATGCCAATCATTCGCTAGAAATAAGAAATATTATTGGATGGTTTTGGAGACGTCTTAAGGAACACAAGATATCTGTAAAAAACAATCAGATATAAAAAAAAATCTTCTGTGCTAAAATGGGTGTGATAAAGCACGAACGAGGCAGGGACCTCACTGAGGCCACAAAGATAAAGAGGTGGCAGGAATACACAGAAGAACTGTACAAGAAGGACCCGGAGGTACAAACCCAACATAAGACGGTTGTGATTACTGATCTCGAACCGGCCATCCTGAAGAGTGAAGTTGAATGGGCCTTAGCCAGCCTTGCTAAGAACAAAGCTAGCAGAATTGATGGAATTCCAGCCGAGTTGCTTCAAAACCTCAACCATGGCGCTGTTAATGTTCTGTATACATTATGTCAGCAAATTTGGACAACCCTGCATGGGTCACAGGATTGGAGGAGGTCAGTTTACATCCCCATTCCAAGGACAGGCAGTTCCAAAGATTGTTCCAACTACCGCACGATCCAGCTTATTCGCATTCTAGCAAGTCGATGTTGAAAATCCTCCAATGTAGGCTGCAGCAGTATGTGGATCGGGAGCTTCCGGATGTGCAAGCTGGGTTTCGCAAGTGCAGATGAGCTAAAGACCAGATTGCCAACCTTCGCTGGATCATGGAAAAAGCAAGAGAGTTCCAGAAAACCATCGACTTCTGCTTTATTGAATATGCGAAAGCGTTTGACTTCGTAGATCACAGTAGATTGCGGCAAGTTCTCCAAGAGATGGGAGTTCCAATTCACCTGATCTCTCTGCTCTGGAACCTGTATGAAGGGCAAGAGGCCACAGTCAGAACTGGGCATGGTCTTACGGATTGGTTTCCAATTGGGAAAGGAGTTGAGACAAGGCTGCATACTATCGCCCTGCCTATTTAACCTATATGCTGAGTGCATCGTGAGGAAGGCCGGTCTAGACGAGTCTTCAGCTGGAGTGAAGATTGCTGGAAAACGTATCAACAACCTTAGATATGCGGATGATACCACTTTTATGGCAGGAAGTGATGTGAAACTCAAGATACTTCTGATGAGCGTACAAGAAGAGAATGAGAAGTTTGGGCTTAAACTGAACATTAAAAAGACAAAGATCATGGCGTCTTGCTCTATCAAGTCCTGCAGCATCAAGGGACAAGAAGTGGAAGCTGTGACAGATTTTCTCTTCGTGGGCTTCAAGGTAACAGCGGAAGGAGACTGCAGCAATGAAATTTGGAGACGCCTGCTTCTGGGAAAGAGAGGCATGGCTAGCCTTGACCGCCCAATAAAGAGCAGAGACATTAGTCTGCCAATCAAGATCCCTATAATTCGTGCTATCGTCTTTCCAGTTGTTACGCATGGATGCGAGAGTTGGACTGTGAAGAAGGCTGACCGCCGAAGAATTGACACGTTTGAATTGTGGTGCGGCTGGAGGCTCTTGAGAGTTCTTTAATTGGACTGCCAGAAGATCAAATCAGTCAATATTGTCGACCATAAACCCTGACTGCTCATTGGAGGGTCAAATTCTAAAGTTAAAGCTCAGCTACTTTTGCCATCTGATGAAAAGAGAGGAGGTCGCTGAAGAAAGATTTGTGGTTGGGAAAGGTTGATCGGGGAAGTGGTAGGCAGCGAACATGATGGTTAGATGGCATCCTCAAGGCGCTGCAGATGAAGTTATGGGATGTTAAGAAGATAGTGAGAGACCGGACAGCGGTGCGTGATATGGTCCATAGGGTCACGAAGAGTCGGACATGACTGAAAGACTGAACTGAACTGGAATAAAGTGAAGACTTATCACGTTGTAACCTTTCAGAGACAACCTTAATTAATGACCAGATAATTTATCTGAAGCATCGAATGTCTGACATGCTAGTAAGACTTGGCATACGCGAACATAAACACTTGAACGCATACAGTTACATGTAAGGGCTGCTCGCTTTTTATCGGGTGATTAGGATTTTTTGAAAATTTTCTCGAGTCGTTAACAAATAGCACAAATTGCTTTATTGGTAGCATGACTACTCCCACTGCAGCGTCAAGGCATCAGCTATATCTTTAAAGGTAATAGTATTTTTGATGTCAAGGTTAAATTGAGTTTGAAAAGCCTCCTGAATAATGTCATCCCGAGACAGCTGTTCTATGTCCGTAGATTAGCTTATAAAAGGGACATGCTGTGAAAGCCTCCAGAGATCAAATGTTCGCACACTTTATTAAAATTGCTTGAAAGAATATTATTCAGCCCCTGGGTGAATGTAGTACATTGTCTGTAGTATGTAATTGGTTTTAATCGCCACTGCATTGCCACGTTGGTAATGGGTCTATCGAGGTATCCAAGCCTAGCCACTGAACTGGCTACAGCTTGCAATCTCCAGAGAGAGGTCTTTAAAGATATAAAGTGAAGTGAAGTAAAGCAACATGGAACTAGTTTCGAGATATGGGGACAAACATCTTACTAGTCGAATGGTATCGTCCATATAGTATGTAATATAAATGCAAAATAAAATAGACCGCAGAGAGGACCGCTGAAGGTTCACATATACGCTTGACCGGATCTTATTAAGAACCACGCAGACGTTTATTTCATTCAGATGTGCTAAGGAATACCAGACTGAAATGTCAGGTGTGAATACGTATCAAGGAATTCGGAAATATATGAGTATAGTTAGCCGATGTGCACAGCAGATGGAATCGGGTGCCTTTGAAAGTTCTGATAGCATATATTTTGTATGTGTCTCTGATTTATATCTGAAAAAACTTGAATCAGCTAGAAAGCAATATGTCAGTAAACTTGACTCTATTGAGCGAAGAGTCATGTGAGACGAAGAAGCACATCTTTTCCATTTTTGTTTGAATGTCATGAATGTTTGAACTCTCTGTGTTTTGCTGTTCTTCAATGAAGTATATATATACTTCACTTCAAGCACCCGTTGGCAGCAAATGAACACTATGGGTATTTCTTTCAATCGTGCGTTTCGTAGGCCAAGCTTATTGTGTATAACTAGAAACGCCGTAACGAATTTGTTGAACTTTTCACAAAGCCCTATACTACGTACATGACTGCTTTCATGAATAATGCATTAACAATGGAACGCGCATACTGTTCGAGAACCCCCACAGCTGCCACCAAACATCAGCAGTTCTCTTGCAGCAATCACTCCAAAACTGCTTGTGTAAATACCAAATTCTCTCATTTCTTCATAATTAGTTGAGCTTGACGCGCTACTCATCCAATTTTGCCGTGTGGTTGGTTATTCTTCTAGTGGCAGTCGACCTTGTTACCAGCAATTGTGTGCGTAATTTGATTTTGCGCTTCTGCCTTTCAACGATTCCTGGTTATTATACGATTTGCTAATTCTGGCGCTATCTCTAGAGTTGCCTTTTTCAGAAAGTGCGCAGATGCTATGAAGTGTACAAATAAACAGCCCGAAAGCAACATCTGCTTAATCACGGCTTATGACACTATATTGAGCTGCTCGTCAATGAGGTTAGTAAGAAAGACTATTAAGATTAGTGGAGCGGTACTCCTAATTATTTTACATATACTTAGTTGAACGTATTTGTTTTACGTTACATCTGAAAACGAAAAGAAATAAGCAGTGATCCATATATTTGAGGAGAGCGCACCAGATACAATATCGTTTGCAATTGTATTTTTGAAAGGGACAAGCTGTCGGGCTATTTGCTTTTCCGTCAGCGTTTGCAGCGCCCAGAAGGACGGGGGACAAAGCACGCAGGAGCAAGTAGGACAAAAAAAGCGCTGAAGTGGAACTTTATTTTTGGTATTCCGAAAACCACATCATATATTCCCGCAGAAAAAACTCCCACGAGGGAGAGAGCGCTTGTTTGTACAAATCGTTCATCCGCTCTTAGTCCTCGTCCTGCTACGTTCTGCAAAAGCAGGTTTGTATTCCAGGTAAAAACTTGAATGAGCCCAAGGCTTTTTGTCGAGAAGTGCTCCGTGGCAATGAAAACACTCGATGATATTGTTATTAGGGCAAACAATCTTGATATCTCTTTCTTCATATCTATTCAGCTTGCCCAACTGTATTATTTCAAGCAATGTTACTATAACCATTTCGCTTTCCTAGCTAAAAAATCCGAGCCAATCTGTGTGCTCTTTGCACAGGAATGTTCGCTTAGAATCAATGGTTCCTTCACTGGAATGCGGGAATGCAGCTTAAAATACACAAGGGAAAGCGTGGAAAACGAGTATACGCTACACTTGCCGTTATAACTGCAAGCGCGATGCGTATTTATATTCCCATAATACAATTTACAACATTGAATCGTTGTAAACTTCCGCAATAAATGTTACGATCTCAGCTTTCCTTAAACGAGAATATATACTATGATGGCGGCGCATCGCAGGTTAAAAGCGTATAGACGATTGGGCAACCCTCTGGCTCAGTTGGAGGTTTACATGTAAACCCCGATTTTGGTTTTCCAGCAACCTGTGTCTATGAATAGATTTTGTTTTGTAATGGTACACTGGTCTTTACCTGTCAGGTGCCGTTTACGCACTTCTCTTTACTCTACCGGAAGCTTACCCGCAACTGCACCCCAGTCAGCAGTTTTTCTACCGTGGAATATAAATATAAGTCTGCTTCTTCTTGTAACTATCATGCCCGAAATCAGCGTCTTCGTTCACAGTCATAGGTCACACGTCAAACTGTGCAGGACGTTCGCAAGTAAAGCAATAGAACGCTTGCTCTCTGAACATCGAAGCGATGAACTGAAGAACGTTTGGAACATGGGTTTCGTTCGATGACAGGCACAGCTGCGGTGCTGTTTAATAAACCCGGTAGAATATGAAAATTGTGTTAATAACCTTTGCGGATTTTTTTTCTAAGAGGCGTCATTCATTGGAATATGCCCGGCATACAGAAGACACGATATTTTTTTTTTTGGTAGCGAGACGCTTGGAACAATGTTACAGCAAAGAAGACAGTTCAACTCACTTAGCAATTGACGCTCAAAAACCACGTGTACCATTCACCACCAAGTAGCATCTATAAAATGAGCTGTTATATATTCACTAATATATAATCCTGTAAAAAAACGCCAAATGGTATCATTTCAAAACCGAAGCTATTAATGCCTTGAATCGGTATATATCTATCATTTGGAAAATCTGTTTACACATTTAAAACAGGAATAACTGGCAAAAACCGCTGGTATTTTATGTTTTTCAGTAGCGAGTCACCTTTGGTATAAAAGTTTTCAGTTAATGTTCGAAAAATCATAATCACCTAATACATTACGGGCAGCGCGTACATGTAACTCTAAGATTGAAGCTTTTCTTTGAGTTTGCGGATTACAAACCCGATCAGCGTGCTCAAGCATGGAATACTTTATATATTAACATCTATATTATGAAGGTTGTGGCAATTTCCTACATGACAAACATTGACATTAATTAGACGTACATGAGCCTTACGGTGTCTCAGTAAACAACCCACAAGTATTTTCTAACTCTTGTGATGGATGGTAAGGTTGTGTGCATGAAAAAATTCCAATAAGAAACGCTTTATTAACTGTTAATAAGGAAACCTTTGTAAAAAACAAATGTGCAGGCTATTTAGAAAAATGAAATGAGTCCGCCTTTATATGTAAAGCTTTCAATCGCATCGCAGACCACCGCACAGTGAAATTAACGTGGCATCATGACATCAACTGAATGCACAATGATCAGTGATTGATCATGCACAATGATCAATGGAAACTGCAGTGGCGAAGCCTACCCAGCGCAAAGACTACATAAGGCCAGCCTTCACCAAGCCACGCCGTGGGCACGAAGAAACTTTCCAGATAGAAGCGTCACAACGTCACGTCCTGTTCTTACAGTTACTAGATTTAGTAAATGCTATCGAAGCGATGATAGGTTTCTCATTATTTTGCCGTGCCTCAAAGTGCGCATCGAGAATGGTATACAATGTATGTCCTTGCTCCTTATGCTGGCTGGGGATATTGAACGGAATCCTTGATCTAACCATGTCAATATACAATGCTGCAAGAACTCCTGTCCAGACAGAAGGAAGTGCGTGAAGATATTAATTAAATTAACACCACATTAATATATTTTGCAAATCAACAAGCTAGCATGACCACAAATATTGTACAGATGGAAGGGTCAATAAGGAAAGTAGACAAGCATGAAGGGAAAATGGAAGGCCTTGGTGCAACACAATGAAATTCAGACTAACATCCAGTAGCAGCAGCAAAAGATCACAGACTTGGAAGATCGCATTCGCAGAACTAAATTAAAAATGTTTGGAATACCCGAAAATGGCCAAGAAACAAGTGATGAAATTAGAGAAAAATCGTTTTGGGATGTCTCCGAAAACAAACTTGTTGTAAACGTAGACTCAGTGGAAAGAATCCACAGGCTTGGCTAAAAGCATGACAACAGCACACGACCTATAATCATGTACCTTTTCGACTACAAATTAAAAAAGAAGATCATGCAAAATTGCAAGCAACTAAAGGGCACCAACAGATCAGTCTCCTACGACGTTTCTTCGACTGCTTTAAAAAACGAAGAAAACTGCGGGTAAGTCTAAAGCAAGAAAAAGACAGCGGATCGGAGGTGTGGCTAGTACATAATGAAATTGGCATTATTGAGATTGTCATCGACAAGGAAACATATTTTTGTGATGACCACAGATCGTGAAGAATAAATTTAAACAGGAAGGTGCAAACAACCGCCATTATCAATAAAAAATCTCCAAAAAACAATCGTGATTTCATCCTGATAAGTGTCGACGCACGCAGTAAAGTGAATAAATCACTGCAATTAAAACATCTTTTTGATTTACACCTTGACATTGTAATAGTAATCGAAATATGGTTAAGAACAGAGATAAGAGATTGCGAAATAATACCACCTAAATATAAAAATATTCGCAGAGATCGGATACGCGAGGTGCAGGTGTCATCATCATTTTTAAGGAAGATGTGCAGTTTGTCCGTTAGACGACAGCCCCGATATCGAGGATATATGATTCAAAACTAAGTTGTGGTTGCAGCTCGCATAATCAATGATCTTACACAATTAGTACAAGAAGCAACAAGTATTGAAGCGAGCTCAGCATCCTTGTTAGACCTGGTCTCCGCAAACGGTAAAGCAGTTTACAAAACATCGAATGCTAGCTCCAATCGGGTTTCTACAATTAACATCGCTGTAGTGAACATCGCTCAAAACGTACGACTAATTATGGACGATGATTTCCATCTACCGGGAATACGCTTGAATGTACTTGAAAGAGGCAGTGCTGCGAACACCAAAAAAAGCGAAATCCTAATGGGTATTACGTTCAGCAACGACCTTACACAATTAGTACAAGAAGCAACAAGTAATGGAGCAAGCTCAGCATCTTTGTTAGACCAAGTCTCCGCAAACAGTAAAATTGGGAAATTTAAAATTTATGTCCAATTCTAACTGAGTGATGATAAACTTGTTTCGCTGTGTATAAAGGCGGCACTGCATGTCAGGAACAACATTGGAAAATTGCTACTCGTAAATGACTTTTCTAGTGCTAATGATGTGAGCGTTTTAGATTATTTAGAAATGTCAGATGGGGAGATGAAGATGGACCCCTTCACTGGACTCTGATGAGAGAGAAGGTGGGAAATTGGCATCGCGCAGATCGTGTTGGTCTTGATGGCCCCGCTTCCCCGTCGACCTCGACGCGGTCCTGAACTTCGTTCTTCTACATTTGGTGAGGTGCGGCCTGATATCCTTGTCTCACGCTGGAGCTTCGCAACCGCACGCAACCGGTAACTCGTATGGCTAACGACGAACACCCCCCAGCAAACTCGATGACCCCGCCGATTGTCTGCTCTGGCTCCTTACGCCAGCGAAACCCTGACGACAGTGACTGACGACACTGACGACTGACGACACTAACTGCGAAGACTAGCTTGCTTCGTACCAGCGAGTTCGTACAATAAGTGCGACGACGCCACGAAGTTAACAAACGTCATATTTTATTTGACCGGCGTTGCCAGCTTGTGGTATCGTAACCGTAATTTCGGCTTCGTGGTTACGATACCACAAGTTGGCAACACAACTTCTGGGACCGTAACCACGAAGCCGATATCACGACTTGAGACATTGTCCTTCCTTACATCAACTACGCGTACAACACTGCTACGCAATCCAGCACGGGGTTCTCTCCGTTCTTTTTGTTCTACGGTCGGCATCCATCAGCTCCCCTTGATACTGTCCTTCCTTACAACCCTGTCGCATCAGAATGTACCACAGTGACCAAAGCTGCACAGCATGCAGAATGCCGCCAGATTGCACGGACATTCCCAACCGACTCTCAGTGGCGCCACAAATATCGCCATGATACCATTTAGAAGAATGCACCACACTTCGAGCCCGGCTCACTCGTGTGGCTATGGGTTCCATCTGGCAGCCCCGGCCTCTCAACAAAACTAATCTCTAAGTATCATGGGCCCTACCGCGTCATCGAGCGCACTTCACTAGTGAACTATGTTGTTGAGCCGCTTACGCGATCTTCTGATTTACGACGCCGTGGCCGTGAAACTGTTCATGTGCAGCGCCTTAAGCCATTCTACGACCCCATTGTGTCTTCGTCCCCTTAAGTCACCAGGATGGTTCCTTTTTCTCTGGGGGGAATTGTGAAGAAGATGGACCCCTTCGCTGGACGCTGAAGAGAAAGAAGAAGGTGTGGAATCGCCATCGCACATCTCGTGTTGGTCTTGATCGCCCCGCTTCCCAGTCAACCTCGACGCCGTCCTGAACGTCCTTCTTCTACACAGTGTATAATTCTGACGGGGCGACTGACTAAACTCGCTGTGGCATCACTTCAAAACTATTATACATTAATGTTTAGAATTTTGTTTCTAAACGACAGAAAACGCTGAAAAAACAGAACCTATGGGTTAACCGAGAAATTATTCATAGAAAGCGTCCGCTAAAACGCAAAAGAAACAAGAAGATTATAAACCATTCTGGGATATCGCAACATACAAATATATTCAATGAGAAATCGCAGGCTGCAAAAGAAGGGTATTACTCCGAGACATATTTATTATTAAAGATTTCCCACATCAATTTTGGCGTCATCTTGGTTTGTCGAACGAAACCACCTGCTACATTGGAGACTTTGGAGATGCTATTAATAATGAAATGCTCTGAGGTTGCTGATAGGTACAATAATTTTTTTCACGCAGTGTTTATTCCTCAGTAGCATTGGCTCAAAACTGCAAAAGGCCAAACGATTGCACGCTTTAAAACAACGCAAGACATTTTCTTTTGCGATGAAGGAATCCTGTCGCTTGTACTTAACATGACTCCGAAAAAACAATGTATCTGCCCACACAGCATCCCTAATTAATTTTGAGAAGCTTCACCGAATGGGTCTCAAAATACTTATTATATTTAAAGCATCACGAGAACAGCATACTTCGCCGTATAGCTGGTTGATGGCGAGAGTTATGCGTATTGCGGACGAAGGCCAGGTCGAGACGGCAAGGTCGAGACGGCAAGACAAGGGACCCGTGTCTGGCGTTTATTCCGATGGACAAAACCCAAGCGCATGCCGGAGCCGGCGCCGCGGGACTATAATGATGGTATTTACAAGACGAAGAAGAAGATCATGGTATGTACAAATAAAAGAAGGTCCGTGGAGGGCTCACACAATCTGCCCGGGGGGTCGGAAGCGGCCAGCCTGGCCGCTCCTAATCAACCGATGTACCGCGGCGCACAAACGGCTTCAAGCGAGGTACATTAACAATTTCAGTTCTACGGTGGCGTCGGTCGGCTGGGGGATCAACAGGTGTGACTTGGTAGTTTACTGGGGACGTTTGGTTGACGACCTTGTAGGGACCAACATAGCGGCGCTGAATTTATCACTAAGGCCAGGGGTGCGCAGTGGTGTATAGAGCAGTACTTCGTCACCTGGATGAAAAGAGACCACGCGATGCTTCGAATCGTAGCGACTCTGGCGGCCTTGCTGGCATGCTTTTGTGTTGAGGCGGGCAAGGTGACGGGATCGGGCCACACGGGAGAAGAACTGGGCTGGTAATGATGGGGAGTAATCGGGCGTAGAGAAGAAGGAAGTGTCGAAGATTTTAGTAGGAGGACAGCCGAAAACGAGGAATAATGATGAGTAACCGGTAGTCCGCTGTACTGCAGTATTATGGGCGAATGGGACGAATGGTAGAACAGTATCCCAATTTCGATGATCCGGTGTGATGTACATGGATATCATATCCGATAGGGTGCGATAAAATCGCTCAGTCAGTCCGTTAGTCTGGGGATGGTAGCTTGAGGTTTTCTTATGGAGGGTGGATGACGCACGAAGAACTTCGGATACGACTGTCGATAAGAAGGCCGTCCCGCGGTCACTTAGAAGCACCCGAAGAGCGCCATGACGCAATACAATTGATCGCAAAAAGAATTTAGCTACCTCTTCAGCGGAACCAGTCGGTACAGGGGCCGTCTCAGCATAGCGTGTAAGGTGGTCGGCAGCTCTTATAATCCTATGGTTAGCCCCATTGGAGAGAGGTGGCGTGGCGGGACATGGAAGAGGCTGTAGGAGGCCAGCGGGCGAAGAAGTCGGCCGCTTGCGACGCTGGTACAGATGGCAGGAAGCGACGTATTTAGCTACGTTAGACGATAGGCCAGGCCAAAATAATCGTCTTTTCACGCGGTTTTGGTTTTGTCAAAACCAAAGTGACCGGCAGTATCGTCATCGTGGAAAGTCGCCAGTATACGTGGGCGAAGCGCACGCGGCACGACTGGGAGCCAACGAGTTCCATCAGGGCAATACACGTAGCGGCGTAGTATGCCATCTTCCAGCTTGAAATTCCGAAGCTGTCGGCGAAGCCTAGCATTGGGCGGGTTCGAAGCGCCGATAAGGTGGTGGATGATGGGCTGGCAGTAGGCATCAGCTAGTTGCTGTGAGCGGAGCACGTGTTCGTGCTCAGAATCGTCAAAAGAAACTGTTGTGATATGCGTCGGGGGAAGAGATGGTCGGCTGTGGTCAGAGGTAGAAATGCGTTGCGAAGAAAAACAGCAGACTGATTCCGTATGTGGGCAGCGAGAAAGAGCGTCGGCGTCTTGGTGTTGGCGACCCGATTTATAAACGACGTCGAAATTGTATTCTTGCAGGCGTAGAATCCAGAGCTCAAGTCGGCCTGTAAATTTTTTTAGTGAAGACAACCAGTAAAGAGCATGGTGATCGGTCACAACTGTGAAGTGCCGACCATAGAGGTAGGGGCGAAACGTTTGAACAGCCCAGACGACGGCAAGACATTCCTGCTCGGTAATGGTGTAGTTTTTCTCAGCTGGAGTCAAAGTCCGACTGGCGAGGGCAATCACTTTCTCACGCGAAGTTGCATCGCGCTGCAGAAGGACAGCTCCAAGACGGTGACCGCTGGCATCAGTGTGCAGGATGGTAGCAGTGCTGTCGCTGAAGTGGCCAAGAACGGGATCTGATGTGAGGGCGTGCTTTAGGTCGGTAAAAGCAGTGTTGCACTATTCAGTTCACACGAAAGAGCTGGGTGCTTTAAGTAGTTCATGAAGTGGCGCCGCGATAGTTGCGAAATGCCTTATGAAACGCCGGAAATATGACGCCAGGCCGAGGAAACTGCGCAAATCTGCAGTCCGTTGCGGGCGAGGAAAGTTCAAGACCGCGTTGATTTTATCAGGGTCTGGACGAATGCCGTCATGTCTAACCAGATGTCCCAATATTTTAATTTCCTTCTGTGCAAAGTGGCACTTCTTGGTGTTGAGCTGAAGGCCCGCTTAAGACAGACACGTCAGGACTTCATTCAGGCGCGTGAGATTGTGGTTGAAAGTTGCTGAAAAGATAACAATGTCGTCCAAGTAACATAAACAGGTTCTCCATTTTAGGCCACGAAGTACCGTATCAATCATTCTTTTAAACGTCTTTACACAGGCCGAAGGGCATAACATTAAACTCGTAAAGTTCATCGAGAGTTGCGAAAGTGGTTTTTTCTTTGTCGCCCTCATGCATAGGTATTTGCCAATAACCTGAGCGGAGATCCAAGGTCGAGAAATATTCAGCGCCTTGGAGAGAGTCAAGGGCGTATCTATTCGCGGCATGGGGTAGACATCTTTACGGGTAATTTTGTTAAGTTCGCGATAATCAACACAAAATCGTACCGATCCGTCCTTTTTTTTAACAAATACTACAGCGGAGGACCATGGGCTTGTTGATGGACGAATAATATCGCGACGGAGCATGTCATTCATATTTTCTTCGATTACTTTTCGTTCCGAGAGACAAACCCGATAAGGTCGTCGGCGTACGATCGAGTTACCTTCAGTATTGATGCGGTGGTGTGCAACACTAGTCTGTCCCAGTGGTGGGGAAGTGGCATCAAAAATCGATTGATGGGCTTGAAGCAATTCCAGCAATTATTTGCGTTGGTGCGGCATGAGGTCCGGATTGGTTGTCTTCGACAGCATGAGAAGAGAGACGTGCGATGAGTCACGTTGCTGAGGTAGCGAGGCGGTGAGCACCATCATGGACATAGAGTGAGCATCCACTATGCATGGCAGGGAAGTTCCTTTAGTCAGCACGAGGGATTCACTGGGTGTGTTCGTGGCAGCTACTATCGCTGAGCCGCTGCGGAATCGTAAAAGACTTGATAGAAGGCAATTCCACGTGCAAGATGACGATGAGATGGTCCGATGAGTACATCCCCGTCAGTGATGTGTTCCGAAACAACGGTAACAAGCTTTTCGCACTGTGGAGGCAATACAGTACAACTGCGGCAATGAGGGAATGACGTCCTTCAGAAATGTCAGATGAAAAATCACTGTCTGTCATATGAATGACACGGTCGCCATAAGAAATTAACGCTGAAGCGGTCGACAAAAACTCCCATCCAAAAATCATCTGATGCGCACACGGTGAAAGCACAGCAAACTGCACACGGTGGCAGACGCCGTCTATAACAATTCGAACTGCACACTTTACTGAAGGATGTAGAGGGACGTCATTTGCTCCACGAAGTTCAGGTCCATCATATAGTATAGTTACTTTCCGCAAACGGAGGCACAAATCAGAACAAATAACAGAAATTGCAGCCCCTGTGTCAATCAAAGCTTCGACCGGTAATCCTTCAGCTAAAACGGAAATCATATTGTACGGGCAATAAGGAGGACTTTTGGTAAGTTCGCAGAGTGCAGTTTCACCTCCGGAAACTGCATCGCTTAGTTTTCCGAATGACGGACAGGAACAGTTGTTGCTGGTCGAAGTGGAGAAACCGACCGGCGGTATGGGGAAAGGGACCGGCGTCGGGATACATGGGCTCCACTTGGTTCAGACGAGGATACCAGCGGTGGTGAGGATCGACGAGGTGGGCTGGGAATAGGTCGTCGCTGATAATATGAGGGTACGTCTCTTAAGAAGGTGTCGTAACCACGCCGCTCGGTATGAATGCGTCGACGACAGAAGCGGGATATATGTCCTCGTATTCCACAGTAGTAGCACACTGGGCGAGAGGGGCGCCAAGGTGCGTAATAGGGTGGCGTAGGCTGAGCCGTCGTCACGGCGTTGATGTAGTTGTGGTTGTAGGGAGATGCCAGTTGGGGCGGTGGAACAAAAAGAGGGGGTGATGCTGCGACGTGCGCGTACGTCAATGCTGGGCGGGGTGCAGGAGGTTCGGACGCCATAGGTCGGGTGATGGCTGCCAGCTCATCTTTAATGATGTTGCGGAGACCGGCGTCATTAGAAGGTACGGAAGAATGATCGCACCCGTGTCGACAGACAGGCTTAAGGGCTTCGAGCTTCTCCTGGATGATGGCTCGAATCAGTGCCCGCAGATCCAATAAGCAGAGGTCGGGCGAGTAGCAATGCCGGGCTGCAATCGGGAGGACTGCAGCTGGTCGATGCGTTGGCAGGTCGCAATAATTGCGTCAACAGTATAAGGATTCTGGGCAATTAGGATATTATAAGCCACAGAATAATTCCTTTCAAGATATTGTGTGCGCGTTATGGTTCCGGCATGGTGGGATTAATACGCCGGTAAAGTGCAAGTATGGCCTCTATGTAAGACGAGTACGACTCATCGGGACCTTGGAGGCAAGAAGCGAGCTTGTTCTTCGCGACCTCTGTCCGAACTAATGGGTCCGCGAAATATTGGCGGAACTGCTGCTTGAATGTGGTCCAGTTAGTGGTGTGGGGTTCGCGGTTAATAAACCAGGTTCTGGCGACCTCAATGAGGTAGAAAGAAACATTCAGACATTTGAGCATCGTCCCACCGGTTGTTCATGGGTGCGTTCATAGGTGCAGCGTTCATAGCAGCGTTCATAGGTGTCCAGCCAGTCATCGACGTCTTCATCGCGACGACCAGCGAACAGCGGCGGGTCGCGCTGTCGTGTGGGCACACTCGGAGGGGGTGGTGCAGCCAAGGTAGAGGGTCCTGCCGATTCGTGGGTACTCTTGGTAGACATAACGATAGTGGCAGGCGGTAAACAGCGACCGGAACGTAGCTCCAGCGAGAGGCAGGGCACAAAACGGCAAAGGGATCAAGTCTCACCACCAACACTTGTGGAAGAAGGCCAGGTCGAGACGGCAAGGTCGAGACGGCAAGGTAAGGGATGCCATGTCTGGCGTTTATTCCGATGGACAAAACCCAAGCGCGTGCCGGTGCCAGCGCCGTGGTACGATGATGATGGTATGTACAAGTGGAAGAAGAAGATCGTGGTATGTACATATGAAAGAAGATCCGTGGAGAGCTCACAGTATTTATAAATCTTGTGATAAATCTAGGGTCGAAAACGGCAGACCCTTATCGATAACAAAATTTCAGAACATATATAAAAATATTAGTTGATTAGCTCTGGTTAACCCTATTTGAATGGCGAGAGCAAAGGCGGAAGCTTATTTGCCTGCTAAATTATTCACCTATCACGCCATATCGGTGTAAGGTGATCATATTGTGGACACCTAGGCTCATCATTTAAAGGTATGATGCAAGAGCGTAAGCTTCCAGCCCGCATATAAAGTCACGCTACAAACAAACCCTACGGACGTGCCTGCGTGCCGTAAGGGTAACAAGAATGCAAACAATTCTGGCAGGCTGATTCTTATACCACCCTCCCATATGAAAGGAGCGACCCAATTTGGCAGCTCCTGCCCGTGGCATAGGGGTAACGTGAATTTAAATGTCATGCCAGACTGATTCCACCGAGGCGAAGCGCCCTTATATCCTTGATGCCTAACCTCCTTTCCTCTGGCGACGGAGAATACATCTCACCCTCCCCCCCCCCCCCGCCCCGCGCGCTTCCCACCCCGCATTAAAGTCACTGGAACTCTGAAAGTACCGCGATCAGTGGGCGGCGCGTGGGCGAAATTGGGTTGCTGTTGCCAGGAGTGGTCCAGCGCGACGAACGTGTCATCTGCTACACGAGCAAAGCTCCGGTATGGGTCGTAGTGTCTCCCCTGCAAAGGCGTCGTTGATTGATTTTGCGCGAAAAACGACGAAATGTAGTATTAAAGAATGAAATCTTACATGGGACGAGGGTTTACGAAAGCATTTAAAGCGTCGCACGACTACTGCGCAGCCACGATTGTGTACTTCACTCCTCGGGCGTGCGCGCACAGCAAGATGCAAGCTTAAGCTTGTTCTATAGCACTTCGTTTGTTGCAGCGCAGGTTATTCTGCTTCATATAGCCGAAACGAGTAATTCTAAAAGGCTCGCAAACGCATGTTTTTGAGACCAGGCAAACAGTTTATAGCAGTCATATATGCTGCGTCCACGTGAGATCTCGCCTGAAATGTGATGTGTGTAGAAAGTTATTCTCTTAGCGCTTGCTGTCTCATTCCCGTCGTGCTCCCGTTCGTCGTGTCGCGCGCTGGTCGGAGTGACATGTTATACCGCTCCAACCACGCTGCTGCGCGAGGCCAACGCTCAGAATTCGCGGCTAGATGGGCGTCCGATGAAACCTCTACGCGACTACTTACAAGGGGTGGAGGAAATGGGGAAACGCGCCGCTAAGTAGTAAAGAAATAAAGCGCCAAACCAAGGAGATTATTTGGGTAAGCCTTGCCGTACAGACAAGCTGTGCGAATGAAAACGGAAAGGTAGCGGAAAACTCCACTAACTGCGAGGATATGATCTGCTCACATGTAGACTGAAGCGACCAGTGCGCAACCCATGCTCGCCAGCATGTGTGCAAGGCATTAGTCGCACAGCGAGCTATCCGCGAGACCCAACACTCATTCGTACCGCTCAAGCCATCGTACTCGAAAAGTAGTGTTAATCTCCCCCCCCCCCCCCTGCCCATTCTCATGACCTTTCCTTGCTGTCGGCTCCTAATGTTAGCGCACGTTATTGAACTCAAGGTTATTTAATTTAACACGGATCCCTTACGGTTCGGCACCCTTCATGGTCCGCATAGTTTTCGTAGTTGTTTTGTACTTAAGGGAAAACAAATCAAATGGGCAACACATATTATAAAAGCAAAGATATAGTTGCGGGACTAATTACTCATTAGCCAATATGAATGTCTCCAGAAATTAATAAAGATATTTATTTTAAATAACCGCATTACGTATCTAGAAGAACTGATCATGAACCGAAAATTCGCGAATATCGGACTATAACGAACCTTTATGCTAACTCATTTTTTCTCAGAACCACATCAGAGTGGAATGATTTGTCTCGTTACGATGTGTGCTGTTCTAATGAAGATCTCCTTTCCAAGTTGTAACCCCCCTGCTTGTACGCCCTTGAGCAAAGCGGGGTATCCCTGAATAAATAAATGAATAAAAAAGCGCGCTAAACGTCTACGAAAATCTAGCCGTCATGGACAAAAAATCTACAGCGAAACATGCAATAGAGACTCGCTAGAGACGTCAAACTAACTAGTAAATCTCAGTATGAACGTTTAGTGACTCCGGTAACAGCTGATGGATTCACAAAACACTCAAATCGCAAAGCTGCGCACCCTTCGTAGGGACAATTTTGTCTAGCAAATGCGATGCATTGATACGGTTATGTTTTATTTGTGAGGCACGGACCTTCATAGATCTGGCTCATGCATACCTCCACCTCTTTTTAATCAAAAAATGGTTTTCAACACCACCATCAGCATACTGTTCTTTGATTATTAAACTTTCCGTTCGGGACAGTAAACAACGCTTTGCCTCATTTTCGTTGCTACATCCGAAAGCGCAACACCTCGGCATTCTCGGCGACCCAAAGCGACCATGTTATGCGTGTTTTATGCACATAAAGCAATATCGAACGAACTTAGCCGTAAAACAATCTGCCCGCGTATCGCCGAAGCCCTGCCATGACTGCTCGTCGTCTGCTCGAGCGGACTATCTATGATGGGGCTTGAGCACGGGATCGCAGCTGACCAATGGGCGGCGCCGTGACAAAGAGAAAACAACTGCAGTACTTTCAGAGTTCCAGTGACTTTATCCCGCCTAACCACCCAACGTTACCTAGAGGAAATTGTAACCACAACGGAGCGAGCGCAAGGGCGAGACAGGAGAGAGCGAACGAACGTCATCGGGTCAGTACGGCAACGGCGTGGCCATGGCGCGACGGCTCGCCATCTTTTCAGCGAGGTGGTGGCTCAAAGTGAAGCGGCGCGACCAGCCACGAGTTACCGTGAAGAACGGTTCTACCTAGCGTATTATCTATTTCGCAATAAAAAATTGTATATTCATTTTGAAGGTTCATAATATTTTAACCTCGAATCAGCATGGCTTTAAGGCGTCTGTCTACTTTTACACAAGTTGCAAAACATTGCATGATTTTTCAAAAGCAATAGATGAACGCGCGCTAAATAGCTCTATATGTTTTGAACTGTCAAACGCCTTTGACTACATTTGGCATTCACATCTTCTAACAAAATTACTTAATTCTGGCGTTCTTATTATTATTAGCACATTGATTAATCGTATCTTGTTAACTGCAAGCAATTTCTGGAAGTGAATGGTGCAAGATCAGGGATATTGCATGTGACATCTGGTGTGCCGCAGGGCTCTCTGCTCAGTCCTGTCCTATTCACAATTTATATCGATGACATAACTGATGGACCCGACAAAAGAATTACGATTCGCTTATTCGCAGGTGATTGCCTAATGTACTGCAAGGTCCACATTCTCCATTCTTTTTTTCCGCACGGTGAATGATGTGAAGGATGGAGCATGAAATTAAACTATAAAACAGTGTGTAGGGTAACAAGGAAAAATAAGAACGTTTTTGCTTTCAATTATGCATTAGATGGCAAAGTTACCTCGCAAACTGGCTATTTTAAACATTTAGACGTTACCATATCCTAAGATATAAACTGGAAAATTTACGTTAACAACATGTTCAACTGAGCCGAAAGAAAGTTATGTACCTAAGACGGAAATTTTAAGTAATGTTCCTCCAAATGGGAAACTCACAGCCTGCCTAATCTTAGTACGTTCATGTTAGAGTACGCAAGCATTACCTGGGATCCGCATAAAAAGAACCAAATCGATCAAACTGAAGGAATTCAGAGCAATGTTTATCCTATCCAAACGACGAACAATAGATTCAGTCACGGTTCATATTAACTGCTTTGAAATAACAGAAATTATATTGGCGGCAAATAATGTCCAGGTTAAATTTTTTCATTCCATTTTTATCAATTACTTTAATTGTGAGACCCAACGTTTTATTCAAAAAGGTCATCACTCTCAGTCAGCCAGCCACCGCCAACAAAGCATGCTCTTAACTGCAAGAACTGGCGTATTTATGATTTTTTTTCCACACTTGATCAGAAAATGGAACTCATTACCACGGGACATCACTGAGTTAGTGCTCCTCATTTAAAAAAAAAAAAGGGCTGCATTGAATAAATTACCTTGCGGCAAGTGTTGACTTCTAGCCCCCACTTTTTCACGCTATTTTCACAATACTTTTTCTTGTATTAGAATTGTTCATAGTCCATTTGTTCGGTGACACCCGTCTTTTACTTGCAATACTAAATTTCTAGTCACAAATGTCCTCTACACATGGAGACGGAGTGATTTTATTATATATCGTGTACAGCGCGTGCATCCTCCCCTCCCCCCCCTCCCTCCCCCCTTGGTGTTCAAAGCCCTTGGTGTTCATGCTTGAAGTATTAGTGTACGGTTAAATCATGAAAAAATATATACTCACCAAGTAAGAGCGCTTGCGACAGCCGTATTCATAAAAAATATGGAACCCAGAGCACACTTCCTAAGACACTTATACACGCTTGACCGTTGTTATCATCGAGAACCACTTATTACTTCCTTCCGCTCAGGAATGCTGAGGTATGTCTGACTGAAAGGTCAGACGTGGACACAGGTTAAGGAGTTTGGGGTATATTCAGGACGATAGGTAACAGATGTGTATAGCAGGTGTGATCAGGTACCTTTGCGAATTCTAAGCACATACATTTAGTATGCGTAATTAAATTAGCTACTGCTGCTAAATCATTGATAACCACAGGTAACTGCTTCTGGCAAGAAGCTGCAACCCTAAAATGATGGCAGGTTAATACAAATAAGATATTACTAAATATAAAAATAAATAACATAAGGACATCGCCTCTAGCAGCATTGTCCACTCGTATTTAGCGCATTTACAATGGTAGAAGCACCTGGCCAACATCTCCCGTTTCTTTATCACTGGCACGAATTTTGGATATCTACAGTGCTAGCAGGGAATGTCACGGAGTTCCATATTTTATACAGGAAATGGTCTGCCAATTGTTTTTATTTCCCGGAAAATTAACAAATCAGTCCAGATAGGTTAGATATCAAATAAGGAGAACAGGCAGGAAATTTTTGCATACAATGATAGCTGCACCTGCATACGGATAACACCCCGCATACGCCAGTATATTTCCCTCAGTGCGCGCAATCAGAAACAAACAATATATACACCATTGCTGCCGCCGCAAAACTGTCATATTATTCATGCCATCGTAAACCTATACATAAGTAGCCGGTAGAGCATGCCTATGCCGTATTGATTCGCGCTCTCGTCCCCCAGTATTCCGGCAATAAAAAAAAGCGGTGTATAGAAACGGACGAAAACCAAATGATTGCATTTGTCTCACCTCCCGGTTTACTCTCACTGTCTTCTGTTACACCTGTCTTTTGCACCCTTCACACAATATTGCAACTGAAGCTTGCCCGTCTAAGCACTATGTTCTCCAACAGATGTAAATACGCCTCCTGCTGAAAGGTAACACCCACACGAAGGCACACACAATGCCTGCCAGACGGATCGGAATTTGGCTTCGGCTTTTAAGGGTATCGAATGGAGACGCTGGGGACAATTCTAGAAAAATATAATATTAATACATGAGGTAAAATTGTGTGCTTTTTGGCGTAAAGTAATTCCTAACCAACAGTTTTTATATGTTCAAATATACTTTGAATTCATAATAAGTTGTCAACATTATATATCATTTTCTTCCGACAAGTCAGTGCTATATTTTAAATAATGTATATCAATTATGTCTATTTGCTTACGATTTTAAAATATAGTTACTTCTTTTTCTTTTCCTAGGTTGCGCTTAAGCAGCCAATCGTGATCCTGCGAGAACAGAAATAATTTTCTTCTGTATTTGCCCGTTTTTATGTCTGAATTTTGTGCCGTATGTTTGACTACCTTCGAGAATTCTTTAGTTCAGCCAAAATCTACGCCTTTTGAGTTTGGGAGCCAATTACCGTACCTCTTATTTTGGTACGATAAAGCTACAATGGTAACTCGGCATTTAGTTATGAGAGCTAACCAAGCATGTGCTCTCCCTGAATGGCTTCATGTATATTTCATTTCGCTTGTATCAGTGCAGAAAGAATCCACTTCGCGTTGAAACTATAGTAGTTGAAAGCAATATATTTTTCGTATATAATAACGTATTGGTTGTAAATTTATTTTTATGCACAAGAAACAATTTTCATTTTATATACGCAGGGAAAGCAAGATTTGAACAAATTTTTTTTCGTCATCGTTTATTCGAAGATCACTGCATTCTAAATAATCAATATTCTTATTTTGAGCTGTCGTTCAGTAAAACTTGCTCAAATGCTGCAATTCAACATTTTCTTGAAGCACTTTCCGGAGTTTTCATAGTACCAGTGATCCGTTGTATTTTTTGCCATTTTTTGCTTCAATTATTGCGTCCTCTTTCCCTGCACCATGAATTGAGTGCCTATCCTTCATCCTGCTTGGTCCCCGCAGCGCACTTTGTAGTGAATATCTACCTATGCAGATGAGCTGACGTTTGGCACTACTCTTCGAGTCCCTGGCGAGTTCTTCGAGCCTTCGCTACCCATGCTGCTGACATCGCAGATTACGGCTGCCGTCTACATAGCGCTATGATAACTGTGGTGTCACCATGGCAGGCGCCAGTATTCTCGTCGCATCCACATTCCCTCAGACCGTCAGCGGTGCACTCAGTTGTTTGTTCGCCACGGCGCTGTACGTCGACCCTTACGGCCACCATATGACGGTCCATTCCAAGTGCTCCGGTGTGCTCCTAAGCACTTTCTACTCCGCATCAACGTCTGGTGGTACACGACATTTGTTGTTCGCCTCAAACGTGCCAACCTTGAATCAGACGTCATCGCTGGCTGTGTCCCTACAACACCTCCCGATCGTGACAGTTCTCAGCGTGTGCGATTCGCATCCACAGCGTCCACCTTTCGCCATTCCCCTTCGCTCACGGCTTCATTACTAGAGGAGGGGGCTGTTGCAGCCATCGTAGTTACGCCGTAAAATAAGACAAACGTCTCAGCACGCCTGCCAACCACGCATAGTTCGTTCTTCGCCGCACCATGGCTGAATGCCGGCGGTTCGCTGTCCTGTTCATGATTGTCTAAGCGGGTCCTGTGGAATATATTTGCGGAGACTCGACAACAAGTGTCTCTGGTTCCTCTCCACATGGCAAATATGTGAACAGAGACTTTAACTCGAAAATTGTAAGCGAAAGCCTTCGAAATTTAACAGTTGTGCATTGTGTTTACGAATACATTTGAAACGCGTCTGGCCACATAAGTTCATAAGCTTGTAGATATTTGTGGCATAGCAGGCACCTCCTTCAGTCTCATCGGCTGCACGTGATTCCTGATTAGCCTCAGAAACGCTACATCATCTTTTGAAGAGATCTGTGCAAGTGTTTCCAAGAGAAACATTCTAGGGCCGCTTCCTGCGTTCGGTATGTTTACGACATCAAGTGCATTAGCGATAACTTTAACGGCGCTATTTATACCTGACACTCAAGCCTGTTCTTTTGAGCCACCGACAAGCGGTCACTCTCGTGCACTTCCAATGACACTTTCACAGTAATAAGGGGAGCGAACTGTAACTCGCTACTCATTAATACCGCAATTCCCAGATTTCTTTTTCATCAAAGGTATAATGTGGCGGTATTGGATTATAAACTATCTTAGTAATTGGTGATCTTTGCAAGTAATCTAACAACACAGGCGCCACAAATTGTCATCACGTATCGTGGCTGTTAGTTCACCGCGGACATTGTTGAAAAGCTCATGCGTTTGAGAGCCGCAACTTCCCGACACTCGACGCCATAGCGCTAACACTACACTTACCAACATGTCAGCCATGCATGTGGATGCAGGGCATAAGAAATGATACACCATACTTCTCTTCTTTGCATATCCTTTATCGTCGCGACCCATGAGACAACTAAGTACCACCCATTCCGCCTGCTGTATTCCAGACCACCATGATACTCCAAGGATAACATTCTGCGCTTCTCAAGCTGCGAAGATCCCTGCCTGGCTGAGACCCTCTGACTCGCCGGAAAAGCTCGAAGATTCGTCCGATTATGGTCTGGTGCTTTACAGGAATCCACCAAAGCATGATTTGACGACAGCCACAGGCGTGTCACTCACTCTATAACAGATTAATTCCTGCTGCGGTGTCGAATTCGGAGCCGCGGTCTACTTGAGAAAGTGTTCCCCCACTGTGATGGCTCATATCGTTTGATCACACGAATCAGTCATTTAGCGTGTGAAATAGCCCGCCTGGCGGTATTATTTATTAGGTCTCCGGTGTGCGAAAAGCGTGCTGTCACGTTGCCCCTGTGAAGCTGTGTCAGTCTCGCAGGACTCATTAATGCGCTCAGATGGCTTCGGCTAAGTAATGGTTAAATGTAACGCTACTGAAGAAGACGACGTATTGGGCAGCAGAAAAGAAGGAAGTGGCGGTGGTATTTGGAGCTAGTAGGCATCGCCTTGTCTCATTTCCATAAGCACTATAAA
The DNA here is from genome assembly GCF_055883805.1 of Amblyomma maculatum. Taxonomy (NCBI): domain Eukaryota; kingdom Metazoa; phylum Arthropoda; class Arachnida; order Ixodida; family Ixodidae; genus Amblyomma; species Amblyomma maculatum. The sequence goes on from NC_139346.1 coordinate 72,210,138, forward strand.
TAAACGTCCCTTTCCTAATTCGCGGCAACAATATTAAATTTAGATGCATTGAAATTATTTTGTCCCAACCACATTTTTACTGCAATTTTTTCTTTACTCTCTTTAGTCTAGCAGGTACCTTGCAGTTATCTATAGAAAATCGCTAACAACCGGTGCCATCTCTTCCTTGTGGAAACTTGCCAATGCTCGGCCCCTATTCAAAATGGTGATGTGCAATCATTAACGAACTACAGGCCGATTTCCTTATCTATAATCTATTAAGGAAACTGTACAGAGGTTTATTGCACTGGATATGGGATACACTATTTGGGGTACTACATGACATTCCTGACCAAAAAAAAAAACTCCGCGAACAAACCGGGATGAAAGGAAGAAACCAGCACTTGTTCCTGTGGTTTCTTTCTTTCGTCCCCGTTTGTTCACGCTGTTTTTTTGGATAATGTATCACCAACTCGCCCGCTTAACTATATTGTTGAATGAAAGTCTTATACTGTACAGGAAAGCCCGGAATGAAACCGCGGGGAGCTCTGATACAGGAATTTCCTGCACCGGTGGTGGCCCTTGGTTTTGGAAAAATACGCGTCAACGGGCTAGAAAAAGCATGTAAAGCTTTAAAAAAAACCAACTGTGTTTGAAAAATTAAGCATAATAATAAAAGCAAAAATAAACTAACTTGCATTGACAAGTTGGCATACGGATCTGAGTCTTCACGCTCTAGAGACACATACCTTAACCACAACTCCACGGCGGTTTTTTTTTTCTTTGCAGCATGGAAGTACTTAGAGCCAATTTATAAAGGTCGCATTCCGCAACCTGTCATACACAGTTACACAAGCATAGAGCTCGCACCTTGGCCAAAGACTAAAATTTCAGGAGACATATACACGCATCTAGAAAAGGTAACAAGCCACGAGGTCAATCCTGCGCAGCAATACCTCTCGCACCGTACCATACTGTTTGAATATAAACGTCGATAAAGTTGGCAGCTCTTCGGGGCGATCTATCATGCGGCTCTTTAACATGCTAAAAAGTCATATGAACTCAAAAAGGTCACATGGCGCCTGAGAAGCTTCCATTGCAGAAATATCTTATCGTATAGGAAGTAATATCAATGTGCTTTTTGAGAGTCCATTGAAGAACGTAAGAAAAACACTCCAATACGGCAACACACAAAGCAATGTTCTATAGTTTCCGGCTGGTGACACACGTGGCAGCCCACTGACCATGTCACAAACGTCTCTTCTGCAAGAAGCCGCGTCTTGGCAGGCAACTTTGATGTGTGAAGTTTAAAAAAGAAAGACTTTGCGGTTAACTGTATGCACATCCATGTAACCCGCTTTGATGCACTATTGTCTAGAAAGGGGTGGTAAGGCTGACAATACATCGGTACAGGGAATGATGTCTCAATGAGAAGTTTTGCCACCTGTGTTCTGGATAGACTGTACGCATTCCAAATAACACCGCACGGTGAGGAAAAGGAACGTGTCGGCAACTTCCTTAAGAAATTCACACATGGACCCTTACTCATATGACCACTGGGCGCAAGCATTTAAGGAATTCGGCACTTCATCGTGTATTAAACCGAGCTAGGAGGTAGGGTGGCTTGCGGTTTTTGAACCGGAGAACCTTAAAACAAACTGATGAACGAACAAGTGCTGAAGGCCAGGTCCACCAGCGTCCAGATGGAGAAACAAAATGTCTCGACGCATAGGTTCCGATTGAGAGCGCCACACAAAAGTATTAAAATTCTATTCATGGACAGTACTTTGTTGCACAATGCAACACCAGCTTCGAATTCAAGACGACATTGCAAACCTGGCTCGTGCAAACAGACAGCAACCTACTCATCCATGTGTGTTTGTCGTCGAACTGATGAGATGAGAGAATCCCAGTAAGGCCCACTAATGTGATATCAATTCAAAGGAAACCCCAAATAATGTACATCTTCGGAGTCCCACCTGATGCTGGCAACAAAATAGGCTTTGTACCCCAGTGACCTAACGAGAAACTCTTTGATTTTGTAAGGTTAAGAGACGCCAAAGAACTACCTTAAAAACGCCCAGTTCGTGCAAAACCTCAGTCACACGCTTTTAAATAGTACAGAAAAGGGCGATGTCTTCACAACAAGCCAAAACTTTAATTTCACATCGCGATAGTGAGAAGCGCTTTGTTCTTGATAATACTACGAGATAGGGGCTCAAAATATAGCGCGAATAGCAAAGGTGATAGCGAAAAGCCCTGTCGAACAAATGATTAAAGCCGTATAGGTTTGGTGAAGTTTTGATTACCAGTCATTCTTATTTATAGTGGGCGCTTTATAACATAGTAAGATTCCTTTGAGGAAGACATCAACAATGTATATACTCTACAATACAGCAAACGAAAATCATGACTCACCTTATCAAAAGCTTTCGCCAGATCAATCTGAATTAGGGCCACTTGATTGACCTCATCTGACACTGTTGATCTACAGCTTGTGGCATTCGATTTATTGGTCCACACCAAGTGTGTGGGATAAAAAGCCGTAGTATTCAAAACCATAGTCATATTGCACTCTCTATGATCGAAACAGTGTCAGATGAGGTCACTCGATGGAGGGTGGTTTGTAAACATGGTATTTATTTCACATAAAGAATGTCCTATATACATGGGCTATGTACAATTGATATAGAAAAGCGCATCAATTCAACACGATACGTAATAGGATACAACTAGACAGAACTCTAAACAAGAGGCAGTGTAGAGCACATTCCTGACAGTGTGTGTCTCTCCGTTTCAAAGTAAACATGTGCATACAATTCCCTTAACTGGACAATCATCCCACAGAAGTCGCCTTTTGTAGAAAAAACAGATTCACAATTTCTCTTCATCATCCGCATTTTCCAGAGGCTGTGTGATCCACTTAGAGAGAATATGTCAAAAGGCTCATGAACAAAAATGCAGAGATGCCGCGGAGAATGCGGTGTCAAATCAAGTTTTTTTCAATGCCGTTGCAAAATATCCCAGAACGATATTTCATATTTAAAACTGAAGAAACAGTGCACAGTGGTTTCCTGATATTCATAACGGCGGTTTTTACTGTAGAAACGAAAATGCCCTTTTTCGCTAAGTTTTAACAGGCAGAGTCTCAGTGTGTAACTTATAAATGAGTCTTTGTACATGGCGAGAGCGGCATTTTCCGTACTATTTTGAGTACATCATGTCCCGTTAAACCACCATACACAGAACAATACATGGGTGGAGGAAAAAACGAAGAAATTATTTGTTCGAACCAATGCTTCGGCGATACAGAAAACAGAAACTCTGGGGAGAAAGGAAGAGGTAACACCTGACGCATTACACCCTTTAAGCACGGACGATAAGAAACTTTAGAAGACACTATAAGAGTTAATAGAACATGTACCAGATTAACTTTCTCAAATGCATGTACTATCGGATAGGAAGCATCACGGAAAAACATGAAACGCGAAACTATCTGCCGGATATACAGGTGGACTAAACCAAAGCCGCTGGCGCTTACAGGTCGGAAATGGTTATCACGTCCGATTGATTCGAAAGATGACTTCCACACAAAAGTAGCGAAAACTCTGTAGAAACGCTGGGTATAAAGTCTTGGCCAGTGAACATTGTTCTGTATATAATAAATTTTAGTGCCCAGAAACAGATTGCAGGTGGTCGCCCTGCCACAAATAGATGAGTCACGAAGTATAAAAGTCTAAGGATAGCGCTGAACAGTCGGCACACGCTATTTCCAGTAAGACGCACTATTTTTATACGCACTCAGTGTGGCTCCAAAGTATTTGGGTGACCTATATGTCCATGCCACACAAGCATATTCAGCAGGCGCCGATCACCGCATTCCAATACTAGATATCACAACTCTTATATCGGTTGATTCCCGCACCCGACACTGAACCGAAGTCATCCGTTAAACGAATAACCTCTTCAATGCATGGGTTGCCAGTGCGGAAAAATGCGAGGACATCTACATAACCTAATACCTTCAGTTCGTGAACAATAATAAGAAAACCACTAATTTCTTTATTTCTTATGACACTTATGTAAAGCGCCTCCAAGCATACAGCAAACAAGAGCGGGGACAGTGGGAATCCTTGTTTAAGAGAGGACTCGATGGGGACAGGTTGTGAGAAACAGCTATTTACAAATAGTCGCGCTGAAAATTCTTCGTAAAAAAGGCGTATCCCGGTACAAAAAATGAACAAAAATTGACATAATCTAAGAGGGAAAAAGGGATGGGGATGAGATACGCGATCAAACGCCTTTGCCAGGTCAATTTGCAGCAGCGCAACTGCTCTTGACCGGCACTGCAATATTGCAAAACGGCGCGCGTATATGTAGATTACACTATTGACTCGACAGGTGTTTAGCGGAACTCTTATATCCAACGTTTCGAAGCGTGATAGGCCTGTAGCCGTCCACAAACCGGAGTTTTTTATCATCAGTGTTGGTATTAACGCAATACAACTTCCGGCACAAACACAGCATCAATACTATCTTAAAACATTGGAGTAGGAAAAGGGAGAGAACAGATGAGAATATTTTGTAAAATTCACCTGATAGACTGCCTGGACTCGGAGTTTTGGAAAGCGACAAACGGTCAATCGTGTCCTCCATTTCGTTTAAGGTTAACTGAGAATTTATCGCCTTAGTTTCATCCTCGGAAAACACTGAATCATAAAAACCACGTTATCTACATGAATGTCATCACAATTGGTAGAAAAAAGACAGGTGTAGTGATTTTCAAACTCGGTTACTATTGCATCAGAACTAGTGAGCAAGGCATCACCACAATAGAATTGAGAGGCTCCTTTGGCAGCCGCATAGAAACGCTCATCAAGCAATGCCTGTCTAGTTGGCATCTCAGACTGCAAAGCACGACTGCTGCGGGACCGCACGTGGCCGCCCAAAACCGCTTTGCATTAAACTTTCGAAGGTGGGATTTTACAATAGCGATTTCCTCTGTGTATAAGCCGGAGGCCTCACAATCAAGCACATCCAAACTAAAAAGCTCTGCAGCAGCCGTTTTTCTTTACCTATAGGTTAAGTAAGACCTGACGTGTTCCTATCGCCCTGCGAGACCACCCTACAGGTCACCTAGCGAGCCACCGACTTCAAGGGTCCAACCAAAACACGATCTGCTACCTGACCCCGTTCGACCTTGACCGAAATGGCCCAGTCAACAGCACCGATTGTCTTCCTGCAGCCCCGGGATCCCCCTATCTTCCAAGAACTGTCCGTTGAAGATGGGGAAGACTGGATGGACGTTTTCCACCGTGGGACAGAATTCAAAGGCTGGAACACCGCTGCAAAACTCAAGCAAGTCTACTTTGCTTTTCAAGGACGTACCCCAATTTGCTTCAACAATTTAAGAGACGTTTTTGAAGGATTGAGAGCCGATCAAAGCATAATTTTCGATGATGGTTGTAAAATCCGTCCGAAATGAAAGAGCTCATGCCCTCCTCCAATCAAGAATTCAGCTCCCGAATGAGTCAGTCCTCGCTTACTTAGAGGAAATGAAGCGCCTATTTCGACGTGCAGACTCTGAAATGACCAAGAAATAGAAAGTGCACAGTTTAATGCGAAGAATAAAAGAATCCTTTTTTTCGTGCATCGTGGGAACCCCCCTCCCCCCCAGAACTGTGGCTGAATTCGAACACGAAGCATCCTCGATGGAGCAAGCCCTAGGTTCCCGAACTTGACAGTGCACCCGGACCCTAAGCGTCCTCTGCAAACTGCGACGCCGCAGCTACATGTGGTGATAACCTCCGCAAGAATATCCATGAGATCGTTCGAGAAGAGCTGCGTCGACCCCTCCCAGCACCAAAGCAGCCGCAGGTTGGGTCGCTCGCGGACGTCCTCCATGTGGAAGTCAAACAGGTACTCGGCGCTTCTGAGGCAGTGTTGCCAATGGCCCCGATGCAAGAAGCAGCAACGATGAACTATGCTGCCGCGCTACGCCGTCCTGCACCCCGTCGCGACCGTCCGAGCTCTCGGCACTACCATCCTGTTTTCGAAAGCCGCCCCTTGCCCCCTCCCCTTCCCCACCAAGCATACGAACGACCTTCAAGGCCCAGTAAGTACGACACCTGGAGGACGGCAAACAATCGCACACTCAGCTTCCACTGCGGTGAGGCCGACCACATTCTGCGGCACTGTCCCTACAGACGCGTCGTTCTGCTCGGCTTTGCCGTCGACTCTCCTCGACACTGTCCTGGCAAATGACCACAAGACATCAAACACTATACTTACGCAGGATAGAGTCGCTAAGCCATCCCTACGGCTCTCCGTCGCTGTACCGCCTCCGATTCTTATCGCCAGGGCGCAACTCGGATGATAGTGCGCGAGGAAGGTCCCCTAGCCCCCGTGGGGGAAAATAAAGGCAGCAGCCTTCGGAGGTGAAATAGCTCAGGGGCGAAACGACGAAGATCTTCCGACATCGATGAAGACTGACGCCGACGTAGCCATTTCGCCATCGCTCCACACGACGACATAGACAGCACGACCATAGTGCAACGACACTGCCGCCCAGCAAAGTAACAAGAAAATGCCTCGGCCGTGACCTGAATAAACGACGGAACCGAGAACGAAAACCAAAGCGCAAGTGCAATGCCAGGACGCGAACAAGCGACCTTGAAGTTGCTGTAGATGGTCATGTGGTAAGCACCTTGGTTCATACCGGAGCTATTATTATGTTATCCCTGGAACGTTCGCAGCCCAGTTCAAGAAAGTGACGACCACTTTGGTTGCCCCGCTAACACGCACCGCTCGTGGAAACCTCATTACGCCGTCCGGGCGATGAACCGAAAGTGTGGCAGTGAATGGAGGCATTTACCCTAAGAGCTTCGCGTTCTTTCAGCAGCGCTCCCATAAAGTTATTTTGAGTATGAACTTTCGGAATTGGCATCGGGCGATCTACAGCTCAAAAGCTCATAAAGCTCGCCACGGACAAACCAACACTTTCCACGACGACTTCGACGCAACACGTCGCTCTAAATGTCCTGGACGAAGTATTGAGTGTGGCGCCCCGATCAAGCACCGTAGTCTCCTTGGTTACCAGCGACATCGAAACTGCTGAGGGTGTCGTCGAAAGAAACAACCAGTTGCTTCTGGGGCCATACAGGCCATTCCGGTATCAGAGCTCCGCGCTGTTTCATGGCGGACGTTTCAGGGCAGTACAGGAATTTTCTGAAATAGCCCCTAATCCTGTATTCCAGATCATGTGCAGTAAATCTGTATATGATTTCCTGTATGAATTTTATTTAGGATTTTTCAGTAGGGAGTGGATATGCGACGAGGTAGGTTCTCCGAACTGTCATGGCCGCGTGCCTGGTACTATAACCACTGTTCCTAACACTGTGGAATGTGTACATGAGGAGTAGTTTTGGTGCACCTCTACACGTGCGAAGAGGAAATGTGCTGGAGGCTATTGGCCCCACCCTGAGGCGTCAACTTAGTTGATGCTGGCGTGTCTGGTCGTTCTTTATTTAACGAGGCTATTGATAAGGATTCTGCGGGGGTTCGGGGACAGATGCAACGAAATGTAATAAACATGCAGTAACCCCGTTCGCCATGAGCACCAGTAGCTCTCTGATGTGTCTAGCAGGCACACCCAAGCAGAAACCCGGTCAGAAAATCCGCGCACGGCGGATGAGGGCAGAAAACTATCTAAAGCCGACAGCTGAACAGACCATCACCTCTCTGGAGGAGCACAGCGAATGGCAGCTCTGAGAGAGGCTTCCAATATTAACTGCCACCAAGCGCGAAAGCTAGCCGAGTTTGAGGCGACAGCAGGTATAGTTGCTGGTGCGCATGCTTTGCGCTCGTGAAACTCGGAACAGTTACAGCTGTACTGCTAGAATACTTTCGCGCCCTACATGAGACAACTGGAGACCAGCAGAAGACTGAATAAGGTCACTTTCTAGTTTAGCACCAACCTTTTAGTAGTGACGCAATGCCTAAAGGTGAAACAGCGGCTTGGGTGCAAATCTGTGCTCCTCAACAGTGATCGCTGTGGTCTGCTGAATATACCTGAATATCGAGGGTAGAGCAGGACGTGTTAAGCAGAGCAAGAAATTGCTAGTGCAAATTCAGTACGATGTGGCATTTGAAGAAGTGAGCAATATCTATTCCCGTTGGTTCTCAGGAGAGCACTACTCAAAGTGGAATCAACGATGTGTGCATATTGCGGAATACCATCATGGTCGTGTGCAGACTGCAGTTCAATATATCTTCAGATTAACTACGACACCAAGCATGTAGTGAGATGTACGGAGAAAATCAGAGATTCAAAGCATCAAATTCGGTGCTAAGGGGGTTAATACTGATACCTACCAAAGGATGAGAAAGCTATGGACAAGAGGTAAAAACTGGAAAGACGTCAAAAGGACAGGAAAACTGATAATAAAGCCGGCTGAAAAGCCGGCTGAAATGGAAAGAAAGGCGGCGCTGTAGATTCTGTGAATTTTACCTTTCTTGGCGGGAAATTTATCAGCGTTCTAATATGATCGGCTCGTCTAATGATGCATCACCGAGTGCAGAACATTCGAGATCTTTACGCTGTGCAGTTACTGACGGCGCTTTGCACGGGAAAAAAATTTAGCGAAGAACATTAAACGAGTGGGAGCTGCATTGAAAGTGCAACACTTAATAACGTCTCCGATGCTACACCAAGCTAACCCTGCTAACGAATTAGGGCACCGCTACGAGCAGAAGGCGTGAATCGGCTAAGTATTGGGCGGCTAGTCCTCTTTTTCTGTTTTCCCCTGCGCATTTGCGCTTTTCACCTTGTTGATAACGCTCGCAGAGAGATTGCAACTGTAAAGTGATATCTGCGCAGTCTCCCGGCCAGGGGCGCTCCCCCTGGTCGGCTTTCATTACTCCTCACGACCTACCTCTGGAAGCGTTCCAACGATCTGGCGTTCCAAACATTCCCGTGGCGCTGGTGCCCAAGGATGGCGGATTTATTAAAATGAATAACCCTGGGACTGTTCGAGCTGCTCTCCAGGCAGCCCTGTATGACTCGATCACAGAAGTGAGTCAGTTTGGCCGTGGCGGGATACTGTGCCGATCTCCAGACCTCAATTGCGTGAAGGATCTGCTTAAATGCAATTCATTTGGATCGCTTCAGGTGAGCAGCTTTATCCCTACTCATTCTGCATGCACAAAGGGATTAGTCCGAGGAGTAGACTCTTCTTTAACGCCAGCTGAGACCCTCGACCTTCTTTCGGCGGCTGGTGTGGTAGCGGTGTATCGTTGCAGCCGGGAGGTTAATAATACGCGGGTACCAACAGAGTCAGTGATTGCCACATTTGCGGGAACTTCATGCCCGTCAGAGATAAAATCATGGCCATTGATCTTCCGTGTGGATCCTCTTGAGTCTAAGCCACTGCAGTGCACTAATTGCTGGCGATATGGTCACAGGGCTCGTGGTTGTAAGTCCTCCGTGCGGTGTTCCAAATGTGGCGATGGTCATCATTCGTCATCATGTTCACAACAAAACGACAAATGCTGCCTTTGCTGCAAATGCTCCCGGTCCTGATAAAGTAACTTCAAAAATGTTAAAAATTCTTTTTGACGAGTCCCCTCAGACGTTATTAGAGCTAGTAAATTATTCCATCAAACATGCTTGGATACACCCAGAATAGAAACTTGCCAAAATAATTCCTTCTTTTAAGAATAAAGGCGGAGCCTTGTCCATTGATAATATTAGACAAATTGCATTAACATCAAACATTGTAAAATTAATTGAAAGAGTCATACTTATACGTGTTTCGGAATTCATGAATAAAGAAAATATCCTCAGCCCTTGCCAAATTGGTTTCCGTCAAAAGTGTTCCATCTGGAATGCGCATGCTGATCTCGAGAGTCGAGTTCTTTTAGCGCGGCGCCAAAAAATGCACGCTGCCTTGATAACGCTAGATATAGCCAAGGCCTATGATAGCGTTGAGCATAGCATTCTATTGCAAAATTTAAAATCTCTTCAGTTTCCACATTATTTAGTAGTCTGGATATCTCAATTCCTCCAAAACCGAGAGTTTTACAGTGCATTAAATGGCGTCCATTCTGGAAGATATAAGCAAGCCAGGGGAGTGCCGCAAGAAGCAGTCCTTTCACCAGTCCTTTTCAACATACTACTCAGCTCAATACCAGTTAATCATGACGTTCGCACTTACGTATATGCGGATGATATTGCGTTTTTTGCAACTGCATCGGATATTCAATCTCTTTATCTCCACTTGCAAACGTACGTAAACTCTATTGAGAATTGGTTGTGTGGCTTGCGTCTCACATTAAATGTCAACAAAAGTGCAGCCCTCGTATTTAATATAAAAAATTCTGTAAGTCTGTCCGTAATGTATAAGCAGCAAAAAATACCACAGGTTAAATCATTAAAGTATTTAGGGGTCACTTATGATGATAATCTTTAATGGCAGCCCCACATTAACCATACTGCTACAAAAGGGGCTTGTGCCGTGCGCATGTTGCGCCGAATTAGTCGTCCCAGGTCTGGAATGCGGAGAGATGTCCTTTTAATGATTTATGTTATGTATGTGCGTCCAATTTTAGAGTTCGGTTCAGTCTTGTTTTCTGCATCAGCAGCTTATAAAATTCGACCGCTTGTTCTTTTGGAGCGAGAAGCGCTTCGGTTGTGTCTGGAACTTCCAAAATTTGTTGCCAACAATGGGCTCTACCTTGAAGCCCGGATTCCACCCTTGATATATAGATTACAAATTCTAACCGTTCAGACGTACTTAAAGATATATGAATCAGAGTTTCACCGATCTGTCTATTTTTTGCTGTCAACCGACCTCCTTCTTCGGCGTCCATTGGTCTAAATTTCACACCCCGCAGGTTGTTATGGTCAAAAATTCGCTGGACCTTTTAAATGTTTCCCTTCCTAGTATTCTACCAATACAAACCATGGGTTCATCTATTAAAATTGTCTTTGACGACATATTCCCGAATAACGGTAAAAACTTATCATCCGTTATTCTAAACGGATTATTAGAAGATCATTTAAGAAGTCTTTCTGCTAGTTTAGTTGTAGCTACTGACGCATCTCAAAGTAATGAAAAGGCGGGTGTGGGTATATATTGTCCACATTTAGACTGGTCTTTTTCTATCCGGCTTCCGGACTTCACCCCAATTTTTGAGGCGGAGTTTCTGGCGGTGGTACTCGCTTTACGAAAATTAGACTAATCTTTTTCTAAAGTGGCAGTAATTTCCGACTCTTCGTCGGTGGATTCTGCAATGGTAAAAACCTTTGTCTCCCTGATCCCTAGACATTTGAAAATTAACATATGGTATGTGTACCAGGCCACAGCAATGTGACTTTAAATGAATAAGCTGACAATTTTGCAAAAGAGTCCCTTAATGGCCCCGTATTATCTATCCTTCCCTCGACCACGTACATCACCGCAGCGAGGTTTCGAAGAAACGTTCTATTAAATATGAAAAATGGACATCTTTTAAGATCTGATGACTAAATTATTCTTGGAATGAAAACTTATGTCATTCACGGCAACTTGAGATTTCACTAACAAGGCTGCGATGCCGTATCCCACCTTTAAATTTCTATCTTTACAGGTCTGGTTTGGCACTGTCTCCCGTCTGCGCATTTTGCGGTGAAGAAGAAACATTAGATCACTTTTTATTGTTTTGCCGCCGCTTTACTACATTGAGAAAACAGTTGATGGAAACGCCATTGCAACAGCATGGCCTTAGTTTAAGCAGCCCGACATTGTTATCATTTGGCGCCACCATCCTTGGGCACAGTCACAGGTCTGTTTTTACCGCCATGCAAAATTTTTTACTGGACTCAAATCGTTTGCCTTGCTAAATATTTAAACATCACTTGTTCTACAATTATAGTGTCAATCTCCCGTGAGTGTTACCACTTTTCATTTTATATTTCACTTATTGCCCGTTTTGTTTCCTTTCCTCTACCCCTCAAATCATTTTTTTTATGCAAGTACATTAAAAAAAAAAAGAAATTCTTTGCTACCCAATTCTTGGCCGATCCCCCTCTGTGGGTATGTGCCATAAGTTATTTGGACAACAACAGCTGGTCGCACTTCGCAGCACCGAAGTAGTGAACGGGGTTGACTCTTTGATAACAAAGCGTTATGCAATTAGACAGCGCTATATCTTATAAAGGCAAGTGTGGGCCGTTTTGATGTTAGAAATCGCCTCACCATTGTCCAGAAGCAGCAACTTTGTAACACTGTTAACGAGACAACTGGACCATTTGGTGGATGAATGCGATAACTCAAGCTACACAATGTGCGCGCGTTTCATGCCACACGAAGCTGGCGGTTTTGGGGAGTAGAAGACGACTTTTTCAGACAACAAAGGCAACATGAAACTTCCTGTGGAAGGTATGCAAATGATGATGGAGTTCAGACTGCCTGGCCCACTTCTCTTTGTCTCTCAGCTGAAGCCTGTTGACGAGCTATATCCACTTGGTGGTCGGATTCGGTCTGCCTTCTTCGCAGATTCTGGAACACAGACTGTTCGTCTGGATCATGAGTGACGACTGCTGCCGTTAAATTGCCGACAGGCGTTGCGATCAATTGGAACTGGCTCAGAAAATGTAAACCGTCATTTTGACGTCCTTCATTCACTCCCGGATTTCGGCCCCAATATATACACCGGAATCAAAGAAGAACGTAATCAGCCGTCTGGGCTATGCCACTTATGGAAGCGTCTGCCGGTGCAAGCGCGGTAGTTTGGGTCAAGCAGCGCTTCGACTCTATTTTCAACGGCTGTGGGGGCTATCTAGAAAGGACAAGCGGCGCCGCTCTAACATAGTAATCTCTTTCTGTATGGCGTAGCTGCGGTTGAGTGATGTCGAGGCTGTCATGTGACAAGACAGAGGCCAGCGCGCGGATACCACGGTTAAGGCGGTGGCGCCGCAGGTGACTACTGCTCTGTGACGTCACAGCTACCACGTGCTCTTTGTTTTGTTCAAGGATAAACGCGCGCACACGGTGCACACGACGAAGCTACGGAGGTGAGTAGTAGAACCTGTCTGTTTAAAAAAAGCGTGGCACAGCTAGTACGAACGCAATTAGCCGGCCCAAGAGTAGACAGTACTATGAAGGAGAAGGACGTCGTGGAACGAACTTGCACTGAATGCGCCGGCCGCATTTTAAGCAGTGTACAGATTGGCGCTATACTCCCATCGTGCGCTATAGCGCACCATTGAGCTGACAGAGCTATGGGGCCGAAACTCATTGTCTCCCTGTGCATTTCGATAGAGTCCACCGGTTATCATTAGTAGCTGCGCCTTAAAACTTCTGCAAATCATAAGCCTTGCTATTTTTACCACGTTTCTAAGATACAAGCAATTAATAATTCATTAAAGTATGACCCTCAAGTGCTTTTTTCCTAGCTTTTCTGGCTTCACGTCCGTCTGGTGTCTTAAAAACACCCACTACTCAGAATTAAGATGGCATCTGCTCTTTGCTCTCTGCCGTGTGTTTCCGAAACAATACCTCTTCTTTCGCCAAAGAAGATTGAAAAACCGGTGGAGTTATTAGGATGCGAAGTTGATGGCGCTCAATGTGTGATATGCAAGTAGTAGTCAGCCTCAGCTTTTCATCTGATCTTTACAAGACAAAATCAGCTAGCTGATTGGAGTGAGTGAGCGTGCCATCTCCCGTGTGTTCTGAAATCTCCAAAGCGCAGTAGAGGTAAGTCGCCATCCAAGATTGTCTTACAAAAGGGAAGAGAGGATGATTTGGCTTTATCGGTATGACACATTCACTATGGCAGTAAAGAGGCGGAAAGTGTTTCAGTATTATATACGTGAGGAAGTGCCAACGGCTATGCAATGAAGCAATAAGTGCCCCGACACGGATATCCATGAATAGCGCTGTGTTCCCCTTTGCGTATGTGTTTGTACCGCTCAAGAATAATGTATAGAACATTTTTGAATTGTCGGCCTTGATGAATGTGCCTCGAAATAAAGTCCGTGCGCTGCGGAGAATTCTAAACCTATCTAGTCGATTAATGAGTTCAACCGTCCCTCTTTCTTCTGCAGAGAGACGACGTGGCCGACAAGTGGCGACCACAGAATCTCAGAACGATTCGGGAAGTACAAAAACAGCAGAAGTAACCACACTTTTTGTCACATATTTTGGGAGTTATCACTGCATCCACAGTATCAGAATGGAAGGATGCAACAGGTTATAATAAAATGGCGCAGGGCAAAGTTGGGAGCAGCTGGAATAAATATGGAGATGTGGTGAGGCAGGCGCGTAATAGACGAAGCTATTCGTTCTTGCACATAGGTCATCTCGCACTACCCGCTTCGTACTGCAATGTGATGGCTATGACAATCGTCCAGGTGCATCATCCCATGCCGCTGCGATCACTTTGCATTCAAAACAGCCGGGCTGCTTCGACACCTTAAGTCTTCATGCTCAGGCGCCTGGAGCTGCACGTGTGAGGTAATGGTTTTTAACCTGCGTCCGCTGAAGAGCGCGTCAGGTTCACTTTGGAACCTGCGTCCGCACGAGCCTTAGCGGCAAAGGGAGAAAGGGAATTCTTAGATTTTAGGAAGTAACAGATGCAATGCACTTTTCTCTGAAGCGTATACTTTCAATACTTTTTGTGCGTAGGACTACTTTTTGTGAATAAGGCTACGGGGACGGAGCTGGCGTAACGATGGTACTATACCATGTAGTTCTGGCATATCTGGTCTCAGGTACGGTCTCAGTTTCAGCTCCTCCTTTGCTTGAAATTAATATTTCAAGCTGCCAATGACGCAGGATTGACTTTCTTTGAATACATAAGGCCTACGTGAACGTAAATTCGCTATTAATGGATACTATGAGTTGCCTATGTTGCCGAAATAGGCGCATCGCCAAAGCACCCAGAAACCGCAAGCTGGACCCAGCAGAGCAACGGACTTACTCTTTGAGAGATTCCCTACAGATGACCCTGACGTACAAGAGTGATTTTAAAATGCACTGTTCTAGCATTCTACACGCTAACGGTTTATTAAAATTATGATATAGAAATAACGTGGATAATTCCGTAATCGTTATTCCAGAGCATGATAAGCGAAATGTACAAAGAGACTATATTCTGTTGTGCAGAGAGCAGATGCGTTTAGGCACTGTAGATTTTACTGCCTCGCCAGAAAAAGTGCAGGAACTCCGCAGAGGCCGGCTGATCGAAAATACTTGGTGAATAAAGACATTTACAAAGGCTCCCCCCCCCCCCCCCTTAGCTTTGCTATCACTGCCAGGAAATGCGCAGAGGAGGAAGCTCGAAGAACTGCTTGTAAACGAAGACTTGGCTCTAAGAATGCACCTGCTGAAGGCAATGCGCTCGAGGCAGGCGATAGAGAAGGCGACCTTAATGGTGACGCTGTCGATTCCTTCGCGCATTGTCCTTTTTCTAGCTTGTGGCAAAATAAACTTTACAGTCAACAAAAAAATAAAATGTTGTTGGGACCGTGATGGTGGGAAACGTCAAACGTTTTGCTCTGTCTGCCATTTTCCCCGAAACATTACTGACCAGATCATCCGGCTAGAAATATTTACGGTTACTCGCGTTAGTTCGAAACCAATATGATGTTGCAGGCTGCAGCGAGTGTCGAGGAAAGAGGGGGGACTTCGATAGCTCGAGGGACCCTGCCGCGTAAGCGCGCATAGCACGCTGGGGCGAAGACGTTTCTAGTTCGCAAGAGTTGCTATTAGCCTGGCTGCAATAAAGATTGCTCCTGATATCAGCTCTTGTCCTTTTACGGCTGCGCCACAGATCCGGTTGGCAGATGTATACATAAGTATCTGATTGCATCTAAACATATTGGGACATACCCAAAACATTTTTACAATAAGCTGAAAATTATGTTCCTTCCGAGGCTCTCCTGTAACAAAACTGACAATTTATCCAAATAACACGTGGTGCAATATACGACAAATAAACCCAAATAAACTGTCGATGCTTGGAAATTTTGTCTTCCTGACCTCATGCCAATCCATCGCTAGAAATAGGAAATATTATTGGCTGGTTTTGGAGACATCTTAAGGAATACAAGATATCTGTAAAAAACAATTAAAGATATCAAAAAAAGCTTCTGTGCTCAGCTGGGTGTGATAAAGCACAATCGAGGCAGGGACCTCATTGAAGCCTCAGAGATAAAGAGGTGGCCGGAATACACAGAAGAACTGTACAAGAAGGACCCGGACGTGCAAACCCAACATAAGACGGTTGTGATTAATGATCTCGAACCAGTCATCCTGAAGAGTGAAGTTGAATGGGCCTTAGGCAGCCTTGCTAAAAACAAAGCTAGCAGAATTGATGGAATTCCAGCCGAGTTGCTTCAAAACCTCAACCATGACGCTGTTAGTGTTCTGTATACATTATGTCAGCAAATTTGGACAACTCTGCATGGGCCACAGGATTGGAGGAGGTCAGTTTACATCCCCATTCCAAAGAAAGGCAGTGCCAAAGCAGTCAGCAGTTTTTCTACCGTGGAATATAAATACACGTCTGCTTCTCCTTATAACTATCACGACCAAAATCAGCGTCTTCGTTCACAGTCATAGGTCACACGTCAAATTGTGCAGGACGTTTGCAAGTAAAGCAATAGAACGCCTGCTCTCTGAACATCGAAGCGATGAACTGAAGAACGATTGGAACATGGGTTTCGTTCGATGACAGGCACAGCTGCGGTGCTGATTAATAAACCCGGTAGAAGATGAAAATTGTGTTATATTAACTTTGCAGATTTTTTTTTTCAAGAGGCGTCATTCATTGGAATATGCCCGGCATACAGACGACACCTTTTTTTTTTTGGTAGCGAGATGCTTGGAACAATGTTACAGCAAAGAAGACAGTTCAACTCACTTAGCAATTGACGCTCAAAAACCACGTGTACCATTCACCACCAAGTAGCATCTATAAAATGAGCTGTTATATATTCACTAATATATATTCCCGCAAAACGCCGAATGGTACCATTTTAAAGCAGAAGCTTTTCATGCCTTGAATCGCTATATATCTATCATTTGGAACGGCTGTTTACACATTTAAACACGAATAACTGGCAAAAACGGCTGGTATTTTATGTTTTTAAGTAGCGAGTCACCTTTGGTATAAAGGTTTTCAGTTAATGTTTGAAAAATCATAATCACCTTATGCATTTCGGGCAGCGCGTACATGTAACTCTAAGATTGAAGCTTTTCTTTGAGTTTGCGGATTACAAACCCGATCAGCGTGCTCAAGCATGGATTACTTTATATATTAACAACTATATTATGAAGGCTGTGGCAATTTACTACATGACAAACATTGACATTAATTAGACGTACATGAGCCTTACGGTGTCTCAATAAACAACCCACAAGTACTTCCTAACTCTTCCTAACATGGAAGCGTCACAACCTCACGTCCTGTTCTTACAGTTAGTAGGTTTAGTAAATGGTATCGAAGCGATGATAGGTTTCTCATTATTTTGCCGTGCCTCAAATTGTGCATCGAGAATGTATGTCCTTGCTCCTTATGCTGGCTGGGGATATTGAACTGAATCCTTGATCTAACCAAATCAGTATACAATGCTGCAAGAACTCCTGTCCAGACAGAAGAAAGTTCTTGAAGATATTAATTAAATTAACGCCACATAAATATCTTTTTCAAATCAACAAGCTGGCATGGCCACAAAAATTGTAGAGATGGAATGACCAATAAAGAAAGTAGACAAGCATGGAGGGAAAATAGAAGGCCTTTTTGCAACACTGAATGAAATTCAGACTATCATCCAGTAGCAGCAACAAAAGATCTCAGACTTGGAAGATCGCATTCGCAGAACTAAATAAAATATTTGGAATACCCGAAAATGGCCAAGAAACAAGTGATGAAAATAGAGAAAAATCGTTTTTGGATGTCTCCGAAAACAAACTTGTTGTAAACGTAGACTCAGTGGAAAGAATCCACATTCTTAGCTAAAAGCATGACAACAACACACGACCTATAATCATAAACCTTTTCGATAACAAATTAAAAACGAAGATCATGCAAAATTGCAAGCACAAGCAACTGAAGGTTACCAACAGATCAGTTTCGTACGACGTTTCTTTGACTGCTTTAAAAACGAAGAAAACTGCGGGTAAGTCTAAAGCAAGGAAAAAATTTGTTGATTGGAGGTGTGGCTAGTACACAATGAGATTGGCATTATTGAGATTGCCATCGACAAGGAAGCATATGTTTGGGATGACCACAAATCGTGAAGAATAAAATTAAACAGTAAGGTGCAAACGACAGCCATTATCAATGAAAACTCTCCAAAAAACACTCGTCATTTCATCCTGATAAGTGTCGACGCACGCAGTAAAGTGAATAAATCACTGGAATTAGAACATTTTTTTGATTTATACCTTGATATTGTAATAGTAACCGAAACATGGTTAAGAACAAAGATAATAGATTGCAAAAAAATACCATCTAAATATAAAATTATTCGCAGAGATCGGGATACGCGAGGTGCAGGTGTCACCAATATTTTTAAGGAAGATGTGCAGTTAGTCCTTTAGACAACAGCCCCGATGTCAAGAATATATGATGCGAAACTAAGTTGTAGTTGCAGCTTGCATAATCAATTATCTTACACAATTAGTACAAGAAGCAACAAGTATTGAAGCGAGCTCAGCATCCTTGTTAGACCTGGTCTCCGCAAACAGTAAAGCAGTTTACAGAACACCGAATGCTCGCTCCAAACGAGTTTCTACAATTAATAAATGATTTCTTCTGTAGTCAACATCTCTGAAATCGTACGACTAATCATAGACGATGATTTCCATCTACCGGGTATACGCTTGAATGTACATGAAAGAGGCAGTGCTGTGAACAACAAACAAAACGAAATCCTAGTGAGTATTGCGTTCAGCAACAATCTTACACAATTAGTACAAGAAGCAACAAGTATTGGAGCAAGCTCAGCATCCGTGTTAGACCAAGTCTCCGCAAACAGTAAAATTGGGAAATGTAAAATTTATGTCCATTCAAAACTGAGTGACGATAAACTTGTTTCGCTGTGTATTAAGGCGGCACTGCATGTCAAGAACAACAATGGAAAATTGCTACTCGTAAATGGCTTTTCTAGTCCTGATGATGTGAACGTTTTAGATTATTTAGAAATGTCAGATGTGAAGGGGTTCATCTTCTCCTTCACTGGACGCTGATGAGAGAGAAGAAGGTGAGGAACTGCCATCGCGCAGATCGTGTTGGTCTTGATGGCCCCGCTTCCCCGTCGACCTCGACGCCGTCGTGAACGTCCTTCTACATTTGGTGGACGTTCGGTCTGATATTCTTCTCACGCTGGAGCTTCGCATCCACACGCAACCGGTAACTCGTATGGCTAATGACGAACATCCCTCAGCAAACTCGATGACCCCGCCGATTGTCTGCTCTGGCTCCTTACGCCAGAGCAGAAACCCTGCGCTCTTCAGCGCGACTGACGACCCTGACTGCGAAGATTGGCTTGCTTCGTATGAGCGAATTCGTACAATAAGTGCGACGACGCCACGAAGTTAACAAGCGTCATATTTTATTTGATAGGTGTTGCCAACTTGTGGTATCGTAACCGTGATATCGGCTTCGTGGTTACGTTACCACAAGTTGGCAACGCAACTGGTGGTATCGTAACCTTGCAGCCGATATCACGTCTTGGGACATTGTCCTTCCTTACATCATCTACGTGTACAACACTGCTACGCAATCCAGCACGGGTTTCTCTCCGTTCTTTTTGCTTTACGGTCGGCATCCATCAGCTCCCCTTGATACTGTCCTCCCCTACAACCCTGTCGCATCAGAATGTACCACAGTGACCGAAGCTGCACAGCACGCAGAATGCCGCCAGATTGCACGGACATTCACAACCGACTCTCAGTGGCGCGACAAATATCGCCATGACACCATTTAGAAGAATGCACCACACTTCGAGCCCGGCTCACTCGTGTAGCTATTTGGTTCCATCCGGCAGCCCCGGCCTCTCAACAAAACTGATCTCCAAGTATCATGGGCCCTGAAGCGTCGTCGAGCGCACTTCACCAGTGAACTATGTTGTTGAGCCGCTTACGCCATCTTCCGATTTGCGACGCCGTGGCCGTGAAACTGTTCATGTGCAGCGCCTTAAGCCGTTCTACGACCCCATTGTGTCTTCGTCCCCTTAAGTCGCCAGGATGGTTCCTTTTTCCCTGGGGGGAATTGTGATGAAAAAGATGAACCCCTTCGCTGGACGCAGAAGAGAAGAAGAAGGTGTGGAATTGCCATCGCGGAGATCGTGTTAGTCTTGATCGCCCCGCTTCCCCGTCGACCTCGACGCCGTCCTGAACGTCCTTCTTCTACACAGTGTATAATTCTGAGCGGGCGACCGACTAAACTCGCGGTGGCATCACTTTAAAAATATTATACCTTACTGTTTAGAATTTTCTTCCTAAACGACAGAAAACGCTGAAAAAACAGAACCCATGGGTCAACCGAGACATTATTCATATAAAGCGTCCGCTAAAGAGCAAAAGAAACAAGAAGATAATAAACCATTCTGGGGTATCGCAACTTAAAAATATATTCAATGAGCAATCGCAGGCTGCAAAAGAAGGGTATTACTCCGAGACATATTAATTATTAAAGATTTCCCACATCAATTTTACCGTCATCTTGCTTCGTCTAACGAAACCACCTACTACATTGAAGACTTTGGAGATGCTATTAATTATGAAATGCTCTGAGGTTGCTGACAGGTACAATAATTATTTTCACGCAGTGTTTATTCCTCAGTAACATTGGCTCAATAATGGAGAAGATCAAACGATTGCACGCTTCAAAACAACGCGACATTTTCTTTTGCACAGAAATAATCCTGTCGCTTGCTCTTAACATGACTCCGAAAAAAATGCATCTGCCCACACGGCATCCCTAATTATTTTGCGAAGCTTCACCGAATGGGCCACAAAATACTTATTATTATATTTAAAGCATCACGAGAACAGCATACTTCAGCTTATAGCTGGTTGATGGCGAGAGTTATGCGTATTTATAAATTTTGTGATAAAACTAGGGTCGAAAACGGCAGACCCATATCGATAACAAAATTTTAGAACATATATAAAAATTTTAGTTGATTAGCTCTGCTTAACCCTATTTGAATTGCGAGAGCAAAGGCGGAAGGTTATTTTGCATGCTAAATTATTCACCTATCACGCCATATCGGTGTAAGAGGATCATATCGTGGACACCTAGGCTCATCATTTAAAGGTATGATGCAAGAGCGTAAGCTTCCAGCCCGCATATAAAGTCACGCTACAAACAAACCCTACGGACGTGCCTGCGTGCCGTAAGGGTAACAAGAATGCAAACGATTCTGGCAGGCTGATTCTGATGTCACCCTCCCATATGAAAGGAGCAACCGGATTTGGCAGCTCCTGCCCGTGGCATAGGGGTAACGTGAATTTAAATGTCATGGCATGCTGATTCCACCGAGGCGAAGCGCGCTTATAACCTCGAAGCCTAACCTCCTTTTCTCTGCCTTCGGAGAATCCATCTCACGCCCCCACCCCCTCGCGCGTTCCCCACGCCGCATTAAAGTCACTGGAACTCTGAAAGTACCGCAATCAGCGGGCGGCGCGTGGGCAAAATTAGGTTGCTGTTGCCAGGAATGGTCCACCGCGACGAACGTGTCATCTGCTACACGAGCAAAGCTCCGCTATAGGTCGTAGTGTCTCCCCTGCAAAGGCGTCGTTGATTGATTTTGCGCGGAAAACAACGAATGGTAGTATTAAATAATGAAATCTTACATGGGACGAGGGTTTACGAGAGCATTTAAAGCGTCGCACGACTACTGCGCAGCCACGATTGTGTACTTGACTCCTGGGCCGTGCGCGCATGGCAAGATTCAAGCTTAAGCTTCTTCTATAGTGCTTCGTTTGTTGCAGCGCAGGTTATTCTGGTTCATATAGCCGAAACGAGTAATTCTAAAAGGCTCGCAAACGCATGTTTTTGTGACCAGGCAAACAGTTTATAGCAGTCATATATGCCGCGTTCACGTGAGATCTCGCCTGAGACGTGATGTGTGTAGAAAGGTATTCTCTTAGCGCTTGCTGTCTCATTTCCCATCGTACTCCCGTTCGTCGTGTCGCGCCCTGGTCGGAGTGCCATTTATACCGCTACAACCACGCCGGCGCGCGAGGCCAACTTTCAGAATTCGCGGCTAGATGGCCCTCCGATGAAACCTCTACGCGACTACTTACAAGGGACGAAGGAAAGGGGAAAGGCGCCGCTAAGTAGCAAAGACAAAAAGCGCCAAACCAAGCAGATTATTTGTGTAAGCCTTGCCGTACAGACAAGCTGTGCGAATGAAAACGGAAAGCTAACTGAAAACTCCAGTAACTGCGAGGATATGATGTGCTCTCAAATGGACTGAAGAGACCAGTGCGCAACCCATGCTCGCCAGCACCTGTGCAAGGCATTAGTCGCACAGCGAGCTATGCGCGTACTAAGCCATCGTACTCGATAAGTAGTGTTATGCTCCCCCCCTCCTCATTCTCATGCCCTTTCCTTGCTGTCGGCTCCTAAAGTTAGCGCACGTTAATGAACTCAGGTTATTTAATTTAACACGGATCCCTTACGGTCCGGCTCCCTTCATGGTCCGTATAGTTTTAGTAATTGTTTTGTACTTAAGGGAAAACAAATCAAATGGGCAACATATATTATAAAAGCAAAGATATAGTTGCGGGACTAATTGCTCATTAGCCAATACGAATGCCTCCAGAAATTAATAAAGATATTTATTTTAAATAACCGCATTACGTATCTAGAAGAACTGATCATGAGCCGAAAATTCGAGAATACCGGACTAGTGCGAACCTTTATGCTAACTCATTTTTTCTCAGAACCATATCAGAGTGGAATGATTTGTCTCGTGACGATGTGTGCTGTTCTAATGAAGATCTCTTTTCCACGTTGTAACCCCCCTGTTTGTACGCCCTTGAGCAAAGCGGGGTATCCCTGAATAAATAAATAAATAAATAAATAAAAAAGCGCGCTAAACGTCTACGAAAAACTAGCTGTCATGGACAAAAATTTTTAGCGAAGCATGCAATAGAGACTCACCAGAGACGTCAAACTAACTAGTAAATCTCAGTAGGAACTTTTAGTGACTCCGGTAACAGCTGATGAATTAACAAAATACTTAACTGGCAAAGCCGCGCACCCTTCGTAGGGGCAATTTTATCAAGCAAATGCGATGCAGCGATACGGTTATGTTGTATTTGTGAGGCACGGATCTTCAAACATCTGGCTCATGCATACCTCCACCTCTTTTTAATCATTAAATGTTTTTCACCACCACCATCAGGATACTGTTCTTTGATTATCAAACTTTCCGTTCGGGACAGTATACAGCGTTTTGCCTCATTTTCGTTGCTACATCCGAAGGCGCAACACCCCGCCATACTCGGCGACCCAGAGCGACCATGTTATGCGTGTTTTATGCACACAAAGCAATATCGAACGAACTTAGTCGTAAAACACGCTGCCCGCGTACCGTCGAAGCCCTGTCATGACACCGCGTCGTCTGTTTGAGCGGACTATCTATGGTGGGGCTTGAGCACGTGATCGCAGTTGGCCAATGGGCGGCGCCGTGGCAAAGAGAAAACAACGCCAGTATTTTCGGGGTTCCAGTGATTTTACCAAGCCTAACCACCCAACGCCACCTAGAGGAAATTCTAACCCCCCCGGATCGAGCGCAAGGGCGAGACAGGAGAGAGCGAGCGAATATCATCGGGTCGGTACGGCAACGGCGTGGCCATGGCGCGACGGCTCGCCATCTTTTCAGCGAGGTGGTGGCTCAAAGTGAAGCGGCGCGACCAGCCACGAGTTACCGTGAAGAACGGTTCTACCTAGCGTATTATCTATTTCGCAATAAAAAATTGTATATTCATTTTGAAGGTTCATAATATTTTTACCTCGAATCAGCATGGCTTTAAGGCGTCTGTCTACACTTACACAAGTTGCAAAACATTGTACGATTTTTCAAAAGTAATAGATGAACGCAGCCAAATAGCTCTATATGTTTGGAACTGTCAAACGCCTTTGACCGCATTTCACATTCGCATCTTCAAACAAAATTACATAGTTCTGGCGTTCTTATTATTATTAGAACATTGATTAAATCATATCTTGCTAACTGCAAGCAATTTCTGGAAGTGAATGGCGCAAGATCAGGGATATTGCATGTGGCATCTGGTGTGCCGCAGGGCTCTCTGCTAAGTCTTGTCCAGTTCTCAATTTATATCGATGACATAACTGATGGACTCGACAAAAGAATTACGATTCGTTTATTCGCAGGTGATTGCCTAATGTAATGCAAGGTCCACATTGTCCATTCATTTTTTTTCGCACGGTGATTGATGCGAAGGATGGAGCATGAAATTACTATAAAACAGTGTGTAAAGTGACAAGGAAAAATAAGAACGTTTTTGCTTTCAATTATGCATTAGATAGCAAAGTTACCTCGCAAACTAGCTATTTTAAACATTTAGTTGTTACCATATCCTAGGATATAAACTGAAAAATTTACGTTAACAACATGTTCAACTGAGCCGAAAGAAAGTTATGTACCTAAGACGGAAATTTAAGCAATGTTCCTTCAAATGGGAAACTCACAGCCTGCCTAATCTTAGTACGTTCGTGTTAGAGTACGCAAGGATTACCTGGGATCCGCATAGAAAGAACCAAATCGATCAAACTGAAGGAATTCAGAGCAATGTTTATCCTATCCAAACGACGAACAATGGATTCAGTCACGGTTCATATTAACTGCTTTGAAATAACAGAAATTATATTGGCGGCAAATAATGTCCAGGTTAAAGTTTTTCATTCCATTTTTAACAATTACTTCAAATGTGAGACCCAACGTTTTTATCCAAAAGGTCATCACGCTCAGTCAGCAAGCCACCGCTAGCAAAGCATGCTCTTAACTGCAATAACTGGCATATTTATGATTTTTTTTTCACACTTGATAAGAAAATTGAACTCATTACCACTGGACATCACTGAGTTAGTTAGTGCTTATCAATTAGAAAAAAGGCTACATTGAATAAATTACTTTGCGGCAAGTGTTCACTTCTAGCCCCCAATTTTACACGCTATTTTCGCAATACTTTTTCTTGTATTACAATTGTTCATAGTGTATTTGTTCGGCGACACCCATCTTTTACTTGCAATACTAAATTTCTACTCACAAATGTCCTCTACACATGGAGACGAAGTGATTTTATTCTGTATTGTGTACAGCGCGTGCATCCTCCCCTCCCCCTTCTCCCCCCTCCCCTTGGTTTTCATGCTTGAAGTATTAGTGCGCGGTTAAATCATGAAAAAATATATACTCACCATGTAAGAGCGCCTGCGACAACCGTATCCATAAAAAATATGGAACCCAGAACGGACTTCTTAAAACACTCGTACACGCTTGACCGTTCTTATCATCGAGAACCCCTTATAACTTCCTTTCGCTCAGGAATGCTGAGGTATGTCCGACTGAAAGGTCAGACGTGGATACAGGTTAAGGAGTTTGGGGTATATTCAGGACGATAGGTAACAGATGTGTATAGCAGGTGTGATCAGGTACCTTTGCGAATTCTAAGCACATACATTTAGTATGCGTAATTAAATTAGCTACTGCTGCTAAATCATTGATAACCACAGGTAACTGCTTCTGGCAAGAAGCTGCAACCCTAAAATGATGGCAGGTTAATACAAATAAGATATTACTAAATATAAAAATAAATAACTTGGGGACATCCCCTCTAGCAGCATTGTCCACTCGTATCTAGCGCAGTTACAATGCTAGAAGCACCTGAACAATATCTTCAGTTTCTCTATCACTGGCACGAATTCTGGATATCTACAGTGCTAGGCACTTTTGCTAGCACCCTAAGTTGCTTTTAATGTTCCGTATATACCGCTTGTCCCAGTTTCGTTGTGGTGCCTTTATTTCCATGTTTGCGGAAAAATTGCACATGCCTTACAAGCTTCTTAACTACGGCCCTTGCCCTTTGTTTCCAGCAGGGAATGTCACGGAGTTCCATATTTTATGCAGGAAATGGTGTACCAATCCTTTTTATTTCCGGCCGAAATAACATATCAGTCCAGGTAGGTTAGATATCAAATAAGGAGAACAGGCAGGAAATTTTTGCATACAATGATAGCTGTACCTGCATACGGATAACACCCCGCGTACGCCAGTATACCTCCCTCAGTGCGTGTAATCAGAAACAAACAATACATACGCCATTGATGTCGAAGCAAAACTGTCAAATTAATCATGCCATTGTAAACCTATACATTAGTAGCCGGTAGAGCACGCCTATGCCGTATTAATTCGCGCTCTCGTCCCCCAGTATTCCGGCAATAAAAAAAGCGGTGTACAGAAACGGACGCAAACCAATAATTGGATTTGTTTCACCTCCTGGTTTACTCTCATTGTCTTCTGTTACGCCTGTCTTTTGCACCCTTGACACAATATTGCGACTGAAGCTTGCCCGTCTAAGCACTATGCTCTCCAACAGATGTAAATACGCCTCCTGCTGAACGGTAACACCCACACGACGGCACGCACAATGCCTGCCAGACGAATCGGAATTTGGCTTCGGCTTTTAAGGGTATCGAATGAAGACGGCTGGGGACATTTCTAGAAAAATATAATATTAATACATGAGGTAAAATTGTGTGCTTTTGGCTTAAGGTAATTCCTAACCAACAATTTTTATATGTTGAAATATACTTTGAATTCATAATAAGTTGTAAACATTATATATTCTTTTCTTCCGACAAGTCCGTGGTATATTTTAATTAATGTATATCAATTATGTCTCTTTTGCTTACGGTTTTAAAATATAGTTACTTCTTTTTCTTTTCCTTAGGTTACACTTGAGCAGCCAACCGTGATCCTGCAAGAAACGAAATACTTTTCTTTCTTTATTTGCTTGTTTTTATGCCTGAGTTTTGTGCCGTATGTTTCACTACTTTCGAGAATTCTTTAGTTCAGCCAAAATCTACGTCTTTTGAGTTTCGGCGCCAATGACCGTGCCTCTTATTTTGGTACGATAAAGCTAGAATGGTAACTCGGCAATTAATTATGAGAGCTAACCAAGTTTGTGCTCTCCCTCAATGGCTTCATGTTTATTTAATTTCGATTTTCTCAGTGCAGAAAGGATCCGCTTCGCGCTGAAACTAGTAGTTGAAGGCAATATATTTTTCGTAATTAATAACGTGTTGGTTGTAAATTTATTTTTATGCACAAGAAGCAATTTTCATTTTATGTACGCAGGGAAAGCAAGATTTGAACAAATTTTATTCGTCATCGTTTATTCGAAGATCACTGCATTCGAAATAATCAATATTCTTATTTTGATCTGTGGTTCAGTAAAACGTGTTCAAATGCTGCAATTCAGCCTTTTCTTGAAGCATTTTCCGTAGTCGTCATAGTACCAGTGATCCGTTGTATTTTTTGTTGGCTGCTAAGAGTCAGAGGTTTGTTCAATAATTCCCTAATACATTAACAACCTTGCAATAATCCGCACCCATGACAGATCCTGCACCGCAAAAAAGTAAATGTGAGAAGGAAGTTTAAAGCTGGGAACGGTTTTCTATATTGTTTACAGGTTGCAGAACCACAATAAATTTGGACTCCCTTTAGCTACGCATTTGTTGAATTCGGTGCTGCTCTTATTACTAATGACCTCATTATTCGATTCTTCTTTCGCAGCTCTTTCTGACACGTTTACTTAGTAGTTGGCCTAATAAATGTTCTTTCAATCCGTGCCTCTGCCTTTCCACACACGCATTAGAACGCAGCCGTAAGCAATTTATATTAGGCAATTAAAAATGTGACAGCGTGGCATAGAAGCAGCATACCAGATCTCGAACAAAAGTGTCCAGAGAAATCCATTACACTCTCACCCTCCAATTCCAAAGAATACGCGGGTTGGTTGCTCATGCTTTCTGGGCAATATAATGACTTCTGGTAACATCACGAAACTCGCCAATTGTTCAGTGCCCGGCCATGCAACGTTCAAAATACCGCTTGTAAGTGGCAGGCTTCCTATCTTTAGCTCACTATAGTGACACACACAGCATGACAACTTCTACAGCAAGAAGCCTCTCGAAGCCCTACGCAATAACAAGCGTGAATTTCATAGTGTAATGTCAGTGCCTGATCACAAAGCAGGAGTTTGCTGGTACTGATTATACAGGTAAGCCGTAATTTGTAGCGCCACCGGTTTCTTGCATATGTGGTGATAATAGAAGAACGGCACCACAGCACCAACATCGAGGTCGAAATGTTAGTGCCAGCATGAGGAATAAACTGTTTGATCTCATTTAAAAATCATAATGTCTCTATTAAAAAATGTGGCTTAAAATTTAGAAAAACTAATCACCTCCTCATATATATGCTTTAGGATAATCGCTTCTAAATACCTGGATGCCGTGGCGGAGCCATATCATGTCCTGTTTGTTACCGCAAAGCTCCGTTTTCAAAACATCAAATCTTCTTTAGAAGCTTAAGTTTTATATAACTTGAGTTAGCGGGGGCAATGTAAAACTGGACATGTAGTAGGCTCCTCCTCCTTTAAATAGCGGTCATTTGTTCTTCATCAGGGGTGTAATTTATCTTTGTCACCAACATCTTAGCTGCGGCACCGCAAGTGAGGACGTAGTCATCATTATTCAATGCCTCCTTACTCTCGTGATCATCTCACAACTATTCGATCCATTACATTGTTTGTGACCCCGGGTACTGCTAAAGCTAAAACTCCCAATACCATCTCTATTCCTCAATTATCAGCGGATGCACTACAGCTTTGTCACATGCTACATGTTCCGCAAACATTACCCGTACAGATCTTATTAAAGACAAATTGGTGGTATATAAATATTATGTTTTTTTGTTATCTTACATTTCTTTTACGTGTTTAATACTTAACAGACTGGCCTGTCCAGCAAAAAATTAGCCCTTAAGCGGGCTGGCCTTGTATCTTTATACAGCTCTGAAAACGAACTTCCCAAGTAGCGCAAAGTGGGCTATGACGTGGGGGCCCGCGTTGGGCCCGTGAGGGCAGCCCATACGGGCCCCATGCGGGATTTGCAACACGTGCCCAGAGGGGCCCCGCACGGGCTGCCCAATTCTGCCGCTATCGGTCCCAATCTGTATCCGTGTGGGCAGCCCAAATAGGGCTGCCCGCATTCAGCCCAGGTAGACGAATGTGGGCAGCACACCAGAATCATTAATGGGTCCCACATTTGTGCAGGCAATGTCATCCCATTGATCAAGGTTTTAGTTTTTAAGTCGATTAATCCATCCAATACCTGAATTCCACAGGCGCGGGATTTGCGAAAGCGAGTTCGTTTTGGGCTGGCCCATGTGCTGCCCTGATGGGTTGAATCTGGCATTTTCGGGGCTGCCCAAATTCTAATAATCAATTGTGAAACATTATGCGCTATTTTTTTCCTTGTATGCGACACTCAGTAACATGAGAGAAATTTATTCCCAACACTACACTAATGTGGGCTGGTCCACATCAACCCCAACATGTTGGTCTGAATATTTATTTCGGTGGTGCGTGTAGAATAGTAATGCCGCAGGAAACATTTGGAGGTCGTTCAGTGGATACACGTAAAGCGGAACAGTTACTGTTGCATATTTTCTGTCGACACTGCATAATTAACGTAGTTGTTAGAGTAAAAATAGTCTTTATTCATTGCATAGGTATGCTTAGGACAGTTATGTGAAACCTCCAGAAGAGGCAATTAGTAGCCGGTATAACATGATTTACATAAATAAAATGGTGCCTTAAAGATAGGGTGGAGACGTTTCAGAGCGGTAAGCCCGCCTACGGCCAATTTGGGGCCCACTGCGGCATTTCATGGGCCGCCCCAATTGGTCTGATCTTGATTTTACCGCATGGACTACGAATATATATTGCAATTTCCCGCAAGTACCCCAAGAAATACCCGTGTGGGCAGCGTGGGTGTGTGGTCGCTTTTCAGCCCGGCCGCAAACCATGCGGGACCTATTCGGTTTTTGCGTGGGCAGCCCCAATCGGACTAGCCCGTCATCTATTTGCTTTAGGCCCACATTTGCATCGCATCTGCCCTAAATTGCCCAGCAAGAGACCGATGCGGGCAGAAGTGGGAAGGAGCAATTGCCTGCCCCGCTACGGCCCACACGGAAATTATCTAGGTTTTTGGTGGGAAACCCTATTTGGGGCAGCCCAGGAATTTTCTGCATGAATTCCAGATTTTCGTCTGACCTTCCCTCAAGTACCCCTCAAGGGTCCCATGTAGGCAATGTGCGGGCATACCCGTATTTAGCCCCGCCGCGGCCCATGTGGGACCTATTCGGCTTTTGAGTGGGCAGCCCCATGCGTTTCCTACACAAAGCCCAAATTTCATTTGCATCGGCCCTAAAATTTCCCAAGTGGAACACTTGAGGGCCAGATGTGGGAATATATACTCAGTTAGCCCTTTTCACGCCTATATAATGCCCAAATGGAAAAAACAGGGGCAAGCCCAATTTGGGCTTGCCCGCTTGATCCCTAAAGCGGGCCCTCGTGGGTGTTATTGTGGTTGCCCAAGCCCAACTTGCCCATAACGGCCCCCGGTGGGCCATGTAATTTGTGCTACTTGGGTTACTACATGTTATTTGCTCGTATACCCTATGTTTCTTCAATTATGTAGCTTTCATGCATCTTCCCTGACAAAAAAACTACTTCATAAAAAACAAATTACATCAGCAACAAATGGTTCGTCACCCCCTCCCACCTATCAGAAGGCCCAGATTCCTAAAATACGCAAGGTATTCGACATTGTCAGCGAATAATCACGAAAATGCCTCTGGTAGTAATGAGACCACCTATCAGATGTAGTTAACATGATCGGGCTCTGACTGGCGTAAGATGGCTTTGGCGCGACCTGACCAAATGACGCCAGATTTGACCGAAACCCTAAATTCTGGCATAACCTTCAACATGTCCTCTTTTGTCATCATTTTTTTTCGTATAGTCATGCTAAATGGTGGCTCTTATGTGCGTCGGATGTTTTCGTCTCGATAATCCCCCTATCGCCTCGCAAGGGGCATCTGGTAAAGCAGATGCTTGTGTCTACTGTGCGACACCACGGATCCCGGGCACCCAAGCTCAGCTGTGCCTGTGATCACCGTATCTAGGGAAAATGTGATCCTGGTAGTAGAGCTGATGCCGAGTGTCAGGACCTTTAAGGGCCCTCATCAAAGGCAACACATCACTTTGGCCCAGGCTTCCCATAAACGGCCCCTACGGGCTGACCCTCCCGGGGGAAATCGGCAGTCGCCTTTTCTTGTTCTCCCCTTTTTCTTTCACTTTTCTATCCACTGTCTTACAACTTTCCAGCCTTCGCCTACCTTCTTAGTCTCTTTCTACATACAGATGGCGAGGTTAACCTTGTGTGGCTAAGCCCTCTGCGTTGCGCCTTATTCGGATAAGATCAGGGCGTACGGCTGGCGATGGCAGGGCTGCCTTGCAAGTTCCTGTCATGTCCCCTCGTTGGGCTCTGTGCTGAGTGGCCGTCACTCTGGCCGGACAACAAGCTTACTTTTATGGCTTCCTCTGCTGAACTTCATGACAGCCTTGGAAAAAAGAGGCGGACCGAAGGAATCGTTGCATGCCGGTAAAAAACAAAGAAAACCTTTGAAAGTACCCCCTTATCCGCTCCGAATTTGACCAAAAAACCAGCCCGCACCTTATCCAAATTTTTGGTTTCAAAATGTTTGACTAACTTTTTACGCCCGAAGTACAAATTGAGCAAATTAACCAGCGGAGACCTGCTCCTCGAACTCACGGATGAAACTCAACATGGAAAGCTTACAAGCATTCAGTCCAATAAGAATATCACAGTGACCATAACAGCCCATAGATCCCGAAACACCGCTCGTGGCGTCATTTCAGACTGAGTTTCTCCACATCACCGAGAAAAAGATGCTTGATGCACTCGCTCAACAAAATATCATAAATGTCCAAAGAATCACCATCAGAAAGGACAACAAGGAGATCCCTACTAAACACTTAATAATAACTTTCAGTTCAAGCTCACTCGAGAAAAAATCAAAATGGGATACCTCAAAGTCAAAGTATGTGCTTACATACCAAACCCACGAAGATGCTTTAGCTGCCAGCGATAAGGTCATGTATTGCAAAGCTGCCGCGGATCAAAACATGCGCAAAATGTTCTTCCAAAGAACACGATGCTGAGTACCTAACTGTGCCAACTACGTGGGAGAACACCCTTCATACTCGTGATCTTGCCCAACTTGTAAAAACGAAAAACAAATAATAATAAAGACAAAAAAATATATATCATTCGCTGAAGCAAGGAAACTGTTAGCACAAAATAAACGTGTATTGTTCATAGCTTAAGCAGTATCCAGATCTAGCAGAGGGGCGAATGTGCTACAGTACAATCAGGCACCTACAAAGGCCACATCTTAGCCAATGGTAGGGTCATCCAACTCGCCCCAAGCAGAGGCAACGAAGACTGCCCTGCCACCTCCAAATGATGGGGTGCCAACTGCTGAGCTGGTAGTCCGCAAGACGTCCCCCAGAAGGAGGACGCCAAAGTACCGTCCATCCTTGGACTCACCACGGACGTCCAGCGCCTCCAATGAGACGATGGACTTCCCCCTCACCATGCCTGTGGTGCAGGGACGACGATACTCGCTAGAAAAAGGGGAGAACAAGGGTAACCCCACCAGAAAATAAGTAATCATTCCCCAAAATATCACTGTGGCTCAAATAATAAAATGGAGCTGTAGAGTCTTGCTTAGAAATTATACAGTTAGTATAGATATACCTAAATCAATAGCAGCTGTATCTTTATGCAGTCAAACATTGTCCACACAACCGACAACAGGCCAGCCGACACTCAGGAGGCGTCGCTACTATAACACCAAGCCACGTCCCTAAGAGGGAAATACCATTGAACACACACCTAGAGGTAGTTGCAGTCAACATAGTCAGCCACAAAACAGTAATAGTTTGTTCATTATACTTACCACCACACCTAAACATTAGTCTGTTATTAGAAGAGCTTATTCAACAATTTCCAGAGCCATACATGGTAGTTGGGGATTTTAACAGCCGCTCGTCATTTTGGGGCAGTGAACGAAAAGACGCGAGAGGACAAATCATAGAAGATTTTATTTTACCAAACAACGTATGTCTATTTACCACCGGAATTCCGACGTATTGCTGCGCCAGCTCTGGCAATATGAGCTGCATCGATCTTGCTTTAGCATCAATATCTGCTTTCATTGATTTTAATTGGGATGTTATGAATGGCGGGGAGTAATCACTTACCCACCGTTTTAGCACTATCATCCTCCACACCCATGTACGGTGCTGGAAACCGCACCTCACAGATTGGTCGGTTTTTAAACAAACGTTGCAAATCCCCCCGCTTCCCTCCTTCCCATGTCGTAGCAGTTACAGACCAGTAACCCTATGTGAAGAACCTGTGTGTGAGTGGAAAGAAACTGAGGAAAGACGAAGAAAAGCAAAACAAGGTTTGGAGAAAGGAGAAAGAAGAGGAGAACTTGAAGGGTTGCTCGAGGAGCGCGGGGCACGAGGAGAAGAAAACAGGGAATCAGCGGAGCTGGTCGGTTGTCCACGAAGCTCGGGCGGTTCGAGTTGAGCAAGGCCTGATATGGGTATCCAGACCTGGGGCCTGGCTGCTGCATCCTGTCCTGATCCTCCTCCTGTCCCGGGTGATCTGACCTGGGAGTACTGCAGCTTCAGCTTATCGCCTCTTCTGGAACGGGAGCTCATCATCGGCACGGGCGTTCGGCGCCGTGCTGGAGCCAGGCACGTCGGGGAGACCTTAAGCATAGGCCGTGGAACGGCAAGCCGATGCCTCGTGCCTCCACTGGGCCCCGTCCGGTGGCCTAGCCTTACGCTGGGCTTACGAAGGCCTCTGTGACTACCCGGACTGTGATTATCCGGAGCGTCTGCGCCAGCTTTTCCTGCCCCATGATCCGGTGACTTTTTACAATTTGTGTTTAATCTTCGTCTTACTTGCTCGTCACACTCTCGTCCCGTCCATGTGTGTAGATAAAAGTATTCGGTGTTACCTTGGTCGGTCTGGTTATGTATTTCAATTGGTGTCTCTGAATAAGCCACGGAGGAAGGTGGCAAGTACAGCTGAACGAAATAACCTCACACCCTAATATGCTGCATTGCAAAATCCTTTCAAAGCATTTTAAACATAAGACTAACCTTTTTTCTTGAATACCGGGAACTCCTAGAAATACAATAATGCGGCTTCAAAAGGCTTCATCAACCACCGACCACCTTGTCCGTATCGAAAGCACAATCCGGGAGGCGTTCAGCCACTGGCAGCACAGCATCTGGGTCTTCTGCAGCCTGGAAAAGGCCTACGAGACCACGCGCAGGTTTGGTATCCTCCGCGAGCTTGCAGATCTAGGTATTCATGGCAGGATGCTGAGCTACTTAACGACTTCCTTAATAGCCGTGCATTCAAAGTTCCTTTATACAGCATTCTCCACGACTTTCACACAAGAAAACGGCATGCCGAAGGGGTGCATTCTAAGCACAACTCTCGTTAGCTACCGTACTCCCAAGCCCACAATGTACTCCGTCTACGTAGATGACTTCCAAATAGCATCCACTTCCTCCAACATATCCACCTGTGAGATACAACTACAATTGACACTAAATAAGCTAGCTACCTGGGCAGAAAGCAATGGATTTAAGGTTTCTCCTAAAAAACAGTGGCCGTTGTGTTCTCATTGAGACGAGGCTTGCAGACTAATACCCCGCTGCACCTCAACCAGACCATACTACCAAGGAAACATGAACATATATTTTTGAGTATCACATTCGACAAAAAACCTATATTTCTTCCTCACATAAACAACCTGAAAAAGAAAGCTGCCGAACCACTTAACGTCCTAAAGGTACTCACGCGGAAGCGGTGGGGGTCTGACCTAGCATGCCTTTTGCAGATCTGCCGCTTCCGCGGTGCGCTCCAAGTTATAATACAGATGCTTTGTATATGGTTCACCTATGACATCCTACATAAACGACTAGGCCGTATACACAATCTTGGTTTACGGCTAGTACCTTGTGCATATATAACAACCCCGACAGCCAGCCTCTATGTAGACACAAATGCACCAGCCTTAAAAGATATACGTTCCGCACTAACAAGTGCATACAATATTAAAATTCGTTCTCAGCCAAAACATCCCTATCAATCCATAGCTACGGAATGTCCATCTAGCACACTCTTCAACAAGCCCCGGTTGAATAATCCACTTCTAAGGCAATTCGAACAAATGTTCCAGGATTTATGCATTAGCGAAATGCCAAGTATTGCCCCAAGAAATAAACCACTCCCACTATGGTACACCATCCCAGCAGTTTTCGACCTCACACTACGGCGATTTCGGAAAACACGCACACCGCATGAGTATTTAATACAAGAATGCCTGGCATTAAAAGAAAAATCTAAAAATTACATTGCATTTTATACACATGGTTCAAAATTAAACACTATGTTGCTAGTGCAATAGTACAAAATAAAAGACAGAAAATAATACAACAGCCTCAGTGTGCATCAATTCTTACCGGTGAATGCTACGCTGTTTGTGTTACCGTGGAGAAAATATTGGATGTGAACATCAAACACGGCCTCATTTACACGGATTCATTAAGCGTCATCACTGCAATAAACTTCAAAAATGCTGTTCAATCACTGATGTACAACATAGTAAAGGTCACGACACGAAAACAAATGATAAAATTCTGCTGCGTACCCAGTCTTGTTGGGTTTAGTAATAATGAAAGAGCATATACATGTGCTGTAAGGGCGAAAAATTTGCAAATAAAACACATCAACATGCAATACAGGTCTAATGCAGCACGCCCAGCGAGCAGCGAAGCTCAGCGGAGCCCTGGAATAGGGGCACCGACCCTGTGAGAAGGCGGAACTCTTCTGCTACTAGCACAAGACCCTCCTGGAGAAACTAACGTATTTCCTATCCTATCCTATGCCATACAGAGATCGAGAGAGAGAGTGAGAAAGCTTTTAATGAGCATAATAATCAGTAAGAATTCGCAGGAGCTGGGTGGTCGGTGCCCCTAGTCCAGGGCTCCGCTGGCAGCAGCTGACTTGCGGACTAGCTGGATAATCCAGGCTTGCGGTCTAGGTTGTCGCTGGTCAGGGCCGCCTCCCACTGCTCGTGTGTCAGGCATGGCACTAGTAACGTTGGGTCAGCTTTGTCCAGGCATTCGCAAGAGATGTGATAGAGTGTCGGGCTTGCACCGCACCAAGGACAGTAACTCGTGTTTTTGTTGGGCTTATCTTATTTAAAATGTGAAGATTAGGGAATGTCTTTGCTTGTATTTTTCTCCAGTCTATAGCGTCCGAGGAAGAAAGTTGTTTGTGTGGTGGTGATAAAATTCCTCTTTCTAACCGTAGGTGTTACAGCCTGTCGCCGTAGAGCCCTAGGAGAGGGGTGGGGTAGGAATGGGGATCCGCCCGGTTTGTGAGAGCTCGGGATAGATCATTCGCTACCTCATTTCCTTCTAGGCCTTCGTGTCCCGGTGTCCATGTAATTGTGTGCGTCTGAGAGATGGAATTTAATATTGCACACGCTCTTCTGTGAGGTTTTCCGGCCAGGTAGTCCCTGCAGGCTGGTTGGGAGTCCGCCACTACGTGTGATAACTTCTTTTGGTGGTCTTGTGTTTTTATGGTGACGGCTATTGCCAGTGATTCCGCTTCCGCAGGATCCTTGGCATAGATCGAAGCCTGAATAATTGACATCTTCTGGTGGTCAACTGCAGCTATTGTGAACCTGCCAGGCTCGCCGAAAGCCCATATGTCCACGTAGACAACTTCCGCGTCTTTTTTTCCAATGATTTGACTCTGGCTTTCCTTCGACCCTTCTGTAACTCATGGTGCATGTGCTTGGGTATCGGGTTCACATAGATGTTGTTTCTTGTGGATGTCGGAATTTGTGATTTAATCTCAGAAGTTCTTAGTGCCTGCCATAGCCCTAGTTTTGACAGGATTTCCCTACCCGCCTGCGTTGTTGTTAGGCATTGTTTCTGACTCTCTAGAACTGCCTCCTTCAGGTCCTCGAAGTTGTTGTGCACTCCGAGTGCCCAAAGACGTTCCGTTGATGTTATTGGCGGGAGGTTTAGGGCCTTTTTATCGGCTCCTCTTATGATAGCGTCAAAGGCCCTTTTATCAGTGATTCTAATTTCGTGATATGGGAGCCCGTAGGTAATCCTGCTAACGACTAGGGCTTGTACAAGGCGGAGGGTGTCCTCCTCCCACATCCCTTTCCGGTGCCAGGTCACCCTTCTAATCATTCTGGAAATTTGGTTGACTGTGGTTTTGAGTGTTTTGATTGTATAATCCACTCTCAAATTGCTTTGCAGCAACAGCCCCAAAACTCTGATCTTGTCCTTCTCTTGAATTGTATGGTCTCCTAGAGAGAGCTGAATTTCTCCTGGGGACTTGTAATTTCTTCTGTGTAGCCTGATAAGTTCGGATTTTTCTGGGGAGCATTGAAGACCGCTCTCCCAGGCAAATTCCTCGACTAGGTCTATAGCGGCTTGCAGAGCTTCTTCTTTTTGCACCAAGGATCCCTGAGTAGCCCAGATGGTGATGTCGTCCGCGTATAAAGTGAAGCCAATATCGTTGCGGGTCAACAGTTTTTTTGCTAAATTTATCATTGGTATGGGTAATAGCATTTTAGAGATTATAGAGCCCTGCGGTGTACCTTTGTTCGGCATGGGTACTGTTGTTGATCGGATCTCTCCAATTCCTATGGTGGCTGTGCGATCTGATAGGAAAGCCTTCACGTATTTGAAGAGGGGGGTTTGTTCCCGCTATGCGTGTGCATTCTAGTAAAAGTGGCTTGAAATCTTCCTGCGTGTTGCTTGGAGGACTGTAAAGGTTTAGGACAAACACACTCTGCTTTCTTCTTTTTTGAGAGATGACCTCGATGAGAACTTCATTGATTCGTCTGGTATGACTGTTAGTGTGGGGGCCACTAGTGTAGCTATTTTAGGTGCCGTGTCATGAGTGTATGTGAGGTATCCTTTGTTGTGCATCCTGTTTCTTGGAGACAGATGACGTCCGGAGGTATCGGCTGATTTTGAATAAAAATCTGTAGGGAGCTGCGTTTTCTCTTGAAGGAGCGACAGTTCCACTGCCAGAGCTCTAGGTGGTTTGGTTGCCGGTTAGGGGAGGCAGCCATCAGCGTTGCTCGCCACTGACTCGCAGTCGCTGAGATCTGTCATGCCAGCGGACCTTCGGTGGGCTTTTAGTCGAGGGTCATCGGGGATTCTCTTGCGTTTTCGCACCCCCTGAGTTATTATTTAGATTTTCGAATTGAATTCTTCTTGAACTGCCGCAAATTTATATTGCGTGGCAATTTGTTGGTCCTGGAGTGGTTTGGTTAGTTGTGTCATGGTGTGCTGCATTTGATTAATCATTTGTTGCATTTGAGTAAGAATGCTTGGTGCGTTTTCTTGAGTGTGAAGACCGAGAGTTTGTGTATGTGGTTTCTGCCGTTACGTTTGGAGTACACTCGCCTGTTTAGTTTGAGATGCGGAGGTGTTTACAGCATTTTGTACCGGTTGTGGCTGTATCAAAACTATTGATGAGGGTTGGGGGCAGTATGCTTCTGACCCATTTGTAGGAGTTGTTGTAGTTGTTGTTCTACCTTATTAAGGCGTTTCTGTTGTTCTGATAGTTTGCTTTTCAGTTGTCTATTTTGCTCTTCGAGCCTTGTGCAATCCTGGCATGGACCATACCCGTTTAGAGCAGTGGGAGAGGCAACCTGAGCCTAGCTTACCCTTTTGGTGTCATACTCTAGCTTGTCTGGCGTCGCCCCTATCGCTTCTGGTGGTCCCTGCTGGTTGGGCCTAATCTGTTGTGTCTTCTGTTGGGAATAGTAGGCTGTCAAGTCCCGTCCCTTGGATCTCGATCGGGACTGGGGTCTGTTTCTCTGCCAGCTGCTGTTCCTCCTCCTCCGATGAAAATCAGCGGCGCTCCATCGGCTTGATCTGCTGATCTCTCCGGCTGACGTGCTGCTTGGGGGGCTTTTGTTGCTGATTGTTATTGCTTTGTTTAGCTTTGTTGTTGTAACGTCCGATATGTGCCCTGTGGCGCTGCTTGCAGGCCTTGTCTCCCGCTGGGTGGTTTCCCTGGCAGGCCACGCACTTGGCTTCACAGATTTGGTTTTCCTCTGGTTCATGAAGGCCGCAGTTCCGACATACTTTGGCGTTGGGTGTTGGGCAGACATCCGCTTTGTGGCCTGCCTTGAGACAGTCTTGGCAGATCTGTTGGGTTGGTCGATATGGGCAACATGCCGTCTCTCCTCCGTAATAGGTGACGTAGCCGGGGAGAATGGGGCCTATGAATGTTAGCACTGCCGTGCGAGACTTTCCCAACATTCGTGCTTGAACGATCTCGACCCCTTGTGTGCGTAGTCGGATGTTTGATAGAAGCTCCTCTGATGGTGTGTTTGGATCCACTCCATGAATAACTCCTCTGATGACGTCCTCAGGCGCCGCCATGTAGACGTTGACTTCGTAAGCCTTGTTTTCCAAGGTCAGATTCTTGATGTGCCGTATGGCTTCCGCAGTCTCGTCGTAAGGAGTGCTGACTATGATGATGTTCGATCCTGTGCGGGGTCTCACAATAAATTTGGAGAAGTCGCACAATGCTGGGTTGTTGCAGGCAGCCACGATGGCTTTGAGAACTGGGTAAGAACGAATTTTCTGACTTCCATGCCTTTCTTGGGTCTTATTATCCCCTTATAATCAGTTTTAGGAAGGTGTGGTAATTTCCTCCTCTTCTGAGAAGCTGTTTGATCCATAGCCGGCTGTACTGGCGATGCTATCGTTTTCTACGGTTTCACGACGGTCTGCAGCAAGTGCGTCAGGGGAGCATAGATCTTTCCTGCGATCACGACTTGTTCGCCTCTTGCTAACCTTTGGCGATTCTTCTTGCATATGTTTACGTGCCAGTTGGAGTAAAGGTCATTCGGCGTCCAGGCACGACCCTCTTTCATGTCCTTAGAAGTTTGGATTTGGATGTCTAATTCCATTCCCTGGTGTTTAGCAGAGTGAGCTGGGTTAGCGGTTGTTGAACACAAACCACTAGATCCCGCTTCGCCTTGTTCTAAGTTATTTATGCGCTCTGGGTCGTCATTACTAGGCCTCACATCGCCTAGCATGGCCGCCGCCGAGGAGCTTCAAAAGCCCATTTCGATGTCCAATAAAACACTCACGGGTTTGAGAAAGGCCTCGGTGAATTCCGGATGACTTCAGGAAGGTCCTCGAAACAAACTTTCCAGGATATGTTAGATTTTCCACAAAATTTCCTTTCTTGTTAGCCAAGCCCAGTCGAATTGCGTCCACTCCCGTCGGCTTCTTCTTCTCTTCTCGAGATCGAATGAAGTTAGTACGCAAAAAATGAAGAGCTAAATGGCATGCTGCTTGGGAAAGTGAAGAAGGGAACAAACTTCACTCCGTAAAGCCCATATTAGGAGAATGGCAATCATATCAAGATCAGAAACGATTCCTTGAAGTAGTTTTATGTCGTCTACGCATGGGTCACAAACATCACCCACAGCTTCCTGCCAACTAAAAAAGACAGACCTGTATGTGAAATGTGTGGAAATGAGATCACAGTGAATTATATTTTAATTTCATGCTCACAACTCGAGATGCACTGAAAAAAAAAGTTTTACTGCAATTTACAAGGAACATATTCCATTTCATCCTGCATTCCTTCTAGGCGAACATGCATTTGTTGATTTTTCCCTTGTTTACAGATTTCTGAAAAAAGTCATTGTTTTAAACCAAATATAACCAGCATTACTCTAGCCACCTGATCATCTAGCCCTTTGTTTTGCGCATAATAGCCGTAGTTGCTTATGCCCCATAGACACCATATAACTAACTATAACCGCCTCCCAATCGCGCTTGTTTGATTTCATTGCTTTTAATGAGACGATTTTTTCTGTACCGATTGTTGCTTATAGCTTGTTACACAAAAGAGAGAGCGAATGGAATAAATTATTTTGGCAGCTTGTAATAATTTCCGGTCTTTTTTCGCGGCCTGCTGTATGCTTAACATTTTAACATCTTATCTCTCTTGCAGGTTGACACGTGTTGGGATGCTGAGTTTAGCTGGTGGGTGGTTGCTTGAGGGTATATATGTAGTGGTAGGCGCCCTTCCCAAATAGAGTTGCATTCTAGCGCTCGTGTGTCTGTTTTATTGCCTTCTGTTCGTGAGTAACACATGCTGTGGAATTACACCTTGGAAAGCTAGCCAGTCCATCAGCTTACCTTATTCTACTCAGAGGACTGTGCATGTTCTCGCAATCTAGGCTTTAAAGGCTACCAAGTTAGTAGGGTGGGATGACCTATATCATCGACGAAACAACAACTTCCACTTGTAGATGGTGTAAGGGTATATTTATTATGCAATTTTGTTAGGTAAAAGTTATGGCAACTAACTATTTGTAGAAACAGAGAATATATGAGAATAATAAAATTTAGTAATGATTTGTTTCCAGTCATATAAAAACAGATATAAGGCCGGCCCTCTTAAGCTATCTTGATTGTGTGAGGGACAGGGCAGTCTGTTAAGGATCTTAAAGTGTAAAAAACGAAGAGAATGAAAAAATAATTGTTATTTTGTGCAGCATTGTTTTAAGGGAAGAGTTATGCATTGCTAAGGTTTGCCATACGTTTAGCACGAGGCCCAGCTGTCGCGCATCCGCTGACATTTTGCTTAATTTGTATCAGGTGATTATCACTTTTCGAAAATGTTATCAAATTAACAAAAATACCA
Source organism: Amblyomma maculatum (assembly GCF_055883805.1). Lineage (NCBI taxonomy): Eukaryota > Metazoa > Arthropoda > Arachnida > Ixodida > Ixodidae > Amblyomma > Amblyomma maculatum. Next base: position 72,252,102 of record NC_139346.1, read on the forward strand.
AACATGGCTGGCTATTAAAAAAAATATATGCCGTCGATTTTCAGTAATTTCTCCCACGGAAACGCATAAACACGCCTTCCCAGTGATATATAAATATATACCAATTTGAACGCATAAACATTGTCTGATTTAAAATGGTGCCATTTGTCTTTTTTGTTGCAGTATCCTAAATTAGTTTCTTATAAAAGCGCGTTTGGAAGATGCTACTTGGTGGTAAATGCTACACGTCTTTTTGATCGTCAATTCGTAAATGAGTACGGACTGTTCTTTGGTGTAAGAATGTTCCAAACGTCTCGCTACAAACATTATTGTGTCGCCTTCAGGCCTGGGCACATCCCTTAATTGACATCTCTTAGGGGAGACACAATCTGGAAAGCAAATAAAACACATTTCTCGATTTCTTCTGTGATTATTTGATAGTGCTGCAGCTGCGTCATTCATTCATCGAAATCTACGTCCAATTCGTCCCTCACTTCGCCGCTTCGATGTTCAGAGAGCTTAACGTTCCATTGTTGTTTTGCCTGCGAACTTCATGCAAGGTTTGACATTTGATCTATGACAGTGACTGCCGACGTAGAAGACCAGAATTAAAGCGAAGAGATGTTGTTGGCCATGACAGTTATAAGAAGAAGCAGACGTATATTTATGATCCAGCGTCGAGATAGCTGCATAGAGTCACACTTGTGGGAAAGCTTCCGGTGAATTCAAGAGAAGCGTGTAAAGCGGCACTTAACAGGTAAGGACCGATCCACTAGTACAAAAACTGGGAATCGGTTCATTGGCGCAGAATGCTCAAAAACCAAGTAGAGGTTTATTACACCTCGAGCTGAGCCATAGATTCGTGCAATAGCCTATGTAATGTAAACCCACGATGCCATGCTATCATCGTCTATATTGTGTTTGAAGAACAGCTGCTATTATTCTATTATTATGTCCCTTTACTACAACAACGTAATCTAGTAAACTGTAAAGTGTGAATAAATGCTCAAAAACCAAAATCAAGGTTTACTACACCTCGAGCCAAGCCATAGATTCGTGCAATAGCATATGTAATTGAAATCCACGATGAAATGCCATCATCGTTTATATTCCGTTTGAAGAAAAGCTGCTATCATTCTATTATTAGGTAAGTTTACTACAACGGCGTAATATAGTAAACTGTAATGTGTGAATAAAATGCTCAAAAACCGAAATCGTGGTTTATTACACCTCGAGCCGAGCCATAGATTAGAGCAATAGCATATGAAATTGAAATCCACGACGCCATGCCATCATCGTTTATATTCTGCTTGAAGAACAGCTGCTATTATTCAATTATTAGGTATGTTTACTACAACGACGAAATCTAGTAATCTGTAAAGTGTGAATAAAATGCTCAAAAACCAAAATCGAGGTTTATTACACCTCGAGCCGAAACATAGATTCGTGCAATAGTCTATGTGATTGAAATCCGCAATGCCAACCATCATCATTTATATTCTGCTTGAAGAAAAAGCTGCTATTATTCTATTATTAGGCACAAGTATTATTATTCTATTATCACTACAACAACGTAATCTAGTTAACTGTAAAGCGTTAATAAATACTCAAAAATCAAGATCGAGGTTTATTACACCTCGAGAAAAGCCATAGATTCGTGCAATAGCCTATGTAATTGAAATCCACGATGCCATGCTACCATCGTTTATATTCTGTTTGAAGAAAAGCTGCTATTATTCTATTTTTAAGTAAATTTACTGCACCGACGTGATCGAGAAAACTGCAAATTGTGAATAAAATGCTCAAAAACCAAGATCGAGGTTTATTACACCTCGAGCCGAGCCATAGATTCGTGCAATAATCTATGTGATTGAAATCCGCGATGCCATGCCATCATTGTTTATATTCTGCTTGAAGAAAAACTGCTATTATTCTGTTATCAAGTATGTTTACTACAACAACGTAATCTAGTAAGCTGTAAAGTGCGAAAAAATGCTCAAAAACCAATATCGAGGTTTCTTACACCTCGAGCCGAGCCATAGATTCGTGCAATAGCCTATGTAATTGAAATCCACGATGCCGTGCTATTATTGTTTATATTCTGTTTGAAGAAAAGCTGCTATTATTCTATTCTTAAGTACGTTTACTACAACAACGTAATCTAGTAAACTGTAAAGTGTGAATAAATGCTCAAAAACCAAAATCGAGGTTTATTACACCTCGAGCCGAGCCATACATTCGTGCAATAGCCTATGTAATTGAAATCCACAATGCCATGCTATTATCGTTTATATTATGTTTGAAGAAAACCTGCTAATATTCTACTCTTAGGTAAGTTTACTACAACGACGTAATCTAGTAAACTGTAAAGTGTGAATGAAATGCTCAAAAACCAAAATCTAGGTTTATTACACCTCGAGCCGAGCCATAGATTCGTGCAATAGCCTATGTGATTGAAATCCACGATGCCATGCTATCATCGTTTATAATCTGTTTGAAGAAAAGCTGCTATTATTCTATTATTACGTAAGTTTACCACAACAACGTAATCTAGTAAACTGTAAAGTGTGAATAAATGCTCAAAAATCAAAATCGAGGTTTATTACACCTCGAGCCGAGCCATAGATTCGTGCAATAGCCTATGTAATTGAAATTCACGATGCCATGCTATCATCCTTTATATTCTGTTTTAAGAAAAGCTGCTATTATTCTATTAATAAGTAAATTTACTACAACGACGCAATATAGAAAACTGCAAAGTGTGAATAAAATGCTCAAAACCAAAAAGGAGGTTTATTAAACCTCGAGCGGAGCCATAGATTCGTGCAATAACCTATGTAATTGAAATCCACTATGCCGTGCTATCATCGTTTATATTCTGTTTGAAGAAAAGCTGCTATTCTATTATTAGGTACGTTTGCGGCAACGACGTAATATAGTAAACTGTAATGTGTGAATAAAATGCTCAAAAACCAAAATCGAGGTTTATTGCACCTCGAGCCGAACCATAGATTCGTGCAATAGTCTATGTGATTGAAATCCGCGATGCATGCTATCATCGTTTATATTCTATTTGAAGAAAAGCTGCTATTATTCTATTATTTAGTACGTTTACTACAACAACGTAATCCAGTAAACTGTAAAGTGTGAACAATTGGTCAAGAACCAAAATCGAGGTTTATTACACCTCGAGCCGAGCCATAGAATCGTGCAATCGTCTACGTGATTGAAATCTGCGATGCCATGCTCATCGTTTATTTTTGCTTGAAGGAAAGCTGCTATTATTCTAATATTAAGTACGTTTACTACAACAACGTAATGTAGTAAACTGTAAAGTGTGAATAAATGATCAAAAACCAAAATCGAGGTTTATGACACCTCGAGCCGAGCCATAGATTCGTGCAATAGTCTATGTGATTGAAATCCGCGATGCCATGCCATCATCGTTTAAATTCTGCTTGAAGAAACCTGCTAATATTCTATTATTAAGTAAGTTTACAACAACGGCGTATTCTATTAAACTGTAAAGTGTGAATAAAAATATGTACAGCGCTTGCAGTTGTAAATGTATGTGCAGCGAGTCTCCCTTTTTCATGGTTATCCTCGTCTATTTTTTGCCTTATCTGAAACAAAACTGTTGGTTACAAGTGAGCATTCATGTTCAGAAAGCGTGAATAAAAATATGTACAGCGCTTGCAGTTGTAAAGGTATGTGCAGCGAGTCTCCCTTTTTCATGGTTATCCTCGTCTATTTTTTGCCTTATCTGAAACAAAACTGTTGGTTACAAGTGAGCATTCATGTTCAGAAAGCGCAAGGATTGGGTCAGATTGTTATGGTTTGAGAAATGAGACCGCAACAATACTAATATATATGATCATTGCTTGAACTAATCATCATCATCATCAACATCAGCCTGATTATACCCACTGCAGGGCGAAGGCCTCTCCCATATTTCTCCACTTAACCCGGTTCTGTGCTAGCTGCATCCACTTGACCCCTGCGAATTTCTTAATCTCATCCGACCACCTAACTTTCTGCCGCCCCTTGCTACGCTTTCCTTCCCTTGGAATCCAGTTTGTTACCCTCAGCGACCATCGGTTATCCTCTCTTCGCACTACATGTCCTGCCCATGTCCATTTCTTCTTCTTAATTTCTACTAGAATGTCGGTAACTTGAGTTATTTCTCTGACCCACTCTGCACGCTTTCTATCTTTTAATGTTACCCCTACCATTTTTCGTTCCATAGCCCGCTGAGTTGTCCTCAACTTAAGTAGAACTCTCTTGGTTAGCCTCCAGGTTTCAGCCCCATAGGTGAGTACAGGCAAGATGCAACTGTTGTATACTTTCCTCTTTTGCGATACCGGTAAGCTACTAGTCGTGTTGTGCGAGTGCTTGCCAAATGCGCTCCATCCCAATCTTATTCTTCTTGTTATTTCCTTTTCATTGTCCGGATCTGCGGTTACTACCTGTCCTAAGTAGACATATTCGCCTGCTGCTTCCAGTATTTCGCTACCTAATGTAAGCTGCTGTTCCTTCCCGAGGCTTTTGAACATTACCTTAGACTCCTGCATATTGATTTTCAAGCCTACCTTTCTACTTTTTTCTGTCTAGGTCATCAATCAATATTTGCAGTTCATCCCCCGAGTTGCTTAGCAGGGCAATGTCATCAGCACATCGCAGATTACTGAGGTATTTTCCATCTACCCTTATCCCTTACTTCTCCCATTCCAAGTCTCTGAATACTTCCTCTAAACAAACTGTGAATAGTACTCGGAAAATTGTGTCTCCTTGCCTAACACCTTTCTTTATGGGAATTTTGTTACTTTCTTTATGCTGAACTATGGTTGCTGTGCAGCCAGTATATATATATCTTCCAGCACTTTCACGTACGGCTCGTCTACCCCCTGATTTCGCAATGCCTGCATCACCGCCGAGGTTTCAACTGAGTCAAATACTTTTTCGTAATCAATGAATGCTATGTATAAGGGCTGGTTATATTCCGAGCATTTTTCTATCACCTGATTGATGGTATGGATATGATCGATAGTAGAGTGCCATTTCCGAAACCCTGCCTGATCCTTTGCTTGATTGCAGTCTAAGGTTGTCCTGGTTCTATTACCGATTACCTTAGTAAATACCTTATACGTAACAGACAGTACGCTGATTGGTCTCTAATTTTTAAGGTCCTTAGAGCCCCCTTTCTTGTGAATGAGGATAATGTTTGCATTCTTCCATGGTTCCGGTACCGTCGATGACACCAGGCACTGCGTATACAGGGTGGCCAGTTTTTCTAGCACGATATCCCCCCCGTCCTTCAGCAAATCTGTAGTTATCTGATCCTCTCCAGCTGATTTCCCCCTTTTCATAGTTTCTAGTGCTTTCTTCACCTCGTCCTTTGTCACTGGTGGAACGTCTGACTGTTTTTCCCTACCGCCAATCTCATTACGGTCCTGACTACTGTGGCTACTGTAGAGATCTGTATAGAACTCCTCGGCTACTTTGACTATCTTGTCCATATTAGTGATGACGTCGCCCGCCTTGTCCCTTATCGCATACATCTGGTTTTTGCCTATGCCCAATGTATTCTTTACCGCTTTAAGGCTTCCCCCGTTCTTTACAGCATGCTCAATTTTCTCCATGTTATACTTCCTTATATCGGCCACCTTGCGCTTATTGATTAGCTTTGATATCTCGGCCAATTCGATCTGGTCTGTTGGATTGGAAGCTTTCATACTCTGGCGTTTCTTAATCAAATCTTTCGTCTCCTTAGACAGCTTACCGGTATCCTCTCTAACTATCCTACCGCCTACTTCTACCGCACACTCAGTAATGATATCTCTGAAATTATTGTTCCTTGCCTCTAGGGTAATGTCGCCATCCTCAGTTAGAGCTGAATACCTATTCTGTAGCGAGATCCTGAAATCTTCTGCCCTTCTCCTAACCGCTAATTCGTTAATGGGTTTCTTTTTTACTAATCTGTTGCGTTCCTTGTTCAGATTTAGGCTAATTCGGGACCTCACAGTCCTGTGGTCACTGCATCGCACTTTCCCGATTACCTCTACATCCTGCATAATGGCGGGGGTTGAACACCTTATGAAGTCGATTTCATTTTTAGTCTCTCCATTAGGACTTTCCGGTTCTTCCGTTTGCTGAAGAAGGTATTCATGATTTGTAAGTTATTGCACTCTGCAAACTGAACTAGTAACTCCCCCCTGCTATTCCTAGAACCAATGCCATAGTCACCTACTGCCTTGTCTCCTGTCTGTTTTTTCCCTCCCTTGGCATTGAAGTCGCCCATTAGTACAGTATACTGCGTCTTTACTTTTCGCATTGCCGATTCTACATCTTCATAGAAGCTTTCAACTGCCTGGTCATCATAACTACATGTAGGTGCATAGGCCTGTAAACCTTCAGTTTATACCGCTTATTAAGCCTAATTACGATGCCTGCAACCCTCTCATTAATACTATAGAATTCATCTATATTACCCGCTATATACTTATTGACAAGGGAACCTACTCCTAGTTGTCGCCTCTCTGGTAAGCCTCGATAACACAGTACATGCCCATCCTTCAGTACAGTATATGCCTCATTCGGCCTCCTAACCTCACTAAGCCCTATGACATCCCATTTCATGCCCTCTGGTTCCTCTAACAGCACTGCTTGAACTAACACAGCTTCGCAATATGAATTCCTTTAGAGAACGCGGGATCAGGACTGTTTGTTTTATTATCTCATACTATTTTCACTGCCGCGATGCACTTCAGAACGAAATGCTTTGGACCCGTTGATATTTTACCAGGAATACATATCGGCTTTTGCAGCGCGAAGCAGGACGAGAACAAAGCACGTAGGAGCAACTAGGGTAAACAAGTGCTGTACACCTCGCGGGCGCTTTTTTTTCTGCGAAAATATATGATGTGGCTTGCGGATTACCAAAACAAAGTTGCAGTTGAGCGCTTGTTTGTCCTATTTGCTCTTGCTTTGCCCTCTTTCTCTTTCTGCTGGGCGCTGCAACAACTGATGACAAAGCATCAGCCCGGCAGCTACTGCTCTTCACGAATTCAATTACAAGCCATGTTCTATCTGTTGCGCTGTCCTCATATATTAGAAATCATTTTCTTTTTTTTTCGAAAGGTAACGTAAACCAGATGCGTTCAAGTGTAGATATGCCACATTAGAGCAGCGAGTGACTGAGCTTAGCTGCCTTTCTTGCTAACTTCCGGGATGAAATGCTAAATACAATTACAAATTGTGATTTTGCTGACGCTGCTCCATAATGCTAATTCGTACACCTTTGAGGATTCGCCTTGGAGATTTTCTAAAAAGACAACAAAATAAATAGAGCCAGAAATACCAAATCATAGATTAACCACGAATAGTTGAAATGAACAAAGCTTAAATTAAATTATGCAAAACGTTTTGAAAACGAGTCGACTAGCCCTTGGAAAGCAACCAACCACTTGGAAAAATATAAACATTACCGCGACATGTTCGATTGATTATGAAGAAATCAGAAAATTAGGAATTTACACAAGAAGTTTCGCAGTGAGTGCTGCAAGAGAACTGCTGATGTTTGGTGGAAGCTTAGGAGGTTGTTGAATAGTATTCACGGGCCATTGTTAATGTGTTAATTCTGGAAGACAATCGTACATGGTATAATGCTTTGTGATAAAAACAATCGCGCTTGGCGTACGACATTCGGAACGAAAAGAAATATCTCAGTGTATATTTAGTGCCAACCGATGCATCTTTGAAGAACAGCAAGACACGGGGCAATGATGTCATTCAAACATAACTGGTAAATTATGTGCTGCTCGGCCGCACATGGTTTTTTCGAGATCTAGGTTGCTTCCCTAAGCTGAGTGAAGTTTCTTTCAGATTTAGTAAGTTGTATTTTGAAGTGCCTGTAGAAACAATTCACATGCCTACAGACCAATTTCTATTTTGTTTACTTTTTCCAAATGTCTTTAAAATATTATTATTGCGAAAGCAATACTACTCGCGTTTTCAAGCCTTCGCGCGACCCGGCAGCAGTTAAATTTCACCTTAAGTGGAATGACGTCACGCCAGCTGCTAGATATGGGGGATAAACTCGCTGCTTCAGATCGCCAACCCGCAGTTGCGGCGCGTGGTTGCTGCGCCGCTCACCTGCGGTGTTACTGTCGCTGTTACGTCACACCAGTTGTTAGATATAGGGGACCCCAACTCGCTCCTTCAGATAATAATAATATTAATTGACTCACAGGAAGGGAAAGGCGCGGTATTTGTCCCACTTGTGTCTGTGGACACCTGACCCGCGCCGTAAGGGAAGGAAGGAAGGTGGTAGTTAAAGGGGGAGAAAGTGAAAGAGGAGCCGTAGTGGAGGGTAATATTAATTGACTCACAGGAAGGGAAAGGCGCGGTATTTGTCCCACTTGTGTCTGTGGACACCTGACCCGCGCTGTAAGGGAAGGAAGGAAGGTGGTAGTTAAAGGGGGAGAAAGTGAAAGAGGAGCCGTAGTGGAGGGGAGCGGAGTAATATCGACCACCTGGGGATGTTTAACATGCGCTGACATCGCACAGCACACGGACGCCACTTTATTTCGCCTCCATCGAAACGCAGCCGCCGTGGTCGTGTTCGAACCTGGGAACTCCGGACAGTAGTCGGGTGTCTTACCGCTGCACTACCCCGGCGAGGCCTCCTTCAGATCGCCCAGCAGCATTTACGGCGCGTGGTTGCAGCGCCGCTCCCCTGCGGCGAAACTGTCACTGACATCACACCAGCTGCTATATATGCTGGTGTGATGACTACTAAGGCTAAGGTGGCTCTAGCCGAGATTCTTCACTATGTCATGGACTAGTAAGGCTAAGGAGAGAGCTGATCGCCAATGTGAAGCCAGGAAGAGACAAAGAGCCACAGAAACCGCCGAAGAAAGGAAAAAACGGCTTTCAAAACGACGGGCACGAGATGCTGCTCGACGAAAGCGTTCTACCTCTACGGTGGTGGTAGTGACAAACGTTTATTGATCCAAAAGGGGTGGATGTATGCATCGGCCGGATCTATGAACATCCAGCACTTACAGATACTGGGTGGGGTCCCTAGTACGGGACCCAAGTGCCATCAGCCACCGCCCGGGCGCGCTCGACCAAGGCCTTTTGGACCTGAAGGTCATAGCAGCCGAGCAGGGTCGCCTCCCAGTGCAGGTGCAATTTTGAAGTAGTCGGTAGGCTAAGTATGGGCGCCCAGCCTTGCTCGACGTTCCGACAGGCCCCTCGCGAGTCGGAGATAATTGTTTTAGAATCAGTGTGGGTAGCTGCCAGCGCAATGGCGACCTCCTCCGCGTGGGTTATGTCACGGGCGCGAAATGTAGGCCCGTTAACAGTTTTGGACTGGTGAACCACTGCGGCCGTGTACCATCCCCCATGGTGGGGGCCGGAGGCGTCCACGTAGTAAATGCCGGGTTTCGACCCATAACGGCGGCCAGGGCTTCCGCCCGCGCCAGGCGCCGGCCATTGTGGTCTTCACCTGTCATGTTTTTAGGAAGAGGGCGTACGTGGAGGGCGCATCTCCACTCGAAAAGGAGGCGTACACGATCTTCCATAAGGGTGGTATGTTGGATTTGTAGCCGGGCAAGGAGGCGGCGACCCGACAGTGTCTTAGAAAGACGTGTGTATTGGTTGGTTAAGTGAGCCTCTCGGATCTCCCGGAACGTATTCACCATGCTCAGGCCCAGCAGACGCTGGTTGGAGGTGTTCACGGGGAGATCGTGGGTTCTCTAAAAAATTTTGCGCAGGACGACGACTTCGAGTGCATCCTCGTCTTGTTTCCGAAGGTGGAGGTAAGGAGTCGAATACAAGATTCGACTGGGCACGACTGCATGCGCCAGCCGCAAGGTGTCTTTGCACCGCTACCCCCCACGGTTGTTAGAAACCCGGCGGACCATTCAGTCCACCTGGTCCGCCACCTTACGGAGTTTCGCCAAGGTAGTGTCCGACCGTCTATGTTGATGAATAAAGAGCCCCAGTACCCGGACTTCTGTGCGTTCAGGAATTGATCCTGTCTCTAAAAAGAGCTCAATTTTGGCCGTACACTTTGGTGAGGGGCGTATGTGTACAAATTCAGATTTTTGAGGGGAGCATTGAAGGCCGCAGCGACGAGCATAACGGTCCACTATGGTTGTCGCTTGCTGAAGGTTGGCCTCACTATCTCCAGAAGAACCTTGCGTGGCCCACAGGGTGATGTCATCGGCATACAGCGCATGCTGCACACCAGCGACCGCACCCAACTGGGCCGGCAGGTGCATCATAGCCAGATTGAATAAGAGAGGAGACAGCACTGCACCCTGTGGTGTTCCTCTGGCTCCAAGTTGGAACGGGCCATGTTCGGTGTCCTGGATTTCAATGTAGGATTGGCGATCTGTCAAAAATTGCCGAATGTATCTGAACGCGTGTTTGCAACCGGTTTGTGAAAGGTGAGTGAGTATTATTACCTCATGAGTAAAATTTTCAAAAGGCTCCTTTCAAGTCTAATGCGAGTATGACCCTGTCGTTGTGAGGGCATTCGACCGGGTCAAGAACGTTCCGATTAAGTTGTAGCAAAACATCCTGTGAGGACCTGTACGGGCGAAATGCGAACATGGAGTTTGCGAAGATGTGTTGATTTTCCAAGAACTCGGACAACCTTTCACCCACCTACGTCTCCATTAGTTCGCCCGCACACGAGGTCAGAGAGATGGGGCGAAGGTTGTCCGTGTTGATAGCCTTGCCAGCTTTTGGAATGAAAGTGACCAGAGCAGTCTTCCAGTCGATGGGGAGTGGAGTGTCCCCAAGCCAAATTTAATTGATGTTTTCTAATAAGGACTGGTACGCCGGGTCGGGTAAGTTAGCTAGTAATTTGACTGTAATTTTGTCCCGACCCGGGGCGCGTATTTGGGTTTGCTCGGTACGGTGGCTCCGCAAGGGACAAAACGACAGAAGAGACGAAGAAAGCGGGCTGTTCCGACTTGCATCTACCACCCCCAGGAGCCAAGCAGCCTAGCGATTAGCGGCGCATGCTTTTTCAATGGGCGTAATGTTGGACGCGGCACTAGCTTGAGAAAGCCTATACAACCACTACTGCTATTACTATTGTTATTAATAATAATAATAATAATAATAATAATAATAATAATAATAATAATAATAATAATAATAATATTATTATTATTATTATTATTAGTAGTAGTAGTAGTAGTAGTAAGTAGTATAGAGGAAGACTCGTTTCACTAAGTTGGTACTGAATTGTCTGTAGGTAACGGCCAAATTAACTGCCTAAACATTATCTTCACAGTTTTAATTATTAATGATAATTATATTAATTGGTTCACAGGAAGGGAAAGGCGCACTATCTGTCACACTTGTGTCTGTGGACACCAAGGGGTGAAGGTGTCCACAGACACAAGGGAGGAAGAGAGAAAGAGGAGCCGTAGCGGAGGGCTATGGAGTAGTTCAGGTGTCCACAGACACAAGTGTGACAGATACTGCGCCTTTCCCTTCCTGTGAACCAATTATTATTATTATTATTAATTAAAACTGTGAAGATATTTAGCCAGTTCATTCGGCCGTTACCTAGACAATTCAGTGCCAGCTTCGTGAAACGAGTCTTCCTCTATACTACTACTACTACTACTGCTAATCATAATAATAATATTAATATTATTAATAATAATTAGCAGAGAAATATTACTGTGTATTATTATTATTATTATTATTATTATTATTATTATTATTATTATTATTATTATTATTATTATTATTATTATTATTATTATTATTTAGTAGTAGTAGTAGTAGTAGTAGTAGTAGTATTATAGGCTCTCTCAAGCTAGTGCCCCGTCCAACGTGACGCCCATTGAAAACGCATGCGCCGCTAATCGCTAGGCTGCTCGGCTCCTGGGGGCGGTAGATGCTAGTCGGAACAGCCCCTTTTCTTCGTCTCTTCTGTTGCTTTGTCCCTTGCGGAGCCACCGTACCGAGCAAACCCAAATACGCACCCGGGGCTGTGCCAAGTTTCATTTTCGTCAGGGGCCGCCCGCAGATCGTGGAGCTGGAACGGCTAATCCAGCTCAGCGTTCTCCGAACCTGCATAAGAGTGCGCCGGTCCGTGGGGGTCCTGGGTAGTGCACAAGTATGGTCCGGGAACTTGTGCGCTAGCTGAGTTGTGTTGCCCTGAAAGCTGTGTATGGCACGTTGTAGATGTTTCTGAGTTTCTGTGTGTGTCTGTGTTGGGTCGATAATAGCGCGGAAGAGCCGCCAGGTGTTCCTGCTGGACATCTCCCGCGCCGCCGTGTTGCAACGATCCACCCAGTTGGCGTCTGCGAGCTTGGCCGCATACTCGGCCGCCTGCTGGGTGAGCTCGGAAATTCGAGCCTTAAGTTTACGGTTATTCTTTTGTCGGCGCCACCGGCGGACAAGGCAATGCCGCGCTTCCCAGAGGTGCAGGAGGTCCAAATTTAGGAAAAATTACAACATAGCTACATCTATACTCGAGCAAGACTACCAGTCAGTGTCCGAACAATTGGTTTCTAGCCTTCGCTCTACCGAAACTAAAATTCACCTTTCCGAGGCGGTGTCAGTACCTCTACGGAAGCGTAGCCAGGCAATTATTGCTTTCGCATTCCTCCAGGCTTAATAAAGTTGAGCCACAGCCAATTTTGTTAGGTATTTCACAAACGCGTGTCAAAATATTTGTTTCTTGAGACCTACACAGAATGGCTTTGTTTATGGCTATGTTTGTACTAAACGCCTAGAGCTCTTATTGTGACATATTATATTGTGACAAAACTGTTGTTGTTGTTGTTGTGGCTGTAGGAAGAAAGAAAAGAAAATTCACGGGCCTACTACTGGCTCTGTAGCTGAGCCACCTCCGCTGCCTCGTGCAGATAGAGGAGAATATAGAGAAGAAAGAAAAGCAAGAGGGAAAGAAAGACGCGCGCCGCAACAACAGCCGTCGTCCACCACTAGCGGTGGCGTGTGCAATGACGGCCTACAACAGATAAAAATGTGGCGCCAGGCCAGCCCCCGCCGCAAGCAGCGGTGACCCACCTGCACCAGTCCGATCAGGGCAGAACTGCTCACTTCGGCGGAAAATATTATGAAAGCCTTTGAAATTTAGCATTGTGGATTGGTTTACCTATACTTTTTGAAACGCGTTCTTTAAGCGCTTGTAGCAATTGGTAGAATCGCCCTCCATCTGCTTCAGTCTCATGACCTGCACGTGTTCCTTGGTTCAATTTGGAACCGCTACATCATCATTTGAAAAGGTCTGTGCAGGTGTTCCCCACAGAAGCATAATATGGCCGCTGCTTTCATTTGGTGCTTAGTGACATCATGTATATTATCAATACCTTAAAGTACGTTGTCTACAACGAAGATACTAACCCGTTATTTCGGGGCAGTGACATGCAGTCACTGGCGCAGACTGTTTTTGACACCTTGATTGCAATATATAAGTGTAGTGATTCGAATTCACTACTCAATAATACTACAAAAACTCGTGTCTGTTTCATCATGGACAGCTAGTGGCGCCAATAGATTATAGACTATATCTTGGTAATTTCTAAAATAACTTGTCCCAATAAGAGCTCTAGGCGTTTAATACAGCAGAGTCACGGGAAGCCCACTTTGACTATGCCGAAGCGCAACTCTCCAAAACGCCTTAAATGCTTCCCACTGTCCGCCTTTCCTTTTTCTCCAGCACACTACCACTGCGTTGTCGACGTCTGTAGTGCAGTATTTTTGTAGCACAGGGCTTCAAACTTATAGCATAAGCATATAGCCTCAGAACGTCGTTGAAAACCAAATATCCTACAATTTCATTAAAGGTTTTAACACAATTGTTTGTTTTTTTTTGTTTTCTGGCTTCTTGGCTGTGTACATTATGTCCATTTTAATTATTCCCTCACCTCGCCTGCTCATTAAAATAACGCCGGAGGTATCATTCACAAATAATTAGGTGCACGAATAGGCATCTCTAATTTTAAGCTGATTAAGAGACAATTTTTAGGACAAAACCGCTATTATTGGTAAAAATATGACAGAGGCGTTGGCCCTGCAACGTGTTACAACCCTGCCGATAAAGTAATGTGAGGGTGTCGGAGCTAAGATATGCTTAGGGTATTCATCCACGTAACTCATAATTGACTCTGTTCAGTAATCTTGATACTTCAGTGTTAGAGCGTTAGGTGCACTGCTCATGTTCTTCAAGGACGCATTATTACTTTTGTGTAAATAATTGTGAAGAAATATTGCCGCAGCATTTAATAGTATTAATGAGAACGGAAAGATTAGCACCCCTGGCCTAGGCACCAGACCAGTATTCTGTAGCGCAGCCAAGCCACGTTTCTTGTAAACGTGGATTAAACTCTCGCCTTGCACAGGAAACACTGTCGCCTTCATCACGCTGCAACTGCAGCACACTCATTCGCTGTGCAGTGAACATTGTCGTCTTCATGTAGTTTCATCTGCGCCGCTACTTCATTTAACTTGGGAATATGGTCACCACACGTGCCATCTGGTGAGTGCGGCTAAGACAATGAGCGTAGTATCGAGCAAATCCACAAGCCAGCGTTACAAACAGATGAAGCGTGTAGTAGAGGAATTTATTGTCGCAGATGACACAGACTGTAGCCGTGCCACACAGGCTGCAGAAGTCATCGAACAGCAGGAATCTAGATTACCTCGTAGCAGAGATTCTTACCTAGTTCGGTATGCAGCCAAGATGTAGGTGTTTAAATGGCTTAAAAACTCTCCTATATCTGACCGACCAAAAGCAATCTCAGAAGTCTCAAGTTTTGAACATCGAAGAGGCTGAACTATACTTGAACGATTGTGTTAGCAATAGAGCCGGCGTCGCATTGAATGCGACCGGTTTGATAATAATATTTATTATTATCAAATCGGTGGCAATGAATGAGGCTCCGGCCCTATTGCTAACTTACTTCACTTAATTCAAGTATAGTTCAGCCTCTCCAATGTTCAAAACCTGAGGCTCCCGAAATTGCTTTTGGTCGGTCAGATTTAAGCGCGTTCGTAAGCAATTTAAACACTTAACCGTATCACTAAAAATGGCATGAAGAGTTATCGTGCTCAAAGTATGCCCGAAGCATCCTTTTATCATTAACACGTTTTCGACAATGAGACGTCATTGAAGCAAGTGTTCCAAAGGAGTGAATCTTATCGCACTCTCCTAATGTCATTTTGAGTCAACAAGGTTTCGTATCATCTACCATGATGGATTGATTTGATTGATTTATAGGAAGGGAAAGGCGCAGTAACTGCCTCACTTGTTTTCTGTGGACACCTCAACCACGCCGTACGGGAACAGAGGAAGGCGGGAGTGAAAGTGGAAAGAGAGAAAGAGGAGCCGTAGTGGAGGGCTGCGGAGGAATTTCGACCACCTGGGGATCTGGTAAGACGCCCGACTACTGTGCCGGATTTCCCGGTTTCGAACCCGACCACGGCGGCTGCGTTTCGCCTGCATCGAAACGAAGTGGCGTCCGTGTGCTGTGCGATGTCAGCGCACGTTAAAGACCCCCAGGTGATCGAAATTACTCCGTAGCCCTCCAATAGGGCTCCCCTTTCTCTCTTTCCACTTTCACTCCCACCTTCCTCCCTTTCCTTACGGCGCGGTTCAGGTGTCCACAGAGCAAGTGTGACAGATACTGCGCCTTTCCCTTCCTGTGAACCAACCAACCTACCAATCACACAGCACACGGACGCCTCTTCGTTTCACCTCCATCAAAACGCAACCGCCAAGGTCGGGTTCGAACCCGGTACTCTGGCACAGTAGTCGGGCGTCTCACCACTACACCACCCCGGCGGGGCTATCATCTACCAAGAAGGGGACAACGCATTGGGGTTCCTTGGCGCGCGTTCTATTGTGGATTTGCAGATAGCAGGAACGCTAGACAAAATGGGGCTTCTCTGTCTGCCGTGCTGGGTCTACCGGTGCAGTAAGCAGAGACACCTTCTCTTCGTTGGACCGATAACCGGTTCGACACAACGGCACGGAACATGTCCCCTCTTTGCATTGTCGCTTAGCCTTTACTATCTCAGGATGTTCAGATCACGTTTAGCGGCTTCCAGATGCACAATCCAAGATATGATGCGTGTCAAATATTGATTTCGCACGTCCTAAGCAATCGCATGAGGCTGCAGCCTCAGCAACAGACGATAGGACTTCGCGGGCTTTCGCCACGCTTTCACGCACCCACTAGACCAGCAGCGCCCGGTGAGCCTCCGCGCAGGAGGAGGAGGAGGAGGAAAAAGCTTTATTAACCGAGCGAGTTTGGAGCCTTCAAGGGCCCAGGTCCACCGCACGGCCCTCACATTACGCGCATGTGTCCAGGTCACGTAGGGCCATGGCACTGGCACCCCTGTCCACACAGCGAAGTTGTATGTCCAGGTCCTGCGACGTAAGGAGGGCCTCCCATTCCTCCCATGATCCGATGGCGGGCTGTCCCGGGCTGGCGGGCTGTAAGGAGGATCGGCAGGGCAGCCGAAAAGAATGTGGTCCAAGGTGGCGTGCAATTCTCCACAGAGAGTGCACTCAGGGGAAACGGGTCGGTAGTAGGATAGGCATTGAGGGGTGAGAAGCACTCGGGTTCAAAGACGCCTCCAGAGGATTTGTTGGGAGTGAGACAGCTGGGAGTGGGGAGAGGGGTAGAGTCGACGGGCAAGGCGTGCTTGCTGTGTGAGTTCAGAAAATGTATGTGCCCGCTCCCTCGAGAAATCCCGGCATGGGTCGCCATTTGCCCGGCTAATAAGTCCTCGGGCTATGTTATCGGCGGCCTCATTTCCGGGATTGCCAGAGTGAGCCGGCACCCATATAAGCTCAATACGCCTGTCAGAATTCAGGGCGCACATTCTCAATATTTGCCACGCGGGAGGATGGACGCGTCCGCGGGCAAAGTTAAGTATGGCTGTTTTGGAGTCGCTAAGTATGTAAGCCGCATCTGTTTGAGCGATTGCTAAGGCTATAGCCACTTCCTCTGCTTCTTCCGAGTTACAGGGATGGTCATGAAGTGAGTGAGTGGGGGGCTGCTGGATTGTAGGCCACAGCTACCCAACGGTCTGAACCACATGCATCGTCCACCCAGCGGACATCCGCAGTCATCGAAGCGGGACCCTCCCGGACGAAACGCGCTCGCTACGCACAGTACCATAGCTCAGCTCTCGCGCTGGTATGATGTCACTAGTCATAAGGTGTAAAGCGTAACTACCGGACCATGCTACGCTGAAGGCTCGAAACCTGCTGTAGAATTGCTTTTGCAATAAAAATACGGGAAACTTTGACTCCACCTTCAGGATACAACGCAATAGCGCTCCCACACAGGCTGCCTTCAGTCCTCTTTCCATATGAAGTAGCAGAGATATTCAGTGCAGAACAACTTACAAACGTGTAGCGCCCATCGCGCGGCGCTCTTATCGCAAGCCAAGGCACGGCGCTAAAAAATGAAGAGGTTGGCACTACGCGCATCAAAGTGAGCAGCGCAACAAAAAAAACCTTAAAGCCCAAACGCTGTCGAAGCTCGTGATTCTTGGTCTCAGCGCTGACATATATGGTGACACAGCATCGACCACGCTGCCCCACTTTACTAATGGATCCCGCTGGCTGTTCCAACCCTCCTACAGAGCCGCCACAGGCCGCTCGGCATAACGGCGCTGGGGTCGCTGCGTTTCAACTAATTAACCTGCCCCTATTCTGGCCCAGCAGTCCTTGTGCCTACTACAGATTGAGATGCATTTCCACTTGTGGCATATCAGCAGCCAAGAGACAAGTTCCTCGATCCCGTGTCCTCTCATGCTTCCTGATGTCGCCGAAGAATTAGCCATCATTTTCACCTCGCCCGGCACAGCCCGACCTTTGACACGTCGAAGGCTGCTTTCATTGACCGCAAATCAGCGCCATAGCGCAGTCGACTCCATCAGCTGCTCTCCGGTACACAATTCGGGACAGCCGTCCTTCGCAGCTCATCCGTCGCATGCGACAACTGCTTGGAGAGTCCCCCTCAGGGCCGGACAGTTCACTACGTGAGTTATTTCTCCAGGTACTTCCCCAGAACATGGTTCTCGTCCTCGCGGATGCTGGTGATGTCACTCTGGACAAGCTGGCCGAACTCGCGGATCATGTTGCGGATTACTCAAAGCACGCCAGCGTCAGCGCCGTGACCGCTCCGCCTTCCAGTGCTACCACAGCTTCCCAGCTTGTGAGCCTAGAAGAGCGACTTGGTGCTTTAGTCAAGGCGGCTTCATAACCTCGCGCCCGTGCCACGCCGTTCTCTGCCGAAGTTCCAGTCCTTCCGTCACTCCCAGGCACCACCGCCGTTGCCGGAACTCCAACCATCCGAAGCACGGCAATACTTCTCTTCCTCTTCGGCTGTGCGCCTGTATCACAGTATTTTCAGCAGCTCTGCCCGCAATTGCACCCACCCGTGCTGTTGGTCGGTAAACGCTGCGCCCGGCCACTGACGGCGGCAATTTTTACTGGTGGACGGACATGCCGCCTGGTTTATTTTTCAGACAATATCACTGGCGCTCACTTCCTCCTTGGCACGGAAACACAGGTCAGCGTACTACAAGAAGCTTGGGCTGGTCGCTGTCGCAACGAATCGATCACCTCGCGCCAAGCCATAAACAACTCCTCCATCCCCACTTACGGCCAATGGTCTCGTACACTTATCCTCGGATTGCACCGGACGTTCCTCTAGATTTTCATCATCGCTGTTGTCTCGCAAGCTTTTTTCGGCGCTGACTGTCCCAGTTTTTACAACATTGCTGTCGATATGCAGGCCCATCGTCGCATTGATCTTAGCATGAGTTCTCCCACGACAGCGCGCTCTCTACATCTTCGGCGACAGGTCTTAGAGCTCTAGTCCCTGCTACGCCGTAGGAGAAAATCCTTGCCAATTTTCTCAACATCACGAAGCCACACACCAGAGTTACCGTTGAAACACTCGATCTTCCACTTCATTGTCACCTCTGGACCACCTATGCTTGCTCACCCTCGTCGCCTGTTCGGAGAACGCCTCGCTGTCGCTTGCCGTGAGTTTAAACACATGCCTTAACTCGGCATTGTACGGCCTTCCTCCAGAAACGGAGCATCATCACTCCAAATGGTGCAAAGAAATATACATGCGACTGGAGGCCATGTGCAGATTACCGTGCCCTCAGTGCTCACACCTTAAAGGGGCCCACAAACACCTCCCGAGCACTCCTCACAAACTATCTCAGTCGCTAGATTATGCTGCGATACACATTTGAACGCAATAATACACGTCTACGTGCAGTGCAGGTCCCCCAATCCCATTCAAAAGTTGGCGCGTTCTTTCCTTCGACTTTTGCCAGTCCTCCTCCTCCTCTGTGCAACGCTGCTACGTGCATGCGTTTTCGAATGACTATTGGTCTGCTTCTTTGCGACGTCACACAGCCATTAAACTGTCGCTTATGCCAGAAAAATTGAAATACGCTTAACTTTTAATTATCAGGAAAGAAAATTAGGATGTTCTGTAGACAGAAACATTTTTTCAAAGCTTTTTTTCCTGCACTACCGGTCTCGCGCTCGCACGCGCGCATCTTTGCCCTTCGCGCAGGCACCACGGCAATCGCGGCGCGGTCGCAAGCGGCGGCATGGCTTGGCGGCGGTCTCGTTTCAGTTCCTTGCAGTGTACTTGCGGGGCACTTTCCGCCTGTGAATGTTCTCGTTTCTTGTGTCGCCCATGCGAAATGAACTTCGATGTCGGCTTACAGGTTTACAGCATTAAGTCGGTGCTTTAAATGTCGGGCCCCAATCCACTGCGCCTTACGTAGCGCAGCAAAATTTCGGAGGCAACCGCTGCTCCGTTCCTGTGTCCACCAAACCAAAATACGCACCTCGGATCAAGTCAAGGCGACAACATACGCTGGTAAGTAATGTGTTTACTAGCTTGAAGATAGCGCACAGATAAGCGACGGTTTCACAGGTGCAATGAGTTAGTCATTGTTGTGATGCATCATTACTGTGGCGGCTATTAAAATCCTACCGTCTTAACCGTTGACTTGATTGCGTGAAACTACTCACGGAGGTTGCATTTTTTCTCGTAGTAAGTTTGTAGGTTATAAACTTTTGCCTTATAGTAAATTACCTAAGACAACTGCGCCTACCTGGCTCGGCCGTGCGCGAACCCGCGGAATCGTGCGCCGGCGTTGGCGGCTTTCGGCCCCAATCCCGGTACAGACTGCGGGTTTGCATTGTACGCAGCAGCAACGAATTAAGCACCCTTACCTAACTTCCTACGAGCAAATAAAGTTTACCGTAATATCAAAGCTCCGTGCGCAGTTTCACCACAAACGACTGAGCGGTAGAGCCGGAGAGGTACTACAAGCCGCCGCGGTAAACATGTAGTATTAGGATACGCATGCTGTATCTGGCCCTTGCAAGGTTTCACATGACGTCCAGTGATGAGGACGCACCGAAGAAACAAAGAAAACGACTTTATTTCGAGATTATTCCTAGAGAATTGCTCTCCTCGGCGAAAAACTGTGCTTTCTTAGTTTTATAACTGACCACCTTGTTGTTTCTTATGCTTGAGCCGGTGTACATTCGAATGTATGCGACACTTTAATATTTTTTTTGTCACCATGTCTTTCTTTTATGTTCTGCGCGTTAAAGATACTCAAAGTGTGTACAAGAGTCAGTGGCAAGTGAATGTAAATACATGTACATTTCTCACACTTTGTTTCCGACACAGCACCTGTCCATATTGCACATTTCTTTTACTTGCTGATCTTTTTTTTTTTCGCTAGCAGATCACTGTAAAAATATGACTGTCCGTCGTCCATGTCAAACAGGGGTAAAAACCTCGTCAAGCTACTGTATTAGTAGCCTTTTGTTCCTACCTTAGCATTTGTTTTTCTGTCGACAGGAGGAAAAAAATCTGAATGAAGTTGATTGAGTCGCTCAGCAGTTTAAATTGCCGCTAAGAACACTGTATTGTTTCGCGCACATAATAATAATCAGCATAATTACACTGTTGTCTTGTAAACTGTGTAGCTTAACGGATGGGGAACAGCAAGCCCATGAAAAGAGAGATGTTACATGGTCACTTGTGAAGCCGGCTCACTTGAAGTTTCCATTTACTTCTAGTTTGGCCTCAAGAAGCTGAAAAACTCTGACTGGCATAATTATTCGCAATCTAGCCTTACACACCTTGAACCCACAGTTGCTCTGCCTTTTTTACTTTTGTTTCAAGCGGCAGCTTTGATATAATACTTGAAAGGCCTGCGAGCGGTCGCACACCATGTGTAGTTGCCGCGATAAGCAAACAGCAACATGTTTTGTGTGCACTTTTGCTTAGCCGCAGCCACAAGGAAAATGCAGAGATATGGGTACAAGATTGCACTCACTCAGACAACAAAAGTCATATGAAACTGCGCTCCAGCTATTGTCAGCCGCAGCAAACATATTGAAACAATTTTCTTGGCTCCAGTGGCCAATGCTTTGTGGCGCTGATTCCAGTCTCAAATGAACTGTGAGTTGAGCTAGTTGGTGCATCATTTTTTTAAAATACACAGCCCAACAAACATAGGACAAGCGAGTAAACTGGAACAGCGCTGACTAATCAACTGCATGATTTATTGTAAGAACACGAATATATACAAAAATGCTCTGACAACCAAGTGCACATGTTCGCAGATAAAACTTGAAATGTTGTTTTATCTGCGAACATGCGCACTTGGTTGTCAGAGCATTTTTGTATATATTAGTGTTCTTTCAATAAATCATGCAGTTGATAGTCAGCGCTGTTTCCGTCTACTCGCTTGTCCTATGTTTGTTGCGCTGTGTATTTTTAAAAAATGATGCCAGTCTGTTTAGCATTTAGGTTAAGCACACTGACAGTTGTACTGTGTAATTGACTAGTCATTGTGAAGAGCAAATCTGTGTCTGTGAGCAGCAATCAGTTCTTCTTTTGACGGTATTTCATAGGCATCCGTCATAAAGTGGCGCTCTAAAGCTCTGCTTGCAGCTGTCTCTCTGTGCGAAGAGCCCTCAGACCGTTTCTCCACATCTTGGAGGAGCTTGTGGACGTACGCTGCATGAAATAGTCATCGAGATTACAACAGTGCACTTAGTTTTTCGTGTAATATTATAAGTAGAACAAACTTTGAACTTACAAAACGTAGGCTGCGTTTTCACTGGAGCGACACTGAAATGTCCTTTCCTTGCTTTTGCCATCTTTACTTTCCAGCGGTCATCTCCTTTTTTTTGTCTGTGCCTGGAGCCTTGAGGAATTTTCATTAAAGTGAATTACAGCCAGATGTGACCTATAAAGAAGGTAAATATGAATTAATTTTTCATACTTTAGAAAAAAATGCGTTTCTTGTTGCCTACCAGCAAAATTATACAGAAGAGGCTACCATAAGGAACCATTATGCATTATATTCACAACACTGCAGCAGAAATTGCTTCTGATTTAGCTACTATGTTCAGCGCCTTTAGAAATAAGAATGTGATGCAATGATCTCCAAGCAGCAACATGAATGTATGACATGGGCTATACAACATCATATCGTGAATCACCTGTGTTCTCCCTGCTGTTGTATTCTAGCGATCATCATTAGTTCAGTGGTCAAGTGAACCTTGAGCATTCTTGCAGCTTCAATACAGTAGCCTCGGGACATTCGAGATGGTTCTAGAGGGGTCGGAAACTTGCGCTGATAACTTCCAGTTCTTTAAAAACTGCTTTTGTCTTGGGACTGCACTAAGATGAGGAGCACAAAAGAGAGACGAGGTGTTTTTTCAGCCTGCGCTTCATGCTTGTCCTCAACTTCGTTCTTTATGTCATCCCATCTGCCTACTCTAACATAAGAGCAGTGACTTCCAATGAGGACCCTTAGATGGCCTGTGCAGTCTGCAGCCTCCTGTCTCACTTTTTCTATGGAAGGGGATTATAGAATGGCTAGTGCTACCATGCTAGCAAATATGTTTTTACGATATTATATGAAGCATTCTTAGAATGTAAAAAGTATGCACCGCAGTCTCCTCAAAATGTATGAAAACTACCTTTTACATGGCAGCAGTCTTGAGATTCGAAGAGAAAGACACAAGATAGGTTCAGCTAATTTTACAGCAGAGTATTTAATGTCAGGATGGAAAGATTGTGGAAAATTTCTCATTGGGTGCATACTTTGAGCAGGAGTTGGGATTCACTTGACATAGTGGGTGCCCTTTTTTGGCAGATGTCAGAATTGACTCCTGTGAGTCGTAATTGTAAGGTCTCATATTACCTGGCCTGATAACATGACAGCTCCAGATCAAGCACTGTACTAAGGGGAGTGCTCGTCGTAGTGGCTATTGTAGCATTAACTAAACGTGATCTGCTTAGTTGGGCTACTTAGCAAGTTGAAGAATCGAAAGGAGGAAAAGGATATGGTGCGAATGAAGCACAGGCTTTCATAGATGACATATTCGTTAAGACACCTGGTCTTGTACTGCTATTTTACTGTGACAAGTAATCTAACAGGTGTTGTTGACCAAACAATTGTCAGTATAAGAAAGTATAGAACATGCCATTGTTTTTGTGTTTCTTACTGGCGTTATAACCAAGCTGCCTCAGTATTAAATTAATCTCGCAGTCTCAGCACTCACATACATTATGTTGTTTCTTCACTTCATTATGGGTTTCTTTCTTGGCTATGTCTTGCTGTAATGTGCGGATGTGTAAAAAGTTTTTTCCGTGAAGTTCTATTTGCATTACCTATCTCTTAAATTTATCATTGGTTGACAAATGCCACAAGTGTAAGCCGTGCACCTTCCAAACAACATCAAAGTGAAAAACTTTACAAAAAAAATCCTATACAAAACAGATTACCTCTGCTCATCCATTGCCTGTTTGCAAGGAGCTAATGCAGACATTTGCTGTATGGTCTATCATGGCCATCACGCTTATCGCATATGTGGTTCATCAGGCTGCACTACATGCTGATGATCAGTTCATTATTACCCTGGCCCAGGGCAGCAACATAGACTTGTGATTGTCTGGATCCATGGTTCTATTGCTTCACAGCCCTTTGACCTGCTCACAGCTTTTAACTTAGTAAATGCAGTATAGAATAATGTTATTACCATGTATTCGCCCTAATTATTAAAGCAAGCAACTGCATGCATCTTTAGTAATGCGCCAAGCATCAAAGTAGTGCTGTATGGGCGATTTGCTGCTCTTGCAATATGTCCAATTAGCTGGGTGGCAATTTGTAGATAGATGAAATTAAAACCTCATTACATAATAATATATGTCAGCAAATGTACCTCTTCCCCAATGGTTTGCAACGATGAAACATTTTGTAATTCAATTGTTTGTATTATATAATGATTAATTTGATTCTTTTTATATATAGACATGCGAGCAGCACTTGCCAAGGGCACCCTTGGTGAGGCTGAAATAAATTTCTCCTAATAATATGCAGAAATTGGCGCCTTTTGTTAAAGATTGCACTGAGACTCGTTAGTTGAGGCCAGGCCCCATGCTCGCACTATTGGGCACTGCAGCTGACTTCACACAGTTAATAGGAATTGCAGCTCGCCAATTTTCGTATCGCAGCATTGCCTTACCTCTCCTATTCTTACCTGTTCTCATTGTAGAATATGGTCAGTCTGAATGATAACAACGTTGTAGGTGCAGTACTTGGCGCTGTAGCCCGGGGAGTCGCAACGCCCATCTCCTGCGAGGCCCACTTCCATTCCATCCAGCTGGCTGATGATCTGTACCCGCTGTTCCTGGAAAATCTGGGACAAAAATAAATGTGCATTTGTGAGTCACTTGTAACATTGTGCCGAACTGTGTCACTCGGTCGTTGCACTACTGCATGCGCGCGCTGTTTTTTCTTTTTTTATTACGCAAGCTTGCCATAAGGCATATTATAAGAACCCGTGCAAATTATTTTCCGTTAGGAACCGGAGAAGGCTCCTGCTCTTATTGCTGTCGGTGAGCCATTTGGAGAAGTCCTCTTTCCTTGTTGCGGTTTATCTCCCCCTTCCCCTCCCCCCGCCCTATCCGCAGGAAAAATCTAGTTGTGTATAACTCTTGTCTATGCTCCTGTCAAAACCAACTCTTACACTTCCGATCGGCAGCTGATCGCTTAGGGATAAAGAGGCACAACTTTGAGCGACTAAGCCAGTTCACGCGAGTGATAACGTTTATTTTGCGACCCCCCCCTCCCCCCTTTTTGCTCAAGGGTAAAGCCTCTTGGCACTTTTTTTTTCTGTTTCCATCTCTTCATTCCTGACAGTGTCCCTCCTTTCTTCTTTTTCTTCTTATCAACGCCCATCTCGGTTTCACGTGTTTCTTTCCTGGCTGCCTCGGTTGGTGAACTTGGACGCGGCTCCATTCGCGCGACATTTCAGAGTGCGCTCTGTACAAACACCACATGGCGTAAAAAAAAAAAAGAAAAAGAAATGCTACAGGGCGGGAGTCATGCCGCGATAATAATCGGGCACCGAACAGAGTTTGTTTACTTCCTGTCGGCGCGCGCGTTCTCCGTTGCAGTCAGCTGACGCCGAACCGCGGCTGACAAACTACACCACAGCGCACAACTACGCAGTCCCCTTCTCCTCATCCCCTTCCTTTTTTTTTTCTCTACAATCGATCGTTATCTTTCACGAAGGGGCATCGTATAGTCAAACGCAAGAGGAGCCTAAACACGAAGGTTTCAAGGTTCGGGCGGTTCGGGCAAGGTGCACGAGAGAGTTTCCCTCCGCAACGCCCGGAAGACCGCTCTCTGCGATCTCGATCCTGAATTTCTAGTCTTTCGCTAACATCTCATGCCCTTGCTGCGGAACGGATATTATGGACCCCGAGCTCGAAAAGCGACTTCGGCGAATGAGTACCGAGAATGGACTCGACCCCCATAAGTACACGCCGTTGAAGAATCCGCTGCTGAACCCCGACGATGATAGTATACGGCTTATATGGGTGCATTGGTGCGTGGGGTCGACTAGCGTAACATTAAAAAAATAAAATCCCATCGTAAGCTCGCCACTGGTTTATTTTGAGCAGTGTAGTTCACAGTGATCATGACAAATCTTGCTATATGCATGCCACAACGCCGAGCAAGATCGCCTGAGTTAAAAAAAAAATCCACACTACTGTGATAACGCGTCTAAAGCTAATATTATCACAATCTTTTCATTTTACACTTACCGGCAGGGTTGGAAGAAACAGCGTTGGTACCGCTCCTTCACGCAGACTCAGTCTTGTTGGGATCCCCCAATCGCGAACCACCTATCCTGGTAAAGCAAACGTAGATAAACGCTTTGTTCACCGATGCTGGCTATCCGATGAGCTGTAGCCACTGTTTCCGGAGGTTGGCGTTTTGAAGCACTTGATGCAGAATTTTTTTCCTCCCGTCACTAGCAATACCTTCGCAGCCAGGGACTGCACACTGTAACAACCTCCCGCTCATGTCCTGTCAACAACAATTCAGCGCTTCGATAACTGCCTTCGCGAATTCTAGAGAGCGACCAGTCTAGCCCAAAACTGTCCTGCACCCGTCGCGCACACGACGTAACACAAAATCAAAGGTGAGGTCAACGCCAGGGATGTATAGCGTGGCAACAAAACTTGCGAGTTCGTGCCGAAGGGCGATGACGATGAAGCAGACGACGAGTTCGTGCCGAAGGGCGATGACGATGAAGCAGACGACAAGAGGCCCCCGGCGGCGCGTCGGCAAGCAAGCGCGACAAAACGGAAGTTGCGGCATGTGGCGCTAAGCAAAAAAAGTAAAAGCGCAGATGCGTCAGTTGTGATGTGTCAGTGGGCGAGGCCTTGGAGGAGGGCCAGCCTTTGCGCGCGCTAAAAAGTTGAAAAGAGGAGGAAAGCCGCGAAGGCGCAGATATTCAAAATTTGATTGCAAATAACTCTGCTTCCAAATGCCGCATTAAAAAAATTTTTGCGGGAAGGTTATATTACATCAACATTCTTTCACATACTACGCATAGGGAAACTGTATTCCTATGGCTGTTTTGGGCCCCTTTAACAGACCGCTATCCACTTCCTCGCATACAGGACTTGTCATCCAATATGGCTTGTTGCACGCACTTTTATGAGATTCATTTATTGAAGGCCTACTATCAAATCCCCGCGGAGCTCGCTTATATAACGAAGACGGCCATTACCACACCATTCGGCCTCTTTGAGTATCTGAGGATGCCTTTTGGGTTGCGCAGCGCTGCACATACTTCTCAGTGAACTATAAACGAGGTGACGCGAGTCCTCGACTTCGTTTGCGCCTATAATGATGATCTCCTTGTCGCAAGCTTCTCCGAGGATTAGCACGCAGTTCACCTATGCGCCATTTTCCAATGCCTTGATGAATACGGCTTTGTTATCAATCCGGACAAGTGCCTTTTTGGAATCGCTACGAGTGCGTTTCCAGGCCATCTGTTCACTGGACTAGGTATCCAGCATCTCGATAGCACAGTAAAGGCCGTTAAAGATTTTCCACTCCTACATCACTTCAAAAGATCAGATAATTTTTGAGCGTTCTGAACCTTCACCGCCACCTCTCCCCAAGTGTGCCAATTTCCTGAAGCCTTTAACCAACCTTTTGGCAACCAAATGAAATCAAGCTGGCCCACTTCAGAGGACTGACGACACTGCAGCTTCATTCGCTAATGCGAAGGGGCTCGAAGTTTTGCTAATACACCCCGTTCCTGACGCTCCCCTGCGTCTTGTCACTTGCTGGTGCATATAGCCTTGCAGTCGGCGCCGTACTTGAGCAGCCCATCTCAAGCTGGCAGCTGCTCGGTTTTTTCTCACAAAAGCTAAAGACACCAGAGGATAACATACAGCACCTTTGGTCAAAAGCTGATCTCTGTGTATCTAGCCATCAAGCATTTCCACCACTTCCTGGAGGGTTGGGACATTCACGTCGTCACAGACCGCAAGCCCTTGACGTTTACCTTCCAACGGAATCACAGCACCTACAATGAACGCGAGATTAGCCAACAGTCCTTCATCGCAGAGTTTACAGTGGATCTCCATCACCACCATGGACCGGAAAATGCTGCTGCTAACGCACTTCGCCACGTCGGTGCCATGACGACCGATTCACCACTAGAAATGGAGGAGTTAGCAGCCGCACAGCACAACGCCCCACAGCTTCTTCGCCTTAGTTCTTCGTCCACGTCCTTGTCCTTCGCTGAGTGTCTGCTGCCGTCTTCCTCCACGTTCATTATGTGCGAGACATCCACTGGCTTTCCGTCGCGCCATATTTGAATAATTGCACCACACGAGCCACCCTGGTATTCGTGCCCCACAGAAGCTGGTTATATCGTGCTTCCTTTGGCCAAGCATGAATGCCGATGTCCGTCGCTGGGCACGAACCTGCCTTCATTGTCAGCGTTTCAAAGTTCAACGGCATACCGTCATGCCTGCCTCATCTTTTCGGTCTCCTGAGGCGAGGTTCTCCCACGTCCATATAAACTTCGTTGGACCTCTTCCTTCATAACGTGAAGCCTCGTAAATGCTCACATGTGTGGATCGCTTCACCGCTGGCCCGAGGTTATACCCAAATCTGACAATACGGCAGAGACGGTTGCTACGGCCTTCATGGCTGGCTGGGGTTTCGTTCCGGCAGCCCCTCCACCGTCCCCACCGACCACGGCCGCCAATTTAAGTCGGCCCTGTACACCGCCCTTACCAACATCTTGGGCATCCGCCACATTAATACGACCGCCTATCATCCTGCGGCCAATAGCATGGGAGAACATCTTCATCGCCCGCTCTAGGCTGCCCTTACCAATTATCAACCAAGGGTACGCTTGTCCGACCATCTTCCTCTCATCCTTCTGGGCGTCCGCGAAGCACTGACGGCTGACATTGGCTGCACGTCTGCTGACCTGGTTTATGTCGTTCGCGTGCAACTTCCTGTGGAATTTTCCTTTTCGTACTCTTCGCTAATCCATGATGCTTCACCCTACCTCCAGGAACTCCGGAACACATTTCGACCCATAATTCCGGTCATCCCTGCTAATCTCTACCCTCAATCCATGTTTGTCAGCTAGAGTCTGAACTCCTGCAGCCATGTTTTCGTTCTCCGGTACCACGTCCGTCCTCCCCTAACACCGTCCTGCGACGGACCGTTCCACTTGCTCCAGCATGTGAAGAGGACATTCACACTAGGCATCAACGGTTGTGAAGATGTGTCTGTTGACAGGCTGAAACCTGCCTATATTGCCACTCCTCCAGCAGTGACCCCTCCACTCACTCTCCCTTAAACTCAGCCGACTCTACCACGGAACTCGTACGCCGCGTGGGAAGATCCGTGCCTTCAGCTCTACGGGGAGAGCCCTGTGGTGCCCTTCGCACAGAACGCTTATCACAAGCCGCGGCACGGCACTGGACAAAGAAGAAGTTGGCACTAAGCGCCTCAGTGCGAGAAACCCGAACGTTGTCGGAGCTGGTTATTCCTCTTCTTTGCTCCGGTAAATTCTTTCTTTAGCCACGGATCACAAAAGCGACCAGTGCTCTGTACCGTTAATTCCAGTTTGAGCAAGTACGGGAAATTCTCATGACCTTTGACATAATTTCAAAACTTATGCGTGTTCATTCTTTCGAGTATATCTATGAGTTATTTGAATTCATCAGAGGCCCCATGATTTTCGAAAGCGGTATGCAAGTTGCCTATATTTTAAGCAAAATGAATGCACACAAGCTGCGCGCCACCATAGCTCTTTCTCACCTACTTTCAACCGTACCATATCGTATGCAGGGCAAAGCAGAAAAAAGCATCATATACAACCTGCACCCAATTAACCTCTAGAAAACTAATGCCCCTTCTCATATGGACAATGTCTTTCATTTTCAGAGCAGCCAAGAAAAATACAAAATACAGCTTCCCAGAAGTCCATAAAGGTATGTCGAAATTCACATGGTCCCACATATCTATCAGTCGCCTTGAAGTACCGCGTTTGAGATCCAATCAGAGGTTCCCCAGTTTGTTTCCGATGTCACCCACATGATAGTCTACAATATACTTGATATTTCTACACGTCATATTAATGTTTCAATTCTGTTAAAAATTTCTGAGCACAATGTTTGTAATGATTTATCAATTTTATGTCCCGCTTTTCTACATCTGTCGAGAACTTTTTGCGCACAATCTGAGAGTTGTCGATAAACCGGCGAACGCAAGTACGTGTATAAGTGAGCGTTGAACTGGGCCCTTAAGTATAATACGCCCAAATGGGTTAAATATAGAAGAGCTCTGAAGTTTACTACTGTTAAACAAGGAATGTTCTTCAACCGTTAGACAGGTCACCATTGATTTTGTATAAAATTTGTCTCTGCTTATGCTCACATTCGTCTGGTTGTCAGAGTTTATAGTTCAAATAATGAATCGATTTCTTATATCACAGGATGCTCACCTTCATACACTTTATTGCTGCTTTTGCTCTTGCGAACTCACTTTGGCCCATCGTTGAATGTAAGTCACCTTTTGTAATAGAATGCACCCCCAAACTAGCAATCCAAATTGATTCCGCGCATTTTTCCTGTTTTTATGTAAATGCGAGGTCGCCCGTTTCGAAGCCATATGGCAGTTACCAGCATGTTGCCATTTTTAAATGGTGACCTAACAGCCACGCAGTCGAGTCAATTCGCTGATCTGATTTTGTGACAATGTGAATGGTATAATATAAACTGAAATGCACCCTTTATTAACTGTAATATCCAAGCACTGAAGACGCATGGCGGCAGAGGGTAAAAGTTTGCGAGTTGAATGTTTGTCATGGCGATCCCGTTGAAAATCGGAAGTGATGCGAAAATGCCAGTTAGGGATAGGCAACAATAACGGACGTTAAACATGTTCAGGTGGTTAGCAATACATTATTACCAAACCGCTCATACTCTAACTACCATCGGCCTAGATTATTGTACGATATTTTTTGTGTCGTCACTCCGATTGGCTTAGCTGTTCTGTGAGGTTACAACCACGTGGCCTGGTTCGGGTAATTCAAAGCAGTACCGGTAGAGCGATGGCAGCACAACTTTCTTAGGGCCGGTGCACTGGCCGCGAATACAATGAAAGCGAACTCCGCACACTGTCCCGGCTAGGGGCTCGACTGACCTGCACCCCTCCTAAGCCGCTTGCTTCTGTGGCGGCAGCAAGCGAGTGCCTGCTTTCTCGTCTTCAAATCCTCGTTCATTAGGTTCAGGATGCCGAATTAAGAATTAAACGCAAAGGACCCATCTGCTTCTTGGTGTTAATGCTTGAACATTCCACCAATTTTGATAAAAAATGAAAAAACAAAAATGATCCTCCTGTTGAGAAATCCTACAAAGTATTATAGTTCATGCCTTAACTTTTCTACGCATGGAATTATTTCGCATTGTGATCCCGCGCAGCACATAAATTGTATACTAAGTATTGTTTTGGCCTCGACGGCCACTTTTTGGTGGTGACGGAAAGCAAGGCGCCTGTGTACTGTGCTATGTCAGTGCATGTTAAAGAACCCCAGTTGGTCGAAATTTCGGAGTCCTCCACAATGCCGTCTCTCATAGCCTGAGTCGCTTTGGGATGTTAAACCCCACAAACCAACCAACTATTGTCCGCGCCAGAATGAACAAGCTCGTAAAGCAAGTTTATGTGAACGCGAGCGTCGGAGAATGAAGACTCAACCAGTCCAAGCTTTGGCTTTCTGTTAAGCTATATCGAACGGGCGGACATTCTCGAAGGGTGTGCTGCATCGACAGCCGATAATATTGTTAAGGAAAGAACACAGTGGTAAACGCTAGTTCACTCTTAGACGCACACCACACACCGCACACCACAGAACGAAGTTAGCTAGGCCTGAGCGTCATCTTCTTCACTACCTCACATCAGCACGTCGTCGTCTCGATATACTGTGCTCCGTAACAGTTTTACCCGCGCCGAAGAAGCACCGTCCCGGTGGGTCCTGCACAGGAGAACTCGAATGATATGGTTTTAGACGGGCTACATGCACGAGTTCTGGATGAAGGGCTGTGGAAGGATTCTTGGCCTGTAAAGGGGCGATCTCATAAGTCACATCGGTGACTTGCCGCAAGACACAGTAGGGGCCCACGTAACGAGGCAAAAGTTTTTCACTCATACCGACACGGCGAGCCGGGTGCCAAAGAAGTAAGAGGGAACCATGAGGGTAGTGAACGTCTCGGTGATGAAGGTCGTAACGACGTTTTTGAGAGCGCTGAGACGCTCCAAGGCGCTCTCGAGCTATGTGGCGGGCAGCATCAGCGCGGGCGATGGCATCCGAAGCGTAGCTGCAGGAAGAGTCGTCAAGAGGCAGCAAGGTGTCGAATGGGAGTAAAGCGTCACGGCCGAAAAGTAGGTAAAAGGGAGAGTATTTGGCGGTGTCAAGGTGTGAGGAGTTATAGGCGAACGTGACGAAAGGTAAGGAGACATCCCAGTCACGATGGTGATCGGACACATACATAGACAGCATGTCGGTCAGAGTGCGATTGAGGCACTCAGTAAGACCATTCGTTTGCGGATGGTAGGCCGTGGTGAACTGGTGACGAGTAGCGCATGAGCGGAGAAGGTCATGAACTCCTTGAGAGAGGAAACAGCGGCCACGATCTGTGAGCGGTTGACGTGGAGCGCCATGAATCAAGATGACATCATGCAGAAGCAAGTCGGCAACGTCGGCGGCGCAGCTGGTAGCGATAGCCCTGGTTACAGCATATCGGGTGGTATAATCAGTCGCCACAGCAATCCACTTGTTTCCAAAAGTCGATGTGGGAAAAGGCCCAAGAAGATCGAGGCCTACACGAGAAAACGGCTCTGTCGGCAGTGGAATTGGTTGCAGGGGCCCACTAGGTTGAAGCGAGGGTATCTTACGGCGCTGACACAGCTCACAAGCAGCGACGTAGCGACGGACAGAGCGGTAGAGACCAGGCCAGAAAAATCTGCGTCGCACACTGTCATAAGTGCGTGTGACTCCCAAGTGTCCTGCTGTAGGAACGCCGTGAAGTTGGGCGAGGACACTAGAGCGCAGATGAGCCGGAACGACCAGTAAAAGGTCCGCGCCATCTGGACGCATATTGCGTCTGTATAATGTTTCGTTATGGAGTACAAACATGCTGGCGGAAGAATCGGGGATGTTGCGCAGCTGGTCAATAATTAGTTGCAAGACAGGATCACGACGCTGTTCGGAGCCGATATTGATAAAGTCCGAGATGGACAAAACATAGTCGTCAGCAGTATGGTCGGACAAATCGGGAGGATCTGCGGGATAGCGGGACAAGCAGTCAGCGTCTTGGTGTAAGTAGCCAGACTTGTACACCACAGTAAATTCATACTCTTGTATTCGTAAGGCCCAGCGACCTAAGCGCCCAGTGGGGTCCCGAAGTGAGGACAGCCAACACAAAGCATGACGATCAGTCACTACACAGAAGGACCGCCCAAACAAATAAGGGCGGAATTTGGTCAGCGCCCAAACAAGTGCAAGGCATTCCCGCTCTGTGATTGAATAATTGCGCTCAGAGGACGAAAGCAGGCGGCTAGCATAAGCAATGACGCTGGAGGAACCATGCTGGGACTGGGCAAGAATAGCAATAATACCATGTCCGCTAGCATCGGTGCGCAGTTCGGTAGGTGCAGAAGGATCGAAGTGCGCCAGAACAGGTGGGGTGGTGAGGGCGGAAATAAGTGTCGTGAAGGCATAGGCTTGGTCAGAACCCCATGTGAAAGGTACGTTTTTTTGCAGAAGAGAGGTAAGTGTACGAGCGATGTCTGCGAAGTTCCGAATGAAGCGGCGGAAGTAAGAACAAAGGCCAAAGAAGCTTCGCACGTCATTTGAGCTACGTGGGGTAAGGAAGTCGTGCACGGCTTGAACTTTGTCAGGATCGGGCTGCACACCATTTGCGTCAACCAAATGACCCAAGACTGATTTGGCGCCGGCCGAAGCTGAATTTTTTGGCGTTCAATTGAAGACCGACGCGGCGGAAAACGTCCAGGACCGTAGAAAGTCGATCAAGGTGGGTTGTGAACGTGGAAGAGAAAACGACGACGTCATCCAGGTAGCATAAACATGTTGTCCATTTAAAGCCACGGAGGAGTGAGTCCATAATGCTCTCAAATGTCGCAGGAGTGTTACAGAGTCCAAATGGCATCACCTTGAATTGATAGAGTCCGTCGGGGGTGACGAATGCGGTTTTCTCGCGATCCCATTCGTCGACAGCAATTTGCCAGTAGCCTGAACGCATGTCGATGGAAGAAAAATAGCTGGCACCATGCAAGCAGTCAAGCGCGTCATCAATTCGCGGAAGAGGGTAAACATCCTTCTTTGTTATTTGATTAAGGTGGCGATAGTCGACACAAAATCTCCAACTTTGGTCTTTCTTTTTGACCAATACGACAGGAGACACCCAGGGACTGCAGGAAGGCTGAGTAATATTTTGCGCCAGCATCTTGTCCACTTCTTTCTGTATAACATGCCGCTCAGTAAGGGAAACACGATGAGGCCGTCTGTGGATGGGGTGACGTCACCCGTATTGATTCGATGGGTCACAACGGATGTTTGGCCCAATGGTCGGTCACCGAAATCAAATATATCGCTGTACGACAGCAAAAGGTCGGAGAGAGCTCTGGCTTGGTCATCTGGAAGATCCGCGGCTATCATGCCTGAAAAGAGGTTCGAATGAGAAGATGCCAATATATGCTGCTCCGACAGATACTGACGGGTTAGAGCCGCAACTTCGCAGTCCGCCAAAGGAAACAGATCAGCGAGTGCGATACCATGGGGTAAAACTTGAGTCGAACGGCTGAAGTTCAGTACGGGAAGATAGGTGCGGTTAGCAGTGACAGTCACGACGTTATGGGGGAGTATAACGTTGTGACGGAGAACAACATCGGTAATTGGGCACGTGACGTATGTGCCGTCAGGAACTGCGGGGATCGGGGCCAGCGGGACATAAATAGCAGCTTCGGGTGGTAGACGAACAAATTCGGCGGATCGGAGGCGGGGCTTGACATCGGTGTTTTCGGAGCAGTAGGGCAGGTCTAAGCGAAGACCAGTTGAGCAATCGATCAGCGCAGAATGGGCCGTTAAAACGTCGACGCCGAGGATCACGTCGTGTGGGCAGCGGTCGATAACAGTAAAGAGGACAAGGGTAGTGCGACCGGAGATACGCGCGCTGTGCACAGTCCCACGACGGCAGCGACGCTTCCATCGGCAACACGAGCGGCGGATGAAGCGGCGGGTGTGACAACCTTTTTGAGACGGCGGCGAAAGGATGAGCTGAGGACTGAAATTTTGGCACCGGTGTCAATGAGGGCAGTAACAGGGGCACCAGCCACATAGATGTCTAGAAGGTTGCGGCGATGAGCGAGGGTGAGCAGAGGATTTTCGGGCCGGGTCGCCAAGTGCAGCGTCACCTCCAGGAGCTGCATTGGTTAGTTTTTCGGATGAGAGCCGGAGAAGTGGGGAGATGAGGAACGACGAGATTGGGGCGAGCGGGACCTCCGGGTCTGAGGAGACGGCGAGCGGCTGGGCATGCGCGGGGCTGGCGAGTTAAAGTCACGAGTGCGCGTATCGCGGACATAGGTTGGGTGTGGAACATAATCGGCGCTGTGTTCAGAATAGTAGCGAGGTCCAGGTGGCGGAACCCAACGGCTGCGGCAATGACGAGAAATGTGGCTGATACGTGAGCAGTTGAAGCAGGTTGGTCGGTCATCCAAGATTCGCCATTCGTCCGGGTTGCGGTAGCGGTAGCGGTACCGCATCTGAAAGGGCGTGGTAGGAACCGCAGCAGCTACGACAGGAACATTAGACTGGAGCGAGGGCTGTGCGGAAGGTTGGCCTGAGTTGAAGCCCACGTTCGCGTTGAGACCCACAATTGCGAACTCCTGGTGAACGACAGATTGGATTAAGGCTATAGTAGCATCCGCTGGTTGAGGAGCGAACGCAACGGGTGTCATAGCCTCTAACTCTCGACAAAGAATCCTGGTCAAGTTGGAGGGATGAGATGGCTGCTGTAAAGTTGGACTATCTTCGCACGAGGACGTAGCAGCTGTGTTTGGCAAGCGTTCGAAGCGGTGAGTAATACGGCGGTGTTTTGCTTGTTCAAACTGGCGGCAAACTTGGATAACTGAGTCGACCGTTGGACAATATTTTCAAAGCAGCAGATTATAAACATCGTCTGCAATTCCCTTTAATATGTGGTCCACCTTGTCTAATTCGGACATGGCGCTGTCCACCTTTCGGCATAGTGCTAGAATGTCTTGAATATAAGACAAGTACGATTCCGTCGAAGACTGGGCACGGGATGCGAGGTCTTTTGTGCGCCAAGCTTGCGTCCGATCGGCTTGCCAAATCGGTCTCGAAGCTTCTCCACGCATATCTCCCACGATGTGATATCGTCTTCATGCGTCTCGAACCAGACGCGCGCCGTACCTGCCAGATAGAAGATTACGTTGGCGAGGATGAGGGTCGCGTCCCAACGGTTGTGCTGGCTGACCCGCTCGTACATGGCGAGCCAGTCTTCTATGCCGATGTGGTCGGTGCCGCAAAAGGTGTCTGGATCGCGAGGCTGCGTCATGACAACGGTGGGAGCTGATGGTGCCGCTGTACAAGGTGTCGCCTCGGGTTGCATAGTGATTGTACCAATCTGGCGGCCACTATAGAGATCCAGGTTTGACGACTTACGTACCTCCAGCAATCCTCCACCAAATGTTAAGAAAATAACACATTGGTAAACGCTAGTTCACTCTTAGACGCAAACCACACACCGCACCCCACAGAACGAAGTTAGCTAGGCCTGAGCGTCGTCGTCTTCACTACCTCACATCAGCACGTTGTCATCGTCTCGATATACTGTGCTCCTTAACAATATTATTAATGAATGCCCAATTAGATAGCGAGTAAATTCTTCTGATACATCTAAATATTGGCACAAAAGAGATTTTGTTAAGATAGATAATATCACCATCCAGTGATATGACTCTACGTGGATTCCGTCTCAGTTCAGTTCAGGCGTTCAGTCGTGTCCGACTCTTCGTGACCCTATGGACCATGTCACGCCACGCATTTCCGGTCTCTCACTATCTTCTTAACATCACATAGCTTCATCTGCAATGCCTCGAGAATGCCATCTAACCATCGCGTTCGCTGCCTACCCCTTCTCCGGCGACCCTCAACATTTCCCAACATCAAATCTTTCTCCAGCGACTCCTCTCTCCTCATCAGATGACCAAAGTAGGTGAGCTTTAACTTTAGAATGTGACCCTCCAATGAGCATTCAGGGTTTATGGTCGACAATATCGACTGATTTGATCTTCTGGCAGTCCAAGGAACTCTCAAGAGTCTTCGCCAGCACCACAATTCAAATGCGTCAATTCTTCGGCGGTCAGCCTTTTTCACAGTCCAACTCTCGCATCCATACATCACAACTGGAAAGACCATAGCACGAGTTATACGGATCTTGGTTGGCAGACTAATGTCTCTGCTCTTTACTAGGCGGTCAAGGCTAACCATTGCTCTCTTTCCCAGAAGCTGGCGTCTCCTAATTTCATGGCTGCAGTCTCCTTCCGAGGTAATCTTGGCGCCCAAGAACAGAAAATCTGTCACAGCTTCCACTTCTTGTCCATTCATGCTCCAGGACTTGATAGGGAAAGACGCCATGATCTGCGTCTTTTTAATGTTCAGTTTAAGCCCAAACTTCTCACTCTCTTCTTGTACGCGCATCAGAAGTCTCTTGAGTTCCACTTCACTTTCCGCCATTAAAGTGGTATCATCCGCATATCTAAGGTTGTTGATACGTTTTCCAGCAATCTTCACTCCAGCTGAAGACTCGTCCAGACCGGCCTTTCTCATGATGCACTCTGCATATAGGTTAAATAGGCAGGGCGACAGTATGCAGCCTTGCCTCACCCCTTTCTTATTTCTTCAATTTCAGTGATTTTATCCAACTTAGCCTCCGCGGGAATTGAAGGTGTGCTTGTGCAGAATATAAAAGGGAGCCGCGCATACAAAACGAACAATGTATTCGCATACTGTCATGTAGACGTGCTGGCACTTCAAAAGTGAGGAAAGCTGCGAATATTCAAAAAGAAACATTTTACCCATCTTACATGCGAAATGGCAACAAAGTATTTGGTGGTCGTCGAAAAGCTTGTCTGGCACAGTCGGCCGCGCTCAATTAGGAACTGAGAGAAGGCCACCCATAAACACACTGAAAGCAGTTACAACTTGTACTGCAGCACGAACCACAAGGAGGGACGACGACAGACAGAGTGAAAAGGGACATGTGAGTCGTCCCTTCTTGTGGTTCGAGCTGCAATACAAGTTAGATATGAACCAACTAGCCCGCCAAGCAACCGTTCCAGTTACAACGTTGGTGAACAATGTGGCATGGCTTCGATCTACCAAGATAACTCAGGAATCTGGTAGTATCTCGCTTTCCAAAATGATGAAGGTGCGAACTGGAGGATTTTGAGCGTCAAAAACCCTTAAGCTTTGTGGGGTCGCATTGGAAAATCCGCTTTCATCATAATATACAAGGTGCGGAAACAAACTTTCCCAATGGTAAAGGAATAATACATTTGATGTACGCAAAAGTATCCATTTGCATAGCTCTACCAGTATTCTTCAGCAC
Organism: Amblyomma maculatum; assembly: GCF_055883805.1. Lineage (NCBI taxonomy): Eukaryota > Metazoa > Arthropoda > Arachnida > Ixodida > Ixodidae > Amblyomma > Amblyomma maculatum. The sequence continues at coordinate 72,290,711 of NC_139346.1, forward strand.
TGCAGCCTATTTCTTTATTTTCCAACTGTTTACCATATAAAATAATTTTTATAAGTCACTAACTACTCACTTTAGGCGATAAATGTCATTTGAAAAGTCAGAGAGAGCATTAAGAAACCCCATTCTATTTATTTGAGGTAAAGAATGCCTAAAATTTATTTTTTTTATCTTCAACAAATAAAAAAATTCTGCGGCTAGCCTGCCACAGACTTTTTATCTGTTGTAGGCCGTCATTGCACCCGCCACTGTTTCGGTGTTGGACGACGGCTGTTGTTGCGGCGCGCGTCTTTCTCTTCCTTTTCTTTCTTCTCTATTTTCTCTTCTGTCTGCACGAAGGCAGCGGAGGTGGTTCAGCTACAGAGCCAGTAGCAGGCCCGTGCATTTTCGTTTTCTTAGGGTTTTCTTGGCAGGAGATACCGGAGTGGGTTGCTATTACCTTCTCCAGTGAATCATATTTTGTCAGAACTCTCTGCCATGACCTGTCTATCTTGGATGGCCCTACACAGCAGAACTCACGACTTCATCGAGTTTCTCAAGCACCTCCGCCACGACAAGGCATTGATCCATCCGTGGCGCGTACTTTATCAGAAATAAAAGGATGGTGGATTTCAAAAAGTGCTCTTTAATTTGCAAATTACATGAAATTACTGAAAGCAATGGTCAGTAGAAAGATGATCCCAATCACAAATTAGAGTATTGCGAAAAAAACTCCTAGGTTGCGCTAGACGGCTGTCAGCTATAAAGTCTCGGGAACTCTAAAAGTACCGCAGCTGTTTTCTCTTTGCCGCACCCCGCTAATTGGCCAGCTGCGATCATGTTCTCAAACCCCACAATAGATGGTCCGCTCGAGCAGACGACGCGCAGTCATCGCAGGGCTTCGACGGCACGCGGGCAGCGTGTTTTACGACTAAGTTTGTCCGATATTGCTCTGTGTGCATGACACACGCATAACATGGTCGCTCTGGGTCGCCGAGGATGCCGGGGTTTGGCGCTTTCGGATGTAGCAACGAAAATGAGGCAAAGCGCTGTGTTCTGTCCCGAGCGGAAAGTTTGATAATCAAAGAACAGGCCGGGGGACTGCTGCAGCTGAGGCTCTAAGGGAGCACTTCAGGTGAGGGGTCAAAGGAAGTACCTTTGAAAGACAAACAGAACCACCTTTGCAGGCTGCGAGGTTCGAAACTGGGTTTGGGCCCACTGCGGAGGAGGGGCGCGCAGCGGGGTTTACGGAGCTTCTCCCAAACGCACACCCCTGGAAAAGCCGAGCGCCAGGCCGGGGGACGCTTGTACCGACCACTGCTGCTGAAGAAGCTGACGTTGAGAGATTTTATGCGGACCTACAATGCCTTTTAGACCGCACCCCATCATCAGACGTCGTTTTTCTCATAGGAGACTGGAATGCTAAGGTCGGGAGTGAAGAAATATCCGGAATTACAGGCAAGTTCGGTCTTGGTGAGCCAAATGAAGCTGGGCAGAGGCTAGTAGAGTTCTGTCAAGAAAACAACCTGACCATAGCGAATACTCATTTTCAACAGCACAAGAGGCGCCTGTACACATGGATTTCACCGGACGGTCTGTACAGGAATCAGATCGATTATATTATTTGCCGGCAGAGATGGAGAAGCGCTATACAAGCAGTAAAAACAAGGCCTGGGGCCGATTGTGGCACCGATCATCAGCTTCTTGTTGCCAAAATTAAGCTTCGATTGAGGAAAACGCAGAAAACTAGAAGGCCTTTCAGGTATGATCTGGATCAGATTCCATTAGAATATGCTGTGGAAGTGAGGAATCGATTTCAAGAATTAGATCTAGAAGACAAAGAGCCCGAAGAGATGTGGACTGATGTTCGTGATATAATACAAGAAGTTGCTACTAAGGTAGTTCCAAAGCAAAAGAAATGCAAAAAAGCAAACTGGTTATCTGAAGAGGCTTTGCAAATAGCTGAGGAAAGGAGGATGGCAAAAGGTATGGGGGAAAGAGAAAAATACAAGGTTCTCAATGCGGATTTTCAGAAAATAGCAAGGAGAGATAAGAATGCCTTCCTGAACATACAGTGTCAAGCAGCTGAGGACAACAGCCAATTAAGAAACACAAGAGCTCTGTATAAGACAATCAAAGATATCAAAGGAAGCTTCTGTGCTAAGCTGGGCGTGATAAAGGACAAACGAGGCAAGGACCTCACTGAAGCCTCAGAGATAAAGAAGAGGTGGCAGGAATACACAGAAGAACTGTACAAGAAGGACCCGAATGTGCAATCCCAACATAGGACGGTTGTGATTACTGATCTCGAGCCGGGCATCCTGAAGAGTGAAGTTGAATGGGCCTTAGCCAGCCTTGCTAAGAACAAAGCAAGCGGAATTGATGGTATTCCAGCTGAGTTGCTTCAAAACCTCAACCACGACGCTGTTAACACACTGCATACATTATGTCAAAAGATTTGGACAACCCTGCAGTGGCCACAGGATTGGAGGAGGTCAGTTTACATCCCCATTCCAAAGAAAGGCAGTGCCAAAGATTGTTCCAACTACCGCACGATCGCGCTTATTTCGCATGCTAGCAAGGTGATGTTAAAAATCCTGCAAGGTAGGCTGCAGCAGTATGTGGATCGGGAGCTTCCGGACGTGCAAGCTGGGTTTCGCAAGGGCAGAGGAACTAGAGACCAAATTGCCAACCTTCGCTGGATCATGGAAAAAGCAAGAGAGTTCCAGAAACCCATTTACTTCTGCTTTATTGATTATGCGAAAGCGTTTGACTGCGTAGATCACAGCAGATTGTGGCAAGCTCTCCGAGAGATGGGAGTTCCAATTCACCTCATCTGTCTCCTCAGGAACCTGTATGAAGGGCAAGAGGCCACAGTCAGAACTGGGCATGGTCTTACTGATTGGTTTCCGATTGAGAAAGGGGTGAGGCAAGGCTGCATACTGTCGCCCTGCCTATTTAACCTATATGCAGAGTGCATCATGAGGAAGGCCGGTCTGGACGAGTCTTCAGCTGGAGTGAAGATTGCTGGAAAACGTATCAACAACCTTAGATATGCGGATGATACCACTTTAATGGCAGAAAGTGAAGTGGAACTCAAGAGACTTCTGATGCGCGTACAAGAAGAGAGTGAGAAGTTTGGGCTTAAACTGAACATTAAAAAGACGAAGATCATGGCGTCTTGCCCTATCAAGTCCTGGAGCATCAATGGACAAGAAGTGGAAGCTGTGACAGATTTTCTGTTCTTGGGCGCCAAGATTACCTCGGAAGGAGACTGCAGCCATGAAATTAGGAGACGCCTGCTTCTGGGAAAGAGAGCAATGGTTAGCCTTGACCGCCTAGTAAAGAGCAGAGACATTAGTCTGCCAACCAAGATCCGTATAACCCGTGCTATGGTCTTTCCAGTTGTGATGTATGGATGCGAGAGTTGGACTGTGAAAAAGGCTGACCGCCGAAGAATTGACGCGTTTGAATTGTGGTGCTGGCGAAGACTCTTAAGAGTTCCTTGGACTGCCAGAAGATCAAATCAGTCGATATTGTCGACCATAAACCCTGACTGCTCATTGGAGGGTCAAATTCTAAAGTTAAAGCTCAGCTACTTTGGTCATCTGATGAGAAGAGAGGAGTCGCTGGAGAAAGATTTGATGTTGGGAAAGGTTGAGGGTCGCCGGAGAAGGGGTAGGCAGCGAACGCGATGGTTAGATGGCATTCTCGAGGCATTGCAGATGAAGCTATGTGATGTTAAGAAGATAGTGAGAGACCGGAAAGCGTGGCGTGACATGGTCCATAGGGTCACGAAAAGTCGGACACGACTGAACGCCTGAACTGAACTGATGCTGATAGTGGTGGCGAAAAACGTTTAATGAATAAAAAGGGGTGGAGGTATGCATGAGCCGGATATTTCAAGATCCAGCCCTCACAAATACATTATAACCGTATGACTGCATCGCATTTGTTTGAGAAATTTGCCCCAACGAAGGGTGCCCGGCTTTGCGAGTTAAATTTGTTGTGAACTCATCAGCTGTTACCGGAATCACTAAACGTTCATCCTGAAATTAAATAGTTACTTTGACGTCTCTAGCTAGTCTCCATTGCATGTTTCGCTGTAAAATATTTGGTCCGTCACAGCTAAGTTTTCGAAGATGTTTCACGCGCTATTTTTATGGAGGTCATTCATATTGGCTGATGACTAACTAGTCCCGCAACTATATCTGTGTTTTCTAATATATGTTGCCCATTTGAATTGTTTTTTCCTAAGTACAGAACAATTACCAGAACTACACGGGCCGTGAAGGATGCCGAGCCGTGAGGGTTTCGTGATAAATTAAATAACCTTGAGTTCATTAACGTTCGCTAACATTAAGAGCCGACAGCAAGGAAAGGTCATGAGAGGGGGCATCACACTACTTTTCGAGTACAATGGCTTAAGCGGTACGAATGAGTGTTGGGTCGCGCGGATAGCTCGCTGTTCGACTAATGCCTTGCACACATGCTGGCGAGCATGGGTTGCGCACTGGTCTCTTCAGTCTATTTGAGAGCACATCATATCCTCGCAGTTACTGGATTTTTCCTTTATTTTTCCGTTTTCATTCGCACAGCTTGTCTGTACGGCAAGGCTTACCCCAATAATCTCCTTGGTTTGGCGCTTTAATTCTTTACTACTTAGCGGCGCCTTTCCCCATTTCCTCCACCCCTTTTAAGTAGCCCCGTCGAGGTTTCATTGGATGGCCGTCTAGCCGCGAATTCTGAGCGTTGGCCTCGCGCGCCAGCGTGGTTGTAGCGGTATAACATGGCACTCCGACTAGCAAGCGACAAGACGAAGGGAAGTACGACGGGAATGTGACAGCAAGCGCTAATAGAATAACTTATACACATCTCATTTCAGGCGACTCCCACGTAAACGCGGCATATATGACTACTATAAACAGTTTGCCCGGTCTCAAAAACATGCGTTTGCGAGCCTTTTAGAATTACTTGTTTCGGCTATATAAAGCAGAATAACCTGCGTGGCAACAAAGGAAGTGCTATATAACAAGCTTAAGCTTGCAATTTGCTGTGCGCGCACGCCCGAGGAGTGAAGTACACGATCGTGCACACGAAGTACACGCTTTAAATGCTTTCGTAACCTCTCGTCCCATGTAATATTTCATTCTTTAATACTACCATTAGTTATTTTCCGCGCAAAATCAATCAACGACGCCTTTGCAGGGGAGACACTATAGCGGAGCTTTGCTCGTCTAGCAGACGACACGTTCGTTGCCCAGGACCATTCCTGGCAACAACAACCCAATGTGGCGCACGCGCCGCCCGCTGATTCGGTACTTTCAGAGTTCCAGTGACTTTAGTCAGCTATATGCAAGTTGTTACCCTAGCCTACCTGAAATGTTTTACGTTTTAACCCTTCGCTAAAGTTAGTCCGATTGAGAAAGGAGTGACGCAAGGCTGCATACTGTCGCCCTACATGCAGAGTGCATCATGAGGAAGGCCGGTCTGGACGAGTCTTCAGCTGGAGTGAAGATTGCTGGAAAACGTATCAACAGCCTTAGATATGCGGATGATACCACTTTAATGGCAGAAAGTGAAGTGGAACTCAAGAGACTTCTGATGCGCGTACAAGAAGAGAGTGAGAAGTTTGGGCTTAAACTGAACATTAAAAATACAAAAGGTCATGGCTTTTTGCCCTATCAAGTCCTGGAACATCAATGGACAAGAAGTGGAAGCTGTGACAGATTTTCTCTTCTTGGGCTCCAAGATTACCTCGGAAGGAGACTGCAGCCATGAAATTAGGAGACGCCTGCTTCTGGAAAAGAGAGCAATGGTTAGCCTTGACCGCCTAGTAAAGAGCAGAGACATTAGTCTGCCAACCAAGATCCGTATAACTCGTGCGATGGTCTTTCCAGTTGTGATGTATGTATGCGAGAGTTGGAGTGTGAAAAAGGCTGACCGCCGAAGAATTGACGCGTTTGAATTGTGGTGCTGGCGAGGACTCTTGAGAGTTCCTTGGACTGCCATAAGATCAAATCAGTCGATATTGTCGACGATAAACCATGACTGCTCATTGGAGGGTCAAATTCTAAAGTTAAAGCTCAGCTACTTTGGTCATCTGATGAGAAGAGAGGAGCCGCTAGAGAAAGATTTGATGTTGGGAAAGGTTGAGGGTCGCCGGAGAAGGGGTAGGCAGCGAACGCGATGGTTAGATGGCATCCTCGAGGCACCGCAGACGAAGTTAAGGTTAGATGGCATCCTCGAGGCACCGCAGACGAAGTTATGTGATGTTAGGAAGAGAGTGAGAGACCGGAAAGTGTAGCGTGACATGGTCCATAGGGTCACGAAGAGTCGGACACGACTGAATGACTGAACTGAACTGAAAGTTAGTCCGAACACTATTAAGCAGTCGATGTCTACCTTTGCTGGCTGGGCATGTAGCAGGTACAGTCGCTCTCAAGGACTTGGGTTTTAACGCATTGAAAACAAAATGTAGGAAACATTTCTCAAAGAATACAATATGACGATATTTAGTTAAAGGCCGAGGATCTGTTTTCACCATCGTCTGCTACTGTGGGAGCTCTATAAATATATTCGCAAAGCTAGAGGTTTCATCTTGGGCCGCTAGCATTGAAAGCCTGCATTTTCCCGCAACTTTTCGATACACTAAGAATTCATCGTAATGAACGATGTCCGAACGCACCGAAATATTTCTCATAACCACGCATGTTTAAGGACACCAACTTTTTTTCGATGGATGGCACCTGCCCACTTCTATATTAGTTCGGTATTAAACGGAAATCAAGAAATTTGCAGCTTTTTGTCATTGTTCTCATCAATATAGCGACAGGCTAATGCCAAAGCTGACAGCATCGCTCACAGAAATAAATGTCTTTACGGCAATAAGCTTACTCGCAAACCTCAACAATGCGCTAGTTAAAACGGCGCGAAACGAGTACGCCACAGGCACCCTGCAACGAGTTAAACTGTACAGAAAATAGCAATGAGTCGGCACAAAAGCAGCCGCCGTGCTTCTTGCGGCCCCACGTGCTCCAACTGGGTTGGCGTTTTTTAATCCCGATAAGCGTGATTTACTCATTTAATGGCTTCACTTTGCTCGTGCAAAGCTTGGACTGCTATGAATGGGATCAAGAATAGAAGTGAGGTACGGCTACCTGAAAGATTGTCGCAACAGCGAATGGGAACAAAGCTCAAGTTTTACCGTTTGCGGTAAGACCCTGGAGTGAAATTGATGTGAAAAGAAAGCTGTGCGCAGAGTAAAGTGAAATTCCTTGGCCTATGGTGTGAGTAACGTACAGGGTCCACGGACGCCGAGGGCCAAATAAAACCATTGCGGATTGAGCGGAGAAAATTGTTTTAACTCTGGCCGCGGCAGGCTGGTCGAAGCAGTGGCTGCAGTGTCCGTTCCGCACTCTAAAATTTCGCTGCTATTGTTATCTACTGTGCAGGATCCAGTGGCATTTTACAGCATTTAACGGGCGGAATGTCCACGCAATCAACGAAGTCGCGAAACCGCGGTATCTAATTCCAGCTGTATTTCATGAGAGGTGCTATACATGAGTGGTACATTCTACTGATTGTGTATTCGGAACTTTAAACAAAACATGTTCTAAAAACGTCGATGTAGAGAGTAGGACTAACGGCCGCACGCTCCGGCGTCCGCATAAACATGCCTTTGGAGTGAAGAGAGCGCCGCCGTGCGTTCGCTCTGGGCAGCGTATCAAACTTTCCCATAGAGTGACAGAGAAGATTCAAGATTATAAAACGATATTGAAGGACTGTGTTCTTTTAATCACTAGGCAAGGCTGCGGAATTGGAGGGTTGTCGATGGGCTGTAGTGAGCCAGTGGGAGGAGATGCAGGCAGCTTGCCACGCTGACACTTGTCGAAACCACCAACGTAATGGCGCACGGAGCGATAGAGGCCTGGTGAAAAGAAGCGACGGCAGATGCAGTCGTACGTGCGTGTAATTCCCAGATGGCTAGCAGTTAATTGATCACTGAATTCCTGGAAAACCAATTGGCAAGTGCTTGGACGACTAGGAGAAGGCCAGGACCAGTAAGCTGAATATTCTGGCGGCATAAAATGCTGTGAAAGAGCAAAGCGGTTCAGTGAATGGTTGGTTTGGGCGGATGTTAAGCTATTATTGACAAAGAGGAGCTCCGCCGCCTGATGCTGTTTTTCGCCAATAGTGATAAACGGCTACAGAGAGGAGAGGTTAATGGCGCGCGTGCTCATGGGAGTATCGGTCTGGACAACAGGGCAAAGAAAGAGGCAGTCGGCTTCTTTATGCAACTGGCGAGAGTGGTAGATTACAGCTTAGTCATATTCTTGGATTCGCAGCACCCGACGCCAGAGTCGATAAATATGATACTTCAGAGAAGGCAGCCAGACCAGAGCGTGACGATAGGTGACAACTGGGAAGTTAATGCCATATAGGTATTCGAAAGTTTCTAACTGCCCATAAGAGGACCGAGCACGTTCGTTCGGTGCTGGAGTAGTTGTTCTCTGAACGGGATAGGAGGCTGCCATCATAGGCAATTACACGATGAGTCCCGGATTGGCGCTGGGAAAAAATAGCCCTGCCATGGCCACTGGCTAGGGTACCCTACGCTAGGAGCTGACACATCAAAGTGTGCAAAGAACGTTGCGGTGGTAAGATTTCTTATATGCTGGACAAAGGCTTGGTCATGGGAGGATCCCAGAAAAGCCTTTAATCCTTTCTAAGAAGGTCTCTCAGCGGCTGAGCAATATCAGCAAAATTTAGAATGAACTTACTTAAGTAGGAACAAATAAAGAAACGCTTCGACGTCATTAATGGAACGGGACACCTGGAAGTCCTTCACAGACAGGATCTTATCTGTATCGGGAGGAACCCGTAGCATCGAACACATCGCCTAGTATAATGAGTAGACGACTTGCGAAACGGCATTTTGAAGAGTGCAGCTGTAGTACGGCATGGCAGAAGAGTGACAGAACTTGAGAGGTGCGCCGTGTGGTATAAAACGTGGCTCAAAACACGTCATCATCTAAAGAGCACAGGTAAGTGGACCATTAAGTCTTTGCCGCAAGGAGCCCATCATGCTTTTGAATTTGGCTACATTACATAACACGAAAGACAGAACCTTACTGATATAGCCCTTCCGGGTTGACAAAAGCAGTTTCTCACTGTTCTGGTCACCCACTTCAATTGGCCAATAGCCAAATTTTAAGTAAGCTGAGAAGATTTGGTGTTGTACAGACAATCCAAGGCATCATCATTTCGAGGAGGAGGAGGAAAAACTTCATTTAGCCCTATATTATTTGGCGGTTTTTGGACGTCTTCAGAGATGTCTGCTTGTTGTATCCACAAGAGTCTTCTCCGTCGACTTCGTCCACTTTTTCACAATGGTCGGTTGCCCTCAGTCTAGGGCTCCGCTGGCTGCTGCCGCCCGTTGGGCTCGCTGTACCAGACCTCGCTGGTCTTCGCAGCGGTCGCTGGACAGCAGAGTCTCCTATTGCTCCGCCCTCGGGTTTCGAATTTTGGGGACCACATCTATGTTTTGACATGCCCATGTGATGTGATATAGTGTTGGTTTTTCATCGCACCACTGACATCTGTCAGCGTATATGGTAGGGTGCATTTTGTTTAGTATGTGTAGGTTTGGGTATGAACCCGTCTGTAATTGTCTCCATATGACAGTTTCCTCTCTGGTGAGAGAACTGTGCGGTGGGGGATATCGCATTCTTCTTCCTCTATAGTTTTCTAGTATGGCCGAGTATGCCTTGGGTGCTGGCAAAAGTTCCGCGGACCCGTCGGATGCTCGGAAAGTAGTGTATGCTCGAGCTATCCTGTCAGCCTCTTGGTTCCCTGCCACCCCCATGTGCCCCGGTACCCATATAATTTTTTGTCTGGTCTTGTTTTCTTCGTGGTTTTTAATTCTGTCGCTCGCTTTGAGGAGTATACGGAGCGCGTGACGACCAATCCTACCATTCATGAAATTTAGACAGGCTGTTTGAGCGTCCGTGAGTATCGTTGGCGACCGCCCAGCTCTATATCCCTCCGCCACCGCTAGAGAAATGGCTACTTCCTCGGCCTCTGCTACTGTGCAGTGTCGGATAGAGGCGCTGGTCACTTCGCGTAGAGACGAATTGACCACCGTGGCCACTGCAGTTTTATGTGTCCTCCTCTCGAGGACGCGTCTGCATACACAGTTGTGTCTTGAGGAGAGTATGTTTTTTGAATAAAATCGGCCCTTGCTTCTCTTCTACTTTGGTGGAGGTTAGGGTCCATGTTTCTCGGGATTGGAGCTACCTTGAGGGACTTGCGACGTTTGTCGGGGATCGTTACCGCCCTCGCTATTTCTCGCATCTGCTCACAGTATCCGAGTCTCTGTAAGAGCGCTCTTCCAGTCATTGTCTGCAGCAGCCTGAGTTTTGCGACTCAAGCTGCGCCTCGTGTAGTTCTTCGAATGTGTTTTGCAATCCGAGCGCCATGAGCTTTTCTGTAGACGTGTTGCGCGGTAATCGGAGCACTGTCTTATACGCTTTGCGTAGCAGGGCAACCGCTTGTTGTATTTCACTCTTGTTGAGGCACTGGTAGGGCAGGCTGTACATAATTCGGCTCACTACCAGGTTTCTAACTAGTTTTAGTGTGTCCTCTTCGCGCATGCCATGCCGCGTGTTAGTGATACGTGTGATCATGCGTGTCACTTGTAGCGTTGTTGTTTTGAGCATGGTAAAAGTGTGACTACTGCGTTGGTTCGATTGAACCCACATACCTAATATTCTTATTGTTGTCTTTTCAGGGATGGGCATTCCTTCCAGGTAGATGTTGAGTTTCAGGTTCTCACTGGTTGGGATGGTCCGGTTTTGTTTGCCTCTCCACACTCGAAGCAGTTCCGATTTCTCGGTCGAGCATGCGAGTCCTCTTTCTCCGAGATATTTCTGTACACAGGAGGCCGCTTCCTGTAGTTTTTCTTCCTTCTCGCCGAGGGAACCGGTGTTCGTCCAGACTATTATGTCGTCTGCATACATGGCGTGCCTGATGCCTTCGATCTTCTCTAGTCTTCGTGCTAAACCTATCATAGCTATATTGAAGAGGATAGGTGAGATGACTGATCCTTGTGGTGTTCCTTTGTTTGGCGCGTGAATTTTGTTCGATCGAAGGTCTCCCATGCCGATGGTGGCAGTTCCATCTGACAGGAAGGCTTTGACGTACCCGTGGATTCTGCGTCCGCAGTCCAGGTCGTCTAGGCCTCTAAGGATCGCTTCGTGACTGACGTTATCAAATGCTCCCTTGATGTCAAGGACCATTATGACATTTTCACCTGTTCGGGGTACGCTGCGGGGCACATCTTGTATTTGAAGCAGCACGTCCTGCGTCGAGAGTTTTGCTCTGAAGCCGAACATGGTATGGGGTACATGTTCATTATCTTCCATGAAATTTTGCAGTCTGAGCATCACCACCCGCTCGTAAAGCCTGCCGAGGCACGACGTGAGCGAGATGGGCCTGAGATTTTCAATTTGGAGCTGTTTGCCAGGTTTAGGTATCATAATTACTTCGGCGTGTTCCCAGTCTTCGGGAACCGTCTCCGCCTCCCAGTGTTTGTTTAGAAAGCTTACGAGCTCTTGTATGAGGTCGTCACTCAGGTTTCGGATCAGGGGATTATCGATTCTGTCGGCTCCTGCTGCCGTGTTTCTGGTCGTATTCCTTATGGCCGCATAAACTTCTTCCACAGTTATTGGGCGGTCGAGTTTCTCGTTTTCGGCTCCGAGATAGGTTCCTTGGTATCGTGAGGGGTTGCGATCACCGAAACATTTTTTTCGTGCCTTCTCTAAAAGGTCGGTGTCCGAACCCTCGAAGGAGTGGATGAATCTTTGGATGCTTTTATTGTTTTCTGATTTTGCTTTGGTCGGATCGATTAGTGCTCTTAAGAGATTCCAGGTTCTGGCCGTACCTAAGGTTCCCTTAAGCGAGTCGCTGAATTGTTCCCAATTTTGTCTCGCTAGTTGCGCTGCGTATTCTTCAGCTTTTGCCGTAACTTCTGCTATCTTTAGTTTTAGTTTCCTGTTGTGTTTTTGCTTCCGCCATCTTTTGGTGAGACTGCGTCTGGCTTCCCATAGTCGCAGAAGGTGCCCATCTACTTCGGGCGTTGTTGTTGTTCGTCTTACACTTTTTGTGCACTTGTCTCGCGTTTCTGTCAACATGCCGCTCCAGTCTTCTAGTGATTGAATGCCGCCTTCAGATTTTTTGCAAGCACCGCGGAACGCGTTCCAGTCCGTGAGTTTTGCTTGTCCGATCCGGCATCTTACCCTTTCCGATGCTATTCGCGTCCGGAGGATAAAGTGATCGCTACCTAGGTTTTCCATCATGTTTTCCCATTGTGACTCCTTGCTCTTCCTTACGAACGTGAGGTCCGGGCAAGTGTCCGTGCTCACACTATTACCGATTCTCGTGGGCGTCGCGGGATCTGTGATTAGCTTGCAGTCAAAATATTCGGCTACGTCCGCTAATGTTCTTCCCTTGATATCTTGTTTCCGGTATCCCCAACTCGTGTCCATGGCGTTGAAATCTCCCACGATAATGAGTGCATTTTCTTTGGCCAGCTTGTGCGCTCCGTGGAAGAGTTCAAAGAATTTGGCTTTTCTTTGTCTTGGCGGGCTGTACACGTTCAGTAAGAATGTGCTCCTTCACTTTCGCCTTTTCGGAATGATTTCGACAAGCGCGTGCTCGATGTCCGTGTCGGCGATGGTATCGTGCCTGATTGCGGTGATGGCTTTGATGACTAGAACGGCTGCTTTACCTCCGTTTTGGCTCTCGTAAACATCGTACCCCTGTAAAGAGGGCCTGGTTCCAGTCTCTTGGAGCGCAATCACATCGGGGGATGTAAACTGTGTGTTTATGTATTGTTTTAGTAGGGCCTGTTTTTTACGGTAGCCTCTGCAGTTCCATTGCCAAATTTTTAAGTTTTCTTGGTCGTGCTGACGCATCTTGGTCATGTTTACGTGTTCGTACTGTTGCCTTGTTCGACAGCGAACGCCGTTAACGCTGGACGGTTGTACGCTCTTTCCCTAATGTTTTCGTTATGTCTTTCTTTTCGAAAAGCACTTTTGATTATCTGCCCCTGAAATTGTGCTTGCATCTGTTGCATTTGAGATTGGATTTGCCGCACCATATCCTGCATCATCTGCTGCATCATCTGTTGCATTCGTGTTTCAAGTTCTCCATTGTTGGATGCTTGTGGCTGCTTTGGAAAGGCTCTAGTGATTTCAAGCTCCCGCTGTTGTGCCTTTAGTGCTTTTGTTAGTTCCTCGACCTTGCGTTCGAGCTCATTTTGTTTGAGTCGAGCGAGTTCAAGCTCGCGTCTGAGTGCATCACTGCTCGCGTCTTTAGCTTCTTTGACAGGAATATTTTTGTTGTTTGTATTGTTTGTGTTACCATTTTCTACCGAGTGCGGATCAATGGTAGATGCCCAGCTTACCTTGCTGCCGCCTTTCTGGGAAAGCTCCTTTTTCTGCTTTTCTTGTTTGTTCCCCTCCTGTGAACCGGCCGGCGACAGAGGTGGGAAGGAATTGGACCTTGATCGGCTCCTCGAGGTCTCTCCTTCTGAGCTGAACCATCTCTTGCGTGGTCGCCCGCGTTGGCCACTGCGCCCTCTTTCCCCGCTGGGATTTGGTCGTGTTTTCTTCAGTCTCTCGGGGCACTCTTTGGATCCGGTGCGATGTGCCTCACCGCATATTAGGCACTTGAGCTCGCACACATGGTCTTTCGTCGGATTTTTATCTCCGCACAGTCCGCACACAATAATGTCCGGTGTGGGGCACACGTCGGAGCGGTGTCCTTGTTGGAAACAGACGTAGCACACTTGCCTCGTGGGGCGGTACTGGTAGCACGGTGGTTCACCTCCGTAGTATATTACGAATTTCGGCAAGATCGGGCCGTCGAACGTGATCACAGCGGTCTTGGATTTTTCCAAGCATCCTTGCCTGGAGAATGGTTACTCCTTGAGTTCTGACTTGTAGGTGTGCTTTCAGCTCTTCGGGAGACGTACCTGGGTCAACACCGTGTATTACGCCGCGAAAGACGTCCTCCGGAGCTGCCACGTAAGGGTTGACCTCGTACGACTTTCCGGCGAATTTAAGGCGGGTAATACGCCGCACCAGGTGAGCCGTTTCTTCATGTGGGGTGCTAACGATAATGATATTTGATCCTGTACTAAGCCTTACAAGTATGTCCTCGTCCTTGCATTGTTGGCCGCACGCCATGATAACGGCGCGCGCTACTTGGTGTGTGGTGAGTGATTTCACCATGAGTCCTTTCTTGGGTCGAAAAACTATTTTCATGTCATTTTTGGGGAGTGGCGGCAGTCTTCGCCTAGGCCTCCTCTGCTCCACCTGTCCGGTCTTGTTGCAGCCGGTCGCATTACCCAGTGATTTTCTATCATGAGGTTGGGCGTCCGGGCCGGTTCCCGTACCTTTCCGTTGTCATGTCTCTGAAGTTTTTTTTTTCTGGCGCTTGGATTGAACAAGCTCCCAACTGGCATCGTTGTTGTACCCGACGCGCTCTGATGGGATTCCGTCTTCGCTTCCTTACTCGGAGTCTCCAGAGTCGTCTTCATCCATCCCTTGGAATTGGTCAAGGAGGGCACTTGGGGCTTGGCTTGGCCCTGCCATATGGTCTCTCTTTGAAGAAGCGTCGGTGCTAGGCGCCGCCGTCGTCAATAAGCCTAGCGTCCCATGCTCTCCCGATGTCGTGCTGGGTGTCCCGTCAGGGTTAGCGAGCTGGCGCCCGCTTTGGAGCTTTCAAGTCCGGTAAAGATCCGAAAAAAATGGTCCTACCGCTTGAAATATGGCATTTAGGGGATCCAGCACTTGATGTCTTCCAGTTCCGAATGAAATCCGGTGGCGAAAAAGCGTTGGCCCGGTGAAATCGGTCAAAATTTGCGGAGCCGAAGTGGAGCGTGTCCGCCTGCTTCAACCGCCATAAGAAGCGGATAGACATCTCTTTACTTATCTGAATCAGGTAAGAGTAATCCGCTCATAAGCACCACGAGCCATCTTTCTTCTTTAGCAGGACGACAGGCGAAGCACAGGGACTATGGCAGGGCTCACTAATGTTCTTAGTCAGCACTTGGCCCCTTACTCCTGGATTATCTTTTGTTGTGCATTCGAGACTCGGTGTGATTGGCGGCGGACAGGCTGTGCATCGCCGGTGTCGATGCGGTGCGTGACAGAAAGAGCTTCGCCAAGGAAGCTGCTATGAAGGCTGATGATGTCGAAATAGGACTGCAGAAGCGCACGCATATCTGAAAAGATTTGGCAGGGAGCAAATCGGTGGGCACCATTGCCATGATCGCATCATGTCTGAGTATGATCGCATTATGTCTGAGTATGATCGTAGCACGGTCTGCAGAAGCTGGGGCGTGGGCCTTGTCCAATGGGGCAACTTGACTGGAGCCAAGACGGGAGAATGTCGCCACACATATTGCCGCGAACTGTTCAAATCTTTATTTTTTTCTGTTCGACAGCCGCTGGCATGCGGCCTTATCGTTGTTATTCTGGCGCACTTATCAATTCTGTATCCCGTGTTTGTCCATGCTCGTTGTCGTGATACGACACGTTATCATTTGTTTTGTCGCGAACGATGCGCCGAGATCTGTCTCGAAGAATCCGATCACTCCCGCATGTTTCTACAATGTTGCAGGTTGTGCTACTAGCAGTTTGAGACGTTATCTAGATTGTTCTGAGCAGCGTTTAAATTGAGTGTTGCCGTGTGCGACGGGCATACTTTGTTCGACGATCGACGCGCACATTTGTTGCTATCGCCGCCGAGTTGTTTAGTTCTTTTGCGTGTGCAAGTCAGCCCAATAAAGAGTTAATTTCAGTACCATCAAGGCTGTGCCTTCTTTTGGTGTCTACGGCCTTGCCACTACTACGTGACATCTGGTGGAGATGCTGCCTTTGGTCCTTCATCCGAAGACCCCAGCCGTGCTCCTGTTACTCTGGAGGACCAGCCAACAGGCTACCGAACCAGTCGCCGGCTTCAAGGGCTCCAACCAGAACACGGTCTGCAGCCGGAACCCATTCGATCTCGGAAGGCATCGACGGTGACAATGGCCCAGCCTACAACACCGGTTGTTTTCGTCCAACTCCGTCAGCCCCCCTGCTTCCATGGACGACCGGATAAAGAAGCGGGAGACTGGATGGACCTTTTCGACCGTGTCACAGAATTCAACGGCTGGAACGATGCTGCGAAACTCAGGCAAGTCTACTTTGTCCTTCAAGGACATGCCCGAGTTTGGTTCAAAAATCACGAGACTTCTCTCAAGGATTGGGTGATATTCAAAGCACAGTTTTTGATGGCCTTTGCAAGTTCTGTTCGAAAAGAAAGAGCTCAGGCCCTCCTCCAATCAAGAATTCAACTACCAAACGAGCCCATCCCAGTCTACGTAGAGGAGATGAAGCGCCTGTTTCGCCGCGCCGGCCCTAACATGACCGAAGGTGAGAGAGTCAAATTTTTAATACGAGGCGTTAAAGAATCGCTTTTTGCAGGCCTGGTCCGAAATCCGTCAAAACCCGTGGCGGAATTTGAAGCGGAAGCGTCTACCATCGAGAAGATATTGGACACCCGGATGCAACACTACGAGCGACCATTTCAACCGGACTACTCAAGCCACTGCCCCAGCGCATCTGCAAGCGGAGACAATCTTCGGGACCTCA